>NC_134949.1:65584512-66237846 GCF_965638725.1 Aptenodytes patagonicus
CACCTGCCAACCCAGCCAGAAAGCATGCAGTTGTTCAGTGGAAAAGGCCACCTGAGGAGCCTGATCCTGGAACAAATTATATCAGAGAAGTCATAAAAAGTCCCTAAAGCTGATGAAGTCCTGCCCTGCCGCTGGCAAGTTTACCATGGACAGAAAGGGTGACTTCTCAGGCTTTCCCATGCCAGCACTTCAGAGCCTAACCCACTCATCTGGACACTCCGTCTGCACCGAGACGTGCTCCAGGTTTGCCCATTGAGTTCCCGTTCTTGGTCAGCCTGCCCATAGCAACAGCATTTGAAGTAATGCAACTTCATTTTAACAACAAAGCAAACAAACATTCTTCAGTACAATGCAATGGCAGATGCACCGTGAAGATGCTTTCTACTGGTACGGTCCTTCCACCGCCCTTTGGGGTAAGCATCCCAGCTGTGCTTGCACGGACAGTGTACATTTGGAAGGGCCTTGCACGCAGCTGAGACTTTTAGAGATATTTAAATATGAGGCCTCATTTCTGAAGCCTGTCTGTTGTGTCATTACTCATACTGCACAAGCATATGCATGCACTCTCGCACAGGAATTGGGCTTAGCTACTGACATTTAAATAGGCTATTTTTCTTCTCACATAGATACTGTATTCAGCAGACCTCCCCCAACCCTGCCTGGCAAGGACTTCAAAAAACCAACAGCGTTAAGCATGGCAACAGGAGAGGTTTTGCATCCAACTAACCACTTCTAGTCCATAAGCAGACCTCTCCTGCAGAGCCGGGCTGGCTGGGGAGTGGCAGCAGCCTCGCGACCCCGAGCACAGCTCTGTGCAATCACACGTGAAACCACAGAGCTCTGCTGTAAAGCGTCTTCGCCTTTGGGGCCTGTGAAAGGCTGGCAGAGAAAGCCAGTGACATCATGTCAGCCTGCGCGGTCCCCTGTAGGTTTTGCATATTATATATAGATGTTGGCTTTTGTTGTTTGGTGTTTTCTGTGTGTGTTTGGCTTTCTTTTTAAAGGCACAAGACCCTTCCTTTAAAGAGTGAGGATGTCAACTCTTAAGACTGTTGCCTCTTAACCACAAAATTGTGGTTAAGGATGGATCCGCTTTTAAGTCTTGCATCGCAGAGAATCACTTATTGGTCATTACCTATATAATGACCTTATTGGTCATTACCTATAGATTAAAAGATCAATACGCAAGAACACCATCGAGCAAAGGAAACGTTTGACTTCTTGTTCAATTTAGTCACAAACACTACCGTCAGGTATAATATCCACTACAGAGGTGTTGAAGCGGACATGGCCCAAACAATGTCTGTTCTGCAGCAGTAAGTAAGGAAAAGATGCCTTGAAACAGATCCTTACCCTACGTGTAACCACAAAACCAACTTGCGTATCACACAGCTATTTTTTTTTTCCTGGGATCTGTCACAAGCAACCCACACCTGCGCTCCTGGCAGCTCCTCACACCACCTTGCCCTATGAATGTACAGGCGACGTGGCAGTCAGAGAACAAACGCAGAGATAAAAAAAAAATTTAAGAAAGTCAGTCTGGTGAAACAGTAGAGCAAACAAAGGAGAGACTTTACCCAGACGCAATAGTGACTGCCAGCCTGCCTGAGAAACCAGAGGAGGGAGGAAGGAGCAATGTTGTAGAAAAACAGGAAGCACTGCCCTTCCCCGTGCAGAAAGCAGCTCTCACGTGCACAGGAATTTTCCAAGTGAGAGTCACCCAGCATTAGAGAGCGGGCGAGTAGTTTTGCTGAGAGTCAAATCTGTAGATCTGGAGATCTCTTGGGAGCTATGTCCCAGCTCCAGGCCAGGTCAGAACCAGCACTCTCAGTTTCTGGTGTGCGAAGTTAAGGATGTTCTTCCTCTTTCTCTTGTATTTTCTCTCCCCTGGATTTTCACATCCTTACGGAAATGATGATGGCACTAGCATTTGGTGGTCATCACCTGGCCCTCCTCACCATTAGATGTTTCCCAAGATCTTTAGGGTCCCCAGCTGTGCAAGGCTACCATGTTGTGCCTGGACATGAGAAGCACAAAGTGTGACCTAGCCGTCATACTGGCTCCATTTCCTGCATGGAAGAAACGCGGGACAGAAAACCAGGATATTTGCATCTTCACTGGTGCAAAACAGATTACTTCCCTCTCTTCCCTCCTTGCCTCCCTCCATTACTCACATCACCCTTAAAGCCAACAGGCTGTGTGGGACCTCCGCAAGGTTGACTATCATCATCTTCATCACAGAAAAAGGGCTAAGAAGGTTCAGCCTCTTCTCGACTATTCTGATCTGACAGAGTTGACGTGGCCGTGGACTTTGCTTCATCCTTCTTTATCTCCCTCCCAAAGCAAAATTTATTGTTCTATTTTTTTCACTTGCTTTACCCAAACAAGTAATGAGTCTCGGAAAGCACATGTGCTCAAGCCTAATGCCAAGTAGGTCACACCTACCAGATGTATCCCCACTGCTGCCCAAGAGAGTCTTGGGTCTTCTGTAACTACCTGCCCAAGGGACCACCCGCACTAGGAAATTCAGCAGCCTCGTTAAAGCCCCTTGTGACTGTGCTTTTTAAGGGGCAGTGTGTGCATGGACCCCATGCTCACATTTTTTGAAGTGTCAAAACATTCCCAGCTGAAGGAGGGGACTGCCAAAGGGCAGGGAGCAACGAGAAGATGGCACGGTTGGCTCCCGGGCTGCCACCATTCTGCACGTAATTTACAGTTCACTTTCTGTATTAGTGCAAGAGCCATCTTTGTAATAGCGGTGAGAAGAGCTCCTTCTCAAGTGCCACAAGGTTCACCATGCTGGAGGTGGGGAGAGCACCACTGATTTAGAAGCTGCCTCTGGCTCTTATGTTCAGCCACTCACACGAGCATCGACAGAGTCCCAGAGACACCGGAACCGTAACAGTGGCCTGGCAACCCCATAACCTACCTTCGTGAACTCATTACATGCAACTGCTAGATACACTGAGCTTGTCTGCTTCAAGCCCTTCTAAATTTAGGAGGAAAGCTGTTACGTTCTTCATTAGCATAGTAACCACTTCATCCTTCTACAGTAAAACATCTCTCACCCAACTGCTCGCCTGTATTTGAGTAGACATTACCTGGCATAACTACCCTCCCAGCCACCACCAGAAATTCTGCTTTTCACGTGCCTGAGCAGGCTACCAAAGGAGGTCTGCTGTGCTTTTCCTGGGCAGGATCAAGCAGGTTTCCAGCTCAGACACTGAGGGGGTGATCTCCTTTAAGTCACACACGAGGACCAGATACCCTTATGAACATTACAGAAGTCCTTCACGCCATCTGATGTGGTTGACCCAGGAATTCTCATACCCTCTTTCCGACCCTAGCAAGTTCACACCACTGCAGCTTCAAGATCTTTTTTCCGAGTCCACATCATCCATAGGGCACTTTGCCCTCCACCTGTGCAGCTGACATTTGTTGATGTGTTCCTCACAGTCCTGTCGTGCTCCTTTCATTCAGCATCAGTGCTGAGTAGCAGTGGGAGGCTGAATCTTCCTGGACTTCATAGAATACTCCAAGGCTAATGACACCCAGCATTAACTGCACATCAGATGTGAGAAGAGCTGTTTCCCAACTTTCCCTGGACTTCATTCAAAGCAACAGCTGGTTCAGACAAACTCCTGAGAAAGCTCAGCTTTCTGCCAACCAAGAAAATCTCACCATTTCATAGAAGGCATATGCTCTCAGATTGAAAGACAACCTGCCGTTGCTTTAGTCATCCGGACTCTTCCATGTTTTGGATACTTATGAGAAACACCTCCCCTTTCCATCTCCTGTTGGAAAGATGACATCCAATCTCGTTTTGGATTTTGATGAGTCAAGAGCCTCTGACCTCTAGACTGAAGACACCTCTCTCTGGTGCAGTATGAAATGGGAAACTTCTCGAAAGTCCTTTGGTGTTTCAGGACATAGTGGCCATGCTGCTTGGCAGTGTGCATTTCTGACAGCACATCACACTTGGGGCTCCGTTCTCTTCACTACTTCCTTGGGATTTTCAGTTCAAGACCGGGATTCAGTCTTCACTATCGGGGCCCTCTTGTGAGCATGATGTCAGTTACCTCCCCCTTCCACTGAAGAACCCACCACGCTTTACAGAGCTCTTTCCTGTCTCTAGCACTTTTGCTAGGCATTTGCTAAGAAAGTGTCCGTCTACAGAGGGAAGAGGAGCTCGCTCCCAGATCTGGATGCAAATGGGCTCCTGCATCTCCCAAGCGACTTCCTAAACTTTCTGATCGTACCAAGACTTTCACTCTTGCTTTTGCACCCCAGGTTGGCACCAGGCAGGCAAAAGACCCGACGACCTGTCTCGGGATATCAGACCCCTAAGCGCAGTACCTGCCTTAACAGATGCGAGGCGGGTGCTAACTTTCTATCTGTGTCATAACATTCTGTTTCATGGATACTGCTACAGCAGCAAGACTAACAAAACAAAGTTAACATGTTTTCTGAAATGCTGATTTGCAGACTTGAAATGAGTAACCTCTGTCAGTAAAAGAAGTGATACAACACCAAAGTCCGACAGTGCCGAGGGAGATGGATATGGCAGTGAAAGGTGGAAAATACATTCCCTTGCCCCTCTCCTCTGCCCTCCTGGATCACAGCACTCCAAAGCACTAAGAGTCCCAGAGATCCCACCAGAGGCCAGCTTCTAAACACACAGGTCACCAAGACATACGTAGCCGAGCTGCTGCTGCTGCTGGGGATCATGCCCTGCGTGCCTGCCAGATTTACCCCTGCCATAACCGCCATCCATCGCCGATAGCTGCAGGCAGGTCTGCGCCACACCATGGAGACAGAAGGATGCTCTCGAGATGCTGCTAACAGGTTGGTGCCCCACACGCAGCACCAGGCAGAGGCTCGGCCCGAGGCCTGGACGCTGTTCGGGGCGCAGGGGGTGCCCCAGCGCCGTCCCCAGAATCCCTGTCCCGTGTCCCGCTACGGAGTAGCGCTACGCCCGTCCCTGCCCGGGTCACCGGCTCTCCTCGGAGCGGCACCAGGAGCGGCGCCTTCCTCCCGCCAGAAGTTCTCGGCGGGATGGAGATCTAGCCCCCTTATACTCCGTTTTCGGCAAACCCCCGCGGTCCCCTGGCGCACGGCGTTCCTCGGGAGGCCGGCCGGGGCACGGGGGACCGGCAGCCGTGCCGTGAAGGAGCGGTCTCCCGTGGGGGCAGAGGGCGGCCCGGCTCCCGCAGGCCGCTCTCCACTGGCGTCCGGCGACACTGCCCTCAAACGCGGCGCGGGGAGCGGTCCCCGCGGCAGGAGGGATGCGAGCCGCGGGACCCGCAGCCCGGCCCCGACCCGCATCCATCTTACGCCAGCGGCAACCGTGAGCCCCAGGCCCGGCCCCCGCAGGCCCCGGCCCGGCCCCCCGCACCCCGGCCCGCCCGCCCCCGGCGCCCCTCACCCGTGCGGGGGTCGAAGGTGACCACGAAGACGGCCACGATCTGGTCCTCCTCCGCCTCCGCCCGCGGCGGCCCCGCCGCCTCCGCCGGCCCCGCGCCGCCCCACGGAGCCGCGCTCCAGCCGCCGCCGAGCCGCCGCCCGCCGCCGCTGCCCGCCTCGGCCGCGGGCGGCGGCGCCGACACGGCGGGGCCCTCGGCCCAGAAGAGCAGCGGCGCCTCGTCTGCGCGCTCCACCATGGCCGCGGCCGCCCGCCCGCACGGCGCCGCGCCGAGCCGAGCCGAGCCGAGTCGCACCCCCCGCGCCGCACCGGCCGCCTGCGGGGGGCGGGGACGCCGAGGGCCACGCCCCCGCCGCGGAGGGGGCGGAGCCGGACAGGGAGGCGGGGCGTGCCGCCGAGGAGGCGGGGCGTGCCGCCGGGGGCGGGGCGGGTCGCGGCTCGGGGCGCGTTTCTGCGGGGGCGCGATGAGTCGGTGCTGGCGACGGCCCCGCCGGGCTGGGGGGCAGCGGCGGGGGTCTGGCAAGCAGCTGGAGCTGCCCGAGGGGTAGCCCGGCGGGGGGTTCCCGGCTTCTGTGCTCTCCAGTGCCAGCTCCCGGAGGAGCACGGGAGGACTGGGGGCTCCCTAAGGCAAGGCGCCCGCCTCCCCGTGCTTCGCCGCCTCCCGGAGGGCAGAGCCGGCTGCCTGCCTTCTGTCCCCCCCAGCCTGCGACCCCAATGTAGACCAGCTGCCTTTCTGAGCAGGAGCGCTAAGGGGGAGCCCTGTCGAGCCCATCCTACTGGGTGAGCCAAGGGAGTTGAGCAGAGCAGCCTCAGGGCCAGGAGCGGGGCAGTCTCCCGTACCCCCAAATTGCTGCGGTGGAAGCTGCAAGCCACAAATCTGAAAGAGTCAGTGATACTGATCCAGTATATACTGGGGTGTGTGTATATATATACACACACATATATATGTGTGTGCTATAGAAGGATGTGAAACAGTTTTCAGAGGAACAGGCAGAATCAGCTTCAGATTGAAAGATGGAGACCACAAGCATGAGCGAGGCATCCACAGGCAGCCAACTTCTGTGTAATTACCATCTTCATTACGCTACCACCAATGTCATTAAGTGTCATTAGGTTTAACTCGGTTCTCTAGGATTTTCTGATTAATTGGATTACCCAATTAAGCAGGCCACAATTAAAGGGAAGATATTGTCATAAAAGCCTTAATTGTCTAACTTTTTTCCTGTTGAGCAGCTCTGAGTGTTCAATATGCCATTAAGAAACTCATCATCCAGTTTCCTCAACAGTGGGTTTTTAACATTAGTGTCCATTTGCTGTAAGCTTCATTTCAGACAGCTCCAACACCGAGTAGGCATTTTGTTTCACAAAGCCCATGCACAAGTTTACTTTGCAGAGCTATAAACCGCAGTAGGTGGTGTTTAGCAGATGGAGTTTTTCATAGAAGGTGACTGGTAAAGAAAAAAAAAAAACAAACCCTGCACAATATTTTGTTACTGTATAAAGAAAAGCCAGATTCTGCAAATACTTGGCCACATGCTTCCCTTTAACCGTATAGACAGTGCCAAGCTTCATTTTGATGAATATTTTTTTGTGTGTCGGTGATGCTAAAGTGACAGCTTGTTTCTCTCCTCTCCTTCATCCCCGCGGTGGTGCTGGCACAAACGTCAGTCTGTCCCCCAGCAATCCAGGCAGGGGAAACAAATCCCGAATAAAAATTCCTCTGTGACCTGCATGGCTATTTGCGGTGCAGAGAGGTTCCTTATCCCCTCTGCTGTGCAGTCGCACCAGCATCGCCCCAGCACACGGGAGGGGACGCAGCGGGGAGAGCAGCCACTGACGGAGAGCAGAGGCTGCCAGCGCTGGCTCTGGGATATATGAAATGTCGTCACCCTCCAAGCTCTCTGCTTCAGGTGAAAAAGCCTTCGTGGGACAAGAGACCTGGTGGCACCAGAGCTATTTAAACCGCTACAGCCAGCAGTCTGGGCCTGCTGAGGGCACACCATTTGTTAAATATGTGCAAAAACCAAAGGCCACATTTTCTACTTCATTATTTCATCAAAATCAAAAAGACCTAGGCCAGGAGAGAATATGACCCTTTTAGGAGAAAAAGCTCTCCTTCAAAAGAAGATGAACACAATTTCCCTCCAACTGAGGGCTAAGAAAATTATTATCAGATCTTTGAGTAATAGTCCAGAAAAAATATGAAGTGAAAATGTGGTGGCTTTTAGTTAGAAGATGCAAGATGAACAAGTTGGGCCTTCTTTACATAGCAAGTCCAACTTTTCTCCTTTACATATCCCATTCCTCCTTAGAAAAATGGCTACTGCCTACAGACCCTGAGAACAACAACAACAAAAAATTTTAAAAAATGTTTCAGAGGGGATTGAAAACTGAGGTCTGAAGGAGTCTCATTGCTGAAGCGAAATGTAGTTATGGGGACTAAAAGCATTATTTCTTCAGATTCAAAATAAAATATTACTATCCAAGACTCCAGGTACCCAACATCTGATTAATACAGTCAGGTCACTGTGGCCCTGTCATAGGAGCTCAGCGGGCCAGATGCTGCAGAGACAGCTTTTCATAGCAAAAAGCAGCCAGCGCTGGCACTCCCAGGCTTTTGGACCTCGCTCAAGGTAAGGCGCAGGGAGACGCAGCAGCTGTGTTGCAGGAGAAGGGAGTCTGCACGGCAGCGACAGGCTCTGTGCCTGGAAGAAACGCTACAACCTCTGGGCCAGATGCAGCAGTAAAACCAATACTGAGTTCCTGGCACGTCCTCCTAATACAGCTTTGGTGGCCTGTATCAAATGAATTGCCAGTCACAGTCTTAACAGGCAATTTCAGAGACCCAGATGGCCATCCTTTTCATTCAAAGACCAGGTTAGGAGGGCTGAGTGACCTCAGATTGACATGTCTCTTTTTTCTGGTGGGAATTCCCCTCGATGTGTGCACGGGAAAGCACATGTTGGTTCTGACAAACCCCCATCTCTGGGCTGTGGCTCTCCTTGATGCTAAGAAAAAAGGCTGCCGTAACCTCGTTCCCAGTTAGTTAAAGCTCACCCTGGTCCCTCTTTGAAACGCAGGCTCACAAAGGCACAGAAAGATCCCTGTCTTTTACAGAAAGAGGCGCAGCGAGAGGAGACATTGACCCGCTCCCGGCGAGCGGCAGAGCGACCTTACCTGCGGGGCTGCCTTCACCGATGCAGCCAGCTTCTCTCTCCTCTCCCTTGAAACCTCAAGATGGGAACCCATACAAAGACCTGTGTATGGTCCCTAACTCTCTCCTGAAGTCTAGCACGTTATAAATTGGGCTGCTAACCTCTCCATGCAGGCTGCAACGCTTGTCCAAACTAACACACATCTAAATGCAGGAAATGAAATTCAGACTTAAAAGAAGGAAGCCCCATCACCACAAGACTAATTACTTATACAAGTAAAGCCCACAAAGACTGCATCTCTGATGGGATTAACATGGAGCAGACTGGCTGTCAGCAAACATCACCTCCCTGTAGGCCCCGGGAAGCCGGAGGAGGGAAGAGTGTGCAGAAGCAAGGAGATGACTCAGAGGGAGCCCTGGCTCCCTGCAGGGCTGGTTGCAGGCACAGCAAATCCACATCCACAGCAAAATCCCTCAGCCACCAGCTTTCCTTGGCACAGGCAACTGTGCACAGGTGCTGCTGAGCTCCAGATGTTTCCCATTAGCAACGGCCCAGGTGTGTGGGGTGGTTATAAATGTCCCAGGGCAGGAGAAGGGTTGTCTGTAGGCTATCTGGTAACTGCTTGGGGCGCTCTCTGCTTTTACAGCTGTATGTAGCGTGGGTTCTTTCTTTCTGTCTGGTTGAGAAATTTAAGGTAGAAAAGGATGAGGGAAGGGCTGGCGTGTGGCGTTCTTCAGGATTTGATCGCTCTGTTTCTGTGTGTGATGAGAGTAGCCAGATGAAGTACTGGTGGGTGGAGAAGTTGCCTTGGAGGCTTACTCGGAAAGGCAGTGACTTCTGAGTTGTATCTGACTTGCACCGACAAAGTGAAAAGCTGAATCTGTTGTTACATAAACAGTAACTGAATGGATTTGTATTTGCTAATTCTGGGGTACTCTTCCTTAACCAATGCTGCCAAATGACATCTATGAGTGATCAAGGCTTCTGTGTGTGAGGGATTGGGGTGGGGGAGTGCATGTGGTGAGTAGAGCTAATACCTTTGATAAGGCGAGGAAGAGGATGGTTAATCTGCCTGTGTAATAATGCTGTTGCCTTCTCCCTCTAACAAAGCAGGCCGGTATCAGCTATACCTGTTCTGTTTCATATGGTGAAATGGATGACTGGGACAACAGTGATGAATTCATTCAGCGACTGGACTTTTCCAGTTGTGGCGAAGAGAGTGAAGACAGAAGCGTAAACGAGGAGGACGCCCCAAGCTCGAGCACCCCCAGGAGCTGCAAGTTCCAGAAGTGGCAAGGGAGCAGTCCTCTGCCAGCAACCCCTCAGAGAAAGCTTAGTGAGATTTTCCTGAGCAGGACAAAAGCCTGGGTGAGTCCCACTCTGAAGCCTTCCCCAGCCGTGAGCAAGAGCCAGGGTAATGCCGAGACGCCGCTGCACATCACCTGGAAAAAGCTGCAGCTGTGTGACACACCACACACTCCCAAGGTAATGGCATGTATCAGCTCCGTGTCTGAGCAGGCAAGGTCTGTGGTGTTGCGGGAACGTCACTGAGTTGGGTGGTGAGGGGATCTGTTGCTAGCCCTGTGGAAAGCATTTTTTCAATGTTAGTGTTGTTAGCCTTCTACTCTTCCCTTAGAAACCTGGATCACAAGCTCCTTAGCTATGGAAGGGTTATTCTGTGGGTGTGAATAGAAACCTGTGTGTGGGAGCAAGTGTCTTGACTCTTTCCAAGCTGTTGTTAAAACCAAGTCAGACTGATCCAATGCCAACAAATTAAAAAAAAAAAAAAAAAACAAGCAACTATGTGCCTTGGCTGCCCATGTGCCCCTCGCACTCTGCTTAGGGGAGTGGACATCTGTAGCAGCTCTGTAAGAAGTGTGCACTGCACTCCCAGAGGGATAAATGCATCTCTCTTGAAGGAGCTTGTCATTCCAGGGGAAGGCTGGAGACAGGCAGCTGCCCTGACTGTTCTGTTCGGCACGTTTTTGAATGCAAGTGGGTTTTCTCTTGAAAGAGAAAGTTGGAAATGGTGTTGTAGCTGGGGTATACTTTGTCTGGCAAGTCTGGATAGTCTCCAACCAGCTTGTTGTTCAGTGATGCTGATTCTCTTTTTGTGTGAGAGTGAGCTGCTCAGTGAATTTGGGGAAAGCAGGAATCTGTTCTCAGGGTAGCAAATCCCCTGTGGAAGGGGTAACAAATCAATGTGTGCTTGTGGAGGAAGGTTAACCTGTCTTCCTCTATGTCACTGTCCGAAAAAGTAACTTTTATCTACTGAGCTAGTTTCTTGGGAGAATGATCCCAGTCCCTATTTTCTGTGAGACTTTTTGTACAGAATGTAATACAACTGCTTTTTGTCTTCTGTGAGCACAAGTGGAGTCTCGGTTGCCAGCTCCTCTGTTCCTAGATAACTTCTGTTGTGTGCACTGGCTTCTAGCATTCAAGACTTGCAATGAAATGTAGCTCTTTCAGTTCTCTGAATATTCCTGCTCTGCTGATAGACTGGTTGCTCCTTTGCTTAAGTGGTACGCAGAAGATCAGTCCTTTTGGTACTTCTGAGCTAGGATTTGACTTTCGTCCCCCTCCAGAAACCTGATTATGTGCAGAGAAGGATGACCCTATGGCCACATATGACCAACTGTGTGGCCACAGTTACTGAGGAATGGCCTACCACTCTCTAGGGGAAAGCGGCTCTAAATGGCATCACTCCAAGAATTTCCTGCAATGACCCTTTATAACAAATCTCCCTGAGTCTCATCTAAAAATAGGTGAGAGGTCTAGAATCTCTTCCAGACCAGATGAGCCGCTGGTAGTGCATGGTGCTTCACTGTGTGCTCTTATGTAGATAACATGTTGGCTGGATGCTTCAAGACATGCTGCCTGTGGTTTGTCACCTTGTAGTCCATGAGCATCAGTTGCACTAAATCAACAACTTCTTGTCCTTTGCTGTCTTCTGGGAGAAAGGTCTTGGTTTCCAAGCATGCTGCAAAAGGTGGGCTCTAAAGGGCCTAAATCTGCTTGTAAACACAGCTGGGAGCATTGATCTTGGAACATTTGAAGGTGAGAGAAAGGGTAAGAGAGCAGAGCCACATCTAGCTGCAGACACATGAGTGCTGGAGCCCCAGCTAGGATGCATGGCAGAGGAGGCAGATGATTGTATTTTGTAGACTTACCCAATCCTGGAACAGATTGCTAGAGCTAGTTACGGTTAGCTGCCTTACTTACACTGTATGGCAGCAGCTACTCTCAGATGATGTTACAAGAGACAAGTCTGCTTGATTACAAAATAAAGCCCTAGTAGAGCAGATGGGAATTGCATGCATTAACAGCAGGCTGCAATGGTGTTTTAGATCCCTTGCTTGACTTGTGGCTAGACTAGAACATAGCCACAATTCTACAGAGCTTCTAGGCTGCTGGGTAAATGTCGGAGTTTCCCCTTGTTCAGTGTCGACGGCGGAGCGGGAGTTGCGATTCCGGAGTAATGACGGATCCCAATATGAGTATGGTCATTCGCCTTTATTCATGCATATAACAGGGTTTATATAGTTATCTACTATAGGCACGCGCTTCATAAC
Source organism: Aptenodytes patagonicus (assembly GCF_965638725.1). NCBI lineage: Eukaryota > Metazoa > Chordata > Aves > Sphenisciformes > Spheniscidae > Aptenodytes > Aptenodytes patagonicus. Next base: position 65,596,662 of record NC_134949.1, read on the forward strand.
AACCTGTGGTTGGTTAATTACAGCTGTACACGCGCTCAATTATAAGCTATGATTGGGTTAAAGTTACTGTCCACGCGCTTATTGCTTCTACTCGATTGGCGGTTGGCAGCAGGACATGTTAGCCGCTTACTTCAGCTCCTTCTAGATACAGTTTCGTTACAGTTGTTTACCCGGCCCATTGTTCTTTGTTCTGTCCGGGAAAGTCCCGGTGGTCATCCTGCTGTGTTAGCATGTATTAGTTACTTTTTGATACATGGGTTGCTCAGCGATACCAGATCGTGGCCTTGCTGAATCAGCCATTCCTCCACAGGTAAACTGGGCTTGGACATATACTGCTTTTAATACATCCATATGCACAACTTTTCTATCCAAGAGCAAGGAGATGCAGACCATAGCTTGAGAAAGTGATCAAGAAGCACTTTCAGGGTCATGGTAAACCAGTAGCTGAACATCCAAGTATGGTATAGAAATAGAGATGTGTCCCAGAAGTAGCTATATCCATGACTGCATCATCAATTAGGTGGATGCAGGATACTGCATGCAGCTCCAGGTTTTTTAATCTTCAAAAACTTTCAGTGAGAGAAGGGAGTAACTCTAGGTATGATCATGAGGCCACATGTCCACTCACAAGAGTGAGACCACTGTTGGATCAAAAAGATATGGAAGTCTCTTGATCTTCATGACAGGGAGAGTTCTGGGCTCTTGAAGGGCTTTTAACTAGAAGAAAGATATGTTAAAAAAACCCTTTAGACCTTACACTACTCTCCTGAAGCTGAAACAAGTAAAAACAAACTTATATTTCAAAAAGCTGATGGTTACTGAAGGGGCCAAATCATGGAAAGCAAGTAGATTTTTCTGTCTTCAGATCAAGACTGGGTGCTTCTCTGAAGTTATGCTTTACTCAGGCCAAGGTTTTGGACTAGTAGGTGAAACCCAATGGCCTGTCTTCTGTGGGAAGCTGAACAACAGAAGATCCAGAGGTCCCTTCTGAACTTAAATTTCTGAAACTCTAGTTTTACCTTCTCAAGGAGAACTGTTTTCTGGTCACTTTGCCAGTAGCCATATAAAAATATTTCTACCAACTTCCCCTATACTAATACGGCTTATTGCTGGGGAGCCAAAAGGAAACTTGAGTGATGTTCTATCTCATCTCCTGACAAACCTGTCCTGACCAAACTGATGCAACAGTCCAGGCTTAACAGAACTGGGTCTTCCATGTTAATGCAACATATGATGCAATTTCTATGTCTCTTGTAGGTGGGAAAGATGAGCAGCTGGCTCCTCTTGAGGACTGTGCTTGCCAAAATGCTCTGCAGGCCTCACCCAAGTGAGCAGGGAATAGAGTCTGAAAGGGCTTAGTGAAGAATGTAATACTTTGTGGAAGGAGAAGAAAACTGTCAGGACTAAATTAGGGATGCAGGGTTTTAATGATTCAGCTGTCCTGAGGAAGGGAGTTGAGTTCTCCTTGATTTGCAGGAGAGCAGAGATTTTATTCTGACAAAGCAGCAACAAAAACATTTTGCTGGTTTATCTGCCACTTTTTTTTTCCTCAATACAGAGCCTGTTATCAAAGACAGCATTTCCTTCATCGGGGACAAAGGTCCCACCCAAAGGCTTCCGACATCTGAGATTTACTCCTGGTGCTGACTTGGATGACTCTACCCAAGCTTCTCTTGTCAACATTAATCCCTTTACACCAGAGTCGTATCGACAAATGCTCTTTCTTCCTAATGGCAAGCGGAAGACCAGAGGAGAGCTGTAAGTGAACTACTCTTAAATAACAGTTGGGAAGGAGACTGTTTGAAGGAGATAAGTCCAGATACTAAACATCTCCATCATTACTTATTTGCTAACAGTGAATCATTCACTTCCATAGTATTCATTGTTGCAGAGCAAACATTAGCAGACATATGAAGGTAATAGAAATATAAATAAAATCAATCATTTCCTTTGTTCAGAAATGTAAGCGGGGGATCAACAGCTAACCTCAGTGCTATGGCTGTAGGAGAAAATTGTACCTCTTTCTTTCCTGACCATGGGTAGAGTGGAGTTTGATTCAGTCACGCACATACCCATAACTCGAAAGAAATGAGGTGCATGTTTGCATGTATTACAGCTTTTAAGGTGGGTGCAGGCTACTGCCGACCTGCAGAAGTTCTGGATCTGGTCTGGGTTAACCAAGACACAAACTTAGTCAAATACCTGTGCGCTACAGTGACGTTCAGCTTCTTTCATAACTCCAACTGTAACAGATGCTCAGCTGGGTATCCCCCTTGACAGCACAGTGAGGCAGTTCTCTCCTTCGCTAGGAGCCTGTTGTGCAAGGTCATCTCCCATGTAATCTTCATCTTCACCAGTAATAAGGTGGCCGGGAGAATGATGCCCCTGAATGATGCTACTCTGTCCTGCGGGCACAACTGAAGTTTGTATGTGGGGGGCTTTCTAAAAGGAAACTGACTTCCTAGCCTGGGACTACAGTCTTTAAGCCTCAACTAGAAACTCATTGTGTATTAACACTACAAAATACATCTTCAATTAAACTGTGAAGCAAGGTTTGGAGATTCTGTTGAAAAATGTTTTCATTTCAAATCTCAGCTGGATTGCTGCACTGAAATGATACAGCCAGACTTTCCTAAACTTCTGTTATAGGAGGGATCCTGATCCGAGAAACCAGATAAAACAGGAGCTACCTACCAAGGTGAGTGTCTCTGTATTTCCCCCCACAGAGAGGGTAAGATGCTTGTAAAGATTTGGTGCTTGATGAAACTTATTCTGCTATTGGAGTATAAATTATGGCAGAAGATGAATACCTACAACAATTTCAAGCTGAAAGTTTTATGTTAACATTTGTTTGAGACAACAAACTTGGAAATGATTCCTAGCTCTAAAGGAAACTTCTACTAAAGCAGATCTGAAACTTTGACAAGTAATCCTAAAACACGTTGACTTTGGTCAGGAGGTCATTCTAGGAAATATAATTTGGGTTCCTCAGGGGGAAAGTAATTACTTTATTACTATATTATTGAATAGTGACTGTACCTTTGTGGTTTGAAGAAGCAGGTGTATTGCTGTTCCTAGGAATTAGTGTACTGAGCATCTTTGGATGTGAATAGAACATGGCTTCTATATTGCAAATAATATATGGACCTGCACTGCAAAAACACAGACTGAGCTGAACGGCTCTGATGTGGCTGAGGGCAGAGTTTCAGTTGCAGTAGTCAAATGGCAAACTTCTGAACTGAGGCAGCAAATTCTGTACTCTCCTTCAGTAAGAAAACATCCAGCTGGTGGGGGGGTATCTGTGTGCCTTGGGGTCCAAGGGAAGACCCCACCATAGCTACAGGACAGTAAACACTGTCTTACAACACAACCAAGTTCTCTTGCTGTTGCTGATGTCTGTGCTTTGCTGGCAAACCTCAGCACTGGGGTGTGTTGGCCTGGCTGCACGGGGCGGGCTGTGAGGTCTCATGTACCGCCAGCTGCACTGGCAGAGATGGGCGGCTGGTGTGGGAACCCGTGTTCCGCAGCCTTCTTCCTTCTTCCCAGTGTTATCTGCGGGGAAGCTACTCATCCAGCTGGCTTCTGGAAAGCAAGCCAAACCTGAGTTAAATATCTGTGTTCAGATGAGGTAAAAAAAAAATTTCAATTTTCCTGAGCAGCCCCTTGAAGGAAGTATCTGTCTTGTGCAGGTAGGTAGAATTGTTCATTGTAATTGTGAAATAATTAGGCTTACTGGAAGAATAATGGCACCCTCTAGCCGAGAAGACGGGTATTGCAGAAAAACTTGTCTCCGTGGCAAAACTACAGCAGCAGAGTAAATCTGCTATCAGGTAACATCCGGGCCTACCACAATTATTATTTTCCTTAGAAGAAAGCCTCAAATAACTTGTGGCTTACTGAAATATTATTCTGCTCCAGTGCTGAGTAGAATGAGCATATAATACAGGCATAAAATTGTGTACTAGGAGGTATCTTTACTCCCTGAGCTTTTAAGATACTGTAAAATATAGCTGCCTTATGAAATACAACCTGTTGTGAAGGGCTGATGTTTCCTATGGGCCACATCTTACTGGCTGTGAGGACCAACTCCTTGCCCCCACCCTTTAAGGTCATATACCATATACTAGCAGCAATCCTAGCAGTGGTATATGTGGAATGCAGGAGGGTGAAGAAAAATCACTTAGTCCACTCTCTCATTGTTCACTTCATGCTCCACTGCTTATCTCTTCTGTACTTATCTCCCCTGCCAGTAGACATCACTTTACAAGCAGTACCAGCAGCTCCTATTTCCTTAGTGACCATTACTGTAGCAATTCTAGCTGTTCTGCAGGCTTTCATCCCTTTGTGGAAAAGTGGCTCCCAGTGAGAAATAGCTGGGAATACAGGGAGATACACTGAGACCTGCTAATCTGCCATTAGTCAACACCTGGTGTTTCAAACCTGATGAGAGCCTGAACTGATGCAGAATGTCCTTGCTGCAGGCAACCTTAGCTGCCAGAGTAAAGCAGCTCTTACAGCTGAGGCCACCTTAAGCCAAGGCACCAAGCTTCTCTTCTGAGCTCAAAATAGGCAATAGCTCTTATTTAAACACAAGCTCAGTACGTGAGTCTGGCTAATTCAGAGGTACTGGACTTCCACCTACTAAGGCTGGTAACAGGTCTTCTCAAGTCTGCAGTAGCTGGGCAAAAGACAAGTATTTTATTGTTGCCTGCTGTTCATCTCTGACCCATCAGCCATGGGTCTAGGAACTGGGCAGGGCTGCCAAGAGAAGAGATGTGATAGTAGTAACCCAAGGAGGCTTAGGCACATACAGCCAACTAGACTACAATTCTCCTTAGCTGCAATTTCTACTTCTATGGCTAGTAAGTCATGATTTAACAAAAAACCAAAACCAAAAACCACACCTTGGCCAAACCAAGCCAAGATGGCCTTTGTTAGGTGGTCAGCAAAAGCACAACATCTCTAAGTGGAAGGTAGTGTTTCAAGAACTGGCAGCACATTTGCACACATGCCTGGATGAACATCCAGGAGAGGAAGCAACATGGATGCTCTGTGAAAGCAAGTGCTACACAGCTCTAAAAACATGACAGATGTTATTATCCGAGTCTTTCAACTCATACTTGTGTCTCTGCTGTTTTTGTGACCTTCTAGAGATATCCTCTGAAAGAAAGCAATATGGTTTCCCGCTACAAGAAGGAGTTCCTGGAACTAGAAAAAATTGGTGTGGGGGAATTTGGCTCTGTCTACAAGTGCATCAAACGCCTTGATGGATGTGTTTACGCCATCAAACGCTCCAAGAGGCCTCTGGCAGGATCCTCAGATGAGTGAGTGTGCTAGCTAGAAACTGCCAGTTGAAATGATGGGCATGTTCTTGGGAGGTGTGATGGGGAAGGAGGGAGTGTGGATCTAAAGGTATCTGAGGGGTGGCATGAGCAAAAACTGGCTGCTGTTGCACTCCCAAGTAGCAGTTGGGAGAGTGGGTGAAGTTATCGCTTTAGGACTAGTGAACATAAATGTCTGAGAAAGGGAAGAAGCCACATGCATTGCAGTGAGATGACGGCTTACCTAAACTCCTCAGGTCCATGCAGCCAGCCTCTTTAAAATAATACCTGTCATAGTTCATTTGTGGTATGTCCCTGCCCTGCTGTGTGGCCAGCACTGCTCACATCTGTATTGACCAGCTAGTGTTGTCCTGCATGCTGAAGCCAAGTCTTTGAAGCTGCCTTTGCCCCTTATATCACTGAGCAAGTCTTGTTATTTTTTTTGACAGCTGCTCAGCAAGTTTTGTGGTATTCCTTAACATCCTTTTTAAGGGCAGGTTTTGCTTCAGCAGCTGTGAGAGCCAGTCCATTTGCCAGAACTCAAAGTCCTAAACACCTCTGCTTTCCCTTTCTCAAGCCAGTATACAAACCAGAGCTCCTCTCATGGTCCCAGGCGGGACCCTGGCACCCAGTCACCACTGCTTTTTCTGTGTGTGCTTCTCCAGGCAACTGGCACTGCGCGAGGTTTATGCTCACGCTGTCCTTGGACACCATCCCCATGTTGTGCGCTACTACTCGGCATGGGCAGAGGACGATCACATGATTATCCAAAATGAGCACTGCAATGGTAAGAGCTGTGACATTGTTAAAGGCTGAGATCTCGGGACAGGTGCAGTTACCTTCTTTTGTGCTTAAATATGGGATGTTTTGGCTTACAACAAAGCAAGCTGCACTGGGGCTACAGTTGGAGAATTTATGGAGAATCCAGTAAGTGCTCATAATATTTAGACAAAGCTCTGAATGGTGCCAATGTCTTACAAGTAGTGAATACCCGCTAATTTGTGGGATTTTAAAACTGTTCCTCTGTGGCTGGCCTGGAAAAATATTCCCCATGCCGATGCTTAGAGCTGCATCTGGGACTGCCCAGGTAAAACCTGATATGAGTGACTCACACGGCACTTAAGTTAACTGCTCTTATCTTGGAAAAAAACCCTCCTTAATGAAGGGGAGTAATGATTTGAAGAGTGGCTACCTGGTTGAGATGAAGGCACCTTGCATCTTGGCTAGAAGAGAGGGCTCAACAGCTGTAGAGGAATGGAGCTAAATAATGAGGTAAACTGTAAATGGGGTGCTGCAGGCAGGGTGCGACACTGTCCTGGTTTTGGCTGGGATAGTAATTTTCTTCCTAGTAGCTGGTACAGTGCTGTGTTTTAGATTTAGTATGTGAATAGTGTTGATAACACACTGATGTTCTAGTTGTTGCTAAGCAGTGCTTACACTAGTCAAGGACTTTTCAGCTTCCCATGCTCCACCGACTGAGAAGGCTGGGGGTGCACAAGAAGCTGGGAGGGGGCACAGCCAGGACAGCTGACCCAAACTGGCCAAAGGGACATTCCGTACCATATGATGTCATGCTCAGTACATAAACTGGGGGAAAGCTGGCCAGGGGGGCCGCTGCTCAGGGACTGGCTGGGCATCGGTTGGTGGGTGGTGAGCAATTGTACTGTGCATCACTTGCCTTGTATATTACCATTATTACCACCCATGAGTTGGTAATTGTCTTGAGGTTCTTATCTCAACCCATGAGTTTTCTCACTTTTACTCTTCCAATTCTCTCCCCCATCCCACTGGTGTGGGGGGGAGAGTGAGCAAGCAGCTGTGTGGTGCTCAGATGCCAGCTGGGGTTAAACCACGACAGACACTCTTACTTGGATTTGCCCTTGGCCGTACCACTGTTTGGGAGACATTGGAAAAGACACCTCTGGCTACCAGAGGAGCTGAAGGCAAATATGTAGCGCTCATCTTTTAACTGCTCCTGCAGTCTTAGCGCTCAGTGATGAATGGTGATAGCTGTTTGGAGTAATGACTTCAAATCTGGTGGAGGTAACCATGAAATGTGGTGATCATTGCTGCAGCATCGATGCATTTCTTGCATTTTAGTGGATGAACATCTGAGACTAAAGGAGAAGTGGTGAAAAGCAGGCTGATGGGGAGAGAGAGGCCATAGTATTTACTAGTCCTGAAATAGCCAGTGCCTTAATGGAGACCCACAAAACTCTGTTTCTGTGTCAAATGTTACATTCTTCAATCAAAAATCTACTAGTTGGGCGCTTAATTTCCTTGGTCCACCGTTTATAACTTGCTTTCTGCCTGTAAGCATGGCAAAAGTAATTAACTTTTTCTACTGTTCACTTGCAGCAGCAGCATCACTACCAGGTCAGCCCTTCTGGTGCTGTAGGTAGAACTGCAGTCGCTCGGTCCTTGGCAAGCAGGAGGCAGGGCGCTCTGAGGCAATGCAAATGCTGAAGCCAAATGGTGATGTCCAAGTTTGATCACTAGAGCATATATAGCTGGTCTGGTCGGGGTTTGTCAATAGCAAGCCTGCAAGTGCTCTGGGCAATGGTTTCTACTAAGCTATTTCAGACATGCTGCTCCGTAAAATCTTTGTCAGGTCTCAGACTGGCTGTTTTCACCTAGGTGGGAGTCTCCAAGATGTGCTGCTGGAAAATGCAAAGCTTGGCCAGTATTTCCCAGAAGCAGAGCTGAAAGAAATATTGTTACAAGTCTCCATGGGGCTAAAATACATCCACAACTCTGGCCTTGTGCACCTGGATATCAAACCTAGTAAGTATAGTGCTCTTCTCCTTTGTGGGTCCTCCAAGTGACCCTCTAGGGGTAGGACCTGTAATAGGTCCTTCTGACTGGACCTATTACAGTGCTTCAAAGGAAAGAGAATCTTGCCCTAAAAGGTGAATGTCTTGTGGTTTATTTTTTTGTCTTGCCATGGTTACCATCTTGCAATGGTAACCTCTTGCCATTACTGCTGCTCTAAAACTGAGCCTTCTCTGATAGTTAGCAGCATTTTACTTCTGTCTCATGATCTTCATAATCCTGGCTCATGGGAATCACTTTCATACTGCTGGAGCAAGTAGGGCTGCTAATGAAGATGGGGGACTTCCTTATTTGCTGCTGTCTTGTTGCACAACACTTGACCTTTCTATGTGAGACCTGGAGTGAGAAGTGAATATTTATTGTACCTACCCTGAGGGATTAAGTTCCCACAAAAAATAGTAACAAGCTTTCCTCTCTGCAGCTGAGGTTGGGCACCCCCAGGGCAATGCTCCCCCTGCCCCAGTCACCTAGTTACCTCCTCATAGTGGAGCTCCTCTTTCCAGCTGAAATGCTTCTAGCTTGGGGAGTAGAGGGAGGGGCAGAGAAGCTGATTACCCTGGGATATTGTATGCACAAGATACAACTGTCTTCTGTCAGCTGTATTGCTGAACATGTAAGCTGGGCAGAAAGACTAACGGGTGGGAAGCATGTGCAGAATTTCTCTGGCTGCAAAGCTTAGCTAGCTTGACAGGTAGGATTTCGACAAAGTTGTCGGGCTGCTGCAGTCTGGCTACTGATTTCACACTATTGCTAAACTTCACTGTCTTGCAGGTAATATCTTCATCTGTCACAAGCTGGCAGCTGTGGGCCCTGCTGGGCAGGAAGAGAGTGACAGTGAAGATGAATTCTCTTCTGGTGTGGCGTATAAGATCGGTAGGTTTTAGCCCACTTTACAACTAGCTTAAGATTAGGGCTGCTCATTACTGCTTGATACTGCTCTGTCCTGCTGGCTGAAGAGACTTGCATGCAAAACTGATGGCATAGTCCTGAATGCCTCTGCTGCTTACCAGAAGTAATTCCTCTAAGAAGACAAGTCCTAGAAAACTCACGTGCTTGTTTCCAAGCCCAGATTCCCGAGTAGGAGCAAGCTTGCTCTCTTACTTGGTATTTCCTCATTGCTCTGTTGGTGCCTATGAAATGCAGGCTTTTATTGAGGAGGGGAAATCTACATCACTTTGCTCCATTAGTTGCTCATTCTTTGTCTCAGGTGACCTTGGCCATGTGACATCAGTAACAAACCCCCAGGTGGAGGAAGGAGACAGACGTTTTTTGGCTAATGAGATTTTGCAAGAGGTACAGCTGCTAGTGGGATGGTGGGGAGAACAGGGTGGTGAGCAAGTGGGGAAGAGATCCGCTGTCGTGAAATCACTGAATCATGGCATATTCCTTGCCTTATCTCCTCTTTCTTGTGTCTGGTCTAGATGTGAAATCGGCAAAATTAACACTTAATTAAGAATTAAGGTCTTGTCATATAAATATTTAATGTACTACATAGGTAACTTTATCATTAGATTATTGCAACTATTCTGCCTGCAAGGGATGAATGGGACAAAACCTTTATCAGTTTGGAGACATTTCATGTTGCACACCCAGCTGAGATTAAACTGCTGGATGTGACTACTGAGGAATATATGCATCCAGACAAATGCCTTGTACAAGAAACACTGATCAGGTAGTGTGGAGGGGTGGGAGGCGCAGCACACCTCTTAAACTGGCTGCAGTTTTGCCACTCTAGCCAGTAAGCAAAAAGGGAATCGGTATGTAACAGCCAGCTTGGATGTGTTCATCAACTTGGGTATTTAAGTGACAGTGTATTTTTTGTGCTGCAAGTGGATTTAGGAACTGTTAGGTCAATATATCACATGCAATCTTTAGTTTTAGTTGGGCATGGCTAGCTTATTGCCTTGTGGTGAAGGCTGGAGGCACATGTTCGTTAGGCTGTCCTCTGGATTTGCTGCGGTGATCCTAATGTGGGCTGCAAGCTCCTCATGACTGGGTGAAAGCTAACGTGCTATTAGTTACCAATACCACTTGCTATCAATGTTTTTATCCTAAAGAGGAGAAAACAGCTAACTGGGATGGTGAAGGCAGTGTCATATATATGCTTGTTTGGTGGTTTCTTTTTGAGCTGGTATCCCAACCCACCTCTGTTCAGTATGGCAAGACATTCCCTTTCTATAACTGTTTCTTCTCTCCGCAGCAATACTGCTATTTGCCAAAGGCAGACATATTTGCCCTGGCACTCACAGTAGCTCTAGCGGCCGGCACGGCACCGCTGCCTCACAACGGGGCCATGTGGCACCACATCCGCAAAGGCAATATCCCGCCAATCCCCCAGAAGCTTCCTCATCGCTTTCTTGAACTCCTCAAGGTGAGGAAGTAGTCTTGACAGAATGGAGGTTTTTCCAGTTGGCATGTGACAGAGGGAGTGTTAAACCCTGAACTCCTTTGCCTTCTAGCTCATGATCCATCCTGACCCAGTGGAAAGACCTTCTGCCACAGCTCTTACTAAACATCCAGTTCTCCGTCCTTCACGTGGAAAAGCTGTGCAGCTCCAGAAGCAGCTAAATGTGGAGAAGTGCAAGACTGCCATGCTGGAAAGGTAGGGCTGGCTTGGGCATGAAGGGGAGAAGACATGGGCACAACAAGTGCTGGTCACCAGGCTTGAATGTAGGGTGGTAGTGTTGGGAGACCCAGCGTGCAGAAATACCCAGTCAGCTCCTGTGCCTGGAGCTGGGAGGGTGATGGGGCTGTAGCAGGGACCCATAGTACTCAAGCAACTGTGGTAAGCAGCTGCGGTTCACTTCTGGCTTTGAGGAGTTGGCAAAGTTAGAGCAGTGAACTTGCACGCTTGCTGCAACCACCAGTGATGGAAAAGGCTGATACAATATGCAGCCAGTGGGCAGATGAGGAATTGATACTGCACTGAGATAGTGGTCTAGCAGAGAAGGAAAAGAAATATCAGGTGGTGGCAGACATCCTTTTTCCCCTTGCTCCCTCTCACTGCTGTGGGCAGTAATGTTTTGAGGTGCTGGGATCTAGGAAATGCCCCACCACCCCTCTTAGTGCAATAGTCAGCTGGGGAATAGGTTTTCCGTGTAGCTAGGAGAGCACATGCTCTGGGAGAGCAGCAAGCATCAGGGAAATAAGGCAATGGAAAAGAAGCATGTGCCTTTATTAGGTATTTGTGCTGCACGAGATGGCAATGATCTAAGTTCCACCATTCACAAATATCTGAAACAATGGGAGAAAAACTGAGCTAGGGGCTCTTCATACTGGTGCCAGTCTAGGTGTGTGGTGCTGATGTGATGCATAGCTTTCTTTTGGTTAAACCTTCAAAGCTGATCTGTTCTGACGCAGAAACTCTAACAAAACCCACAGTAATCTTCCTGTTACCCTCTGGTGTCAAAAGTCACCACTCTCCAGCAATGCTGGAGTACTGCAGTAACCCTCTTGTGCAAGACTGTTCATAGCTTTCTTCTGTAGCTGATGGGGATTCATACATGACACGGTTTTCTTCCTCTCCTCTTCCTTCCATCTCCCCCCTGCAGGGAACTTAAAGCAGCCCGCCTTGCCCAGACCCTCATGAAGGACCAGCCCTTAGGAAGTGCCAAGTTGCAAGAGTCTGAAACCTCTTCTAAGCAGAACAGCAAGCGCCTGGTGGGAGGGAAGAGCTGTCGCTCATTTAGCTTTACTTTGGGTTACTGAACTTCTGTGTTGTCCAAAAAGCCCTGGCTGCTGAACGGCCCTGTGAAAGCAGAGGGTCTGCACAAACCAATGCCCCATATTAGCTCTCCCTGTCGTGGTTTTTGGTTCCCTCATTAGTTACAATGAGATGTTGGCTGAGGGAAGAATGGCTAGCTTACAAGTGTCAGATCATGGGATTTAAGATTATTGTCCTCAGTCTTTTACATGTTTAATTTCTTGTGTAACTGGTCTTGTTCTAGACTAAGAATAGCTTTGCCATACAAGGGAAAGGATGGCATTTCCTCTACTCGCCTCCCTCTCTGTTTAGTTGGGCCCTATTATTGATGATGTTTGTGTGGTCTTAACACTCTGGCCACCTGCGTATCTTTAAAGGGGAGACAGTGGCTGTACATGGAGACAGCATCTACAGCTTGGGTCCTCCTAGAAGTGAGGAGGTGGAGACTATGATAGAGAGTTTTAACTACGCATCAGGAGGCAGGCTGGTTACATAGCAGTCCTGGTGGACTTGGGATGCAGTTCGAGTGGCATTTCACTGAGGGGGACAAAGAGTAAAAGGAAACACTTTGAGTTAAGGGGGCCTTACTTGTGGAATTTGAAAGAAAACTTCCCCTCCCTTAACTTTCAGCAACAGGCACAATATCGCGTAGCTGATGTGGTTAAGATTCTGCAGACTAGTCCCTGATGCCCGACTTGTTTTATGCCAGTCGGCGAGGACTCCTTGCTTAAAGCGGGGGAAGGGGAAACGATTGTTGCGTGCTGGTGGGTGGGTCTGTGTACCCATTTCCCTTCCAGTATATTACACGTGGTGCAACTACCTGCCCGAGAGCTGCGGCCTTGGGAAGTCAGAAGCGGCTTTTTGGGCCTTGTCAGTTTGGTTTGGAGTTGCCTCTGTAAAGTGGGTGTATATTTATTAAATCTCCGTCCCCCCCGCACCCCGCTTAAGGCACTTTCTGGATCCTTGTCGGCTGTACGTCTAGCCGTGGTAGTTGGACATGACCGGTGTACTCTTACGAGGGAGAGTGTAAAGTTGGTAACTTGGCTATTTGCAGGTTTTACTGGTTTGTTTTCAAGTGTTGGACAGTGCTGGCTTTTAAACTGTTAGATCCTACCCTTTGAGAAGCGAAACGTGCAAATAAAGATTTTAATCCTTTTACCTACGACGGAGTGACTTTTTCTTTTCTCCTTCGGGCCTCCTTCCCCGCCACCCGGGAGATCTCGGTCACCCGCGGGCGAAAGTCTGACGGTGGGTGGCTGGGGGCGGGCGCTGGCCGCTGCTGGCGGCGGGAGGACCCTCCTCCCGCCCCGCAGGAGGCCGCGCCGCTCCCGCCCGTTTCCGCACGGGGCGAGGAGCCGGCTCGGCCGTGGCGCGCTGCGCTGCCCTCTCCCGGCCCCCTCCCCCCGGGCCGCTCCCCGCCGCGGGTCCCCGCAGAGCCGCCGGCGGGGGAGAGGGTGGCGTTTCCGCCCGGACCCTCTTTGCGCAGGACCCGTCGCCTCCCTTCCGCTTCCGGCCATTGCGCTGCGGGGCGGCGGCGGGAGAGGTGCGGAGGACGGTGGGTCGGGCGGGAGCGGGCGGGCGGGTCGGGGGGGGGGGGGGGGGGGGTTGGCGGCGGGCCGGGGCTTCCCCCTGGCGCTGCTTCAGCCGTGCTTTTCCCTCCGCAGGCGTGGCGGCGGCGGCGGCATGTTGCGGCGACCGGCGTGGCAGGTAGGGCCGTGCGGGGGGCCGGGGCCGTGGGTGACGGTTTAACGGTTTCCTGAGGGAGGGGCGCTCCCCTCCCCCGGGCCCTGGGGCCAGGCTGCGGTTCCAGCGGGAGTTTGGCCCTGGCTCTACGCCCCCGGGGCGGCCGCAGCGCCGTGGGAGCCGCGGGGGGGGGGCGGGGTTGCCAAAAGCCCTCCCGCCGCGGGGGGGCGGGCGGCGGCGAGGAGAAGCTGCTCCTGCCCCTTCTCAGCCCGCCGCGGGGCCTGCAGTAGCGTTCTCGTCGCGGGGGCTGGCTTTCGCCGCCGTCCCCAGGCGCGGCGTTATAACGTGCGAGGTGCGGGGATAACCGAGGGTCCCGAACCCGCGCCGCCCGGCGGGGAAGCCGCTCGCCTCCGGGGGCTGCGGGGGCCGGAGGAGCGCTCTGCTGCCGGGCGGGGCGTTCGCAGAGCCGCGGCTGAGGCGTGCTACCGGCGGGCGGCTTTCCCAACACGGGCCAGCTGTAGCTGCTGGTGCCTTTACCGCAGCGCCGAAAAAACGATGTATTAAAAGATCCGGCTTAACGCACGGAATGAGTCTTGGGTGATTTGCATGTACATCAGTGAACCCTACAGACACGCCAAAGAGCTTTTGTTTTGCAAGTTGCATTTCCTCCGGTTCAGCTCCTCTGTTCCACGCAGGACTGTCGGTCTCGCCTTTCTTTAAGTTGTGCAACCACTTGTTATAGGAGATAAGCTTTTTCTTCCAGTTCCTTCTTACAGAGGTGTTCCTGGGCTTTTCTTTTCTCCTTTCTTCTAGGACATGATGTTTGCCAGCGTCAAGTCGGTTCCTTTTCTTTTTCTCGCTTGTGTTTAGCTGCAGCAGTCGGGTTTTTGTGGCCTTGATTTGCTGTTTGCTTGGGAACGAGGGGTTATCAGTGCATCGTACTGCTTATGGTGGTGGGTAGATGTACATTTGGGGCGCATCTTGTTAATCTCTGAAGTGAAGCAGAAAGTTGATGAAACTATCAAACCTGTTTGTTTCCAAAAACCGAAGCCCAGCCAACTAAACAACCGTTCCACTTCAAACCCGCCCCCCCCCGTCACATATTACAGAAAAACAGTAGTTACTGCACGTCCCCAAAATAATTGCTGAAATAATGTACCTTTGGGCCATTTGTTTTCGTAGGCAGTTTTTTAACCCCAGTTTAACCAAATATTCTTTGAATAATCCTATTGGCTTCATTTAGCTGAACGGATTTCTTCCCTCAGTTCCCCCGTAAGTTACCAGAAAAGAACATACTTGCAAAACCCCTGAAAGTGTTCGGAAAACGAGGTGTAAAAGCACGTGAATACTGTTCATACTTTGTGTCTTGGAAACTAACATCTGTCTGTTCCTTCAGGTGCTTTGCCAGTTTGTAAGACATGAGTCTGATACAGTTGGCTCGTTGGTACTGGAAAGATGTAAGTAGCTCCTGAGATGAAACTTAGCTGGTACTCTTTGTGGGTTTTATCTTGGTTTTAGAATGGCTGAAATATGCCAGGAGAGGAACAGTTAGGAATGGTAGCTCCTGAATGCAGTAACTTAGAATGCCTTGTTTCAAACAGACTCTTAAGTAGCTTCCTGTCTGGTCTTTGTCAAGTCAAGCAGCCCTTGAGGGGGAAAAGAAAAAAGCCCTGACATGGAGTACAGCCTGTAAAAGGCAGGTAGTCCTGCCTTATCAGTGGCAGTGAATCGGGTACGCTATTGTCGTGTTTTCTAATACCTGCATTTAGGTGTCTCGTGTGCTTGTTTGTCAGACTCCCGTGTGCCTGGGGGACTTGTTTGGGTGCTGCTGCCCCAGCATGATTTGCTCCAGGTGTACGCTTCAGACCTTACCATTCAGTTCACGTGCTCATTGTGCAAAAGTGATGCTCCCCTGACCTCCTCCAGTTGTCCTTCAACAAGGAGAAGGAATAAATTGTGTCCACCCAGTCCTGGTACCTCTGTAAAAACTAGTGACCCTCTAATTCAGAGGATGGGGTGTAATAATGCAACTTTGTTGTTTTAAAGGTATTGTTTTAAGGACAAAACAATGCAATACTATGGTTTTATCATAATGAAAAAATAAAAGTCAAGGTAAGTAAATGCAAAATAGTCTCAAGTGACATATGGATGTGTCTGTGAAAAAGATGATAAAGGCACAGAAAGAATAAAGAACCTTTAGCTTTCCAAATGAGCTTACTGAGCAGTGATAATGATAGTACAGGCACAGTCAACCATCTGCAGGGCCTGAATAAGCCAAAAGTCACAAGAGCTTGAAAAATGGTTAGGAGATGCAGAAAGTCATTGTTCTGGCCCTTGAGAAAAGCTGCCGACTTACGACTTGCCATGATTAGAAGAATCATAATTCACCCGTATATGTATTTACTCTCTCGCGTTTCAGCCATGAATCGCGTTCAGTTACTTGGTCGGGTTGGACAGGACCCTATCATGAGGCAAGTGGAAGGAAAAAATCCCGTTACCATATTCTCTCTTGCAACCAATGAGATGTGGCGAACAGGGGATGGTGATGTAACCCAGGGAGGTGAGTCTGCAATTAGCAACGTGCTTCTGCCATGTTCCGAGGTCATGTTTGCATATTCAGTAGCACCGCGCTTTGTCTTCAGGCTGCTGTGTAAATCTCTTGGGTGCAGGGAAGTTCCTTTGAGGTCAGCAGAGATGCGGGTGCATTTGTGTGTCTCTTACTGATCCCCAGCAGCATGTACTGAATAAAGATCTGCATGTCCACCTTCCTCTGGAGGAGAGGAAAGAGTGTTGAGTTGGCAGTTTTTCACTGTTGGGGTTGCCAAAGGTGTAGCAGGTTCCATACTCTAATTTCTATTCCAAGAGGGGGGAAAAAAAAAGAACGATACATTTTCTCTTTGATTTTTCCATCAGTCTGCAGCTACAGATGTCTCTCTAACTTTTCTTCAATGCAGAGTGTGTGAAGGGAAAAAAATTCTTCTAGTATGAGCACTGGCTTCCAGGAGAACTGATCTCTCGGTTTGAACTGTGCTTCTGCATGATACTTTCATTTGGGCGCAGATGAGTGGAACATTGAGTTCTAGTATGGAGTGGGAGGTCGAGTGCTAGTATACATCCATTTTCACATCACTTTTCATAATTTGAGAACACCAATGCGTTGAAACTAATTTCTGAGGCTTGCGTCAAAAAGAGGATTTGGCATCCAACTTTGTTATTTTTATGTAACTTAGGTGATATCAGTCAGAAGACGACATGGCACAGGATTTCTGTCTTCAGACCAGGCCTCAGAGATGTTACGTATCAGTATGTGAAGAAGGGGTAAGTGAATAACAAATGCGGTTGAGGACTTAATGCCTTAGTAATCGATTGATGTAATAATTATGGTGACCAGGAGCTATACTAAGATAGAAGTGCCATAAAATAAGTTAGCAGACACGCTACAGACAAGTGAGGCAAAAGCCTGTGTATTCAGAATCAGATACAGAGGGGAAAACAGCCATACAGTTCTCTGACCAGAATCAAATTCTTCATTTTTTCAGTGCTCGACTCTATGTTGAAGGGAAGATAGACTATGGTGAATATACAGACAAAAACAATGTGAGGCGGCAGGCCACAACAATTATAGCAGGTAAGGAACAACATACCGATGCCTACCTTGCCCTTTTAAAATGGAGAGGAGGTGGAGGACCTTTGAAATAGAGCTTGGTTTGTCTGCATCCTCAGAATCCACACCTGGGGATTTCGAGAGAGTGAATAGGCTGTACCACTGGATGTCCTCTGGCACTGCTTGTGAAGACAGAAAATGAGAGCATATAGTTGCAAACTGTTGCATAGTTTGTTCACACAGACCAGTTGGTGCAGCAGGTAGATACTGTGTGTTTTTAAGAACACTGGTACATAGTACTGCAGGTCAGGCAGATTCCTTTTCTAAGCAGAATTTGTTTAGTAGCTTTGTCTCAGTTTGGTAGGGAATTTTTTCTTCCTGTTTAAGACTGGAGGCTTCACCAACTTTAAGGACCTCTGTTTGTGAAAGATACTTTATGCGGGGATAACTTGATGGAGAATTTAGAAGGACCTCAGTCTGGTAGCCAGTAGTGGTAAGAAGAGCACAGAATGGATAGGGAGTAGACTTGTCCCTTGGGTAGACACAATGAAGAAGAGAACTGGGAAACTCAGCTTTTTCCTTGAGCCTTTAAATAGCGTGAGCATCCTACATCTTTACTGTGGGTAGAGCCACTATCTTGTGGCTTTTGAGGGAGGGCTAAAATAATTGGGTAGTAGAGCAAACATTTCTGTTACACAAGTATATCTAAAAAAAACTGGGCCAGAGGAGAAGGAAAAGAAACCAACCACAATTCTGGATGTTTCTGCTGTGTAGCTTCTTTAAAACAATAGTAATCAAACTTTCACATGAACAGTTCAGCTAGCAGTGCTGTAGGTTGCCGTTTATAAATAGCTGGAGGGGAGAAGCAAGTCTCTTTTTAATTAGTATTTATCCTAATGGTTTCTTCTTCGTGTGCAATATCCCCAGTCTCAAAGTGCTTTAGAAATTACTGAGGCTTGATGAAATACGAGCTTCCTATAGTCCCGTAGACTGATGACATGGTAGTGCATACTGAAAATGATAAAATAAGAAGGAAATAAGCTATAACTGATAGAGATGATAGTCAAAGAATTAAACTATTAGTTTAAAATGTTTCTGGTATCTTTGACTGTGATCATCAGGTTTAGCACGCTTGTTTCATTGTGTATATATATGGTCACCTTGAATTGTCAGCTTTCTGGGGAGATAGAGCAAGAACCCTGTATCAGACACTGTTTTATTTTACGAGCTATTCTTCTTTGAAATACATGTCTTTGCAGGTTATTTTAACACAAATAGGTTGTCTTTGTGGGTTTGCAGCCTTGCAACAGGGCAAAACAATCCTGAAGGTTAAATGTTCTTTATTTCTTTTCAGATAATGTAATTTTTCTGAGTGATGGTGGTACGAAGGAAAAGGTGTGAGGTCGTTAGTGCTTGGACCCAGGCCATTTCATTCCTTGTGTTTAACAGTGCTTCATAATTCTGGAATCACGTATATTGCTGTAGTTTCTTGAAAAAATAAATAAAATGTTTGATACCTATAGGGTATCTCTGTGTGTTTTGTTTTGTTTTCCTGTGTGCTTTCTCTCTGTTCATCATGGTTTGGATTTCTTTCTTTTTTGTTCGTTCTTAAGAGAAAAGGTAACCCAGGCAGCTATATTAATTCTTGAGCTTATGAATATGTAAATGGAAGTCACCCTTTGCATCTTCAGCCATTTTCAAACCTTATCTCCTTGGCTGCCTTAACAATCTCTGTTCTGTCTCGCGGGGCCTGACAGCCTAATCACCTCTCAGTGTTAACATCCCTCCTGTTTTATCGGTGTCATTCTCTGTTTTTCCTTAGCTAAGTCATTAATTAGACAGTAAGTTTAAACTCAGCTGGTGCTCAGCCTGAAAAGGCCTTCTGTGCATTTGTGTCTGCCCCTCCACTGATCATAGCATTTGATCAAATCGGCTGGTGTCTTTCACCACACCCTGTTTTGGTCATGTGCTTAGGTCTTCCTTATGATGGCATTTGACATACGATGACTCCATGATGACATCAACGTTCTCATCCCAGTACCTTGTTAGGGTGTTATGCCCATCGTTTGCCATCAGGAGGAGCTGGAGGAACGGCTGCCTTGGCTGTTCCTTTCGAGAGGCCTGCAATAGCGTGTGGAAAACATTCCTGGTCCGGGATTCTCAGTTAATGTGGGAGTGGCGTTTATTTTGCTTTAACTTTGTCTTATTGTCAGAAAGACTGAGAATTACTAGTATTGTTAGTAAAAAATTGCACAACTAAAAGGTGTTTCATTCTGTTACACGGAGAAGTGGTGAAATTCCCACTGTAGTACAGCGTGATGTGAACAGGGAAAGAAAAACGTTACAGGTGACAATTTCCTGTCTTCAAAGCTGGTGGGATTTTGTATCTCATCTCTCTCTGAGCCCAGTACTTATTGGGCGTGCTTATTTATAGTTTTTGCAGCTCTTCCCCCTACAGAATGATGATCTGGTTTATGCTTCTCTCTCTGAGCATTGTCAGTACTACCAAAAACTTTCAGTTTTTTCTTTCTTTTCACTTTTTTCTTTCAGGTCAGCATTTATTTCTGGTTGAAGTTAATGCTTTAACTGGTATCCTAGCCCCTGTCACTGGCATACTGAGGTGTTAGATGTACTGGAAATGCTTAGCTACTGAAACGGGTTGTTATCCAGAGGAAATTGTGGTATCTTTTTAAATAGGAAGGTCTGGCTTTAATTCCCTTAGCTACTTCTTGTTCACTCTGAGCCTGTTGTACTGCTGGGAGAAGTTGTGATGGTGCATTTCTGTAGCAGTGATCCAAATACAGTTTGTGTTTGGTCCCCACAAATTTTTCCTGTTAGCTGAAAGCTGGGGTTTGTCTTAAGCTTTCTTCATATCTCGGAGGCCTCGAGTGAATGTGCTAAGCTCTGTTTGTTCAGCGGTTACCTCCTTTTTTGCACTCTGCGGTGGTGGTGGAGCTCAACGCAGCTTATGACAGTGCCTGCTTTGGAGCTTGGGAACTGGCTTTCTGCTCTGAACTCAGAGTAGAAGTGGCAGCGATGATTCCCGTCACCGCTGCACGTGGAGTGGCCAGAACTGCCAGAATTCCTCTCGGCGCCTGCTGAAGGGCTCATGCTAATCTCCGCCCCTGGCTCGGGATGGGGACAGAGCTGAGCTAGCACAAGGTACAGGATTAGGTGCCAACAAAGAAAAATATTTGCTCAAGAACTTCAACTTTACTTGCTTTTCCGGTTGTTCTATTTAAAGTTGCTAGTACACTTTTAAAGATTGCCCTGCTACAAAGACAACGCATACCTGCTTTGGGAACACACTGTTTGAAAAGCGGTGCAGTATCTTGAGTGTCCATCGCAATTTACATTAGGGTGGATTTTCACAACTGATTCTGCATTAGCAATAGGCATAGTTACAGCAAAAATAAACCAGTGGCAAAGGTACGCTGTGCGTTCCCCTCTTATGTCTGCTTTGCTGCTATGGGGCAATGTTAATCTATAAGCAATTTTGGTTGTGAGAAAATCAGGTGTGAAATCAGCATTCCTATAGCATCTGGGTCGGGGTTTTTTTATGGCTAGGTACTTGCTCTGTGAGGAAATGTTAAAGAATGGAAGTGGCATCTGCTGAGTTAAATACAGTGATACCTTGTTTATAACTCGGCAATGAGTATTTTTCCACGCTGTCCCTTTCTAAATGGCATTCAGCTTTTGCTTGTCCGTGTTAACCTCTTGTGTAAACTGGATTAGGCAAACCCTGATTGCTTGCATCAGCTGGGACATTTAGAAGTGTTTGACCTTAATGAGGAATTTATTTTATGTATTTATGGAGATAGATTGGAAGAGATAAAAAATAGACATGACTTCTTTTTAAAATGACAGAGCATTTTAACCAAGTATTTGGAGCATTTCTTAACAGCCCTGAGACAGAGCTATTCTGGTCTGCAACACAGCTCAATGTCACTCAGTTATTTCCCTCAGTCTGGTGTAAGGTGTAGGAAACCCTCTTCTCCTGTGCTTGTTTCCATGGCTGTAGTGCACTGGTTTGAGGAAGACGCCATGGGCGTTGTGCCTGTGTCACAGAGCGAAGAACACTTCCAACTTTAATTGAAGTGTGACCTGTATTTGGGAACACGGACACAATTCGCCCAACCCCGCATAATGCGGAGAGCAACGAGACGGCTGTTTCAGTGAAGTGGGACTTGATTTCTTTGGCTGAAGCGTCTTCTCTTGCTTCTGTTTCACCACTCATCATTTCCGCGGACAGAGTAACAGGGTGAATTAAGAATGACCAAGGGCTTGGACTGGTACAGAATTACTAGAGCTTTTTACCAGCAGGTACCTGGCTTGGGTTCTAACCTAGCCAAAAGACTTGCATCCTGGTGACTGCACGGTGCCCTGCATGAAGGGGGTAGCTGTTTGAGCCCTGTCCCAGCTCTGCTGTGAAGACCAGCAGTGCCTGCGGGAGCCTGGTAAAAGCCCATGCAGAGAGGCCATGAATTGCAAAGGCAAGAAAGCTGAATTACTGCTTTGAGAAGTCCCTGGGTACAAGAGGTGGGAATATTCTGGTAAAGGGAACTTGTGTTTCTGTCAGCATACCAATTACGTGGTTTTAGGAGCAGGCTGTCTCCAGTACTGGCGATCCCACTTCTTTCACGAGTATTCATGTCAGAAAAGGAATATAATGCCAGGATTGTGGGAAGAAAACTTCACTGTTCTCAAGCACACCTTCTATTTTTAACTTTGAAATTTCTGTGGTGGAAGCCTTTTTGCCAAGTAGTTGAGCATGTCTGTACATACAAACTAAGACTTGGTGGCTGTTTTATCTTGGCGATGGTGAGCTGCTTCACACAGCAGTGTGATTTTAGATCTCATTTACACAAGAAATTTGCTTTGTTAGTGCATTACCAGGTACTGGGTAGTGCAAGTGATATGTTTGCACGTGACACACAAAGAAATCCACTTTCATGGTGTTTCTACAGAGACATCCTCTTGTGGGAAACGTGTGTTAGTGTGTGTGTGATTTCTTTCTTCTGCTTGTTGCTTTATGTCCCAGATAAAAAATCAGCTCGTTACCATACTTTGCCACGTCAGAACAATCTCCAGCAACTGCTGTGATTAGAAATTGATCTCTTGATCATTCTTTGTGTTCTTAGTCCTGAAATTTGTGCCCTGTACCCTTTAAGAGGTGCTAAGTTTGTTGAAGAAACCTTCTCTAACTATGACCACTTTCTGTGGCTTTCAAGGGGTAAGATTTTTCATTTGTAGCCGATCAAAAACCTAGCAATTGTTATCCTGTAGGCTCTGTTGCTATTTGTTCCTTTCTTGCTGGTTGACTTTTCAAACTTACTTGAACAGAATGGCTGTAGAAAACGGATGGTTATCTTGATCCTGGTTGTCACAAGTCAGAAAAATGTCACCTGTAAATATTTAATGAGCCTTTGTGCAACTGACCTGATCGAGAACTGAGCAATGATGCGTTCGCAGCAGTCACGGCTTCTGTAACCCGGATCTGCAAGGAAAAGAGGGCACCTTTCCTTTGCCAGGCTTGTGACTTATTAAGCTTGTATTATTGCTAGCTTTTTTCTTTGATATTTAAAGTAAGTGGTGTTTGTTTGGAGCTCTACCTTAACAGCCTCCTCTTTCTTAGCTAGTTTGGCTTTCTGTGTGGGTTTTCTACATGTTTTTCCTGCGTGGGCTTTCTGCTCCTTGCAGAAAGGTGACAATGCTCAGTAAAAGAAAGCTGAGCTCTCACCTCCTCCCCTCAGCCCTATTTCTGCAGACAATAAATCCCCCCCTTTTTAATCTTCTTGTAGATTGTCGGTCAATTTTTGCACTGTCCCCCTGTGCTGGAGAGTGAGTTCAAACCCAGTTCAGAGGTCTGTGGTGAGGAAGCGGTCTTACACAAAAGGAGAAATCAAAATGCTCTCAGAATTGGATGAGTTGGAACTTAAAAATACTACTAAAGCTGCTCTAAGAGGAAAGTTATGAAACACGGAAAAACAGCCTTGATTTTCAGCATGCTAGTAACTATTGAAATCTACAATTTAAAATCCTCCAAGCAATATGGGAAAAAGTTAGGAGGATAGTTGCGTCTGTATAATGTTCTTGCCGGTTTTGTGGTGCTTTCCAGTGCCTGATTTCTGGTGTAGTGTCAGTTTGTGAGCAGCAACGCATAACACGTTAGACTGCTATCCCATGTGTTGTATCAGGACACTGAATAATTAATATTCTCTGGAAAGGATTAATTTCCTCCACTTTTGTCTCTTCCTTCTTGGTGCCCCGTATGTGCTGCCAATTTTTAGCAGAAACTTGCTAATACAGATTTCTTTTCCCAAGAAGAACTGGTGCTGCAGCACAAAAACTTCAGTGTGGTCTGTATGCTGTTAGTTGCCACCATACAGGGCGAATTGGTCATATTTCCTTACAAAGTCTCATGGAATTGTTTTAGGAACGTTGAAGCTCAAAAATGAGATGTAGCCTTGAACACAAATTTTAATAATATGGCAGGAACTGGGCAGGATGCCCAGTTACCAATGTCGAGTCTAGTTACCAATATCATGTTTTGTATTGGTGAATAGCCCCAGAAATGGATAGTCTCCGTGTATCAACATATTTCAATGGCCAAAGAAATCTTCCACGATGCTTATGAATTCTCAGCAGCACCGTGTACCACAGTGGCAGCCGTGCCTCAGTACCAGCGTTACAAGAGAGCCCTGGGGAAGCGCAGAGGGGAGAGGGACACAATTTTACGTGATGCGGGAAGAGTGGAAACCACTGGGAAAAGCAGCATGGTGTTTACCCAGGGTGCCTCGTTTCCCATCAGCACTTCACCCAAGGGGGAACAGCAGACATATGTACTGTGCAACTTCTTTCCTAAATAACTATTTTTTTTCCCGAGAAACGTGTTAGGACGAGAAAGTTCAGCCCCGTACTCTTGGTCAAATACCAGTCCTTAGGAGACCCTCATCCTCAGCACGTTCAGCAAATGAAGTAGCAGTCACCCAGTCAGCACCTTCTTTCTTCTTTCAAGGCGGCTTTTATTTTGTTGGCTTACAAGGCAAACATGGCTCTCCCTTCGGGCTTCTCACACGGGCAAAACATTAATGTAGTGCCCCAGCCCAAAGAAATTCTCTAGTCACAGCAGTAATTTTAGAAGGATCTAATGTCAGCCAACAGAGTGACGGATTAACGCCTTTTGTTAAATGGATTATCACAAGGGCCACAAAAGCTTTGAAAGTAAGGACACATCCAATGAAAACACGGAGGTTTCTGGATAAGGAACTGACCTTTACAACTTTCACAATCTGCATCTCCGGACTGGCACGATGTAATTGCTTTGGCAACAGTGCCTGACAGTGCCAGCACACAAGAAGTTTGTACCTCCGGTCGGGTTTGCCAAAGTGGCAGGTAGCAATTCAGGCGCTAGTAATTTGGCTTTAGATGTTTTCTGCGCTGCTGAGGGCATATACTGGCCTGACTTGTTTCACAGTGACTTAAAATAACTCATCTTTGCAGGAGATCTTTGGCCGGGGCAGTTAGGGATTTTCCCTCCATATTCTTCACCGGACGATGTAGCTTTTCTTATGCTTTTTTGATTATTTTCTTTTAATCAAGTCAAAAAGATTAATACATCTTAAAGGGTCAACCCCCAAAAAGTCACCGTTATTTTTTCCTCTCCTCATTGCCGTTGTGCCTGATGGGTGATGGGATGTCCATACGACTTTGTTGTCCTCAGAGGGCTAGTCCAGGCTCTCCTTAGCGAGGACTGTATCACTTACGGCACACAAGGGTTTGCTCTGTGAGTGAACGAAGGTGGTGTGTCGCAAGAGATGGAAGTCTAAACGGGAGGTCCGACCCGTGGAAGAGAGAGAACTTATCAGGAAACCCAGTTACGATTCATGCACAGCGCAGCATGGAAATGCCAATTAGCGCTGAACTGACCCACAAGCGAATTGCCTTGATTGAGTTCCAGGAGCTGAAATGAAGCGCTGAAGAATGCCCAGTCTCTTGAATCATAAAGATTTGGCATCTTTCATTTTTAAAGAATGATAAAATGCCTGCGTTGTCCCGGCTTGGCATGGAAGCAAGTCTTAAAATAGCAGAATTTCCCATTGACTGGGATTATTTTTGCTGCTGGTTGATTAGCACTCTGGGAACGGTATCAGTCAGTCAACAGAGTACTCGTCGCTGCGAATGTCATGGCTGCACAGTTTTATGTGCAGTTTATCCTAAAGCCGCTGTTTTTTACGAGGTACGTTCTGACACGTCTTTCCTCTAATGGACAGGTGGGCTGTGCTCGGCCATATCAAATCATGGGCGTTTTCCGATTCTCATGCTTCCTTTTTGACTCCATCAAAAGACCGAGTGGCCGGTACCTCCAAACCGTAAACCCCGTAAACCCTCTGAAGTTTGCGTGACCCCAGCAGCAGCAGCGCTGGGGCTGAGGGGATGGCGGGGGGCTGCCGGGGGCTGCCCCCGCCGGTTCCCCCTGAACGCTCCCCTTGTGACCGAAGCGTGGCCGGCCTCGTCCGCCTCCCACCGGCGCTCCCGCGGGCAGGGAACCCCGTGATCCGCCTCAGCCCGGTGCGGTGACCGTGGCGGGGGGGGCCGGGCACCGCGGGGGGGATGTCGCGGGACCCAGCCAAACCGCCGGAGAAGGGGCCGCGGGCACCAGCGGAGGGTCCGGCGGGGATCGCGCCGCCCCGGGAGGCCCCGCGGTTCCCTCCCGCCAGGCGGCTCCGCGGCGGGCGGCTGTCCGGGCCGGCAGGCGCCGCTGCGCGCCCGGCCGAGCCCCGACTGCCCGCCCCCGCCCGCAGCCCCCCGCCCTCACGCGCCCGACGCGGCGGGGGCGGGACGGCGCGCGGCGGCCGCAGTCTTGTCGCTGCCGCGTTGGCTGGCGCGCCCGTCGCTCCCGGCGCCCCCGGCGCTCCATTGGCCGCGCGGGGCACGGGGGTCTCATCCCCCCCTCCGCCGTGACGCGCCGGGGGAGTCCCCGCCCACATTCCACAGCTGGAGCCGCGCGGGGGCCGAGCGCCCATTGGGGCGGGGCCCTCCGGCCGGCCGCTCTCCTCGCCCCCGATTGGCGGCCTCGGTTGAGGGGGCGGGGCCAGGCGGGGGCGGGGGCGGGGCGCGGCGCGGCCGCGGGGCGGTGGGGGCGCGGCGCGCAGCTGGCGGGGGTGACCCGTCCGCCCCGGCGCCCGCACACTCCCGGTGGCGGCGGGGACGCGGCCTCAGCGCGGCTCCGCGGCCCATGGGAGCGGGCGGCGTGGCGTGAGCCGGCCGCCGCGGGTGGGCAGGGGGCAGCGGATCAGGCCGGCGGGGGTGCCCCGGTGCTTGCGGCCGCCATGGAGGTGTGCGAGAGCAGCGGGGAGCAGCCGCCGCTGCTGCACTGGGACCGCAAGCTGAGCGAGCTGTGCGAGCCCGCCGACCCCGACACCCTGCTGTGCCACACGGTGAGGAGCGGCGGGGGCACAGCCGTGGGGGGGCTCCTGGGGGCGCTGCCCGGCCGGAGCCGCCGGGAGGGCGGGGGAGGGATGGCTGAGGCGGCCCCCGTGGGCGGCCGCGTTTCGAGGGGCCGCGGCAAGGGTCGTGCCGGGCGCCCTCTGCCCTGCCGTGGGGCGGGGTGGGGTGTCCCGGCAGGCGCGGGGGTCGGTGCCAGGCGGGTGGAGGAGCCGCGGCCGTAGGCCTTCGGCCAACAGGTGCTCGCCCGCCGCTTCTCCCCGGGACTGCCGCCTCCCCGGTCCCGGTCCCGGTCCCGCCGGGGGAGCGAGGCGTCCCCGGGCAGGCATTGGGGCCGTGGCTCGCCCCGTCTGCGCCGGGGTGCCACAACTTCCTCCCCTCCGCGGCCGGGCGCAGCCGTTGGCGGCTCCTGGCAGCCGGGCTCTCGCTCCCCTCGCTCCGCCCGCCGCCCCCCGTCCCCCTGCGCAGGCCGGGAGCCCAGCCCAGGCCTCGCCGCCTCCCCGGCGCGGGCAGCCCGGCTCCCGGCTGGGGCTCCCTCTTCCCCCTCGGCGCAGCCCGCTTCTCCCGGGCGTCCCGTCGAGAGTCGCCGGCAGCGTCTCCTCTTCCGAAGCGAGACTCTTCCGGCACCGTTCCGCTCCCCGGTCTGCCCCAGCGCGGGAGGGACGTGACAGAAGGTCCCGGTTTGTCCCGGCAACCGGGGACGGACGTCGTGAACCGAGGGGCTCTCCTTGCCCGGCGCTTGGAGCCTGGTCGTGGGCCATCGTGCCAGTGTCGGAAAAGTTAACTATCCCGTAGGCATGCTGTGGGGGGTCTTGTAAAGGCATTGATGAAATCCTTGCTGGAGTGGCTTTGAGGGCCAGCACATGAAGTTTTGATGTGGTGCGGTTTTTTGTTTTTTTTTGTTTTTTGTTTTTTTTTTTCCCTGGACTCCCCATATTTTTGCTTGTGCAAAATGCATAGTTAGGACAATCCCGAGGAAACGTGTCTTATTACCTCCGCTGTGTTGTTTGTCTCTTAATCTGGAGGCTTTTTGCAAGCACAGAGATACAGCTTTATAAAGCTGTGTAGGTGCAAATCCTAAGTGGAAGTGAGCTGGGCCGCTTCGGGACAGCGTGCACGGCAGACTCCTCTAGTCCACCGTTTGTGCAAAGCACAGGGCGGTCAAGCTTGGTGCAGTCGTCGAGTGGAGACCCAGTGTAACATGGTGGTGGTGACGACTAGCATGTGGCAGAGTGCCTGAGGAAAGGTGCTTGGCAGGTGCTGGCGCGTGCTCCGCGTTTCTTTCTTGCACTGAGGAGAGTGATGTGCAAATACAGTCACCCCACAGAGAGGGACCAACCTCTTCGCGCGGGAGCAGTGGTGATCCCACAGCGCGATGTGCGGCGCGGCAGCGTGCTGATGCTGTGCGGAGATCTTGGTGTTAGTCTTGAAAGGCAAACAAGGAAAATCTTACTTGTTGTGTGCTGTACACGGTGGCCTTACTGATCCGGGTTCGTGTCCGTCACAAGCTCCAAACCTTGTTTCAGCAGGAAGCAAGCCTGCTGCATGCGTGACTCTCTTTAAACATTGTTTGGCTTCTTTGTCTTTGAAAACTCTTGGGCTTTCTTGCGCAATGTGCATCTTCTGGTAGATCCGGGGAAAAGGAATCGTATGTTATGGTGGGTTGTTTTTTTTTTTTTAAAGAGCCAGCAGGAACACTTAACAATGGAAAGCTCTTCCTTCAAACCGCTGTTTTTCTTGTGTTTTTTCTTTAATAAGACACAGTCTTTTTTTCTTTAACAAGAAGAACGTTGTGAATGAAATGAGAGGCTCTTCAGAGAGTGCTCCCCCTCGGATTTTACAGTTGTGCTGGGATACTTCCTTCTGCTTTGTTTGGATCCCTGTGATGAGAATGGAGTTGTTACTCTTAACTTTTGTTTTCTTATTTAGTATTCTCATATTTTTTTAATTAGTGCCCTTGAAGGAGATCTCGCGCTTGGGCTAGAACTTGTGGCTGCAGCGACACAGATATGTGTGTGTTCTGCCCTATTTCAAGGAGCCCGGGACTTGGTTTTAAGTGTAGCTTGACAAACAAAACATCCTGGTTGTCTGGTAGATGGAAGTGTGATGCTTTTCCCTCTACTGTTTTCAAGTTTTATTGGGGATTTTAAGCTTCAAATGCTATGATGATGCGTGTTTTGCAAGAGGCAGCGCATAGCTGGATCTGCAAAACTTTGGGCTGTGACACCCCCCCTCCTCTTTGGGAGTAACATTCTGCCATTGATTTGTTTGTGCGGGTTTTTTTAGGAGTTTAAGACTTCTTTAGACCACTTTAAAATCAAATAAAAAGTGTGAAATCAGTTTATCTTTTTTGTTGTTTTTTGAATTCTTCCGAAAGAAGCTATAAGTAAAAAATAAAAGCAACAACATGCTATGGATAAAGTAGGTGTAGTGGGGTATTAGGATCTTTAATTTCAGAAAACTTCCCTTTTTTCCTTTATCATTCTTTGGGAGGGGGGAAGCACATGTTTCTGACTGTTGAACGTTTTCTTTTGCAAAGCTAATCCTGCTGTGTGGGGGAAAATACTGTGCTTGATACCATGAAACACAAGTTCTCCACTTACCTCTGGCCAAAGCTTCATAGAATCATTTTTAAAAACAAACCAACCAAACGAAAAAAAACTACTCTGGATGAAACATTTGTTCTTCTCCTGGCTTATGCTTTCCATCTGGGAGGACTGGTTTGACCCAGCTGGTTCTGCTGTGTTTGTAAACTTATTGCAGGGTGTTTCTGAAAAGGTCAAGGTGATGAGCAGACCCTCCTATGCTCTATCTGCATGAGTGCCCACCACCTGTGCTGTCATCCTCACAGCTGAGGAACATGTGCTCTATGGCATCTTCTGGCCTTTGCACACTCCTGAGGTGTCCCGTAGCTGGATGTGCAAGTCTGCATTCAAGAAAACTTCTGAGTGGGCTTAGGAAAGGTGCCTGGGATAGTCACGCAGCCCTAGGAGCGTGAGCTGGACTGGCAAGGGGGAGGAGGGAGAAGACGACAACTGAGGGGAGAGCTCACAAGCAGGAAGAAGGATCCGTGTCCTTCGGCAGTTGGTCCCGTGTGCGCAGACAGGCGAGGGTGAGAAGTCTGTGCCAGCTGCCTTTTGTGTATTTTCAGTTAAATTTTAACCTTTTTACGACCGTAAAGGTTGTTCCCGGGTCTGGTTGATTTGAAGCTAGTAGACAAGTGTGAAAGTATGCATACACTTAAAAACTCAACCTCTATTTTAAACTGTTCCAGCCTGCCTTAATTACCAGGGCTGAAATCCAGCCTCCCTGGGATTTACATTTCTCTTTAACAGCTGATGATTTCACCAGTGCCTGAAGCAGTGTGAGGAGCGGTTCCCTCGCTCCGCTGGTGCTGTCGGTGATGTCATCGGCTGTGCTGGGAGAAACTGGGACCTTGAGAAGCTCAGCTCTGGCGTTGGCAGGCAGCAGTCCTTGAGGTGGCTCATTAAAGTCTTTACGGTTTAGAGTAATCACCTGGATGCCAGATAGCTTTATAGTGGTTATTTTTCCAGGGTGGCTTAGTTTCCCATCTAAGAAGAGGCTGAAAGGTTTTCCAGAGGTGTGTTCATGGCATATGTGACGTGTCTGCATGTTTAATCTTCATATGCCCTGTAGCTTGTTATGATTGTGGGTCGGTAATACTGTACCCTGGCATTGTGCAAGGTAGTATTATTATTATTATTATTATTACATGCTTTTTCTTTTTCCTGGCAGTCGAGCAGAAGGGAAGCGCAAAGCCTGCCGCTACCCAAAGGGAGCAGAAGTGCGGCCAGGTTGCAAACTCTTCACCTTTGTGCCGCTGCTGTTACTTCCTGTAACGCGCAGGCGGGCTTGAAGTGGGAGAGCTCTGCTTGCGGTCGTGGGTCTCTGTTGGAGTTGATCCACAGTTGTACGCGGCCCAGCTGGGACAGCATCTTCAGTGACAAATGCCAGACCTGATGCAGATGGAGAAGTCTGTTGACAAACGCGGTGTGAAATGCCGACTACCTGTCCCATTACTGGATGGCAGCTGAAAGGCAGATAGTTCTTATGAACCTTTGACATTTAAAAACTCCTTATTTAAAACTGAGGAGGCAGTCTTTTTTTCCCCCATTTTCATGGTTATTTTAACACATTAGCTGCTGGCTGCTGCTTCCAGATGGTAGCAAAATGCAGCTGAATGTAAGTATGACTGTGATCTCAGCATGGCAGATGTAGAACTGCACCTGCCCTACAGGTACGTGAGGGCAGTGGCTGGCTTAAATGTTCAGGACTAAATTCCCAGATGTCATGTCCTGAGTGTCTTGATGATGATGAGTGGTTAACTGGAAGATGCTTCAAATGCTGAGTAGCCCAAATTGCTTATTCTTTAAAGAGCTTGATTGCTGAACTTGAAGCTTATACAAAAAAACCTGAAATGCCTCAAATATCACATTGCTGATGCCATTGAGCGGTGTTTGAGCTCAGCAAGCCTGTTGCCATGTCGCCGGTGATGCTCTGGGTAGCTCAACCCTGGAATATGGGGGCAGTGTAGGCTGGCATGAGTGGAGGAGGCATCCCGCACCTCGGCTACCAAATTGCTATCTCCCTGCAAGAACAAAACCAAAGCGATCCACCCCTGAAGGTTAGTGTTCAGTGATGCCAGACTTCAGGGTTCTGATCATCATCTAAGACGAGCTGGGGAAACTTGGAGCCGGCCTTCTTTCCTCAGATAAAAATCGCCCATTACAAGCCTCTGAACCTCACCGGGAGCTTGCCATGACTCACTTCCTCTGCCACAAAAACGATGGTTGCTGTTACTTTGTGTTCTGATGACTTCTGCAGAAATGCTGCCTCTGAACGAGCTGCCAGGGATTGCCTCTAGTTTTCGGAGTACGGCAGTGGCAGTAGTTAATTTAAATGGAGGAGAGTGCTTGATTTTTACAATCTGTATGTATTTAATTAAAAGTTGCGGTTTCCGCAGCATGTATAGACGAAGAGCTGGCTGTATCTTATTTTGTGGTGGCTGCATGTAGCTTTCTGTAAAATCTGGTGTCAATATAGTCTGATCCTTTTTTTTTTTTATTTATTTTGGTTGGGGGAAGGTACTTCATTTATTTAAAAGTAGGGTTTGGCCTGTTACCTTCTAACAAGAAAGCTGAAATCTCTCATTCTTTCTTCTCTATACACCTGCATATGGATGACCAGACAGCTAACTTTAGGTGAAATATTTGTAAAATCAGTACTTTCAAGGATTTTGCCAAAATCCGTCAGTAAATAGGAAAAAATACGAAAGTAAGATTTTTAAATAGTTGCGTACAGACTTCATACAAAGCAGCAGTGTTAAGTTTTGAGAATGCCTTTCCATATTAAAAAAAAAAAATCAAGGTCACAACTGCTGAACAGCAGAACTAGTTGTATTCAGTGCCTTGCACTGAAAGCCGTTCCCCCGCCCTGCCGCCCCTGTTTTCTTCCTGAATTTAAATAAGAAAACCACTCCTGTTTGCCAAGGGTATGTCATGTACCTGTAATGGGTCTAAATGATCTACGGTTCTTCTAAAAGCTGAGATAAATGTAAGTGGGATACTTTGAAACTTTACCCTCATATTTTCTGACAGTTAAAATTAGAAAAATAAGGGTATTGAGTTGCTGGTTGGCTTCATTTGCACCGGCTGTAACTGTATAGTGTAGTGCTTGATGCACAGTGAGGACAGGAGCTGGAAAAAATGTTAGTCTGTCCTGGGACTGACTTTGGAGCATGGTGGATAAGAATAAGCCAGCATTTACTGTACAAAAACACTATTTTTTTTTTTCCCTGATGGACATGACTGATCTGCACTGTCCTCTGTAAGTGTTTCCTTACTTTGGAAGGCCAGTCGTTAAGCGTGGAGCAGGTTGTGCGCAATAGCTGGGGTAAAGGAATTTCATTCACAGTGTTACCAGACAGGGTTTTCCTGTGTCTGGAGTTGTTGAACTTATCTACAGGGATGGGGGGAACTTGTGGTCTTTGCAGGTCTTTGTTCGCACTGTAAAGAGTCCCTTCTTTGGGGTCTTTCATAGCTGGGGGTTAAGTAAGTTTCCACTATCCTGGGGAGGGTGACCAGTTTTTTCATTAAACCAGTCTCACTTTTTAGGATCATCTGTGTCTGTGGAAGAGGCTGATCTGACTAGCTGCAGATCCCAGCTGGGGATGTGCAGTTTGATTGGATCTTTTTGTGTCCCTCTTGCTTTCTGGTGCACCAACTTCAGCTGCAGCAGTTAATACATGCCGTATTTCTCCTCCCTGACAAGTCTGTCTTCATACTTTTACTTGTATGCTGTGAAATCAGGTCATCTTCATGCCAGCTGTGACAAATAAAATAAATATAAAATAAATATAAAAATAAAGCAAATGGGCCTTTGACCAGTGTACCATCAGCTCTGGCTGTCTCTTAGCTTGTCTCTGCTTCTTGCTGCGTGGCTGTCACCTATACCACCACCTGGCAAAGCCGCTTCATATCTGAGCTGTCTGGCAGATGTGGGAGGGAAGTAACTATTGCAGAATAAAATTGCTTCAGTGCCTTAGGAGCCACTGTGCGCAGCAGTACTGTGCTGTGGTGACACAACGGGATGCCGCTGGATTGGGGGGCACTTAAGCTTCCCTTAATAGGCTTTTTTGCAGAGCTAAGCTAGAATGGATGTGCTCAGCTTCGCTATGGCAGGAGCAGGGGGATGTCTGCCTCGTGAGCTAGCACCTTGTCAGCAGTGCGGCTCCCATGGCCCTGCTCGTGCAGGGGCTGAAGACCTAGCCAGGGCTCTGAGTAAGGACTGAGGCACCTAGCTTGTGCTGCATCTTGCTAGCTACTCATCCCTCCAAAGCGCTGTGCAGTCTTTGTCACTGTGGGCTTGTTTTCTCTTGGCGCCTCAGCCACCAAGATACCTCTAAGATACTTGGTTGTTGTTTTGAAAATGAAGAGACAGTCCTTTGAAAGTAGCCCTCTGTCTCTGACCAGGCAAGTTATCTTGCTGGCTTTGCGCTTGCAGATAGATGCTGCTTTTTTGTGCTGTATCCAAATATCAGTTATCAGGCCCTACTGTCCTTCAGTGCTGTCTGTACTCCTTCCTCCCTGTGTTCCCAAAAGCTGTTTTCCAGTCACTTTGTAATACTTGGTTTAAACATCCATCGTCTGTTTCCTCGGTCTGGCTGCTTCTCTCCCTTTTGGAGAAGGATCGTTTTGTTGGTGAGACACTAGCAATTATTGATAGCCAGTCAGATAGGGTGACTAACCTAGCTTGGTGGCGTTTTTCGCAGGCTGCATTGGCTGCCTACCCTGAGCTTACGAGGTCCTCCCTTTAATTCCTCCAATTCCCTAGTGCAGCTCTCCTTTTTCCAAGGGAGATAGGTTCTGGGTGGGTCCCTGAGGGGTCCTCTCACGATAGAGCTCTGCATCTGGTTTTTCAGGGAAAGCACATTCATTTCTGCTGTTGCTCCCTATTCATCTCTCTCTGAATCACGGAGATGAGAAATCATGCTTTCTGGATGCCCTTTGGCTGAGTTTTTTCTGGGTGACAAGACCTGACAGTGCGGTTCTGCACCTGGATGTAACCGCAGGCTGTTGTGGCAGCTGCCTGGGAGCTCATCCAGTTGTAAAATTACTTTCTTGCAAGAAATTTAGCTTTCAAGGGGTATCGGTTCCCTGATGCAGCTTACCCTGTGGCAGCCCAGGTACTGGTGCTGACGTGAGAGGGCAGGTAGGAATATTTGGCTGGGGAAGGGGTGGTGGAACTGCATTTTGGGCTAAAGGAATGTGCAGTGGGAATAGTCTGGGTAGCTTTATGGGTTGTGCTTAAATGTAATCCTGATGTGTGCGTGTGTGTATTTATTTGATACCAGTGGACTGTTATTTGGATGTCACTGGAAAGAAAGGAGATGAGGAGGCAGTTGTTCAAGGATCAATAGGAAAAAGGGTTGTTTGAGAAGAGTGTGGATATGTAGCAGAGAAATGGACAGACCTGAGCTTCAAAGAAGCACTGATGTTGGATCCAGTCGATGGTACTGCCACCCCTCCACGATGCCGAGTGTTGGTGAAAAGTGGAGGCTGTCTTGGGTGCTAAATTGTCTTGTGTAAAAGTGACAGAAACAGTGTGCGAAACATAAGCTTTGCTTAGGGCCACATTTTTACTGGCAAATATGTTACCCTTTTACCTCACTTAAGCGAGTAATAGGCAGTAAAGAAGACAGGTAAAAAATGGTGAGGTTTAATAAGGCGTAGCAGAGGTGGGCATTGTGTCAGCTGTCTTCAGTCTGAGATACTGAGCTCTTCGTAGCAGGGACTGTCATTCTCTCTGTCTGTGAGCTGTCAAACATAGCTTGTGACCGCAGAAGAGAGAGTCACTGAATTGAGTTATATCGGTGCTAAATGCGTGCAGGAAGGATAAAAATGCTCTGTCAAATAAGGAGTGCTCCCTCTCATGAAGGCAAGCTGGGAAGCAGAGAAGGCAATGTGAGAAAATAAGGAAAGGTTGGTTAAACGGGATAGACCTGAATTACTAGAGCTGTCCCCGTAGCTGCCATCCATCCAAATATGTGCCACTGACCTTTCTGTGCCTTCGCTGTATCTTGGAAACTACTCACCTTTTTTTTTTTTCTTCCCATCTGCTGCTAACCAGCTTTCAATCTTCTGTATGTGATCTGGCTCTGCTGTGGCGACAAGCAAAAATCTAATGGAAAAATGTGACACCCGCTTCATCTCCTTCCTCTCTGCCAAGGAAAAACATTCCCCTGCAGTCGCACTGGGGCTGGCTTTGTCCTTTCATGCAATCTGTTAGTCATATGGGATGAGAAATAGAGACTAGGCTGCTCTGATGACCTCTTAGGTAGCCTTGGGCAGGCACATGGCATGGGGAGCTTCAGCCTTCCTTCCTTGCAAAGTCTGATGTGTCCCAAGCAGAGATGCAGGAGGGAAGTGAGTTGATGTTGGTGAAAGCTTCCCCCCTGTTGCATAGGGGCAAAAAGCAATATTGCTGATATGCTGTAGTGGCTCACCTGGAGCTGTACATGCTGGGTGAGCTGCTCTCCTGCAGGACAAGCCCTGGCTGTTTGGTGACACCCTGGACCACTCATCTCCCAGCTCTTTTTGGAGTGGAGGTTGGCTGCAGAGGTAAGGTGTGTGCTCCATTGTGTGAGATGGGCTAATCTAGAGTAGGGAGGGGGGAGGTCACATGCCCTTGTTCTGCACCAAAGCTATTGACTCCTGCCCCTGATTTTGGATGTAAGCAGGGTCTTCAGCCGTGGCAAAATGCTTTTAAGCATGTGGTGGCTTGTGAAGCGAGGAGAGCTTCTTTAAACTGCTGAGATCTGGAGTATCCTGTTTCATTTTCCTT
Source organism: Aptenodytes patagonicus (assembly GCF_965638725.1). Lineage (NCBI taxonomy): Eukaryota > Metazoa > Chordata > Aves > Sphenisciformes > Spheniscidae > Aptenodytes > Aptenodytes patagonicus. The sequence goes on from NC_134949.1 coordinate 65,632,615, forward strand.
CTCCAAAGTTTGGATGCTGTGATGCGAAGGTCTGTAGAAAAGAGTGGGGGAAAAAAGTGGGGAAAAAAATCCTTGCACTACCGTATGACAGAAAACGGACAACAACTGAAGGGAGAGAGGTTCAGACTGGTAAGGAAAAATGTCTTCGCTGTGAGGATAGCACTGGAATAGGCTGCCCAGAGAGACTGTGCCGTCTCCGTCCTTGGAAGCTTTTAAGACCTGACTGGATAAAGCCCTGAGTAACCTAGTCTGAGCTTAGCACTGACCCTGCTTGGGCAGGAGGCTGGGCTAAAGACCACCTAAGCTTCTTCTAGCCAGAGCTGTGCTGTGGTTCCATGACAGTCCTGGACCCAAGGCACTGTCTTGCTCAGGTCTAGATACTGCATTGCTAAGCAGTAGTCTGATCCACAAGTTTTTCATGTCCCGTGATTGAGTTTTGCTGATGTTTTTTTCTTGGGTTGGTTTTTTTTTTTTTTTTTTTGTTAGGAAACTATTGTTTCTGATGACCATGGTTTCACAGAAGCAATACTTCTGGGGTTTTTTTTCAGTTCTGGTTTGGATTTACTGAAATGGGAGAAGGAAAACCGAACCAAGTTCCAGCCGTCCTGAAGAAATGCTTGTTCTGTGCGTATGTTTTCCTTCTGTGCAGCACACATGATGTGCAGAGTTACGTGTTGGACTTGTGGTTTGTTTATGCACCCATAATTTTGTTCCTGATAAAATTCTGGGCGTCTTACCTGCTTGCTCTTCTGTCATATGATATGGCCGAATAAGAGCCTACACCATTTGCTTCAAGGCTGTTTGCCTTTGTGCAACCTCATATCCATAAGGATTGGCTACTACCTGTGTTATTTCCTTTTTGTGGCTAACCCTGGAACTGTAGGTGTGGGAAGAGACCACCCTGTGTAGTAGCTTGTGTGGCTAGCTTGGAGGAGGTGTCGTAGACCTAAAACCTGAAAAACAGCCAACAAAAAAACTCCACCAAACCCAAGCCCTGAATACCAAGCAGGTCTCTGTTCCTTCACCCCTGCAGCCCCGCAGAGAATTTCGTACACAAGGGGAACTTAACCCAAGGCTGCTTTTTTTCCCCGGTCTCCTATAGGTTCTTCTGTTGGCTTCTGTAATCCGCTTGCCACTGATTTGATTTTGTGTGGGTTTTCTGAAAATGTGTATTCTCATTTCTGGCGCTTCTGGTACCCACAGAAGAGATTTGTGTGAGTATGTGTAGAACCAAAACTTAGGAGCAGTAAAGAGCTGATCTGCTCCTCTAGCTCTTCTCGCAGCAGAAGCAGCGACGTGACTATTGCCTTTGGGGAACATTTGTAATAGTACAGACAGGATGAGATCTTCATGAGGAACCAAGACGAAGAAGGTCATTATTTCTAGTAAACAGATACCTGGCTTTCTTGGATCCGTCCTGGCTAGCAAAGGACGAAGACTGAGGAAAATATGAGGTCTAAACTGTCCGCTTTCATACCTTGTAATATGAGGCAGCAGCTGACTTTCTGCAAAACATCTGTCTTTCTCATCGCGGGTGTAACTGGCCTAGTCATCAGCACTGATGGTATGTCTTGCTTGAGCTCCTGCACCACAGCTCCCTTCCCCTCCTCCTCTCCACTGCCCCCCCCGCACAGCTGTGTGCGTAATTCAGGGTTGGGACTGGTGTGGTGTTTGGGGCAGGCTGGTAATCTGCATTTTTCAGAGAACAGACACAAAAGCATGAGGTTTTTTAAAAAAAGAAAAGAAAATCAAACTGACCCTGCCTACATACGGCTCTGATGCACTCCCTGGTGAAGTGCTGTGGGGGCTGAGGGCTCTGCTAGGGATGTCCATTTTGGCTGGCTGCACGCCATCTGCCCTTCCTCTTGTCTGAAAAAGTGTTTTCCCCCTCGCCTCTCCAGACCGATGCCTGCCTGCCCCCTTCCCTCCCAGCACCCCTGAAGGAGCCAAAGCAGAGCCTCCCTGGGAGGCTCCTGCCCGTGGTTATCAAATCAATGACAACAGCTCTCCAGCGAGCCGGAAGGGCGGGAGCTGGCGGCTGCAGGAGGGCTCCAGATGTGCGAGGGTGCTGTGCCACAGCCCTGCCCTCGGGGTGCCCAGCCAGCTCGCCCCGCCGGCAGCTGGAAGGTGTTGCTCAGGCGTGACTCCCTAAAGTAACGGGCCTGGCAGAAATGAGCTTTGGCACTGTTTTTACAGGCGCGAGCTTTCTGAACGTGAAACTTGTCTCCTCCTCATGCCTCAGTGCTTTTGCAGTTCTGTTTCTATTCGGCTGGTTCGCTCCTCATGGCTTTCAGTGGATGCTGTCGCTTACAAGAAGGAATAAAAGAGAAAGAAAAGTCTTACTTTTGTACTTGCCCAGAGTGACTTGTGGCTTCTCATTTGGCCGTACTAATTCAGAGCAAAATTTCAGCTGAATTCCTATTGACTATTATCTTTCTCTGCTGAAAAAGCGCAGCAGGGAGTCTGCTCTGGGACTTGGGAATGTTTCCCTATTGCTGTTGCTTGTTTGTTGGGTTGTTAGAAATATGTTGCAAAACCACAGAGGAAAGACGGACATAATTTATGTTGCTGTTTTTTCTCAACTACAAACAACATCTAAAAGATCAAAACCAACAAAAGTGGCACTGACCTTGAAAACTGGTAAATGTCTTTATTTCTTTTCTAAAAAATTAAAGGCATTTCATGTCCAGAACATCTTTTTTAGCTTTAATGAAAAAGATCTGGAAGAGAGGCATACAGACAACCCTCTCCTCAGTACCTTGCTTGGAACAGCTTTCTGGCAAGATTAGTTGGGGATGAAAAAACCTACTTGGTTTTAAGATGTGGCTTCAGTGTTTAAGAGGGACATTATGTGATAGGGTAGCTGGGATGGAGCTACAAGGAACCTCTGGACTCATTTGATTTTGTTTCAAATTTGCAGGCCATTTGAGGGGGGAAAAAAGGAGGTTGGAAGTAGAGACAAGAAATGAGAATCTGCAGAAACTTGCATTGCTGAAGGCCAAGGGAAGAGACAACTGAAGCAGTTATTCAGTGCAAAAAGCTGTAAAGTCCGTGTATCAAAGAAGCCAGGGTTATGACTGTGGATGGCCAATTAACTGTGCCACTGCTGTTGTGGTGATTAAGGTGTTGAAAAGTACAATTTGGGGAGATCCATGGAAACCTGGGGCTTGTAGGTGTCAGTATGCTACAGTTTGGCTGTGGGCTTTTCAATTCTTGACACCTGGATATCTGGAAGGGAGGCTAATTTGGGAGAATTCAAAGAACAGCAGCAAAAGTAAGTGGTTGAAGTAGCTCGTTTCTGAGGAAAGATTAAAAACATTAAATGCGTATTGCTTTGACAGGTGTTTGGAAGAGGATGTGGAAGTGGTATGATCAGAACAGTTTATGTTAAGCTCACATTAATATTGTTGACCCTTCTTTCTCAGTTTCATATGATGTATATAATGTAATTTTCGGTATCAGTGCCAGAATAGAGAGTCTGCAAAAACTTTGGTTTCAGCTGTAGTTCTCATAACACACAGATAATGAATATAATTGTACTCGCAGCAAGATCCCTTCAGAGCTTTGTGCTTGGAATAAAATTATCATTATCGTGAAGGGGATTATGAAACTTAAGCTATCATTATGCTATTCCTTTTTTAAACTGCTAATGTCCTTTGAAAATACCTTTTCTTTTTTTGCCCCAAGTAATACTTAAAGGTTAGAGAAGAGTAAAAAAGAATCAGTGTGAAGTAGAGAGGAGCTGATGATGATCAGCTAAGAATATCCTAGGGGAAAAGACAGTGTTGGCAAGTGTAAGTGTAAAAGGGGACTTTTTATGGTGTAGTACGAAAATTAACCATTGTCAGTAATCAGGTTACAAAACTTCTTGGAACCAACAAACCTGGATAACTGGAAATCCAGATAGGCTGCAAGGTCCCAGAGGAGAAGTTTGGCTTGTTGATGCTGATTTTTGTTGGGTCATGACATCATGAGGAAATGTCTGAAAACATTAAATTGATTAAGAAAGAGTGAAGGGGAGGAAATAGAAACTATGCACTGGAGATCCTGGTACCAAACATATTTAAAAGTACAGAAAAGCTCTTATAGGATTCCATAGTTACGGAGTGGAAGGATATAGATATGATTTAACCCTGGTAGGTAGGGTTTTATGAAAAGCAGCTGTAGTCAGACAAACCTGATTTCATTCTTTGAGATGAAAAAAACTTGAAAGTAAATAGAGACATTTTGTAAGTAATTGGGTATTTATTTCATTGTATTGATTAAAAAATTGTACCACAAAATGTGTGAAATTAAAGGGTTGACTCAAAGTAGTTTCTAATGGACAAGTGGTGTCAGAGGATAGATTTCTTTTTTTCTTTGCAAAAAGGTACCAGACAGGAGGCTTCTCAAGATTTTCATCCATGATCCAGAAGCAAGTTATGTGTTTAGGAACAAAAAATGTGTCTGTACCTACGGGACAGATGAATGCATATTGGAAATCAGGACTTGGAAAATGGTCTAGAGTTCAGAGTAGACAAGCAACTGCAGGTGCTCTGCTAGGGTGATTCTGAAGTAAGATTTAAAAAAAAAAAAAAAAAAAAATCCATGTTTTTCAAAATAATTTCTCTATTTAACCTCAGTATACAGTGTTGGTGAAACCAGTGCTACTACACAGTGTCCCATTCCTGAAGTTCAACTCTTAAAAAAGGATATGGAAGAACTGGAAAGCATAACAAACAAAAAAATGGGGGGGCTATAAATATACTGGAGTTGAGGAAAAATGCTCATTTCTCGGTCTACAGCACACCCAGGTTCTTTCCTGGAAGTTATATTTCAACAAAGGACAAATTATGAGACCCTATAAAGGGGTACATCAGGGAAACATAGTGTATTGGGACATGTGGAAAGGTCAGATTAGGAAGGTTTCATAGTCCTTTCTAGCTTTAAATGCTGTAAAACTTTATTGCTGGGCCTGTTGACTCTCTGGATACTGCAAAGCAGAACATACAGCAGCCCCCTACGTGACTCTCTTAATCTGTCCAAATGCATTGGATGTCCAAATGACAGCATTTGGTCATTCTCCTAAACTGCGTTGATTTCAGTGAAGTTCAAATAAATGCTTTAATCTCTTCAAGCTATTTTGAACTGCTTGTGTTTACCGTGACACCTCTTGGCACATATGAAAGGGAACAGCGCACAAGGCATGTGGGAAAGGGTAAGATTTCTGGTAGAAAAAAGCATTTGTGTCAAAATACAAGATCACCTTTATGTATGTTCCCTCTTGGAGTCAAGTACCAAAGGTGGCCTTGTATTCCCCGTACCTCTGTTTGGGACAGACTGGCTAAAACACACCTGATCAGTGTCAGTTTGTCCAGGGTCTTCAACCCTGGCAGGTGACAGAAGGCAGAGGAAAGGAAGAAAGCAAAGCGGTTAGGATGAGGAAAAACCAATAGACTGAACGTATGAGGAGGTGGGATGAATACCCAGATGAAAAAGGAAAGTTTCAAGCTTTCCTTTTAAAGGTAGAGCTAGTGGAAGGTGGCGGCTAGTTGTACCAATGGTACCGAGTTTTACCCAAGTTTTTAACAGTGGAAGACTGTTGTCCCTCTGCCTCTTTTGCCACGATACTACATGCCTGTGCTTTTCTACACCACCAGCTGGAGGAAGCTTAAAATCCATTGCCTGTGGCAGGCCATACCTTATTAATGTCTATCCAGAACTTTTGCAGTATTTTAACGAGCCTGGTAGTTTGTTTTTGATGCAGGGTCAGTCCCCCCATAGTTTGTAGGGGACTCGTGTTTAATTTTGGCACGCAGGTTGAGACAGGAGGAGGAGAGTGCCCAGGATTTTGGGAAGGGTGAGTAATTTTTCTTCCTTGACATGCTCTGTATTTAGGTAGCTGGCAGACAGAAGATGCTGCCTTAAACCGCTTCCATGGTATGGCATAACCTTCTTTAGTAGTAGTGCTGTTTTGTTTTTTCTTTGGAATGTGCTAGCAGGAAAAATATTTTATTGAAGTATAGCATGGACAGCAGATGTGGCTTGAAAATGTCTAAAAGCTGTATTGGAAATGCAGCGATTGCCAGGAGAGTGCCCAGCTTCTCTAAAGCAGTGTTGCTTCTCCTTTTGGCATAAAGCTCCCAGTGCACCTGTGATGTGTTTGGGGGGGGGGGGAGGGAGCTGCTATGCTCATGAAGTGGCTCCTTCTTGACCTGCTGCTCAGCATCAGGTGCCTCCTGGAGAAGCACTAACAGGTCTGGGTGAGAATGAAGCTCCTCAGCTTGATGATTCCATCAGGCTGGTCAGGCTCTGCTGGGTCTAACAGGAGAGGCTGAGGCTATGTGTGCTGCTGGGAGTCACCACTCACACCTGTCCGAGGACAGAATAGATGAGCAACCCTGGTCCTTAAGCACTAGTTAATTTGTGGAGCAGAGGAGTACTCCCGTGACTGCCTTTGCCATTCTGCTGCGGAAAGATAACCTGCGGCAGCGGAGCAATAGTGCAAGACATGCAACGCCTTAAACTGCTCTAGGCGCCTGGAGCCCGGATGTGTGCTTAGCCCGCTCCTGCGATTGACGCACAGCAGGTTTATCTTTGCAAAGCTGCCTTATCTCATTTCTGCTTGGCATGTGTAGTGGAGCTGAGGTCCTCGCGACAGTAGGCACTGCAGCGCGCGGTTGGCAGATTAGGAGCAGATCTCTGCTTTGTCCAGATGTGCCTATACAGAAACCACATGGAGGGGCAGTTCTGCTCTTCCAGGCTGCTGACCTCACCTCTGAAGCAGCCTCTGGGGAGCTGGACACTTGTATTATGGACAAGACACAGAACAGAAAATATGGAAATAAAAGCAGAAGTGAGATGTAAAGCTCTTTTTTTTCTTTTCTTTTTTTTTTTTTTTTTACCCCTCCCTTCCTGTCCGAAGAGCAGGGAGTGATTTTTAAAAGACCCTGACTTTTCAGAGTACTGCTAGAATGCCTTGGAGGGGACTTTCTTCAATTATGTGTCCTCTCTTAATTGAGCCCTCTTAAGGCACTTTCAGGCAGGTGTCCCAAAAATGCAATTCACACTTCTGCATAGATCTCTGACAAGAGGTCTGGTGTTTGAGCCAGGCCGGCTGTGCTCTGTCAGTTTACTCTAGCAGCATGGAAGGAATGTAAGTTGAAGGCCTGGCCGGGGAAATGATCTGAAGCGAGTGAGCAGATGCCAGAGAAAATCTGGACCAAGTAGGGGTGTGGAGAAACCTGGAGGCAAATGGGGCGAAGAATTGTAATGAGTTGTGCACAGACCAGGCTGTGACTTCAGTGGTCTGCAATACGTACCAAAGAGAAATGGCTGTGCAGGACTGGTGCTGGGAAATGGCTCTTTCAAAAGCTTAGTCACTGGCAGATGCTGCAATGTCTGTGAGCTTTTTAAGGTAGCACTGTAGCTATACAAAATGTGTCCGTGCGATGCTTTGCTTCAGAGCTCTTGCATTAAGCAGAGATATTTGAAACATCTCAGACTGGAGTGGGTTTTCCCCATGACAAGTTTTACCCATACAGGTGCTGATCTCTTCCTCGGGACTTTGGAGGGGAGAGGGGCCTGGTGTAGAAATAGCCCTAAGGTTACATACAGCTTGGTGCAGTGTCTCATAGCAGTAGCGAGGAGGTAGCCGTCATGGTTTTCTTGTCTCTAAACAGATTGTCAAGGATTTCTGTAAAGTACAAGGGCACAATTAAAGTAACCAGCGCTTTCAGGCTCCTAACCGCGGCTCTCGGAAGTCCTGTTTGCTCTCTGCAGAGACACCTAAGCCCCAGCCATCAGTAAACATACAGACAAAACTATATCACTTTTCCCAGAACATGCTGCAAGCCAGTTTAGCTGGGGACCCAGCAAAGACCCGATTCCTTGAATGTCCCCTCTTTTTCCCTTGCTTGGTTTGAGGGGGCGTGCCCGTGTTGCGTCGCTCTTCCAAGCCTCCTCTTGGAAGCTCCGTGCAAACCCGCCTGTTTCCAGTTAGTGACGCAGTGCTTCAGGAGGCTGAGCCAAGCCAAACAGGGATGTTCCCCGCTTAGGGAGTGAACGGTGGGGCTGCTATACTAGGACCTTATGGGCAGTGTACTGACAGACAGTATATTTAAATGCTCAAGATCAGTGTTAACTTCTCAGAGTCTTCTTTTTAGGAAATAATCTTTCTGTCCTGGTGGTGATGTTCGTTTAAAAAAAGCAAACAAAAAAAAAGGTGAGGGGGAAGGAGAGAGTTTTTCCATCCCTCTCTGACAGTGAGGGAAAACAAGATTATAAAATGTTATTCTCTATAATTTTATATGAGGAGCAGCTCCACTGCATTTAGGTCTTTTCTCCACTATTGTCTGGACTGACCAGGTAGAGGTTTAAGAAAGTAGAAACTGGCTGTAATCTCACTTAAAACAGGAGTTATTGGTAAATGAGGCTGGATTCCTCTTATTCCGTATTTCTAGTATGTGCGTGATGAACCTGCGACTTAGTAGCAGAATCTTTATCTACAGATTGTGCTTTCTTTTATCTTTCTCTGGCAGACATCACGCAGTTGTGTGTATTGGTGCCACTTTGGAAAGCTGGGCCTGCTGGTTGGAGGCACCTCTAGGAGGTCTTTGTTGCTTGCTTTGGTCAAAGGCTGACTGATAAAGTGTAGTGCAGGCTGGCTCAGCCACTTCCTTTTGTTGAGATTCTGGCTGGGCTTAAAGGGGTAAGGAAGATGAAAGGAAGAAAAAAAGAAGATAAAATGTGCCTTTACTAGAAGGAGATGCAAACCTCAGAAGATCCAAATTTGATTCCCTCTTCACCAGGGGAGGGAGTGCACGCGGCCTTGGCAAGAAACCTTGATCTGTCCACTGGTGTGTTGGTTTTGTTGGAGGTGTGTGGTATTTTGGAGACAACTTCTGTAATTTGGGGAAAGGGTGGGAGTGTACGGTCCAAAGCAGAATATATCAGAATGTGGCACTTGCACGTTAGCAAGATAATGTTTAAATATTGTAGTTTAGATAACTTTAAGAAATTTTGGAAGCTATAAGTGGAAGGTGCATCTTTTGCTTAGTTATGATTATGCGTAGCGATAAGGGAAGGTGAAGATCTTGCTCATTAATATCGTGGAACTTCGCTAGATGGAAGCATATGTGAAGAAAACATGGAAGCATTAAATGTTTTGCAATCTACCCCTGTATATGCAGTGCTTAAAATGTGACTTAACTATTTATTAAAATAAAATAATTCCTGTTAATGAGGTTTTGGTTGTTGTCAGTCAGCTCTGATCCTACAGTGAGCTTGAACAACGCAGGAAGTACACTGACCTAAGATGCCATACAAGTTGCTCGTCCTATTCGTTAGGCATTGCATAGGTACTCCCTTTGCTCAGGAGAGCAGATTTGGTATCTTGTGGGAGGGCCAGAGCACTAATGCTGCTGCAGCGGTGACATCCCAGCTTGTCATGCTGTGTAAATAGGGAGGGAGGGATTCATAACTTCTGAGTAGATCTGCGGTGTGGTTGGATGGTTACAGACTCGGCTGGCTATGGGAGGGCGGCCGAGTGAATATTTTACTGCAGTTGTCACAACTATATATGGAAGACCAGAGAAAAACACTGCAGTGGTCAGGCTGCTTACCAAAAGAACCTCAGCTGAATTTTCTTTGCCAATTGCTTCAGTGTGTCTGGATTTTTTCTGTAGTGAGACACAAGTTGGGTATTTTGTGTCTCATGGATGGCAAATAGTCTGGAGGTCAGTAGATACTCCAGTTTGAGGCTGCCCATGGTGATCATAAACGATCATAACGTACTTTGCCCCCTAGTGTAGTGGTTTTTTGATGGCATTTAGAAACATCATATGCCAGAAGTAGATGTCCCCTTCAGTAGGAAGGCTTGAATAGTTGCGTGTGTGTGTGTGTGTCCCAACAGACACGCATGCACACGCTTTGGAGGAAGCAGCATTGCTAGTGCTCTCCCAGGGCTTGCAGTGCCAGTCTTGTAAATACAGCCTGCAGGATTGGTTCTGCTGATTTATGGTAGTTCAACAGCTCCACCCATCAGGGATTTCAGGGTTGTGGTAAATAGCCTGCAGAATCCTACTAGGCACTTAAGTTTTGTTGTTGCAGTATTACAAGAGACAGTACGTCCTGGTCAGGATGCACCGTAGCCCCAAGATGTTTCAGGCTGATCCATGAGCTCATAAGGATAGGGAACCACACAGTCTTCTCTAAGGAAGAGCAGTTTACCCTGGAGATGTTACAAGTACGCAATGCAAACTCGGGTAACATGTCCAAGTCAATCTGTGTTTTTTCTTCGTATGATCATGGGATGACAATTCAGTGAAATTGGTCTTTAAAGTGCATCTTCACACAAAGAAATTTTGTGAAGTCTTTGACAGAGCTTAAATCGCTCATCCCGTGAATGTGAGAAGGATGTATTCATTGCAGGGAACCTTTAAAGATGTCTGCTCTCCATACTAGTTTTGGTTCTTCCTGGGGCTGAAGACGGAGCATCTGTGTTCCAGTCTTATACATACGGATAGGTAGATTTACATATCCCAATACAGGAATGCTCAAGTTCTTGTTGCATTTCCAATGCCAAATGCTGCTGTAGTTTGAGGAGGTCGCTTCTTGCATTGCCTTATCTGGAAAATAAATACTAACACACCTCAGTGGTGTGTTTTATGGAATAATTACAGAAAATGAAGAGTTTCCCATGTTGTTGAAAAAGAACTGCTGCAAGAATATGGGTCTTATTTCTTATTTTCTTAATGGAAGTGCATTTTTCACTTCAGTGAAGTTCTGTGGACCTGACCTCAGCCAGAATGGGCTAATTGTTGCAATTAAATTACAAATTATGTCATTCATAATATCTGTAAAGAGAGCAGTGCTCTGTGCAAGGTAATGCTATTTGTAGGGGACAGCAGCTACAAGGGTATCTCCTGTGAAGTTCTTCCTATCCACTGATCTGACTAGCTCTTGGAGGAAAACTCCTTTTGATCAAACAATGCTCCTGTTAAGAGGGTCCGCTAATGGGTTTGCCTTGATGGGAGCCAAAGCCTGAGCAGACAGAGGCAGCCCTGTTCATGGAAGCTGGTCTCACCTGGTAGCAACATTGGTGCAGAGGCAGTGCTCGTGCAGGTGGTGGGTTTGTAAGCAGATGTGGTTGAGCATCTGCTCTCAAGGAGAACAAGCCATGCAGGATTTGACTAGATTTTACCTTGTTGCTAGCATTTGCACCACTTCCCATGAAGCAGAACTACACCTTCTGCTACAGGCCTCAAGTTGCGCCAGGGGAGGTTTAGATTGGACGTGAGGAAAAATTTCTTTACTGAAAGAGTGGTGAAACATTGGAACAGGCTGCCCAGGGAAGTGGTTGAGTCCCCATCCCTGGAAGTATTTAAAAGACGAGTAGATGAGGTGCTTAGGGACATGGTTTAGTGGACATGGTGGTGTTGGGTTGATGGTTGGACTCGATGATCTTAGAGGTCTTTTCCAACATCAATGATTCTATGATTCTATGATTCTTCGGCGTCTTCTGGATTTGGTGACTTTCTAATGAAGGATTGCAGGAGGGATCAAACTTTGGGGGAGTGCTACAGCTAGAAGGCAGACCTTGGATGCAGCACAGTCCAAGAAGAAATTCTCTGTGAGGCAGGCTGCTGCTGCAAGCAATGCAGTTTTGAGAGATGGGTAGAAAAAAATCCCATCTTTCCTGGAAGAGCTTGAATTGTGCAGGGCTCGATGCTTGGGCTGCTGATGACCAACTGTTATGAAGTTGTGGAACCTAGTTGACCTCTTAAATGAGGGTTGTCCTGATCGGCCAGACAGGTCAGAAATAAGGCAGGAATCACCCTTGGGAGAGAAAGCAAGAAATTAACAAGTGACTTTGGCTCTGGTTAGGTGTGCTCTGCTGGGAAGGCTAGACTCCTGGCTGGCCCCTTTAGATATGCTAGCATAACTGAACCTGGAGTAGCTCCCTCGTACTGCTCTGCCAAGGTGGTCTGTGTTAGCTTGAATAGCAGACCTCAAATCCATCTTGATGGAACTGGGTTGGAGCAGCAGATATGGAGTTAAGCCATCCTCTCTGAGCTAACCGTGACCTCTGGGAAGGATGGTGACTTCTGTTGAGCATGAATAATAATCCAATGCAGTTTCTGGCAGAAAGGCACACGTCTCTGCAGGTTATGCCTGTTAAACATTTTTATCTCAAAATTTCCAGTGACCCAGCAACACTAGGATTTTCTTAGTGGTGCTCTTTCGTGTGGAGTACTGATGCTGAAAAGAGGCTGAGACAGCTGAACGACACCTTTTGGTGAAACAGATAGGATGTAAGGTCAGGGTGTAAGAGATTGCCTGTTTACGAACTCCTTTTGCATTTGAAATCTGGTGTGATGGCTTCAAACTCAGTATTGCAGTTGGAACGTGCCTCTTTGTGCTCGATCTGAGTATTAATGATAGAGCTGGCGTATCTGAGTAGTTTGCATGTGATTTTGCCAGGACTTGCTCAGTTTTCAAGATGTGCTCTCATCCATTGCATATGGGCAGCATTTAGCCTCTTGAGCTGTAGAAGACAGGTTGCCAAAATATGTTTCATAGCTTGATATTGTTATAACACTCCTCCCCACATGCTGGGTTTTCAGGCACATCGGGGTTTTCAGAAATGTGTTCCTTCAGTTTTGTTCGCACTGGTTTGTCTCGTCTGAGAGCCCTACTTTCTCCACCATTGACAGAGAAAACTGACTTCTCGGAGTTTGAAAAAAAACAACTGTTACACAAAAATGAGGGTAAGATAAGAATGTGGTCATTCAGCTTGGAGGGTGTCCCTTCGAAGCCAAAGAATAGGCAGGAGAGCATGCCATTGCAATAGCCTGCCTTATAATTGCTCCTCTTTCCCCTGTTCTGCCCTGTCCACTTAAAAGCAGAATGCAGGAAAGGAAAAAAAAAAAAAAAAAGACAAAAAAAGAAACCAACCCCAAAAAATACCCAGCCAGGACAGACTGAGATGGTGGAAGCAGAAGCGTGCAATTAAAAAAAGCTGCACGCACCCGGTCCCAGACATTCCTGCAGCTGCAGGCTCCCGGCACGGCATCCAGGCGGGCTGGACCCCCGCCAGCCCTCGCCCTGGGCAGGGGCTCTGCCGGGGAGCCGCTGGCGGAGGCGGGGAGGCTAGGGTTATTGCTCTTGCTCCGCAGGGCGATGAAATGGGGTTTCCAAGGTCCTGCCTCTGCTCAGAAATGTCTCGCTTTCTCTGTTTATGTGCCTTGGACAGGCTGTGCTGAAGGAAGAAAGAGCCTCAGAAATCTGTCTGAAAGGGAAACCGAGCGCAGCTCCCCTCCAGTGGGGAGCCCACCTCTGCTTTACGCCCTGTCTGCACAGTCCCCGCTCTGTGCGCCTGCGGTGGAGCAATTTTACAACAAATGTCCCTGTGTTTCATTTTGGGTTGGTGGGGAAGGAGCAGGGGTCAGCACCAACAGTCAGGCTTTTGAGACCCTGGGACTGTTGAGCCTTGCACGCGTGCGTAACTTTTAACCAAAACCCATTGAATCCGTATGGTTTTATTCTACCAAAGGGATGATGTTAACCGTCCCCCGGATTTACACGTCAGTTACCGGCAGTTAAACGTAAAGTGTGAGAGCAGGGCTGGGGCTTTGGTGAGGTGAGTTGTGGGGATGCTCTTGCCTCTTTCTGAGGACAACAACTCTGTGTCAGTGCTTTGGGCTGAAGTAGCCCTGGAGTTGCTCTGGGCACATACTTGCTCGCTCTTTGCTGGTTTCCAAAATGCAGGTTCTTCTAAGGGTGGCATTGGGTATGAGAGAAGCTGTATTTACTTAATTTATTAAAATAAATGGCTTGGCAGCACAGCTCTTGGTGTTGCTCTAATGGCTGAGGAAAGGTGAATAGCTGTATCATTTGGGCATTGAGAATTTTTTAATTTAAAATATGTGTTTTAAAGCATGCCCAATGACAGCTGTGACAGGGGAGCTATGGCACAGCATTGCTTTCCCGTGCTGCTGCCTCCAGTTGTCTGTCTTGCGTCTCTGCTGGAGGCTGCCACAGGAAGAGGTGCCTGGGCCTTATGCACTGGTGTTTTAGCTTACACCACTGAGGAAGGCAAGCGGGGCACCTTGTCCCTTCCTATAAACAGAAATGGCTGGGGTGAAGGCCTGCTCCTCCCATGGTGAGAGAGCAGTAGTCCTGCAGGGAGCCAGAGGGCAATGTCGTCTTAAACCAGGGCTGTTTTTCTGGATTTCTTTTCCAGAACTTGTTTGTCTGAGTTTTCGGGCAGTGACTGAAGGGTGCGGGTGTCCTGGGGCTAGGTGGGTATCTTATGCAAAAAGCACCTGGAATGCTCTGGGTGGCTCTTGGCGACATGTTGTCCCTTTCCCCAACATCCCCAGGGCTCTTCCCATCACAGGCAGCGTGCTCTTGTGCCATCATTGGCAGAAGCTGAATGAGGTGAATGACCGCACGACCTTTTTGCTGCTACAGGTTATCTTGCCAAGGACAAAGCTTGGATATATCAGCAGAGGAGGCTTGCCTGTGGCTGTTCCCGCACTGGTTACACAAGTGTCCTCTTGTTTTCGGGATAAGAAAAGAGTCATTGCCATGGGAATTTAAGTGTTGAAAAGCAAGATAAGGAGCTGTGTAAGTTCCTCTCCTGCTCCCCAGTTGTGTCTTTGTGCCTCTTTTCTGCTTGTCTCATCACTGAAGGCTTTAGCAGGTCAGTGCTGTGGTTCTCTTAAGTCGTGGCAGGGACCCTCTCTGTAGTCCTCCTTAGCTGCTTGATTTCTTCCCTAAACAAAACACCAACTTCAGAGTGTACTAGGAGAGCATCCGAATATGCGCATGGGCATCCCTCAGCAATGAGAGATTTCACGCTGTTTGCCTGGGTCTATAGCCAATTTGCTAATTATTGCTCTGGTTGCCCCTCTTGGAGGTGTATGGTAGTGGTGTTGTCTAATAATAGGAAGCTTTATTTACAATGATGTGGTATGAAAAGTCCTATTAATCTTTTATTCCTGCAGTTACAGCTCTGTGTGTATGGCCTCTATCTTACCAACAAAAACCCCATGAATACAAATTTCTACACACCAAAAAAGCTGCTGCTCAACGTGTATCTCTATTCACTCCTTGAACGTTTAAAAATGGGTTTGCATCAGGATCAGACAAATTATCTGCTTAAATAAAAATGGCTAGAGCACTAAACCTTTAAAAGCATATCAGATTGTCACTGCTTTTATTTAATATTTTCACTTTAGGTGTGGAATATACGGTTTGAATTACTACTAACATGGGCATCTGGTCTAAATCTATATCTATGTTCTGTCCTGATCTTTCCTGACTGGCTTAACAAATACTGTCAAAAGGGGAATAGTTTTAACTGCTGCTACATGAGCCAGAGATTGGAGCAATGTAGACAGGGTGAGGAGATTGATGATCTCTTCTACTCGCCCCCGCTCCCACTCACCTGGCAACTGATAAAATACCACATATGGTGGTTATACTGAAAGCTGGATGGTCCATTTAAATTTCTGTTATCTTCATCTGTTTGCAGGCTTTTCTGAGTGTGGCTGGCTGTCCCTATAAAGCTCAAACTGGAGGTTTGTGAAACTGGATCCTTTTGTGGAACAGGTCTATTGGGTCCTTCTGTAAAATGGTCTAGTGGGCTCCTTTTACAAAATGCTACCCTCCTGGACCTTTTGAAGTGTTAGTAGATATTTTTATTGTAATATTGGAAAAATAAAGATGACTGGTAGTGGGGAAAAGATGGACAGCTGCTCTTTCCAAAAGAAGAGTTGTTATTTCCCCGTATTGTCCTATGTTTGAGTTCCCAGTGTGTGCATGCTAGCAACTTGCTACCGTTACAGGACAGGAACAATTCAGCTTATGGAAATCCCAGAAATGCTGAGTTACCATTTGGCATTAGTGCCAACCATGCTCATTTCGACTCTTGATGTGGAAGACCACATCTTCCCAAGCCATCTGGAACCACAACTTGTCGGTAGAATCAGAGCAGTGAGTTTTCAATCCCTTGTTAGGTGTGCAAAACTGACAATTTTCTGGGGAAGTCTGCGGACTCTGCAAACTTGAGCTTACTTCATGTTCTTTAGTTTCCTTTGTTACCCTTTGCAGATCTTGCAACCAGAAAAAAAAAAGAGGGGAGGATGCTCAGCAATTCTGAAAAACTGATGATTTTAGTTTTGGCATGTCTGAGTCTTTGTATCGGTTCTGCATAAGACATGGTCATTGTGAGCCTTGATTTATAAAATCTTCTAGTTCATAGAATTTTCCTGTAGTCTTTGGAGAAGAATACTAATTATATCTCCATGTGTGCATATACATTATGAATATGAAGCCATCTTAGTCAGAAGGATGTCAGAGTGCTTTACACATGAACCATTTGTTCTTGTATGTTAATTTAATGAATAAAAACTCGCTGTGATTTTTATGAGCTTTTATTTTTTGATGGGAGCTTAAGATACTCCATGGTAACCCACTAAACGTCAGGTACCACTTTCAGTTCATTGGGGTAACACCAGTCCAACGCTAGATCTTCACCCATACTGATGCATGTCCTGAGAACTTGGTTTTGTTTCTTTTAATGATGCTGAATTTCAGTGGCTTGAGGTCAGTACTGTCGCCTGCAGCCAGCTCCCAACCCCCGCAGGAAGCAGCAGTTTCAGGATCACTTCTCCTCTTTGGTTTTTTTTTTCTTGTTTTAGTTAAAGAACCTTCCTGATATCACACATTTGTCGGTGTACCTTACACAACAGTTTTCTGTGTAAAATCCGCTGCAAGTTTCAAATTCCTCGAGTCCCATAGCGTTTCGCTCTCCCTCCCTCCCAGTCCAGATGGTCTGTAGCAGATGCTCATCCGAACTGTTCCGCAGCCAATGGTGCTGTATCAAAAAACTGAGCTATATTTAATACACACAGACGCGCGCGCACACACGTATATATCTCTGTGTATATATAGCCTTAACTGGCTCTGGAGTTACGCATTGCTGATAAGCAGTACAAGGTTCCCCTGATTATTTTTCTGGCTGCGTACCTGTGTTTCCCTAGAACCAAACAGACTCATTTAGCTCTGGGAGAAGAGTGTTTTCCCCCCTCAGGTGCCCTCTGCTTGAGCTGTGTAATGTAGGGGGCTGTGCTGGCTTGGTGCTCGGCAGCCAGGCTTTCGTGTGGCCATGCACCACAGATGGCTTACAGGCTGCATGGAAGAAATCACAACACCTGAACTTTGAATGCAAATTGTATTTCCAGAGCTCCTGAGCTTGCTCTTTACCTCTTGGTAGCCCTCAAAGCCTAAAGTGGCTGTGTGGGTCCCTCCCTCCCTCCAGGCCTCCGTGCAGTGTCCGGCACCGTGCCCTGCAACAAGGGGCTCCCTCTACGTCCCAGCTCTCTTCAGCATTTTTATGATCCCGATAATCTTGACACGGAATATGATGCAATCTTCCATGCCCTTACCCTTGAAATCCCTTGTTGATAGGAGAGTATCGCTTCATTATTGCCCTTAGGCATGTGGAATCGAGAGGTGAAGGGTGCCTTAGCGCCAGGGGACGAGAGGCCCGGGCCTGCTCAGGCGGTGTGGGAGAGCACATGGCGCGTTCGGTTTCTGACTGGCCCTCTAACCACAAGGCCGTATTTCTTTCCTTACAGCAATGTTGACAGAGCCTGGAAAAAACACTCCCCCCCCCCGCCCCCTTCTTTTAAGCTCTGGGCTAACAGTTACACAGGCAGGGGCTGAGGGGCCTCCGGAGGCTCAGGGCTTGCGCTAGCTAGGTGCTGGGACAGGCATCTGTGAGCAGGCCCCGTGTCCCTCCCCACACGCAGACCCAGGCTGGGCCTCTCCCTCCCTTCTCCGCCTGCTCGCCAGGCACCCAGTCGCCTCTGAATAGCTCGAGTAGATCCTGGCTGCGGCTCGAGGGGTCTGAGTTAGCGTTGGCCGGGATAGTGCGAATGAGTGGTTACGTGTGCCTGTGCTTATGCAATGTCTGAAGCTTCCCTCCGCCCGTCTCTGTCCCCGGGACACTGGAAGGCTTTTTTGGCAGTCTCGGGAGAGTCATCTTCCACACCGCACAGCGCACTCACTCGATATATTCGATTAATTAAATTGCAGTGCTGCAAGTGAAAGCAGCTTTGTTTGCGCATAAGCATTTGCGGGATGTGGACTGGGAAGATGCTGCACAGGGGTGCGTGTGTATGTGTTGGCTGGAGGCGTTGGCTAGAGCGCCCTTCTGCTTGTGGTGCCAGAAACTCGCATTGCCTGGTGGGATTAATCTTGTAATT
Source organism: Aptenodytes patagonicus (assembly GCF_965638725.1). Lineage (NCBI taxonomy): Eukaryota > Metazoa > Chordata > Aves > Sphenisciformes > Spheniscidae > Aptenodytes > Aptenodytes patagonicus. The sequence continues at coordinate 65,650,872 of NC_134949.1, forward strand.
AATCTTTAAAACAGGATGAAACTCCTCCTTTCCTTTAAATGCTCCCTCTCCTTCCTTTCTGTCAGCTGTTTGCTTTTAATGTTTTTCTTTATCAAACTAAAAAAAAAAGGGAAGCCTTTTTCTAGCGTAAAATAAGAGCCCAAGTTACCTTGTTCTCTCTGTGTGTTTGAATGGGGTTGCGTATTACATGCTTGTGTTTGTGCTCTTTCTCAGGTTTAAAGCAAGGATGAAGTAACTTGCCTCTGGTATCTCTGCTATGGGCAGCCTTCTGCTGCTGCAAACTTGGCATTTGGAAAGGACGATAGGTCATGGAGGAGATGCCTAGACACGTGCAGCTTTGCTAACTAGGAGACGTTGTAAAAGAGACTTGGAAATAAGCAACTACTAAATGACTTCTTTTGAAGTCAATCCCTCCACGTGGAAGCTCCCTTTTAATTCCCCCACGCACCTTGGCATTCGCCTCACCTGGGCTCGTGGGGAATCTCCCATCACCACTGAAATCAACCATCTATCGGATGTGGTTTGTTTGGAAATTAAACGTGGACTCTGGAAGAAATAATCACGATGCTGTGTGCTTGTGAGTCCTCACAGTTTGTCGCAGGTGTTTTCTTGTCCTTTGGCATGACTGCAGCTTCCCCTCCGTTCCTGAGGAACGGATCGGTATCAAAATGATAGGGAAGTTTGAATGCGTGGATGTTGCTGGGTATTTGTGTTTTCAATCTCTTTGATTGAGAAACCCTGAAGTCCAATGCAAGCCTGCCAGATTTTTCCTCTGTGACCCTCTCCCAGCTCTCTATTGAGGTGCAGCTTTCAGGGTAATGGCAAGCGGTAGGGGCTCCCTCTCACAGCCGGTGCTAGGGTGTCTGCAGCCCTCACCAGCCCAGCTTGGGCATGGGGAGGAAAGCTGACTCACTCGTGCAGTAGGGCTTGAGAAACCAGCCTTAAAAATAAACAAAGGGAAAAGGCTTTCAATGGGCTAGTGCTGTGGGATGTGCCAGCCACTTGGAGTTGATAGAGTGCTGTGTTTGGAGCTTGCTTGTGAGCGGGTGGGTTGTGTCAAAAGTGAACAACCTTTGGTCTTAAACCTAGGTTCTTGAACTGTGTTCCCCAGCTGCCGTCCCGATAAGGATATCGAGTTCTCTGGAATATAGGAATGCAAAGCAGCATCAGCAGGTTTCCCAGCTCCGGGTTTGTATCGGGTTCTCCAGAACATGCTGCTGCTCTAGTAAACAGCCTTGTTTTGCTGCAAGAAGGCCAAAGGAAACAATTATGATTAATTAGTTTAGCCTTATGTAATCATGGGCTATAAAACATGCCCAGATTGTTTCCTGTTTGAGTTCCTGCATATCTTTGTAGGGAAACCTCCAGTCTTCAATTAAGAATGCCTTGGGTCGAAGAATTCATGCTATTCCTTCGTGATTGATTGATCTCCCTTTTTTTAATATTAAGTCCCTTTATATCCACAATGAATGGATCTGGCTTCAGCTTGTAATCTTAGCTGCAAGCTGGTAGAGCCATTCTCTAAGTCTTATTCCCTGTTTCAGTACTTAAAGAAAGTTCATGTTCTGCATTTGTTTCCTCTTTGACAAGCTGAATACATTGGCTTCTTCTTTTGTTATTTGCTTTTATTTTGAGGCAGGGTTTCCAGCTCTGCAGTGATTCTTGTGATTCTCTGAACTTTCTCCAGTTGTTCAACATCCTTTTTTTGGAATTTGGCGGTATAGGATTGGAGCCTGGCTGTGGCCAGTAGCAGCTGTGTCCGCCATGAGCATGGAGAAAATGCTTCACACCCCTCTGTCTTCTGAAGACTTCAAACCTGTGTACTCTGCATTGTGCAGGGGACACAGACTTGTGCAGCAAGTTGTGCGATTGACATGAGGCTGTAGTGCAAAACTGTAGCTGGGGATTGAGCCTTACAGGGTGACTTGTTTTAAATATGAAGACTCATTTAAGAAAAAAAAAAACAACCAAAAAAACCCTAAAGAAAGAAAAAAGGCAAGATGTCAGCAGTACCATTACCTCCCTGCTGTTCTTCGGTTGTGTGAGCCCGGCACTGGCCCCGCAGCACAGGACAGCCATGCGAGGGTCCTCAGCGCTGGGCTGCTCCTGGGACTGCATGAGACCCTGATGCTCTGGCTGAGGGGCTCGAGCGGGGGTGCAGCAAGGGGTCTCTTGTGCTCGGAGCGTGAGCACGCATCTGCAGTAGTTCCTCCCCAGGCCGTCCTTCATGCACCCAGCACTTGCAGTACCTGTCCCACAGACGCTCCTTCAGCCACATCTCTCCCAGGGTCCCAAGTCCCTTTTGAGATCTCCGCTTCTGATTGTCAGTCACCCGAGTGTGACTTGGGGCCTTTTGTTTTCAGCAATAAGTTTTGGGGTTTTTTTTTAACCTTCAGCTTTATTTAAAACATGTCACTTGTTTACGGCTGCTTACCAAGTACTCTGTGTTTTGGTTTTGTGACCTGACCTTTTTCTTACTTGCTGCTCCTGCTGATGCGTTATCTGCAAACTTCAGCGGTGGTGACTTTTCCTCGCAGGTCATTGATAAAATATTAGAGTCTGGGGCCCTGTGGGAACCCACTGAAAACGTGTGGTGCAATCAGCTGATCTGTGTTTTGCATCTGGAGATTTCTTATTTCTTTATCAAACTGAATGTGGCCTATTGACTTCATATCACTCTGGCTTTGTTTTGTATAGCACCAAGTCAGTTGCCTTAGAAGGGGCAAGGTGTATTAAGCTTGTAATATTATTACAAAAAGAGATAAAATTTGGGAAGCTAGATTATCAGTTATTGTGGAATTATAAGCATAAATTAGATTTCTCTCCCTTTTATTCTTGGACTCTAACTACTCTCTTCCCTTCTCCATCTCTTCCATTAGTCAGGAATGAACAGTAGGTAGGTTAACTTGCTGTTACTTTGGTTGCCTTGTTTACACTTAAATATTTTCATATTATTTTTTCCAGTCCATCACGATTGTCTCATACTGAAAATAGCTTCAAGAGCTCCTTAGAAGTTCTGTTTAGACTTTTCAGATGGAGGTTTTCTAGGTCTGCTAATTAAAATGGCCAGCTTTGAGTAGCTGTTGTTTTTATATTCTCTTCCGTTATTGTTGGTATGAAAATCATTTCATTACCATCCTGTGGGATGGCTATATCATCTGTTCTCATATAAAGAGCAGTAATTCAGAACCACCCCCTCCCAGGAATATTGAATTAAACATTTTGATCTTCTTCCCTCCCCCCCCAATAACTGCAGCCAAGCAATGGCCTGATCTATAATTAACATTCCTCTGGGTCCTGACAAACTCAGAAGCAATCTTTTTTCCCCTCTGAATTGTATTTTCTATTAACTATTTCTAGGTTCTGATTTATGTTAATTCTCATTAATTTTTCTTCCAGTAGCCCAAATACGTAATACTTCCATGGTAAGCAGGGTTGCTTGCCCAGTGTGGCTTTCTCTTCACCTGTGATGGTGAGATGGCAGGGGTTTTGTTTTTGTTTTTTAGGCATGTGCTGAAATGTTCATAAATGATTTACAATCAACATTGATGCTTTCTTGGTTAAAGACCTTCTCTCAGGTTCTCCTGATCCTCTGTTTTATGGGGGCAGCTTGAAGAGCTTGACCATCTCTTTAGGACTGCAGAGCATGAGCTGGAGGAAGTTTGTTGCAGGAGAAGGGTAGGGATGTGCTGCCCAACGTCATGCTGGCACCACTCCTGCAGCAGCGTGCCTCCGTCTCGCTGACTCGGGGACGCAGAACTCTAGTGCCGGCCCCTACAGAGTCTCCTTTCCTTCTTGAACCTGCCTTTTGGGTGGGAAAGAATAAATGGGGGTAAGTCCATAGCAGTCGTGAGAATGACCACTTAGGATGGGCAGTTTTAAATAGCAAGGCAGAAAAGTCAGTGACACTTGGCAAAAGTACACAACTGGGGATGGAGAGGAAGTTCTTGCACAACCTTTGTATGCTGGTTATCTTTTGCAGGTTTATTATATCCCTTTCCAAGCACTGTGACTTTCCCTCCCCTTCCCATTGCTTTCCCTCTGCACCCTTGTTCTGGCTCTGCTCCTCCAGGGTCTTCACTTACAGCTTGCGGCTTCCTTCCTGATTCCCCTGATCTTCTTTAGGTCCTGCAAGGTGATGAGTAGCTTAGGCCTCTCCTTCACCTGCTTGGGAGCAAAGGTCTGGAAATGGAAGGTACAGAGGGAGGTACAGATGGAGGAGGGAGATGCTCTGAATGGGGGAGGGCTAGCTAAAGAAGCTGAAATGCCTGTTCACAGCCAAGTGAAGGCAAAGCAGGTTTGAAAGTCTCCCTTGTATTACGAGGACTCGTGAGGGGAGAGAGCCAACACACATATTACTAAATGATCTGTTTCACTAGTCCCTGCATCTCTGGAAAGAAGCATGTAGGAGAACTAAACACACAGCTCTGTTTTTTGTTTTTGTTTAAGACCTTGTCTTAGGATACAGATGTTTCCATCTACTGCTATTTTGGGTCCTGAACCTTAATCCAGTACTGCTCCTACTTTTTTACTTTATAAAAAAAGTTGACTGAAGTAATGTTCTCTGGCACTGTGACAAAAGACTTGTCATAGGAAATTAGAATACCAGCTCTCAAGTATGGGGTGCCTTAAAATAATTTGTCTAGACGAATGCTATGCATACTTTTGAGTATGTATTTATTTGATCTTGTTCACGTCCTGTCTCCTTGTTTCCTTTCTCTCTACAGCTTTCAGTAGAGCTTCAAAACTAAACTGGCCTGCCTTTGACACGAGTAAAAACCAAGTGACCCCCACTGCTTTTGTGGTGATGTAAAATGAAACGCATCTTTCCTCAGAGGGAGGGTGCCAAAGTACCAGTGCTGATGGAGGTACTGTTCCATACAAAATGAGGTGCAAAAACGATTTCTGTGGGTTTTTCTGCAGAATTAAGGCTGTACAAGTGCAACGTGGGCGTATTGAAGTATCCATCTCGTGGTACGGAGGACCACTGGAGGCGGCTTCAAAACACAAAGCTTTTTGCTGTGGGATGATGGGTTTGGACAGGGCTGGCTCAGCCAAAGCAGCTCTAGCGTCACAGCTTCAGGTACAAGGTAGAGACGTTCTTCCCTGGTGTTGTGATCAACAAATACTATTGCTCTGCTCTTCTTTAGCTTCCTGGGGCAGTAGCTGGTTTGACATGAGGCGTGCTGCAAAGTTGCAAGCTGGAAATGTTTTGACAGTTTGGGATGGAAAAGCTTTGATTATACCTGCTGTTGGCAAAGTATCAGCTCCGTATGCGTCCGCAGTGTTTGGGCTTAGTGCAAGGTTATGGGAAGGGTGAGAGGTATGTCAGATCAAAACCCAGGATGTTTCTACTGAAAGCAACGTGTAGGACTTATTTTCTGGAAAGGGGTTCTTTAATGTAGTTGTTTGTTACACTATCTGGTGAGATCACATGCTGGAACAGGATTTGACATCAAACTGACTTTTTTAGTGTGTGGTACTTAATATGTAACGCTCAGTGACAGAAGCACTGAACACAAAGTCCTGCCAGTGTTAGTTTCTCTTTCTGCCCTGATAGTAGATATTTGTCTGATAGAGGGGGCAGCAGTTTCTGCCGGGCAGGGTCTAAAACCCGTGGCAGCTGAGGTCATTGCTAGCCAAAGGCTGCTGATCCTTGAGCTCTGAATCAGGCAGGGGAGTTCATCTCCCAGGTAAGGTGATATGACCTATGGATTTTTTCACATTTGTTTTGCAAAACCACTCTTTTTTTTTTTTTTTCCTCCTTCCTTTGTGCTCAAGCACCTGCCTCTTGAGTTCAAGAAAGAGTTACATGTGTGTGGTGTGTTTTTTCTTTTTAAAACTTTACAGGCATCTGCAATTTTAACCATTATGTCTATGAATATTAGGCAGCATTTATAAAAGCTAATTCATATTTCCCATAATCAACTTGGGAGTCTGCATTTAGGCACTTGAAGAGACAGTCTGACTCTTTGAAAATTCAGAGCACTTAAATAAACGGGTAGGAGCTTAAGTTTGTGACCTTTCTTTTCAAGCCTCAGCTTCCATGCTTCTACTCTTAAAAACAAACAAAAACCCCAGCAGAACCCCCCCAGTACTAAAAATAAATCTGTAAAACAAAACCTACTAACTCTTTAGTGAAATAAAATGCCCAATCCCTCCTTAAGCTGCCAATACTGATAGCAAAGCCTTACTTATTTTATAATAACCAGACTGCTCTAAAGAGCTGAATTTTGATGGGTGGTGTATAGGTTTGCAGCCAGTGTTCGGAAAAAGAAGGAATGATGGCTCCTGCAAGCTGGAACCCTGCCATTTAAACTTTGCAGCAATTAAAGAAGTAACATTGTTGAAGAAGAAAATAGCGATTTTTATTTTTAATGTCAAGTGTCCTGTCAGTCAGGAGTGGCAAGCCAGAGCATGCAGCGAGCGCTGCTGACAGCAGTTGTTGTTTGCTACCTACACTGCTCAGACTAATTTAAGATCCTCCTTTGAAAGATACTGGTTTGGTCCTCAGGGAGGAGGCTGTTGAGAACACTTTAAACATGAAACAGCTGAGCTGCAGAGCATCTGCGTTCTGCAGGAGGCCCCCTGCACTAATGGGAACCTATATGAGAAATTATGATTTTGCTGGGCTCTCCTAACGGCATCCCGGTACAGTGTACCCGCTGGGACAGTTATGTTTCTGGGAGGTTGTGCCCATGGGCAGAGGCTGGCAGCTTCAAGTGTTGCTTAACATGTGGGAACTGTGATGAGACCTTGCAGGGTGAGCAGATGAGTGAACTGCAGATGGCCTGCAGGGCAGGTTACAGCATCCCTGTTTTAAGTAACAGTCCCTGAATTGCCTGGTGCTAGTCATCCTTGAGGAGAGGGTTTTGTCTCCTTGTAGGCCAGCTGAACAATCCCTGTGACTTCTGACTTCTCTCCATGGCTGTCCTTTCCTCCTTCCTGTTATGTCCGTAAAATCATCTGGAAGTTGGACTTGGTGATCCTTATGGGTCCCTTCCAACTTGAGATATGCTGTGATCTCTAAAATGGGTGCAAGACTAGTTAACTCTGTTTAAAACACAAGAATCGTGCTGGCTGTGCCCTTTACAAAGGGCTTATCTGTGTCCTTTGACAAGGGATGCTGTTACATGAGGACCGAGATGAATTTTCCTTGCTTTCCTCCCCTCCCATTTCCATGGTGAGGGAAGATAGTAAATGAAACCAAGTGCAGTGCACTCAAATGTTGTAAAACACTGCCATAATGTTAAGATCTATCTGCATGCGTTGAAGAAAAAACTGGAGTAACTGTTTTCTTTCAAAAGTGGCCATAAGTTAAACCAGCTGTGCAACAACAAAATGTGTTATCCTTGCTGCCGAGCTCTTGGGCAGCAAACAAGACCATAAACGCACACTGGTGAATTGTAAAATTTGTACACAAAGGTTTCAACTTGTCAGAAAACTTTCTTTCACTGCTTTTTTTTTTGGCTAAACACTGGGTAGTTACCCAGAAGACACTAGTTAGATGTAAAACTTGAGGTAAATGCAAGTTCCTTCCAAAGAGCCTGTAGGTGTACCTGGGGCGTAACCCAGCAAATTAGTACTATCTCACAACAAATATTTATGACTGGCATTGCATGCCTGGAGCATAGCTGGGGCAAAAAAAAACAACCCACCAAACAAAAACCCAACCGCATCTGTTCCTTTCTTCACTAGATAGCTTTTTTAAAACCTAACTGGTCTCTTTAAGTATTTTGCCTGGGTGCCAAAAATCATCAAAGACACCAATGCAGAAGTTTTGGAAGCTGAGCTACCTTCTCTGTCTAGGGTGAGTCACAGTGGCTGGAGGTGGCAGGGGGAGGCTTGCCCCTACTCTTGGTGGTTTGGAGGCTCGTGAAAGGCAGACCCGTCAGTCAGGCTTGTCTTGCAGCCTCTACAACCACTGGTGGTAAAGAATTGTGACCCTGCTGCTCTCTGGGTGAAGAGAAGGGCATGGGGAGAAGTGTTGGAGAGTTTCAGTTTTCTGTGGTTCTGCTGCTCAAGCTGGCAGCCCAAGAGCTGACTTAGGAGACACGAGGTGCATACCAGTGAGCCTGGTGTAAGAGGCAAAAAAAATAAGGAGAAAAAAAAAAAGTAGACGAGACAAAAGAATGAATGCATCTGACCTGAGAGCATAATCCAGACACTTGCTTGCAACACAGAATTAATAATGTATTTTGAGGTCTCAGCCAGGGACCCAGATGGGGGGAGCCTTGTTGAAGGGCTTCCAGCTCTCTGACTCACTGCTCTGGAGCTCTGGCCCCCATGACTCATTCCTCTCTGAGTGGCTCTTTTGGGGAGAGGGTGGGAAACAGCAAAACATGCACCCAGCCTATTGAAAAGTTAGACTAGATCCAAGAGCTATGCACTGGGAGAAGGGCAGGGGAACGTGAGAAGGATTTTCCTATTTTATATGACTCCCAAGAGGCTTGGGCTAGGAATGAGCAAGAGCATCCTTTTCTCTGCTTGCAGACAGGGGGCTTAAGAGACACTGAACTTCACAGTTGTTTCTCACCCATGTTCTCAACTGCACAAGGGCTTCTTTTTTTTTTTTTCCTTTTTTCTTTCAACCCATATTTAGTCCTAGTTGTTATAGAGTTTAATTTTGTTTTTAACTCTCTTTTTAAATCCAAAATACCTTTTTTTTTTAGTGGGGGTGTTAAGGAAAGTGAAAGTATTTTGGAACAAGGAAAGGCAAAGGAGTAAACATGGTTCTTGAAAAATCTCTCCGATTAGTTAAAAATAAATACACCTCCTCTTTGCTGGCTGTGAGTTGGAAATACTTGAGTGTTTGCAATGGAAGTGTGTGCATGCATGTGTGCATAATGGGGTGGATTATAAGATTTGCTCAGCATGAACTTCAGCATTTCCAACTGTGTAACCTGAGCAAGTTGGGAAGATGTGCAGATTTAATTACCATGTAAACCTATTAGCTCTGAATTTCCTGGCATTTGTTTTGCTGATGACACAACCTGAATGTTATTCACTTAGTGGATTTTTTTAATCCATCCAAATTTTTTTTTTAATGCTTAAAATGAGTAATTGCTGGTGTGAGACTCCAAATGATCGTATCTGCTGTTATGGTGGGTCTCTTCACTGTTTTCAAATACCGATTTCATGTTACTCTTCATATCCTCCCACAAATGAGGTATTTTCAGTGTAATTAATGACTAGACAGTAAAGAATTTTATAGTACAGTAAAATAATTGAGTAACTATTTCTCTGTGTCTTGGTTTTGATTTTTACACTGTAGAAGAGAAACACCTAGAAATCTGAGGTTTCCTCTGATTGCCCTTGGCAGGTGAATAAGCCAGGGTAGTGTCAATCTCTCTACTGTGTTATCAGCATGTTTTAGGCGTGACTTGGGGGACTGTTTACAGTCCTCAGACTCTCTGTTCTCTGCTACGGCTGCATCTAAGACTTCTTTCCTGCTATCAGAAAGCTCTTCCAGCTATTTTGGTCCTTCATCAGGCTGAGAGGGAGGATCTCTGTGTCCTGTTTAAGAGTGAGCAGTTAGATGTGCCTGCAGTCGCATGCTGAATACTGTGGTCTGTCCAAGGGGTCTCTCAGCAAATCAGACTTCAGCCATTTCAGGTGTGGTTGCATTAATTTTTTCAAATATTCGCTGCCAAATATAGTTGGTTCCCCCTCACCCAAATTAAAGCATACCAAAGGTAAGCACCCTGGTATATCAAACTGTATAGGGTGCAGCCTTCTGCTCTTCCACTCTTTCTCCCTGTGGGGATGTTGGTGAATGACTCTGTGGGGTTGGTCTTGTCTCTCTTTCAACCCCCATGTTTGGAATCAATCTTATGGAAAAATACTGTATCGCTGCCAGGCTGTCCTTCGTTTCTCATCCTTGTAAGAGCAATGCAGTAGGAGCTTGGATCTGTGCCTCGTAACAGTGATGTATCAATGCACCCCATGGCATAGAGGAGCTCTTCTGTTCCCTGCAGGGCATATGAATTGCAGAGGGGCTCCATCGGTAGCTCTTCTCAAAGCTGACAAAGATGGGTACCATGCGTTACGAGCCATGGCTGAGATTGGATAAGAGTGAGTGGTGGCCAGCTTCCCTGCTGCAAATGTAAAGGATTTCTAGAAAGGGAAGAAGTTGAGAGAAGTGATGTACCTGAAAATCTGCAGAATTTGTGTTTGAATCTCTGAAAAGTAACTGGTGTCCAAGTGCCAGTGAATGCTGAGAACAGTTGTCTTGGTTGTTGGAAGCGGCACACACTGACATTTCCAGTCCATTGTCGATGAACTTGCAACAGGAATGTCAACAGCACCACCAGCAACATGTCTGGCAAGAAAATACCTGCCTTGAGGAAGCTTTTTAACCTGTGCCTTGGGGTTTAACCTTGGGGTTAGGCATGCAGAAACTCACGGACTTCTCTGCTGCATTGTCATCATTGGTAGGCTTGTGTGTGCAGTCCTCCACGAGCAGCATCTCTAGGCACGGTTCTTCATTAGATAAAAAGGGCAGGTCTCTGCCCTTATGGGTAGATGCTGCACTTACAAACCCAGGCAGAGCTGATAGCGAGGTGCGTGATGCCTTTTACAGCTCTTGCTGTGCAGTCAAGTCTAGAGCTCAACCCATGAAGGCTGACCGGCATGTATGTGCCATCTTTAACAACTGGCACTTTGCCTGGATGCCCCAGAGTTGAAGCCTTTTGTTAGCAGCTGTGACTCCTACTCAGACCTCCTCAGCTACCATATAAGCAGCTGCCAGATGGCCCCTCACTACAAGAAGGACGTCGAGGTGCTGGAGCGTGTCCAGAGAAGGGCAACGAAGCTGGTGAAGGGTCTGGAGAACAAGTCTTATGAGGAGCGGCTGAGGGAACTGGGGTTGTTTAGCCTGGAGAAGAGGAGGCTGAGGGGAGACCTTACCGTGCTCTACAACTACCTGAAAGGAGGTTGTAGCGAGGTGGGTCTTGGTCTCTTTTCCCAAGTAACTAGTGATAGGATGAGAGGAAATGGCCTCAAGTTGTGCCAGGGGAGGTTTAGATTGGACGTGAGGAAAAATTTCTTTACTGAAAGAGTGGTTAAACATTGGAACAGGCTGCCCAGGGAAGTGGTTGAGTCCCCATCCCTGGAAGTATTTAAAAGACGTGTAGATGAGGCGCTTAGGGACATGGTTTAGTGGGCATGGTGGTGTTGGGTTGACGGTTGGACTCGATGATCTTAGAGGTCTTTTCCAACCTTAATGATTCTGTGATTCTATGTCTGTGAAATGTGCGCTTGGTTCCTTGAAGAGGAGATGGTATCTCCACGTGGCCATGCTTCTTGATCTGTGTGATGCTATTAACTAGAGATGCTGCTGTCTTTTGTGATATTTTGTATTTTATCTCCTACGCACCTTTGTTTATGCAAACCACAAAAGAACTGCTGAAGAAATTATTCCCTTTTCTCCCTGTTACCTTAATGTGAGAGGAAATTGGGGGGGGAGGAGGAGAGGGCAAATTCATGCCTGTGGTGCACATTTACTTCCCCACGGATGGGGGCTGGTTTGTGGTGTCCCCTTTCTTCCCTCTTTCCTCATTTTCTCCAGGAGCACTGCCTTGTACGTTACATGCACTCTGATTCCTTTGATACAGAAGTAAGAGTGCAGTCCTTGCGCCCCAACCCGCCATTATTGCTGCTCAAGCCTTACAAGAGATAAATATCAGGCAGTTTTGTACCTATGGGTAGATGGTGGGCTTCATTTTTATCCCATGAGTGCCTGTGGGGTGGAAGGGATGCTCCCACCTGGGCAGTTCCTCTTGTGGAGGGGGCATTGATCCCTCCAGGATGGGGAGACCTCAGGGCGAGCCAGGAGGGAGCCATTAAGTCCCAGGAGGAGAATATCTTTAATTCTTTGGTGGTTCTCACCCCAGCACGTTGCATGTAGTCTGGCTTGCCCTGGGCTGCTTGGAGAGCTGGGCTTGTTTTGCAGCGTGCCAGGGTGCTGCCACTGCAGCTGCCCTCTGGGGTGGCTCTGCTGGAAAGGGTGGATTGTACTGCTACAGTCAGCGTGTGGGACTTGCAGCTGACACAGTGCGTTTTCCAGGCTCAGCAAAGCCTGTCACTTGTTTAATAATTGAAATATAATTATGAAGTGTCATTTGGGGCTCTTGACTTCTCTTCATTCCTTTTTTAGTGAGGTCTTAGACAGTCAATTTTCTGAACATGGCTGTCTCATTTTTAGTCGTGATAATGTCACATCTTTAGACAACTGGGGCTAGTGCTGCTCTTGTCTGGCTTCAGGTCATCTGGTGGAGAAGTCAGCACTGCCATGCACCTAGCAAAATCCGAGTCTCTGTTTTACTTCAGAGATGTTCATTTAATCAGTCAAGAAAGAAGAAAAAACCCTCGTCCCTTAGGCAGAGCTGGAGAAAAGGGCCTTTGTCTGGCAGCAACAGGCAGATGCTGTGGAGAGCTGCAGCCCGCGGCCCAGCTGGTCTGCAGCCAAATACTACTTTCGAAGAGCTATCCAAAATCCGCTGCGCACCCAGATATAAGAGCTCTCCTCTGTTTGCTTACCTCAGGGTGATGTCTGTAGGTGTTTTGTGTTCCCCAAAAGCACTCGGGTTAGAGGCGGGAGCAAATGTCCCACCAGATTGGTGGTGAAACTCCGTGGGGCTGCAACTTAACTTTCTTTCTGTAAACAGGAGCACTGCTGTTTTGTTTGTCTTTTCAAGGTTCTGGGGGAAGGGGAAGCCGAAGATAAGGTTACATCTGTCCTAAATCTGTGACTTTTTACAGAGGTTAAAATCCCAGCTGAACACATCTCTGCTATGTAGAGAGAATAGTTTAATAATTCAAGCAGACTCCTTGTACCAACACATGTCTGCAATTAGTGCTGTGACTGCCAGTGGGGTGTGAGGATAGCAGGAAGCTGGCAATGGAGCTGTCTACAGAGGTATTAAAAACAAAAAGAAAAGAAAAAAAGGCACATTTTCAATGCAAGTGCTCTTTTCTCGTTTTTTTGTTTTTTTTTTTTAAGGTGAACTCTCTGGGTGAAAGATGCCAAGCTGAAAGCCACAGACAAATTTCTTTCTTTTGCAAGCAAATATATATACAGGTTCTAAGGGTAAAATTCTCAGTTTCCTCCCTAAATTGCCCTTTCCTGTTCCTGATTGCAGGGGTGGTTGCTGCCATATCAGAATTGAGGGTTATTCTGAGGCTTTCCAGCCTTGGAAGTGGCTGATGACCGCTAAGGTGCATGCGGAAGCAGAGAAGGGAGCGCGGAAAGGAGGAGGAGGAGGGTTGGCAACGGGAGAACATGCTTTGAAAAGACAGAGGAAGCAGCTTAGGTGTAGGTGGAAGTTTCAAGGAGCTGGAGGCCTAACTGCTCCCGGATGGTTTCTGCTGTAGCTGCTGCTCAGGTGCCTTTTCTTTCTTAATTCTCTAGGCAAATGGAGCTGCTTTCAATGAGACAATTGTTTTCTTAAGGAAAAAAAAAAATCAAAGCGAGGTAGCTTTAAGCGTTCACTGTGGTGGGGATGTGTATAACATATGAAAGATTCTTGTAAATCAAGTGGTGGTGTTTTTTGTAATCACGAAGTGAGAAGTCCAGATCCCTAAAATTGTTTGTTCCTTGAGTTCAGTAGCTGTGCAGTCTGACCTGTGGCAATTGTTTGAGGCTTCTCTGTTGATCAGTATTCAAAGTTCTATCATAGACCATTAAAAATAAGATTAAAAATTGTAATGAAATTAGAGAATAATTTTAAAAACTGATTGACCATTTATTTGCTATCAGACAGTTCTGTTGTAAATGCAAATTCTTTTCTTTCTCACAGCTTGCTGCTTTGCAGCTGCATGTGAAAAGGAGAAAGCACAAATGTTGATGAACATGTTGAATGTCCTTCCCCACCCCAAGGTCCTCTTTCTCTCTGGTTTTGGGAAGTTGAATGTTTGTTTCCTTCTTTGCTTTTCCTGAAGCAGTTTTAGGAAAATTCCCCATTCAGAAAGGCAAAAAAAAAAAAAAAAAAAAAAAATCTAACGTACCTAACTTCAATCAAATGGAAGAAATAAAATAACACTTGATAGGAATTTCTTCCATATCAAAGCAGTAATAGACAGAAGGCTAATAGAAATCTTTATTTGTGAATTTGCCAAAAATAGCCGAGTAGTCTGTGGTCATTTTGTCTTTCAGCTGAGTCTGTTAATTTAGAACATCTAAATAGTGTCAGACTAAGTTAACACTTAAGTATCATATTTTCAAGGATGACATCCTCAGATTGAATGACACTAGTGATTAAGTAGCTGTGTGTAGAAACCAGGGTACAAATATTGTAGCAGCTCTATTTCAGCATCTGCTAATCATCAGTCAGAATAATGCATGCAAGAACTAGAAAGAGGGAAATATTCTAGCCAGCTTTAGGAAAATATGCAAACAGATATAATTGACTCTTGCCATTAGCCTGAATGAAAAGTGTGTAGACTGGGGGGGAAAAATTGTCCCTAAGAAAGGCCTTGCTTTTTTATAGGTTCATCCTTGACTTCTGTCATTATTGGGAAGCGTTTCTGTCCCTTATTTACACTTTAATGGCTGCCTACCCTGTTTTACTCAGTGTCTTTATTGATGCACCAGGGTGTTCAACTAGTTTTGAGCATCCTTTTTCTTTCTTCTTTGCATAGTGGGGAATTGTAGTTTATACTTTTGTCCTTGCAGATGTTGGGAGGCAGCCCTGGATGTGAAGTGCTAGTGAGTCCTTGGGTATCAAAATTAAAATCAACAAGGCTTTCTAAGGTGGTCATGACCCTCTTGCTGAGTCATCTGAGAATTTGTTTAGTAGTGTTATCATTTACAGTAAGTAACTATGAGGCTACAAATCTGTTTTGCCATTTGTAAAGGCTTTACTTTAGCTAGCTTGCTATTCCAGCATAGCAACTGTGGTCCTCTGTTTATTGCCTTATGTTTAGTAAATATTTTCTTTTCCTCAGTGTCAGTCAGAATTGACTGAAGCCTTATTAATTTTGAAAGAAGGCTCAGTTAGCATTCATGAGCATCTTGGAAGAGGCGCTCAAACTTCCAAGGGACTCTGTGAAAGCCGGCTGTGCTGTGTTTTCCGGCATCAGGCTTCAAGGCCACAGGTGCTGCTGGAGCTGTGAAATGTGCGTGCATGGGGGTGTGAGCACACCGCTTCCCTCATGGATTTATACAATATTGACTTGTTTAATTCTTAATTTAGCCTACAGGAAGCCGAATCTTGAATTTCAGTGTTTGTTTCTGCAGGAGAGAGCAAGACGAAGAGCCAAAATCAATACTGCTTGCAAAACCAGAGCAAATCAGACAGACTTAGACTTTTGTAGGATCATGCCCCAATTGACAAAGACTCCTATATAAGATGGTAGATAATGCCTGATTGTTTGGAAAAGCTTGTTCCAATTCATCGTACAAATATTTTTGTACAAAAATAGAATTCTTTGTGTGAATGAGATGAGCAGGAATGGTTTCTTGCAGTGCAGTTTCTTGATCTGTCAAAGATGTAGTCTTGTGACATTGGACACAAAACCAAGAAGAGATGCAGAGTTTTTGGCCACTGATGGGAACTGCATTGGAGTCTCACGGAAGTAGATAGCGAGATTTGGTTTGTGCTCATTTTGAATAAGAAACAAACACAAAGTTATCCTACTACATACAGCCATAACATGCGCTGTCAGTGTAATGAATTCAGCATAATAGATAAAGTGGTAATTAGTACTGGCTACCAGGAGCTTTAGCTCTGGGGCCTAGAAGCTGGATATGGGCTCTAGTCCTAGGTGGAATGCGACTTCTGAAATAGATACATAAATCAGCCAGGAAACCCATTTTATAGCAAATGCATTAATTGCTTGGCTGGGGATGTGCATGGACCCGTTTTCCTAGAGCGCGCTGTATATTCTGTGCAGCTAAAATAGTCATATGTGGCATTGGAGTCTGTGTCTGAGTGTGCTTCCTTTTTCTTCTCTGCTTCAGTGAACATTAACCCAATATATTCTATTCCACACACAAAGTGTTCTGGTGATAAATCCTGAAGGATCTTTCACGCTGTCTGGGTGAAATGTGCTTTCCCATTTTTGGTGGCGTGCTGTAGTGAGTACCTTTGGGGGGAGGGGAGGAGGCTGTTTCAGGACATGACTACCATGGTTCTATTTTCCGTTTTCGTTGCAAGTTAATCACAGGCTCTTCTGTTGTAATGTATGCCTCTGAGAGGACTTTTGTTCTAGCTGTAGCTCTTCAGCTTGAAGTAGTGATTGGAGGAGGAGGTCATTAGGCAGGGCTGGTAGATCCTGCTGCTGACTGGCACGGATGCCCGGTGCAGATACTGGAATTGTTCTGATCAATGCTCTCCTGTTGTTGGCATGACAGACAGGCAAGGAGATAAACTTTTCCCCCCCTGTTTATCTCCACAGCACTTCACAGAGTTCCTGGATGAGTTTTCACCTGACGTCCTAGGCCAGCTCTTGAATGATCCCTTCTTGTCTGAGAAGAATGAAATAATGGAGGTGGAACTGTCTCCGGCGTCCCCAGCGCCCCTCATCCAGGCAGAACACAGCTACTCCCTCTGTGGGGACTCTCGACCCCAGTCTCCCTTGACCCACATCTCAACTGATGACAACTTCAATGAAGGTAGTACGCACTGAGCCCTTGTTCGTTTGTTGTGATGATATGGTAATGAACTGTTTCTGGTGGGGTGATGATGCACTAAGAGTGCATGTGAATGCTCTTTGCTAATTGATATACCTACAATGAAATCACAGAAGGGATTTGTTTGTTCTAAGTCTGTGGGCATTGTGAATAAAGAATCTTGTCCATAGACAAGGAAGTTGTGCTCAGCAGAAGTTATGAACTTTGCACTGTAAACATTTTGAATAACAAGTAGAGTGCCCATCAAAAAGAAATGGGAGAAGGGCCAGAAATACACTTGTTTCCATGTATCTGAATCTGTGGATGTTTAAGATAAATGGAGACTGATAAACCAAATGAGTCAAATTAGGACCACCACGAAGTCTGGGTACTGTAGAACATGACATGTAAGGAAAGGGTGAGGTGGGTTTTGTTTGGTCTTCTGGAAAAAAGGCAAAGGGGAGATCTTACTGCTGGATGGCTATCTGATGGAAGGGTGCAGAGAAGACAAAGCTGGACTCCTCTGAGATACACAGTGATAGCACAAGAGGTAATGGTTGCAAGTTGCAAGAAAGGAAATTCCAGTTGGGTGTTAGGAAAATAATTTTCACCATAAGAGTGGATCAAACATTTGAACAGGTGTCCAGAGAGGCTGTGAAGTCTTCATCCGTGGAGATATTCAAAGCTGAGCTAGGCAAGGCCCTGAGCAACCTGATCCAAATTGGCCATACTCTGAATGAGAAGTTGGGTAAGATGGTCTCCAGAGGTCCCTTCAAAGCTACATAATTCCAGGTTTATTAAAAACAAGCAAACAAATAAACCTTTTAAACTACACTTATTTTTCAGTAGTGAGTATCTGGTACTTTCTGGTATCCCAAAATGAAAATCAGGTCATCTTATTTATGTTTCTAAATACACGTGTAGGAATGTAACTTCAGGTGCTGCCCCCGTCATAAAACCTGTCTTGCTGAAGTCCTAGAGTTTTTTTTCCTTTTTAGAAAACAAAAAAAGGCAAAGAAAAAAATAATGGCCATCAAGAAGTCATTGGTGATCTTGTAAAAACATAACTGCAATTTTATAGATTCTGTGGTTGTGGGAAATGGTGATGTGTAGAAAATGATGAAAACCAACAGCATTTTTTAGCAGTTATCTTTAATTCAGCAGTTACAAACATCTGGAGGGGAAAAAAGGGAAATGCAGGAATGGTGGGAGGAAGAGATCCAACCTGCTTGTTCTGGTGTGAAGATGCCTGCTGGCAGGAAGGGGAGTTCAAAGTAAAAGCTAGTGGTTGGTGGAGGAGCAAGGCCATGAATATCTGGTAACCATTAGGAATAATCACCATGGCAAACTTTCACTCCTGTTGTGGTTTAACCCGGCAGGCAGCTAAACACCACACAGCCATTTGCTCACTCCCCCCACAGTGGGATGGGGGAGAGAATTGGGGGGAAAAAAAAAAGTAAAATTCATTGATTGAGATAAAGACAGTTTAATAGGACAGAAAAGGAAGGGAAAGTAATGATAATAACAATGATAAATGAATAAACAAAGCAAGTGATGCACAATGGAATTGCTCACCACCTGCCGACCGATGCCCAGGCAGTTCCCGAGCAGCGATCACTGCCCCCCCCCCGGCCAACTCCCCCAAGTTTATATCTGAGCATGACGTCATATGGTATGGAATATCCCTTTGGGTCAGCTGTCCTGGCTGTGCCCCCTCCCAGCTTCTCACTGGCAGGGCATGAGAAGCTGAAAAGTCCTTGACTAGTGTAAGCACTGCTTAGCAACAACTAAAACATCAGTGTGTTATCAACATTATTCTCATACTAAATCCAAAACACAGCACCGTACCAGCTACTAGGAAGAAAATTAACTCTTATCCCAGCCGAAACCAGGACAACTCCTAATAATTGGTTTATGTCTTCAACATTAGCTTTACAGTGAAAAGCAGTAGAGTACTAAGCTGCATCACAATAAAAGGGAGAGAGATTGGTGCTCATGTCTAAGCATTAACAAGCTAAGCTGTTTATGAAGATCCACCAGGACATGAGTTTTCAAAGGCTGACAGTTTTGTAGTCCAAAGTGCTCTCTTAAAACGAGATGCGGTCTGTTAGAGATTTCACAAGAGGACAACTAATAAAAGCTATGAGAAGGCTTTTCAATGTGCGTCAGGGTTTTTGGAGATGATCTGGAAACATCACCTACATAAAACCTTCCCATTTTATATTTCTGAACTGTTTTATGTGAGTATCTTTAAATTAATACATGGAGATATTAATTGTGGCAGGAGAAACAAGCACAAGAAACTTCAGAAACCAAGCTTCTCTGGAAGTTAACAGGGAGAAGCTTTAAACTAGGCTAAAAGTGAGGGGAGTTTCCTTTGGGGAAAAATCCTGAAGAAATTCATACTGCTGAGACCACTGGGTAATTAATAGAGCTCTAGTCAAATGATGTTTTAAAAAGCCAAGAAACATTAACAAGTGGGTTTAAAAATAGAAAATGAATGGAAAGCATTTCATCTTCTGTTCACCCTGCAGAGTGTTTCATAAGAGAGGAGGAGGAGGAGTTGTTCTTCATGTTTGGGATTTTGTATAATCTTAACCCTGGAATCACGCTCATGACCTTTCAATACCTATCGACTTCAAAACAGTGAAGCTCAGAGAAATACTTGAGGAAATTGCAGAATTACAGTTAACATGGCTTCTGATAGATATTCGAAGGCATCAACCCTGATGATTTTTCAGTCCTTGAGTCCGTGAGAGCAGGAAAAGGGGATTTTGTGACACTGGAGATTGAGAGCATCTCCGTTGTTAGACGGTGGAGGTACACAGTGCTCGTGACAACTCTGGTGAGTGCCAGTCTCCTTGGTGGAGTAAGGGGACAGATACTGGGAGCACCAGTGTCCTTTTGGGGAGCAGGAGGTACAGGGTGTGGAGGGGGAGGTCCATGTGCTCCAGCATGATCTCCTGCTGCTGGGGAACTGAGAGTGGTTTTGTGGAGTGGCAGGGGCTGAGAAACAAAGTTGGCTGAGGGACTTATATAAAGAACATGCAAAAAATTTACTTTTTCCAAATAACGACCCCACTGGGCAGATTGGTGAACTCTTAGAGCTGTTGTGTTTTCATGGTTTTTCCATGGCAAGGCTTCATGATTCTGCAGGACCCTGCCCTGCAGGACTGGGAGTAGAAACAGGCTAGTGAGGAGGCACATGTATGACACTTGCATGTGTGTGTGCACACGTTCTACGGACACACGTGCTGTGGACCTGCATGCCTGCGGTCAGCAGCAGTGCGAGGAGGAGGAGGAGGATGGCACAGAGCAGTTAAGCTGGGTCTGGATGCTGTTTCAGAGCTTTGCCCCTAGCTCTAGAGGACTAAAGGCCTGGTGGTGTGCACAAAGCACGTGGCAAACAGGCTTTGTTCTCGCTTTGCAGTGAAGTCAATAACGCAATGTTTCTTTGTAACTCTCTTAGCAGTTGTCCTGACAATGAGCGCTGGCGCATTGTTTCCAGGGTGTGCAGCAGTGCCATCCGCTCCTAGGCCTGTGCGCGTTTATGGGCAGGCAAAGACAGGGGAAGTGCCAGGAGGGGGAAAACCCAGGATTTTCTAGGGCCAGGCCCCTTAGCCCATATGGCTAGATAATATGTACTTGGAAATGGCACCTGTTAAATGCCTTATTGTTGCTGTCACACCAGCAGTTACTCTGTTAGTGTGACCTGGAGCTGCAAACTCCTTTCAGCAAAGGTGGCTTTTCAGGTGCCATGTGCTAGTGTATGTTGAGATGCAAGCTGGCTCCCTGTGTCACTTCCAGCTTGATGCATGTTAATTGTGTAATGCTAATCATCTGCTCAGCCCTCGGTGCCATTTCTGTGCCAGGAGCGAGCAGGTGGCTGCCGAGCCCTGTGCTGGCCCAGCCTGCCGGTGAGTCTCTCTCCCAGAGGGAGGCTGCCTGCGATGATGGGGGACGGGGTGGGTTCTACCACACGGGTCTGGTGTCCTAAAGGGAAACGTTATCTGCCTGCCTTTAAAAACAGCCTTAAAAACTGAAGTTTGTTTCCATGGCGACAGGCCTGTTGGAGGTGGTGGGGAGGCAGGAATGACAGTTGGGGGTGCGTGGCCCGTCCTGGGGCAAGGTCCTGCGGTCTGAGTGGGCCCAGGGTGACCCCAGCCATCGGTCCCAGCCCTGCAGCGCTGAGGCCAGTGTGCTGCCACCAGGCCGGCCCCACGTTGTGTTGCTCCCTTACCTGCCTTTCTGCCCTTCTCCTTCAGTCTGTGCCAGCCAGTTGGAGGAGAGAATTGGATTTTGGGAGTTGTCTCCATCTGGTTCAATGACACCCAATGTCAGCAGCGGTTTTCATCTATGTATTCACAAGTGCAGGGTCCCAGAGCCCCAGAGTATGGGGAGGCTGAGAAAAAGGCCTGTCTTGATAGGCACATGATCTTCAAGACAGGTTTAAGCCGTTCAGTGTCTATTTCCGCCTTTTGGTTTTTCCCCCACCAAGTCTCCGACAACCTTACTGAAAATGTTATTTAATGTTTCCTTTCGGCCGTGAAGGTGGAGTGAATGATCACTCTGACTCTATAAGCACCTTCTTGCCCGCTGTTGCAGGGGAACAATTAACTTCTGCCGTGAGCCGTTCTCAGTGGCTGCTACCCAGCCATTACTGCAGTTTCTACAATTGTTAAATTGACCTGTTCATGTAATTGTAAATCTTGCATAACATTTTTTTTAAAAAGTGCTAGAAGTGTAAGACCTGGCAAACTCATAAGCCTGGGTTTAACTCTACCGAGAAGTCCTGTTGACCTCAAGGTGAGAACACATTTAAGTGTCCATAAGATAAAGGTCCCAACACTGGTTTTCCCCAGTTATTCGCTCTTCTGACTTCACTGTATTGAGGCTATTTCCCCAGCTTTGTGCAGAAGAACTTTTCTGAATACTCGCAGCTTGTTGCTAGTGTGGGGACTCTGAAGGTGTCAGTCGCTAAATCTCCATCTTATAAAAGCATTGGCAAGAGTAACTATTTTAAACCAGATGTGTGCAAGATACCTGGCATTTAGTTGTTTGGTGTCCGTCCCCCCCCCAAGAATCTATTCTTATATTCAATTTTGCATAAACTTTAAAGATACTAGAGAGAGAGATTTATAGGCCTGACCTGCTTGCTTGCAGCTGGCTGACCATTAACTTTTGTTTGCCTAAACTGGTGAATAAGGCATCTGGCCTGGGGAGGGCTCCAGGCTGTAACATGAAAAAGAAGGCTGCGTCCTGTGTGTCGATGATCCATACCAGTTGCGCTGCCGCCTCTCTCACAGCAGGTTTCCACTTTCTAGTCGTGAGCCGTGGGGTTTTTGAGGCAACTGCAGGGTAGCTGTGGAGAAGCACAGTGGGTAGTTGTGACGTGGAAAATGCTTCTTGGAAGGAAATGAAGCTGGGAGGGGAGGCTGAGAATAGGGCTGATGGATAAGGGAGACCTCTTGCTGTGCATGAGGGCCTTTTGGGGCACAGATTCACTTCTGACAGTTGTAAATGGTTAGGGAAAAAAAAGCTTTATTTTCTATTACAGTTGGTGCATGTCTGTCTGCAGTTTTCCAGTCTCTGCAGCCTTTTGGAAAGGGAGGGCTGTGGGTCAGGCAGCCAGGAGCAAGGCAAGACCAGAGTTTCAGCAGGGACTGTCGTTAGCCTCCTACGTGACTTGAGATGCAAGCATAGGGTCCTTCCCTGCCTTCCCATGCTTCATCCTGTCATCTGTAGGCACAAACTTTAGGATAGTGGCTGCCCCTTGTTTTGGACATTGTGAGATCCATAGGCGAGAACTGAGTACAAGTAATACTGAGGGGCTGGTGTGCAGCAGGAACACAGAGGCAGAGGCTGCAGCATCTGCGTGGGGCTCTTCAACCTCTGGGATCAGCTCAAGTGGTGGGGGTGGTTCACGGTGTGTGTGTGTTTGGTTTTTGTGTGTATTTTTTATGTTGTGGGCGTGGCAGAGCAGAGACAGTGGACAGCCGACTAGTCATTTATATGGTTTCTCTCCTCAAATTGTGGCCAGGTGGCTGGGTGCGTTCCTTTCCCCATGCCCTGAGGGCTCTGCTTTTAAGACTAGTCTTGGTCCCCACCTGCCCCTCCTGTTCATGCTTTCCTGCTCAGGAATGCTTTGAAGTTAGTTTTGGATTTGAAGCGGCTTGCCTTGGCTAAAGGTTTGACAGAGTGATTGCAGAAATGGTATGTTTCTATTTTACGCTTAGCTGTGCCAAAACTGGGGCTGGCCCCAGCATATAACTTGTACTGTTATTGGGTTTTTTACTGCTGAGGTTATGTTTTCCTGTAATGTGCTTTTAAAACTTAAATTCTCTTTTTAAACTTCAACTTCATCTCCCTACATGGTTTGAAAAAGAAAAAAACAAACAAGAAACCCAAAACAAACAGCACCACCCACCCACCCCAAATCATTGTATATGGCTCCCACTTCTCCAGTGCAAATAGCCCTCCAACGATAAATCCAGCCCTCATCTCAGGCAGTGCTTTGTACAGGAAAATGCTTGCTTATGTATGGAGTCCACAAGCAGTAATCAGTGTCATGTGTGGTCTCTTCATGTAGAGGCATCTGTGGACTTGAGGCTCAGGGTGGTCTTCATACATTTTATCTGTATACATATATATAGACACACATAATATATATGTGTATATATGGTGTATATATGTCATAATATATTTATTATGTATAGTAGGTTATAGTATATATCCTATTTTTATTTTTTTATGTAGGCTATATATAGAGATACATTGTCCTGCTTCTGTCTGTTTTTCCCCAAATACTGAATCAATGAAATGTGAACAATGAAAAGAGAACCTTTTTGCCCTGACTTTAAAGAAAATGGAACTGGACAAAGAAATTCACTTGGGTTTTCAAAAGATGCTGTCAAAGCCATACTGATAATTTTTGCAAGTACATTCCAATGCAACTTCTTTCCTGTGTGGGTTTTTTATTTTTGTGTGTTTATTTAAGAAATGGGGAGGAAGCCATTTGGTGGTGATAGCCTGTATTTGAGTGATTTTTATGTGGAAGGGTAGCAGTCAGTCCTTGTCAGCACCTGCAGTTTTAAAGGATGAGAAGACTTTTGAACTCTGATACATCCAAGGTCCAACTCAGTAGGTCACTCTGAATCAAGCCTGTAACTTCTACTTGGGCAGCAGTGTGTCTGAAAAACATCAGTTTTGATTTAGAGATGGGCATTTTGGTGGTTATTTATGCTTACTGTTAATAACTGACAACTTTATTTGCAGTCAGACCTCCTTTAGCTTTCAGTTCCACATACGAAATCTCTTTACGGCCTTTTTCCCTGCTGGAGTAAAGAACCATCTGGTCATGGAAACCTCTTTCCCCAGGTGTTTGTAGGCTGCAATTAAGTTCCCTCTTGATTTCTGCTTGGATACAGCTTAAATGAACTGCACTTCTTTGGCATTTCCCTATATGGGATATCTTCTGGACATTGAGCTATTCTTGCAGTTCCTTTCTAAACAAAGGAACATTTGCAGTTCCTTTTCAAAACTCTGTGTAAAAGTGACCACAGGAGCTGATTTCCCAGGAATAGTTTCCCTAATGATGAATATTAGGGGAATACTCCTCCCACTTCCAGTCCTGCTGTTTCTGAAACCAGTGATCTCATTCTCTTTTAGCTGTAGTGTTGCACTGGGAGTTGATGCTCAGTTATTTCCTGCGAGCAGTGAGTCCTTTTAATGTGCGTCAAAGCCTGATTGCTGCTGTAATATGGATATGCCTTCACAATATCCGTGTGGGCAGAAAAATTCAGAAGGGTGAGAGAGAACTGTTTTATTTGAACACAGTGCTTCTGTGGATAATTTTCACATATCTTAAAACAAAACAAAAAACCTCACATAATCTTTTATAGGACATTGAATAGTATCCGGCATTAAGGCTGTAAATCCAAGCTACCACCTCAGTCTGTGCTTCGCTCCCATATATATAAAGGGTGATGCTATAAAAATAACATTTTTCTACCCCTAAGCAAAATAATTAAAAACATCATGGACTGTATCCCAGCTGACAGCTATGCTTGTGTAAAGTCTTAGGCTGAAAAGAAGTTAAAGCAGAACCTGTAAGCCCGAGACATCTCCTGGCTGGTTTTACGTGTCAAGATGATTCTGATTGAAAACTGTCAAATTCCCTGCAGGAAAAAGGGTATTGACCCTGGTTCATATAGGTACGGGAGGAACAATGTGGCCTTGTTTCTATCTTAATAACTTTGATAGTGATACAAATAATCTGTGGGTTTTAGATGGACTGTGTGCCGCTCGAAGGGGGGATGCAGGTATGACTGGTGATCCTTTGTCAGAAGAAAAGCTACTTCTGCTGTGTGTCTCGATGACTATGCATCACTGACGCTCATCTTTGCCCATTTATTTAATTTTCCCTTCCTGGCACTTCAAAAAGGACCCCAATGTTTGATAGCCAAACAGTATCTCCTTTGTTGAGGCCGTTTCGAGGGCTTCGGTTTCATTATTTGCAGTGGGAGTGCATGTGCATGCTGGGAGGGGGAAATGCCATCTGGAAAATCTGTAAGAGAAACTGTTTGTCGATGAATGTGGGCTCTCACCTCACGGAGGAGGGGGGGGGTAGCAGCAGTGGAGTTGGAGTTCAGCATTTCAGGCATGATAAACGGGGCTTGTGTCTGCCAGGGGGTGTTACGTGAGTCCAGAGCTGGGCACCAGGGATGGTGTGAGCTGAAGGGGGAAGACAAGAAAGCAATTATTTCTCCAGAAGGGTCCAACTTGGGAGGGTGTATAGGGCTCAGACTGCAGAGCTGGGGATGCTGAACTTCCCTGTGAGCAGCATGTCCAGCAGCACGCCCAGCATCTGTGCATCAGCAGAGGCCCTTTCGGGTTCATGGTGGGGTGTTTCTGCCGATAGAGAGCAAGTAGCCGTTTCCCCCACAAACAAGTTGTGAGCCTCTTCCAGGAGGTGTTTTTCCCTTGCAGTTAGCTGGCTCCCACTTTGCAGCTGTGTTTCTGTGGTGTAGAGCTAGTGAGCACCCTTGGATCCTGCTGCTAGCTGTACAGGGGTGGTGACCTCAGAGGTGGGCTCCAGGCAAGGACTGAATACTTGTCCGAAGTACAGCTTTGCAAATGTGGACCCTTGGTGCAGACTCTGAGCCAGTGTACTGTTGTACGTGGCACGGCTGTGCAGAAGCTATGTGGGCTGTGCATCCAAGCCCTGTGGCGCATGATGGCGGCACAAGGTCTGTCATGGACCAAAAGGAATTAGTTGAAGCCCTTTTGCTCAGGTCCATGACACAGCTGAAGAGGGGGATTATTTAAATACACTTGGCTGGAGAACAGTTTGACTCATTAGGGATCTTCCTGCATTACCCTCTCCAGACATGTCTCTTCTGGTACCTGTGCAAAGCACTGTCACTGGTAGTCTGTTGCGGTCTCCTTAAGTTTCCGGTTTTGTCTTTCTCTACCTGCTTTATCTGTTGCTTGGACAGTGAACTTTGAGGAGGCGAGGACTGCCTCTTCATTCTGCTTATACGTATAAGGATATCCCTTGATGCTTCTACAGGTCTTATTTGCAGGCTTGTTTCAAATGACATGCAGTGCATGCATCTGTTTTCTGTGTGATTATGATCTGTCGTGGTGGTAATGGTGGTATAGGATTTTTTTTTTTCTCCCTTCAAGATTAGGTTCAGTGTGGGTTTGTTTAGCTAGTGGTGCTGTCTTCCTTTTTACTGCAGGGGTCAAAAAGGTGAAAATCATGTTTCTCTGAATGCTTGCATTCTCTCTACTTGGAGAGGGGTAAGGGAGAGATACAGAGTGCATCTCTAATTTCATTTATTTAAAAATACACAGCAACTCGCTGATGCAACTTGGTTATCCATGCAAAAAGTGTCTCTGTTAAACTCTTTAATGAATAGTGCTGAAATGAATGTGGGGAGCAAGTGAGCTTACTTTGTAAGCTCTGTTTCTCTGTACATCTATCACAGAGGGTGAGATTTAGTCAATATTGGAGAAGATTTACTTTTTCTCAGGAAAGGAGGTGGTATGTTGGACAAGATTGAAGAATTAGTTGGATAGAATAATGTTGGATAGAAATAATTAAAAAAAGGAAATCAAAACTCGCTGGGAACTCTGATATTAAAAAACCTGTACAGTTGAAGTAGGCATTTTTGACCTTGTTTTCCACTTTTCCTACCCTGCCTTCCCATAATACTATATGGAACAAGGAAAGAAGCAAAATGTTGCAGTTCTTCAGAGAAATATGAGTATCCTAAAAAGCTGCACATGGTGTTGTTAAAAAACTATGGGGTTTTTTATATATTATATATAAATACAGATATATTAAAAAATGTTTTTTAACAAACACAGAAGTAGTATATATTAATTCTACCATGTACAAACACAGCCCTTCTTGGTTGTGTGTGTTTCATGTACGCCTAAATCACACATACTGATTATTGCTACAGCTGTGATGCTTAGAGGAGCACTGAAATCCATTTCTGTTGAAAACTATCATTGTAATGTATGTGGTGTGCAGCATAGAGAGAAGTTGACTTGGGTGTGTTGTGCACCCAAAGCCAAGCACTTGTGCGTAACTCAGTCTTCATAAGGGACTTTAAAGATCTTAAGCTTTCATTGTGCAAAATGTTGCATAGCCTTTTCCATTTTGGGTGTAGTGATCTGGAGAAAGGAAAGTGAAAAGGGAAAGTCCACTTGTGGTATGTTGGGTAGATCCTGCTAGCATTGTCCATCTTAACTGCAGATGATGGAACCTGGGACAGGACTAGGGCCTCTCAAATAAAGACAGAGGACAGAAAGAGTTTGTTTGCTACTTGGACACCTTGCTGTAGATATGCATGACGTGCAGTGCTTACATGTACAGTACTGAGGGAATTATGTCCCATTTTGAGCTTCCTCTCCTGCATTATCCTATACATAGCATCTTACAACACATTGCATGTAGTATCTGGGACCAAGCTGGACTCACGTTGAGTGCAGCTGGGAAAGAAGAGGACATGTTTAGAGTTTTTCCTATCAGTGAGAACTTTGCTCAGTACACTGATTAAACTTACTTTGCTGCTTTGTAAGGCTCCTGCCTTTTTTTTTTTTTTTTTTTTTTAAAAGGTGGAAGGTGCATGCTAAACAAGAGTCTGCAGGAAAAGTAGGACAAGCTTGATGACAAAAGCAGCACACAAAAACTTTCTGAAGAAATGTCATTTTAGTCTTGGACACAGAAGAGAAGATGTTAGGTGCATGTGTCACAAACCCTCAGTTGCTGTGATGAATGGGTTTTTTGGATGCTTGATTTGAAACTCTGACGTTTGACTTGCTGAAGTGGCCACACCTGAAAACTCAATGCATACTGTGTTTTGATAAAGTATAACAACAGTGCTAAATCATCTGAAAAATCCAATTCCAGCTGTCTCCAGTTGGCCATTTTAAATTACTAGATACTTTTTTGGCCTTAATCTCTCCATGGCTCACTTGAATTTTCAGGACCACTGTGGAAATTAATTCAGGTTGGTGAAGCGTTTTGATTGTGCCCTAGGAGGGAATTAAACAGCTCTGTGGGAACAGAATTTGAATTGATTTGGTAAAGGAGAGATGAGGCTGTGCGTGAGACAATAAGAATGACAAAACATGGTATAGCTCCTCAGCTAGAGGAGTGCCATGCATTCTGCATGTTGGGTAAGGCACAGGTTCTGCAGAGAAATAGTTTGATCCCATTATTAAAACATTCCTATTTTTAGGTATATATAACATGCAAAAGTACACTGAAGTAAACCTTCGTAGGTATTGCTTAATACCCGGGTGTTTTGCAACATTAATGTTCAGTTAGCATAATCTGTATGTGGAATTTAACAGTGCTAGTGCGTCACACATAGAAGCGTTAGCTGGGTTTTTGCTAAGTACTGTGTAGACTCCTTAAATGACATATTTCATGTGCCAAAATGCCTAGCATTCATGGACTTACGAAAGGGTAGGTGAAGGGGAGTGCTTCTCATCTAGTCATTGTGCGATAGAGCTCTGAAGTTCATAGGAAGTTTCAGCGGGGGTAAAGCAGCTGGTATCATTCGTTCAACAGTCAGGATTTTGAAGCCTGAGAAGAGATTTCTAATAGCCAAAGTGACCATTTTTAGGATACGGATTTTCCTAGCCATTTGAATAGCTAAATCTCTTGTTCAGGCTTTGTTCTCTTTATATCTGAATGGTTGGCAGTGTATTTTGTCTCACCTTAGCAATGCAGTGTTGCCTTATTCATACCCATCTAGAATAATGTCACCAAGATAATTTTCTCAGCCTTTTGTTTTGGACTCTGTCTTAATAGTTCACGTGTACCTCCTGGATCATGTCAAATATAAATACAAATACTCACCTTCAATTTCTTGACACCAGTCATCTATTCTTTCCACAGCATGCCTTGCATGGTTTGGAGAAGACACCTCCCTTCTGCTCCAGTGGGTCCCTTGAGCCAGCCTCCATTGCCCTTTCATTTCAATATTTCACGTGCACCTTCTTGCTTGTTCTCGTTACTCCATAAGACCTCTCATGGTTCTTCGTACCCCTCCATAAGAAATACCATTGTCTTGGAGGGTGTGCCATGCCTCTCAGTATGACCAGCATTCTGTACCCTGCTCAGTTTTCCCCCTATTTGCCTCAAGTTGTCTGGTTTTGTGTAGCTTTCTCATTGGGGCAAGGGCTGCCACTTTGTTCGGCTAGTACGGTGCTTGGCAGAGTAGACTGAGGTGCTTAGGGGCTATTATAAGAATAAACTAAGAATGATTTTCTGGTAATGTCAACCTGCTGTGCTCAGGAAGAGGAGAAAGGAGAGTGGGAAGTGTCCTTGCAGCTCTCTTGGAGCAGAGGAGGGATCGTTGGTGACTTCAGAAGCTGGAACGTGTCAAAAGAAAGTAACTTGTTGCACAACACTGATCATGATAGTGAATGCCTAACAGGGGCTTGGAAAAAGTGGGGAGAGGGGAGTATCAAGGTGGGATTCGACCAGTGTGTTGCTCCATCCCTTCCTTTCACAGGGTTGTTCATCTGGAATGACAGCTGTCACCATGCATTGTAAGAGGCAGTGTCAAAAAAGTGTTAGATGCAGTTCATCAAAGTTACCTCAGTGTTAAATGCAGCGTGTTGCTGTTGCTGAAAACCTCTGTAACTACGAACTGGTTAGACTGGCTTTAAAGCCCAGAATAACTCCGAGCAGTTTGTGTGGATCTAAGTGGTGATGGCAGGGATGTCAGGTTAATCAGCAGTCATGTTCCAGAGGAGTTAAATGACCAGCTGAAGGCCAGTGTATCTTGCTGTCTTACAGCAGCTGAATCCTCTTGATGAGTCTGGGGATTAGAGGTGATAGACATCACAAAGTGCAGCCTTAGAGGACATGCCTTCTTTCGCTGGGCACCCATGGCTAGATTTCTCTTCTACTTGCATGATGATACAAATCTCACAAAGTTCAGGGCTAATTACTTGGTTCACTGATAGCTCTCATTCGTATGTAGCCTTCCCTCACAAAGGGAGTCTAAAGTAGATTAAAGACGATAGCGCTGCCACTGTGTAGCTCAACCCAGAGGTGCGAGAGGCAGCAAGCGGGAGGCTCTGCACAACGCGATGTGGGGGTAGTTTTGGCAGAAGTTATCCAAACAAGCATTTGAACGTTGTATTTGCCAAGGGATTCTGGATTTCCAGGCAAAGATACCACTTTAAAGCTCTTATCTGAATGATCCACACACAGTAAGCTAGAGGGAGTCCACAGATCTACTGAATATTTCATTGCAGTTAGGAGGGAGGGAGCTGTGCTCTCATGTTTGTGAGTAGAGAGGCTCAGGGAGGGTTGAAAGAGAGCAATGTCCTCTCTCCTGAGTTAATATTTAGACAATGCTACATCTTTTTTTCATAAATACTTCTATTTTTATATTTCTGCATTTCCCAGAAAGCTTTGGAGTAAGCCCTCCAGAAACTTAAATATGGTGTTTAGCCCTTGCTGTACAGTTACTTCTCTTGGCAGAGCTGGGCTCACTGTTCTTGAGCTTCTGATTACAGGATACGTATTTTTCATTTTTAATTCCTTGGTGTGTCTTCACTCAAATTACCTCCTTCCTTGCCAGCAGTGGAGGTTAGGTCCCACCACAAAGTAATTACTGGCACTGGAGATGTACATACTTCTCCCTTCTTCCAGTCACCCAGCTTGTGCCTAGTCCCTGTGTGCCGTATGTGCGTGTGGTCTTAATAGCAAGGGCAGACAGCAGCACAGGGGCCGTAAGCCTGCTCTTATTTTTGTTACCTGTTTGCAGCTGAACTCTGTTGACATCTCACCAGCTTGATAGGTTCAGATGTGTAAGGGTCTTGTGTCAGCCTTGCAGACTGCTGGTGGCATAGCCACAGCACTGTGGCTGCCTCCCACGGTGCTGATGCAGCATGCAGTTAATTCAAAGCTGTGTTGCTGTTTACTAGCCATACCGCATACATGCTTGCTCTCTGCTTTAATTCCATATATGCAGTAAATACTCTGCATGAAGGCAAGAGAAAGCTTTGAAAGAAAGATCAACACTCTTTTCTCTTATGTATATTTGGCCTCAGATTCCAGCTGCTTGATTTATGGATGTGCTTTTCGCAACTACTGACGAGTTGTGTCAGAGGACTGCGCTGTACACTGTTGGGATGCAGTACAGTTGGGGTAGGGTACTCTCCTGCAAGAGAAAAGAACTTATATGACTGAACTCTAGCAATAGGGATGGGAATTTTTTTAAGGCAAAATTGCAACTGCCAAAAATGCATTTGATTTTTTTTTTTTTTTTTTTAAGTGGGGTTGTTAATAGTCTTGTGGAATTGTTTTAAAGGTTGAGTCCTTCCAAGTTCTTGATTCTCTATCATACTTTAGACCTGGGAGAATAAGTCCCTTTTCAGCAAGCCAAACAGTGGCTGCCTCATGGAATGAATGGAAATGGGGAGCTTCTTCCAGTTCTTGACAGTGCAAGGCAAACCTTTCAGCTTTGTCCAGTGAAAAGTTGCATGGCTTTTTCCTGATTAGTGAGCTTGCAGTACGTGGGGCTAGGGGACAATTCTGCCAACATGTGATGCACGTTTCATTGCTGCCAGTCAAAATACGCATCCTGTGCTGTCACTTCCAGAGGTTCTGGGGAGGAAATTAGCATGATCACCATGGCACTGGTGCTCCTGTGAAATCATCAAAGCCTTTATCCTCTTTTAGACTTACTAAATGAATCCTTGGGGGAGAAATTTTGAAGTTGAGAGTGTGAAAAATCCTTTATTCTTAAAAGTATAGTATTGCCACTCTGGCTATTTGATGATTGCAAGCAGTAGGAGCAGAAGTCTGGCTAAACGCTCTCTCTACAAGGAAGAATAAAACTGAGTCAGCAGGCATTAGCATCTGTAGGACATGGCTCCCTGGCTGCTCTACCCAATGGCTTGTTTAGTCTTGTTCTGCTACGTGTTAGCACCTTTTGGCAATGTACAGTGATTATAGTGCCCTGTGTCTTTCCTCGCTGCTCCTCTCTGTATCCTGGGGCTAGGATTAGGTTACAGCACTCAAATGGCATGGTTGTCTGCATTGACTGAGAGCTGAACAGTAAGGGCAGACTTTTGTTGATAGTCTGAAGTGCCTTCTGTGTTTGTTTCCCTTCTCTGGAGGAGGGATGACATTATTTTCATTTGTAGTCTTTCTGTCTCTGACCTAAACATGTGGTGTCCAATTTCCTTCCCTGGCAGGTGACCTGGAAAATGCGGAATGGTGTCTGGGTACAGAGCTGACTCCAGCAGCAATAAAGACTGAGCCAGCATTGTGTGAGACGTCAGGCCTTGCTCCCTCAGTCAGTCTCACTGTCACGGCCGTGTCGCTGGAGGGGGAACAACCTGAGCTACAGACGGATGCCCTGGTACATGCAGACTTTCTGTTCTCCTCTTTGCGCAATTAGCTACAGATTTTCCTAAGACTCTGCATACCAGTGTAGCCTCCTTGGTGCCAAAGGTTGTCAATTCAGGGTGCATGCTGCAGTCTGCTTTAATATTTTTTAATGTTTGCCCTTGTCCCACTGCTGCTGCAAGAGCTTGTGTTTCAAAACACTTAACTGCATCTTCAGGTCTTAATGGTTGGATGTACAACTTTCTCTTCTATGCTAGCCCCAAAGCCTGGGGCTCATGTGTTTTTAAAAATACTTAAACAGTTTCTAATGAACCAGTCCCACCTGAACTGATGAACCTATTTGCCCTATTGAGCCTGTGACAAGCTAAGTGTCTTCCATAATAACTTGCTTTAGTGCTGCTGTGCCTTCCCCTAATCAGAACAAGACTGCTTGTTTGAAATGACTGGAGAGTTTCCCTGTTTGCCTGCTAAGTCACTTTTGCCAGATCTATGAAGCTTTTGACATTTCGAGCTGCTGCTGCTTCCACACCAACCTGCCTCATAAGGAGCATTTGTGATGCCTTTCTGACCACAGCTGGAGCAGCCAGTGGGTGTTCTCAAGGGTTTAGTTTGGCTGTGGTTGAGTTAAGGAGAATGAACTGCAGCAGCTGATGGCTCGCCAGAGTCCCCTGTCAGTGGAGGAAGAAGCATGACTGTTCTCAGTCCCCAGGGTGTGATGTCAGTCAAGGCTGGGTGGAGTTAGTATATGCTGAAAATAAATGTTTCCACTTGGATGTGGATCAGAAATATGTGCAACAGAAATTATTTTATGAGAAACTGAAAAATTAAACACAAGTTTCCCATAATCCTCTTCTAGTCTGAATGTGCTGTCCCCGGTACGTAGTCCTGCTGTAGCTTGGGATGCCATGATTTGCAGAGAGTATATTGGGACTAGCTGGTGGCTCATTACCATTGCATGGGTTAGTTACATAGGTTATTGAGAGAGATTTTGGCTGCTGTGAGCATGCTGATGTGCCAGACTGACTTCCTCAAGCCTGGGACTGTAGCATTCAGGCAGACTCTGGGCAGCAGCTTGGCAGCCTGGTGCCCCAGCCCTGTCAACAGGGCAAGCCAGATGTCTTCCAAACTTCGGTCAGCCACGGCTGTCTCTCTTCCTGCTCTTCCACACCATGAAATAAACTTGGGTCCGATAATCTGGTGCTCAGTAACTGGCACCTTGCTCTTGCTCCCAGATGACAACGGTCTTGAACAGGCTTTCCCCCACTGCCAGGAGCATTTCTGTCTCTGCTCAAACAGACTGTGCAGTCCGGCAAATCCTAGCGGCAGCTCTGTTGCTAAGAGAATTAATTTGAGTGGGTTGCATGCTAGCTTTCAGTCTGAAATGTCATCTCTGAGGCGTAATCTTTTATTTAGCTAAATATAGTAGTGAGAAAAGCCACAGTGGGAGTAGTCAGGGCAGTATACTCTGTAGCCTGGCTTAGCAAACTGAGTGAAGCAGTTAAAGCTTTGCCTGTAGCAGAGCAGGAGGAGAGGGAAACTTCTCCATTTATGGAGAAGTCATCCTTGTATCCTTCTATTAAGATTTTTAAGATGTGTGCTTTGGGTTTTCATGCTGTTAATTTCTCTTTTCTAGATGAAACCACTGAGCCAGAAAGTTCTTCCAGAGATTAAGTTGGAGCCCCATGAAGTGGATCAGTTCCTGAACCTCTCTTCTAAGGAAGGTCTGTTAATTACCAACCCAAAATGCAGGGGGAGATGACCAGAATTCACAATGAATGTACTTTACCCTGATTAAATATTTGGCTTCCTCATTCGCCATGTTAATCTTTAGGCTGAAGCTGTTGCCTTCTAGGGATTGAACTCAGACTGCTGAAGAGCCAGCCTCTCTCTGACCCATTTATGTGTTTTTTTCTTTTTTTTTTTTCTCCCCTCCTTGCTCATCACAAAGAAAATGATCCCTTTTTTGTTTGTAGCATATTAACAACTGTACAGTTGCTGGAGGGAGCTTGAATCCTTAAAGTCCAGGATATTTAGGCTAGAAGAGAAATCAATTTGAGAGGACTTAACTAAGGCATAGAAAACATGAAGAGCATAAGTGCAAACTTCACCATTTTAACCTCTGATACAAAAGCAAGGATATGAGTTTATATGAAATTAAAAGTTAGGTGCATGTTTGTAGCATATTAGTTTTAGTAGAGTTTTTAAGAACCACCAGGATCCCTTTGCACTAATCTATAAATGAGGAAGGAGGAGCAATGATCCCTGCCCTGAAAGTTAAACATGGTTTTGTGGCACATAATCTATCAACCCAAAGAAAGTTTGAAAGAGCCAGATATTTGGGCTGAAATTTGAGCAGATAACTGCATCTCAGTTAGGAACACTTGATACTCTGTTAGTGAGTTCATTTGTGTAGGTAAGTAGAACTGCTCTAGGGAGAGAAGCAAGTGATGTGGCAGGTGGAAAAAGGGAGGCTATATCTCAACCCAGGGCGTAGACTTGATTGCTCAATTTGTGGGATTAAGGGCCTTGCTGTTTTTCAAGTGTGTATCTTCTTCTGGCAACTACTAGAGTTAAGATGCTAGACAAAAAGAGCTCATATATAATAGCTTTTTTTTGTTACTATTTTTCTTCCTTCCTTCCCCCTCCCCCCCCCCCCCCCATTTGATCTTTTCAACTCAAATTTGCAAAGTGTAACAGAAGTGGAAGGTGGCAAATTCAGCCCTGTATCTTCCTACTCCCGATTCTCATTGTCGTAAGTTTATCTTAGAGAAGAAATGACTTAGTTATGACTTTGCTTGCCAATTCTAGCACAGGTTCTTTTGGCTACAAGTGCAGTAGAAGTTAGGTTATGGCCCTGGATAGCACCGTGTGAGAGACGTTAGGTGGTTACCTATGCTGCTCCTGCTCCATCAGTACATTAAAGGCTTCGCTGTCACTATGTTGTCACTTCCTCCCAGTGGTGCCAAACCAAGTCCTTAGGAGGCAGATTATTTCTCTCCTCCCTGTTCATATAACACCTTGGACGTGATACCTTCTCTTGAAAAATACTGACAATTTGTTTAATCCACAGCAAAGTTAGGAAAGATTATTGTTTTTGGAGAGAAAGCACGCTGGCTCAGAGCCCTCTGTTGATGTGGTTTCTCAGGGGCAGGGACTTGTACTGGAGGGCTATACTCAAACCTCAAAGCATTTGGAGAAGACATTTCAGTGTAGGTAGAAATGACTGGGGCATATGCGCAGAGCCCTGTTTTGTCTGTTGAACCTAAAGATAGCTGCTGCGTTTCGCTCCTCCTTTGGAGACCTGCATGCTCTGAAGGTCTTCCAAGTTACCACTTTTGCTTGATCCGTTTTTTAGCAGAATCCTAGTCTTGGAAACTGGGTGGTGGTGGCAGTGGCAGCTCTAGTGGAAATTTAAATTAGCATCTCAAAACCTTGTGTTATATGTCTCTCTTGCCATTTAGCAGTGGATCCCCTACATTTGCCTCCAACCCCTCCCAGCAGCCATGGCAGTGACTCTGAAGGAGGGCAGAGCCCAGCTAGATCGCTCCCTCCTTCAAGTCCAATCCAACTACAAACCACGGCTAAAGTGACATCGCGCACAGCTTCAGCGCTCTCCAATTCCCCTCTCTTGACTGCACCACATGTAAGTTGGACTGGCTTTTTCCAGCATCTTATCTATCCATCTCTCTCTTTTTTCTTTTTTTCTTTTTTTCTTTTTTTTCTTTTAAAAAAAAACCCTACTGTTTTTGCCATGGATTTGCTAACTTTCTGTTGTTCTTTAGATGAACCCATCTCTGGTCAAAACTGCAGATCCAGTAATTCTTGCTCACTGGTCTGTTCTGTTCCCACAGAGAACAGCGTGTGCCTCTCCTCTCAGTTGAGACAGAGTTCAACAGTGTTATTAGGCTTCTCCCACCATGGATTGTGTTTTGCATTAGGGCCCAGCCCTGCTGGGTTAACCTGTCCCTGGTAGATCTGCATCTGTCCTCTTGTCGAAAGCAAGTGGTGATCTTTAGGGAGGGATTTTCAGTAGTGCTTCTCATTTGTCTCTTTCCCTGTTTGAGCCAAGGGAAGTTTTACTGTTGGCCTCAGTGTGTGCAGAGCTGGGCCAAGAACAACTGTTTTGAGGGAATCCTGTCCCAAAGGTTCAGTTTCTGAATGGAAGCTATCCATGCATTCCCAATTTCAAGAGGCTGCTGTGCTAGTAGGCAAAGTCCTCTCTGAAGTGCGAGATCTGCTGCCTCTCTTCCCTAACTCCCTTTTCTCTAGGGTTGTGTGCATTTACTGTTACATTATTTCATTTCTATGATACTTGCAGAAATTACAGGGGACTGGCCCACTCATCCTGACAGAGGAGGAGAAGAGGACGCTGATAGCAGAGGGGTACCCAATCCCTACCAAACTGCCCCTGACAAAAGCAGAGGAGAAAGTGCTGAAGAAAATCCGCAGGAAAATAAAGAACAAGGTAAATGTTAACTTTGGGTAATTCCTACTCATCCTTCATTTAAAAAAATGCTGCAACAATTCTGCAGTAATGGTCTATGGTATTGTTGAGTGCTGTAAGATGTCTTTTAACAAAGTGTTTTTCTTTGTTCCTAAACACATCCATCAAATTGTCTGTCACTGTGACAGTGTGCCTCTGTCTAGGTACTTACCTGAACACATGAACAATAGAGTATTTAGCAAGCAGGGTATCAAGTTGCTGTTGCTTGGCTCCATTTTAAAAACAGTACAATCCTACCCTTATGGTAGGCAAAGACTTCTGTGTTCTTTCCTTGGTGATGAAGGTGTTCTTTTCCACTGTTTCACGTTTTAAAATCTGACTGTGTATTTCAGTGCCCTAGTCTTTTGATCACTGAATTCCATGACTTCTAAATGAATGGTTGATACCAAGGCTGTGAAATGTCCTACAAGCCTTTTCTTTCTTCCAACATGGGGAAGAGTTAGTGATAGGGAGGAAAGCATTTTTTTTCAGACCTGGCCAGCTCACTTGTTCTAGAGCACATTAGCACATCTTTGAAGGTTAATGCATTCTGTTATTGGTTTTGCAGATAGAGGTGTAAATTTGCCTACGCTGAATTGGAATTTGGTCTTGTAATATATTTTTTAAAAATTTTTGAAAGTGACCTTGTGCATTTTATGTACCACTTTCATATAATCAGAGTCATTTATATTGGAAGGGATCTCTGGAGGTCCTTTGGTCCAACTCCTTGCTTTGAAAGCAGGGTCAGCTTAGATCAAGTTGCTCAGGGACTTGTCCAGTCACGTTTTACCGTCTCAAAGGATGAAGAGTCCCCAGCATCTCTGGGCAACCTGTTCCCATATTAGGCCACTCTTGTGGTAAAAACAAATAAATAGAATTCTTAACGTCTAATTGGAATTTCCCTTGTTGCAACTTGTATTTGATGCCTCTTGCCATTTTGCTGTACACCTCTGAGAAGACTCTGACATCATCTTCACTACACAAGATAGTTGAAGACAGCAGTAGGATTCCCTCCTTAGCCTTCTCTTCTTAACTCTGAACAAACCCAGCTTTCTCTGCCTTTCCTGATATGTCATGTGCTCCAGCACGCTTATTATAGCAGTGGCTCTCCTCTGGACTTGCTTCTGTTCATCCGAACTATTTATTTCAGAGCCACAAACTGTATGCTGTACTCAACTTGGTCTTGCAGGCACTGAAGAGAGGGGAAGAACCACTCCTCTCGACCTTCTAGCTACAATTTTGTTAATGTAGACCCGGATCTGGTTGGCCGCCTTTGCTGTAGGGGCACATTGCTGACTTATGTTTGACTTACTCATCAGGACCCCCAAGTCTTTTTCTACAAAGCTGCTTTCTAATGCATGAATGGGCTTTTCCTCTCCCAGATGCAGGGCATTGTCCTGGGACCATCTTTTAGTATTTGTCCTAGGATATTCTCTCCAGATGAATCTGATTTACTTTTCAAGGTTAGTTCTGTAAGAGCAGGGAATGATCTTTTTCCTACTACTGAGAGGAGCAGCCTTGCTTTAGGATGTGGAAGCAGACCAAGTCAGTGCTTTGCTTGCCAGGAATAGAAATGAGAACAGCACGGGGGCTTGAATCTAATAACGTCAGGGCTTTTTACCAGTTTATTAATTAATTTCTGATGGTTTTTTTCCTATGCAAATATTTGGTGTTTGTCTTCCTTTTTCCTTAGATTTCTGCCCAGGAAAGTAGAAGAAAAAAGAAAGAATACATGGACAGTCTGGAAAAAAAGTAAGCCAGCCTCCTTCCTGTTTCAAGTGGGCCAATAGCACTAGTTGCTGGACTGGGAAGGGATCCAGCTGTTGATGTTGGGACTGTTTCGTGCACAGAGTGCCAGCTGCCATCTCGTGGTTGTGACTGAGAAAAGGCCCTTCTTCTGGCTTCTGCTTGTACGTGTGCTGGGGTGCTGCATTCGTAACTGTGTCTACCTGCAACACGTTGCTAACGTGCAGACAAAGACTTTAAACCTTAAATAAGGCAAGACCCATCTGCTATTGTAGCCTCCCCCTCATGCAACTCTGTTGGCCTAGTGGGTAGGCGGTGTCCAGGGAAAGGTAGATTCAGAGTGAATATATTCTGTCTTCTAGTGCAGATGGAGACAGAAATAGGAAGTGGGTGAGTCAAGACTGCCTGGGAAAATAAGCAGGACTCAGGAAAACAGCATGTGACCCATCAACTTCCCTTAGCAAGAAGGAGCCAGACTCCCAGTTAGTGATTTATATCCCAAATTAATCTTTCTTCCAAGGGACAAGTATTCTAGTATTTCTCTTATGCACTTCACCAGATGGATCTGTTAAACCCCTTGTACCATCTTTG
The DNA here is from genome assembly GCF_965638725.1 of Aptenodytes patagonicus. NCBI lineage: Eukaryota > Metazoa > Chordata > Aves > Sphenisciformes > Spheniscidae > Aptenodytes > Aptenodytes patagonicus. The sequence continues at coordinate 65,690,199 of NC_134949.1, forward strand.
GTGATATCCTTGATGTAATTTCTTCTTTTTCGTATTTCTTTATAGCCGAGTCTCGCTTTCTCAAAGTTACTCTTGCGAAATTCCACCCTATGCATACAGATAGCAAAGCTATTTCCCTTTACCTTTTTCCTTCTTGAAGCTATTCCAGATGGTCATGTTTGTCTTTTTAGGGGTCCCATATTTTCACTTGGACCTCTTATGTGGCATGTTATATGATAATCTCCTTTAGTTTAGGGGGTTTCCAGGGGCAGTGTGGAAATGAGCACTCTCTTGGGAATTAATCTCCTGGCTTCTTAGCCTCCATAAACTTGAAATTCAAGGATCTGATTTCAGAAGCATGGCATTTGCCAAATTGCTTGGTGCCTTATCCTAGCAATGAAGTGCAAAGGAACACCTTTGCACAAAATACTTGCTAACAACATAAATATAAAGCATGTTCTGTGACTTTTACAGTATCTGTCCCTTGTCCCGAGGCACAGCGAAAGTCTGAGCAGGGTCTTTGCTGCTATTTCAAGGGGCAAAAAGTAGTTACAGCCCATCCTGAATGAGCTGCACCTACAGGGATGTAGTTGAGCACTGTAAGCAGGTGCTCCACAGCTAGTAGTACCTTTTGCAATGTCTTTTACACTATGAAGTATGATTAAAGATTATGACTAAAGTTCGTTGGTGTAACTTTTCATTAAATGTAGGCAAGATCGTAGAGCTCTCTGTGAAAGCAAGTTTGGTTTGTTTTACAATCTCCTTAATAAATGACTGATTTTTACATTCCTCTTTCTTTCCTTGTGCTGTGTCCAGAGTTGAGACCTGTTCAAATGAAAATAGTGAGCTGCGTAAGAAGGTTGAAGTCCTGGAGAATACTAACAGGTAAGGTATGAAGGGAATAAAACAAAACTGTAGCATGATATTACAGTGAAAAGTGAAAATCTCGAAGTTAAGAGATCAATTGAAATGTGAACAATAGCTGTATCTGATGTGGTTAATGTCAAAGAAAGATGAGGAAGGCCAGTTATCGTGACTGCAGTGTGATGTAAAGCATGGAGGCTTTGATGTCAGGTCTTGAACTGTCTCCCTAGCCTGTGGTGTGCTTGAGAAACCTTTTAGCACTCTTCTTTGTGTTCTTCCACTGCCCAGGGAAACATAATTAGTGATACATAACAAACAAAAAAACCCTACAGCCCAACTCTCCAAATTGTCTTTATTTAGTGAAACACTCTTTTGACAGGAGACCTTGACCTGGAACATGACACTTCCAGAAATTACAGTGCTGAAGGTCAACAGTCATTATTAGTTCCTTCTGGTCTACTAGATGTCATTGCAATTATTGTGCACCCTTCTAACCATCTCACACCCCAGAATTTCCTTCATTTGGAGGGGGAAAATCAACTTCTTGTTTCTTCATTTCTGAAGAAACGGGTGACTGGGTGGCTTTCTCAAAGGACACATGGCAGAAGATGTTGAATAGCTGAGCTTTTAATTGGATGTTAGCTGAGAGTGGAGTGTCAGTCATGGTTTATGCTCAGTATGTTCTCTAATGATGGCAAATTCCAATGAGTATGTACTAGATAAGCCCACTGTTAACACCTTCTAGTTAGAGGCATTTGTAGTAATGGTTGAATATTACCACTGAACATGATGGTAGCACTGAAGTGTGGGAGGAGGCTGGGTTTTGAAGGTAAGACCCATGATCATGGAAAATGGCCCTAGAGCTTGTCTGGCAGCCAATGTATTGCTAATTGAGTAGCATGTGTTGTTTCTAATGTCCGGATCCAATCTTTAATTTCATGGAGCCAGACGCTGTAGCGCTGTAATTTGCTGGAGAGTGTCTCCCACACACTGCTCATGCATAAAGACATCTGCTGCTTGTTTGAAGAGAGCCAATCCATTTCTGTGCCTCTTGTATCTTCCTCCAGGATTTTACATAAAAGAACCAGGAATTGTTCTGTAGGTGTAGAGTAGGGTTTTCTCTCCCAGGATCTGTCCCAGGAGGTGCTGAAGCCAGGTGCTCTAAGGAAAAGTACAGCTGTGGATGAACCACTCAGGGACAACATGTTGTCAAGCCTAGAGTTGTTCTCCCCAGTTCAGCTAAATTTGGCCAGCTGTTTTCATCTCTTGAGTTGTTATGAATGCGGTCATGAGAACAGCTTTGTTGGTATTGTCCGTCCTTTTAGACAGGACCTTTAGCATCTTCTCTATTATTTGGTGATCTTAATTCTCTCATGCTAAATGCTCTAAAAATATTTAGCTAAGTGATATTATCTCCAAATCCTTCCTACTTTGGGCATGTGGGATGAGTTGCATTGTTTTCTTCCCTCTGCAGTAGCATCGATACTGATTTGTAATTTCCTGCAGAGAAGCAGATGTTCCTGACCCTCTGCACAGAAATTCTCGTAATTCATGGCAATGCTGTTTTGGCTATTTAGATACAAACTGTATCTAAAAATCTGTTAAGGCTTCAAATTGAAGTACTGAGAAATGTGTAAAAGTGCCTGCTTTCATCAAGCCTGAATTATGTAACTTACCACATTATGGGTTTTTTCACCTTAACCCCAAAGAGCCACTTTTCTTATTCAGTGTATAATTGTGCAACTATCTCATTCAGAGAATGGTTCCAGGCCCTTGTTTAATGTACATTATCCACTTCCTACAGTGAATTAAAAATGTCTGGTTTCCTCATTGGTATTTGCACAGAGCCTTGATGTGGCATCCAGAAACTGTTCAAATGTTTCAGAACCTGTCTTCACAGCATCCTGTAGCTGGTACTTCCATCTCCTATGTACAGTCAGGAATCAAAGTTCAAAGTGATTCAATGGAATCACCATTCAAAGTGATGGTCAAAATTATGCAGTGTCAGTTTATTCTTGAATGCCCAAATTTATAAGTTTAGGACTTTATTTCTCAAAGTCCTAGCACACAGTCATACACATGTGTATCTTATTTAATACACCCAAAGCAGAGCCCCAGTTGACTTTAGTTGCAACTTTGAGTGTTCAATGCAGTAAAAAATGAAGACGTCATTGAAAGTATTATCTAAAAGTAGATCTACAAATATTAGAAATTTTCTTTTGTTGTGAAAAATTTGTAAAAGTGGAAGAAAGATAACGGGAAAATAAGAGCTATGTTTACATGTAAAAATGCTCACGCACTCAAGTGTAGACGAAGACAAAGTTGTTTTTTTACCTTGTTGGAAAATTGGGCTGTAGCTGCTTACGTAAAAGTTCATGCACATGTATGTGCTGTCAGTCAGTATTATGTTTTTATAGTCTGGCTGGAGTTGAGAGGAACTCAAGGGCAATTTCCAAAACATACAACTATTGAACAGCAGAGTTTCCTTTCAGTATGTGCAATTAGTTTTTTAGAGCATGTTATTCTATATATAGAACACACTTGCACAGATACATACCTAAGACTTCAGGGAAACCCTGCTTGCATTTCAAAATCTGGCTCCAAACCATGGAAACATTAGAATTTCTTCTGGTAGAAATGTTCCTACATTATTCTCAGTAACATGAAAAAATTTAGAAGAATCTTCCCTGAGAGCCTGCCTTAGCCTGAAATTCTGGATCTGAAAAGATGTAGTGTAAAAGGTGCAAATGTGGTCAAAAAATTTGCATCCAGAAGCATCTCCCTTGACATTCATGCATCTTAAAAGGCAAGGCAGGAGGTTGGGGATCAAGATGCAGGGGAGTTTTTAATTCTCATTACTCTGAGTGGGTGACTGCAGCATTTTTGGCATCTTTAGTATTAGAACACTAGCATATGTTTCCTCTCCTAATTTATGTGACAAAGTCCCTTAAAAGAAACCCATCCAAGTTCCTTTCCAGGCAGTTTTCTCAAAACTAAGGAAGCACATTATTACATGCCTGTCTGTTATGTCTTGTAGCCACAAGTGAGCCAGGCTCTCGCTGGTTTGAGTAGCATCTGAACATGTGGGGCACTGCTGTCTTAGAAAGCAAAGGATGTGAGAAGAAGCTGGCACCAAGAGTTGAACTGACTCGTCCCAGTCAGCAAGAGGGCTTGATCCACTCAAGTTTTGGCACTGGGACTGAAGGCAGAAACTGCCAATGATCTAGGGGGTTGAATACGGTCTCTGACACCAGTGTTGTCTAGCTGGGAGCCATGGCTATTTGGGCTTAAAGACAGTATTGAAACATCTGGTACTGTGTATGACATATGAGAAGTACTTTTGCTTTTCATTTCTGTTGAGTCTGTATTTATAAATATATTGATGATCACTTTTCCTGGAGAAATGATAGACTTGGGATCCAATTAGCATATGGTTGAGAGTGTCACACGTGGACAATGCATGCAAGTAGCTGCTAGAGTTGCTCCCGTGGAGTAATGACTAGCAAATTGTGTAGGTCTCCACTCTGACAGGCACCTTAAAGGCAATGGCTTTCTAAATACAATTGGGATGTTCTTCCATTTCTCATGCTCCTGCTCAAGCTATTGTTACAACTCCCAGTCATCTAAAGATCAAGTTGCCTATCAGTCTGACCCACCAAGGGTTTATCAGCATCAAAGCTGCCAGACTTCACTGATTTGCTTGGCTGTTCCTTTATTTGAGGCTGATAAAGTCATTTTACCAAGTCATTTTCAAGGAGCAAAGGATCTGGACTTAAGTTGCAATGAGATATCTTGCACTTCATTTCAGACCACTCTTATAATAATTGACAAAGTGTGGCAGCCCTGAAGTGACTCCTTGTTTTCAAAGCAGCAGGACAGTGTTCTTTATGCTGAAACATCTTTGATGAAAAATTGCTGGATTTTTTTCTTTGTAATTCAAGTGAGGAAAAAATGTGGATTTTTTTTCTGCTTTGAGGTATTCTGGTCTTTCAGTGAAAACCTTACTTTGGGATTTGCTCTTTTTCCTACAAATAGGACAGGCAGAGAAGGAATCTGTGTGTAGAGTTGGAAGACAGAATGATTTTTCTCTCTCCTTATCAAAATTAGGTTTTGTTCCTCACAAAGCAGATAAATTCTCTGACAAATCTTGATCAAAATAAACAGTGTTTGGTGTCCCCTAGAAGCTATCTTTTGTTTAAATCGATGTTGGATTTTAAACGTAAACACTGAATTGAGGAAGCCTCCCAGGTGGCTAGGTCCTGGAGTGACAAATTTTCTCTCCTTAATCAAAGTGTCATGGGAAGCAGAGGGAAAGCCTTGACTTGTTCCTTACTTTGGTAGTGAAAGGGGCTCTTCTGAAGATGAATACGTGAATGTGCACACAAAAACAAGACATCACAGGCAGAGTGAATTTGCTGGCAGTGTGTGGAAGGGAAAGCAGGAGTCTTCAGTCACTTTACAGCTTTCCTATGAGGTGCTTCCATTGGCAGAGAAAAGCGTGAAGGCACGTTCGCACCTCCTACGGAGGTGACCCTCTAATTGAGTATCACTGGGAAATGTGTCAGACACAGTGAAAATAATTCCTGTGGGTACAAACCCCCTTATGCATGCTGCCTTGGGATTGCTTTTTCTCCTGTTAGGACTTAGCCATAGGCAGTGTGTTTCATTAAAAGCATTCGTGGCCTTCCTGCTGCTATTTAGAGGGAGCATCTTCATTTAACCTAAGTTCCTGTTCTATAGAGCAGAGAGCTGCTCCTTTTCCCTCTCTTAGTCCAGATCATCCCTGCAGCCGTCCAGTAACAATGAAGGCAGCTTTTGCATGGCAAAGGAGATCTTTTGACCTTGGAATCCAGTCTTCCACCATTCCAGATTAAAATAGAGAATAAAAGCACCAAGGAGTGCCCCATTTTGGCAATGGCAGGGTAAACTGCTATCATCTCTGAACAGACAAACTTGTTTCTTGCTCTTGCCGTGGCCCTTGCTCTTAGTTTGAAAATGCACCTGTAGCCTGTCAGCTCCCAACACTGAGTCCTTGTCTGCTGAGAAGGCGGCAGTAGCTCTACTCAAACAGATAAATGACTTGGGGGAGAAAGACATTTTATATGAAGGTAGTTGGTAAATAAGGTGGGTGATGAATCTTCCTCTTTGTATAGGAGACCTCCAAATACCTGCCTAATTATACTTTCCAAAAAGAGAGCTTTTTGGAATCAGCTCTCTGGGCCCACTCTGCCCAGCAGGTTTTTTAAATTGGACACAAAAAGGCAGACATGAGCAAAATGAGGAGAATTGCCTCTTCTCTGTTGATTTCCTCACCAGCCATTAGCTGTTTTCTCACCAACGCCTCCGCAAAAAGTGGCAAGAGTGATCAGCATTTCAAGGCTGCTGCTGCTGCTGCCAGCCCCCGAGCTGGGGAGGAGGAGAGCTCCTTCCCCCTCGCACCACAGAGCTGTTGTGTGTCGAGCCCAGTGACTCAGGCCTGAAACGGGGGGAAAATTTAGTCTCCTGTAATAGCACAGAAATTGCAGGGTTAAAAAGGCATTGCTGTATAGCGTAGCTGGTGGCATATGGTGGGAATACTGTATGCGGCACGTTTTGTGCCAGAAAATTATATATACCGCGTACGCAAGTCTTTGTGAACCCTACACCATGTAGTGGATGGGAAGAGGAATTGGGGAAAGATGCAGAAGGGAGCAGGGAATTAGGATGGTCTCATTTACGTGATGGACAGTGTTTTCATCTCTTAATTTGCCTGTGGTCTCTCTAATAGTGAATAAAGGACTGAATTAGACAAATCACTTTCTTTTTTTTTAAATACTGAGTTGCAGAATAAACCATGCTCTCAAGAGCATGCAAGACATCCTTCCTTAATAAGTTGAGAAGGATCTGCTGGCCCAGATAAATGTGCTGTGAGCATGCCTTGTGCTCATTTCAGAATGCATTCCTGAAGTCCTTGAATTCATTAAACCCTAATTAGCAATGAGCATTGATGATTAAAAAAATCTATAATAATAGGCAGACAAGTGTATATTGAGCTGTGAAGGCACCTCTGGGTCTGTCCTACAATTAGCTTTTAGCCAGTTTGATCTTAAAATAATCCTTCTATTTTCTCTGACATCCTAACCTTGCCTTTTGCTTTAGCATTTGACGTCACAGCCTCCAAAGCTGTTGCCTAGAGTTTTGTAGCGGTTACCCTCCACAATAGGTTGTGAGACTTACAGGAGAAATGAAAAGTAAAATTGGAAACAAACAGCAAAGTTAACATCCTGATGCAAAATTGTACTCTATTTGACTGTGTCGAGGGCAAGTATTTGGATTACTCCTTGTCCATTAAAAAGCTTTAATGAAAACAAAATTAAAACTGCTGTGAAAACCCTAAATCATTCTATCTTTGAGATAATTTCCCATGTAAATCACTAGTATCCTAACTGTAGTAATTGGTGATTATACAGCAAAAGAAAAACAGCCAGAAAGACAGAATACCTTCGCGGTCTGGGACTGTTGACTCCAACCAGAACAGAATTGCCATCGTGGTTGGGACTTCGTCGTGGCTGGGACCTCTGAAAGACACAGTCAGAGTAGCCACTTCAAGGATCTGTGATTTTTGTCAACTCCTGGAGGATTTAGCAAATAGTAGTAAAGTGCTTTATTTAATAAATGAATTTATGAGAAATGAAGTCTGTGCCGATATCTAGCTTTAAGACCTTCTCTTTGAAAATGGTCCAGTATGTGGTCCAAACCACTGTACAGCAGGTTTTCAGAAAAAGGAGGTAGCTGTGTACTTCTACCACCAATTAAAGCAGTTACAAACTTACTTCTGCACCTTTTCACATAATGGTGAAACTCCTGCTGAATTCATGACACAGAACCAGGTTGTATAGGCATCTAGGCACTTCCACCTAGAGCAGTTTCAGTTGTTTGTACACTTACCAGAATTGTTTCTTGTAGAAACACTGAAAGTACAGTTTTTATTTATAAGAGCCTTCTGAAAGTGCTGAAGAAGTAATTGTTCGGGGACATCAGTTGAGGGAAAGCCAAAAAATCTTTTTGAAAGGTCCAGTACTAATACATGTAAAAATCTTGTAAAACTAAAAACACTCCTTGCTACTGACTTCAAGGGGAGGACTTTAATGATCTGTACCTTGTCATAAATGCTGTATTATTGCCAGGTGTGGAATTTGAAGCAAAAACCTGTTTAACCAGCAGGTATATCAGTGCATTTGATGCTTGTCTGTTGTCTTTGCTTTCCAGAACACTTCTGCAGCAGTTGCAGAGACTCCAAGCCATGGTTGCTGGGAAAGTGTCCCGTTCGTGTAAGGCAGCTAGCACACAGACAGGGACCTGTCTTATGGTGAGTGTCCCTAAAGCTGGGAATTGTAGGGGAATGAGAATCCCTTTCCACTGCTCAAAGGCACATCCCTCATTCTGCGAAGCCCCTCACTTGCAAATTCTCAGCTTGGGAAACTTCTCTTCAAAATTTGACAATGAATTTTGAGGTAGGTGAGACTCCTGGCTGATGAAGATTAATGGTTGTGGGAGGGCATTAAATTCTGGAGGAGACTGGGCCCGTGCTTTTGATGGGATGCTGCAGTGATGAAAGAAGGAGCACTGCTCCTCTGAGTAACCTGTTTTACTATTTCCTACAATATTGTATGTGAGAAATGGTGTCTAGAGTTGTAAAATGAAAACGAGGGTGACCTTTGCCCGGTTCTTTTGATACCAGTAAAAATAAACTTGCTCATCCAAATAAAAATATGACTAAGGCTGTAAATCTACCTCTGGCCTATTTCAGTAATAGTAGTCAGGATAAGAAAAGGATTAGAATGAAACTTTTCCTTTTTCCCTCCTTACACTCAGCCAGTAAGTTCCCTTTATACTAGTGCTATAAATAGATGGAAATGATTTTCAAGGCCTAAGTTGTTCTCCTAGTCTGCCAGTCTCTCTGTCACTTCAAAGCAAGACTGGGGCCAGCAGCAGAAATAACCTTGGAAATTCCCGACAGCATCTGTAAAACACACATGGTGGTTGTGTCTGCTTTTCAACTTTGGGAGTAAATAAGGCTACAGGCCAAAATGGTGGCAGACATTGAAAACAAACTCCAGCGTTGAAATCTGCCCTTTAAAACACTGAATTGTTATTGTATATGTGCCTTTGCTAAGACACACTGTATGTAGTGATGAAAATACTTTGAAAAAGTATCAGATCTGCTTTGTGTTGATTCTTAGTTTTGACGGGCACCTATGGGCCAAGAGCTAGTGCACTTACCTCTTCTGCATCCTCCCTTTGCCAGATGGTGGTGCTGTGCTTTGCAGTAGTTTTTGGCAGCTTCTCTCAGAGCTATGGGCCATATCCTTCTGCTACAAAGATGGTGTTGCCCAGGCAGCATTCCTCACCAGAGTCCTACACAGATTCCATTGGTAAGTGACAACTATCCCAGTCTTGCTCCCTGCTTGGTTGTGCTTCGGCACTTGTTCTCCACCCCCATCCCTAACCCCCTCCTCAAGCACCTCTTGCTTTTCTGCTCCTTAGCAGACCATTCCTTGATATACCTGTGTCTTTCAAAGGATAGCTTGGCAAGCTGTTCTGATGGCAGAAGACTTCATAGACATGGGCAAAGCCTTTCCCCACTTGGCTTGGTACTTCTGTTTAAAGCAGTTTTGTTTCTGTTTGTGGAACTAAAGCTAGTGGTCTGTAAAAGGTAGCAGGATTTCTACTCGGTAGCAAATGTTCATACTGTTAAAATGTGCAACTGATACCAGCTGGTGTGTCCTTTGCCGGTATCAACAAAGAGTCCAAGGACTGAGTGGGAAGCATAGTATTATATACCCGTAATGAACCAGTTGCTTTCAATGTATATTATCAAAGTGATTGTTTCATTTTGTTCTTGTTTTGTGAATAATTCAGAGCTTTTTGATCCCTACCTGGACCATTGCTGTGGTATCTTTCCTCAGCTATCAAATTATCAGTTCAATCACGATGAAAAGAAAAGACCTTTGCAGCTTTAGTTCTGCTCTGACAGTTTCCACTTCCTGAAATGACCTGGGCTGTTCTCCAAGCTGCCTATTTCTCATCTCTTTTTGCCTTGTCTTTGTATGCAGTGAGGTCAAGGAGTCTGCTAATTTATGAAGAGCCTCACCAACTGGAGGAGTCGTCAAGCCCGATCTCCTTTGCAGATCACAATGACAGGCAAGCAGACACCTCCAAGTACACAGCGCTGTCACTGGAAGCCATGCCAGGGACACAGCAGGATGATATCATGCAGTTCACAATAGCCAACGAGACGAGGCTAGAGAAATCGGTGCTGCTGGGCCTGCAGCAGCACAGGTGAGTGCAGGGTGGGCTGCTTGTCATACGGCTGTTCAGCGTCACTGTCATTTGTGCCTGGAGGCCCAGGAGTAAGACTAGGGGCTCAGCTGTGCTGGGCACTGTGAAACACGAAGTAAGAGTTTGGTCTCTATCTGGAGAGCTTATAGGCAAAGTTATTGTTACTCTGGAGAAGTGGTTGCAATAATATTGTAGTAACACAGCTACCAAACTCAGTGCTTCTGCCAGAAACCTAACCCCTGTAAGCCTGTTAGTTGTGGCTACCCACTTCTTTAAGCGCTTACTTCTGTGTCTCCTAAAGGAATAAGCTTTTGCCAGTTGGGTGGAAGTGTGAGGCTGTGACTCACTGGGCTTTCTATGAGGTTAGGGTGTGAAGAGCTGGAGCTTCTTGCAGCAGTGATCTTACTAAAGCATTGCTGTGGAAAGTTTGCAGGACTCAGTCCTAGGAGACAGACCTGTAAAGTTATCTGAACTACTTAACACAGAGCTCCTTCATAGTAATTTTTTTTTTTTCAGCATAAATGTAAGTTTTTGGGGCCTTTGCAAAGAGAGAGATTCACTGGTTTAAATATGTATGTGCAGTTTTCTTTCCACTCTACCTTTTCTTGTCCTGCCACTGTCCTGTTGGCCCAGGTCTCGTTCTCTGCTAACAAGCAGTAGCAAGCACACCAAACAGTGAAGAGAGGGATTTTGTTTGGAAGCATGCCATCCTGAGGGCTAGGGTGAGCCATATCAACCCAAGCATGCCTTCTGAGCACTTGTGTCAAAGTTATATCTAGAGCCAAAGAGATGACTAATTCAGTGTGTTACCGTACTCCAGCTGACAAGTACCTGGTAAATACTGAGTGCCTTTTTAGCATTAGCCAATTCAAGCAGGATATGCGCTTTTAAAAATGACTATTAGCGTTAACCTTTGTTGTTTTGGTTTTTTTGTTCCCTGCAGAGTCAACTCCGAACTAGAAGGAAATGAAACACTGAAGATAATTGAAATAGATAGAAGAGTCAATGCCACCTCTTAAAAATAAAAAAGGCCTTTTTTCTTGGCTTCCCTCCTTCCCACATATTTTCAACCAAAGTCCCCCTGACTTGTCATCCTCAGTGAACCAAAGCACAAAAGAGAGGGAGTTCAACTTCTGCATTGACTGGTGAGGCTGTGACTGCAGATAGGATCTCTTGTCTCTGTAACTCCCTTCCTCACTTCACACATAGTTCCTGCCTTTGCTTTTATTCCTTTCCTGTCTGATACTGCAAGGGCAGGACTGAATTATGATGGCAGATGATGCCAGCAGTGTGTCGGTGACTGGTGGGTGTATGTGCGTGCATGCACACATCCTAATCTGAGCACAAAGACGTTCTGTAGAAGAGTGGAATATGCAAAACTGATGGGGGCATGTGGGTGATAGGTTTCTTGGGAGAGGGAATTGAGAGAAAGAGGAGATGTAGCATAATACTGCTCAGAATCTAGCCACAGCTCTGTGCCTACTGGTCTACAGCACTTGAGCCTTTTGGGGGGATTGAGAAGCACGTTGTGTAGTCTGCTTCTGAAGGGACAAGAATGGGCCCTGATACTGTTGAGTTAACAGCACAGGCAGGAGAGGGGTGGGCAATGATGCTGCTGAATTGTCCTCCCCTAGCTCTTTCTCTCTTCTCCCTTCCAGCCCCTTTATCATTTAGTGGGGTAGGTTTCTCTCTGGGTTGAAAGCAGTCCTAGTAGGCTTCCCTACTGCTTCCACCCTTGTGGAATTCAAGCAAAGATCAGTCTCTGTCTTGTCACACTTTGTCTGTGTGGGAGAATTACACTAGTTTAACTAAATCTGTTGAGAAAGCAGGTTTTGTTAAATTTATGCAATGTTTTGGGTGGATGTCCTTTAGTCTGCTTAAGGCTAATCTGTTTAGCTTAAATCAGTTCCTTCCCAATAAACTAAATCAGTGTAAGGCTTTTAAACCAGAAGTGCCTCCTGCGAGGACCATATGGATTTAATTTATTGGCTTCTAGATGCATTGATGGAATTTCTTATGTAGACCCGGTCTCAGATTGTCCTGTGTTTTCCTTTCCTTGCCATCTTCCTGTTACTGTTGTAAATAGTATTTATTAGCTTTGCAAAATTTCGTTCAAGCAGTCGCAATGAAGAGAATTGAGCTTCCCTAACCTTGCAAGTGGTCTGGGCAGACTCTGAAATCGGACATACAAATATCACTGAACACCCATTCCTTCCCCCACAAACTTGAATTGCCCTAAAATAAAGCCATGGGTCTTATCTTCCTCTTGCCTCCTTTTCCAGAGATGTGATCTTAGACCAACTGCTTAGCGGAAAAGATAAGGGGTATAGGTAGCCCCAACTAGGCACACTTCAGGCCTGGAGGTGGTAGATGCTGTATTAATGTATGGCAAGACAGCTCCTGACCTGAGGAATGAAGTATGTAGGCAGCAGACAAGGCAAAAGAGGGATGAGATGGGCACATAGGCAGGTGAAGCGACTGGCCCAAGTTCAGTGGAAAAGCCAAGAGCAGTATTCAGGTCTGATCCTGGTCCAGTGCTCTTTTCCCTCCTTGTCCCATGTAGCTGTTGCCTTTAAGGGTTTTCCGTCTCTCGGTACCCTGGTCACGCCTTTGCCTGAGCTGTGCTTCTTGCAATTTGTCCTTGGAGTGGCACAGTCGAACCTACCCCAGGATTTGAGCAGGGGCTTGTCTGGTTACTACAGAAGGGCACTCAGACTCCATTGAGGATGGATTTAATGTGAAAAATCCTGATTCAGCAGGCTAGCATATAGCTACTTTACCGTTTACCAGAATAAGTCAATTTAAAAAAAGAATAAACAATTTTGAAGCTCTCTTTTCTTTTTTTTCTAATGATAAATAAGGGAAAAACTAATGTAGCCTTACAAGTAATTTTTTACCATGTACAGCAGATATTTCCTGCAAGTATTCTATTTTGTAAAATACTGGATTTGTATTTTATTACAGCAGCTGCCACACCAGCTCCTTTCTTGTTCTTCATTCTCCTTAGACTTTCTTCCTTTGATATCCTATTTTGCCACCCTCAGGCCTGACTCAAAACTCTGTGAAATTAATGGAAAGAATTTGGTTACAGCAGGCTGTGGATCAGTCCCCACTGTGCCATTTTAAGAAGGTGTTTCACATTAGTGACAGTGAAACATGTACCTGAGTCCATGAAGTTGTAATGAGTTTTGGTGTACAGACATGCTTTCTAGGTAATGCCCTATTCTTCTATGCAAGTGCCTTTTTATTATTTCACCTGTGGTGGCAATGAGAGGAGGAATGCCGTTGTAGTCTATTTGGCAAGTGTTCCCTTCTTCTTGGCATGGGTCAGTCTCCTCCCTAAAGCCTCTTGCCCTTCACGGTGATCCTGCTGTGTCCTCTGCATCATTCCAGTATCCACCAGTGACTTTTGTATGGTTTTTTTTGAGCAATGATTTAAGGCTTCACGTGAATAATGAACACTGGTGGGTGCCCCTGAGGGTGCCACAAGGGATGGCTGCATTGCTTAGCCACATGAGGTCACCAAAGTGACAGGAGAAGGCTGGGACTGACCCTTCCACTACCATATGGCTGGTCAGCGTAAGTGGGCAAGGCCATAGCTTAGAAAATTCCTTAAGTGGTCTTTTTTTTCAGAGCACCCATGGTTTGCCACCTCTGAGGGCAACTGTATGGTTAAGTCTTCTGCAAAAGAGGCCCCAGGCTGTTGAGCACAACACTGCTCTTACTAGTCTTGCAGTTCACACTGTGCATAAGTAGGAGGCCGCTCCGCCTGCGCTCATGCCCATTATCAGTTAAATGCATCACCTGCCGTTGCAGATACAGCTGACTTCACTGTATTAAAACCAAAGTTGAATTATTTCTCGATACTTAAAGGACAGATAATTTTGCAAAACCCAAACAACCCCCCTTCTCCGAAACCTACTGCACTAGTCACCATAAAGCTTTGCCATTTTGTTTGCTTAATTTGGGCATGTCAGTTCAAATCTGATTGGGAGATAGTCATGTTTTCATCTGGAGCATTTTAAACTGGCCATGGTTTGGGTCAGGCCTCTGAACTGAATCATCCAAGCCAGTATGGGCAATACCAATTTTCTTGTAACTGTTTGATATTCTATTGCTATAATCTTAATTTGTGTAATCTTATAAATTATTTTTAGGTACTCTTTTGGGGAATCTCTTGACCTAGCACACACATTGCTTGGGGTTTTATTATATTAAATATTACTTCTTTATAATAAGGAAAACCTTTGCTTTACTTTGGTATGTTTGTGATCATTTTTCTTCAGGGGCCTTAATAGAAGAGGTTTCTCTGCTAGATACTAGGGGCCAAAGAATCTCCTGTCATCACCTACCCACAGGCTGTTATGCGACAAGGACCTCACTATCTCCAGAGGTAGTTTATGCCCGGGTTACGTACCTGGCAGGGGGACAGAGGAGGCAGGACACGTGCAGTTGCACTGCCAGCCTCAGCAGTCCAGGGGTGAGCCAAGTGTGAATGTTGATGCACTGCAGACCACGTGGAGAGGCAGCTGTATGTGCTCTGCGTTAAGGGCATAGGGAAGGAGTAGTAAGGCATATTCAGGGAGGATGCCAGTATAAGTGCTTTTAATTAGCTCGGCTATATTACTTGAGGTCTTAGCCTTCTGCCAGTATACTTTTACCAGTGATCAGTGACTTGGTGCTGTAGAATAATGTGTGTGTATGGACAGGGTAGGCAAAGAACTTACGTGCTACTTAATTTCCATTTCCACTAGAGGACTTAAGTGATCCTTAGAGTCTTCAGCTGTAACATTATGCTGCTTGTCAGCACCATTTTACACACGCTAGCAAACTTACCTTTTGGCCCATAGCTTTAAAGCCTGTCTAGATCTGTCGGGTCTTTGCTTCTAGGGAGGTAAGCTATGAAGGAATGTAGGGCATTATTTTTATATATATATATATTTAAAAAGTATCAAGCACAGGGCATGTGACAGTTCTAACCTTGTTACCAGTGTGTAGATAATGTTGGGTTTTTTTTTCCCAGGCTATTTATAGTTCTTTGCTGCATTTCTCTTATTTCATCCATACCATTCAATATTTTTCAGCAGCACAGACTAATAATGGATTAGACTGAGGTTCTTAGGCCAGATCCCAGCTGATACAACGCAGCACGCTTCTCACTTACCGCTTTTGGAGGCTGCAGGTCTGATTTATACTGGGAGGGGACCTCTTCCATATCTCTCTGTGTAACAATGTGTCTCAATGTATTCTTGATTTTTGTAATGTAGAGCTGAAAATGAATATAAAAACTTTTCTTCTTTGGTTTTTTTCCTTGCTAAAAAAACCAACCCACCTCTCCACTCCCATCCCCCCAAACTATCAGCGCTGAATTCTGTCTAGACGCATTTAGGATGTAGGTCAAGTAAATGAATGATACTAATTGCTACGT
Organism: Aptenodytes patagonicus; assembly: GCF_965638725.1. NCBI lineage: Eukaryota > Metazoa > Chordata > Aves > Sphenisciformes > Spheniscidae > Aptenodytes > Aptenodytes patagonicus. The sequence continues at coordinate 65,705,791 of NC_134949.1, forward strand.
TGGGAGGGATTTCCACTGAGTATTTGGGCTCTAGATTCTAGCTAATGCCAAGAGGCCACTGTACAAAACCCACGCAGCGAAGAACAGAAGTATATGGAGTATTTTTATACTCTTGGTGACTAAAATATTTCTTTCTCAAGTCACTAATTAGAAAAGGAACATTTTGTATTCTGAAGGTGAAATGGTAGGTCAGTACTTTGTAACTACAAAAGTTATACTCGCCTATATAAGTAGTGTAGTGCTATGATGTGTTGCTGCTTTGCGCGTAGTGTTAAGGATGAACAACTTTGGGGTTGCAAAGATGAATGAACTGGCTTACGTGTAAAGGTCTTTACAAATAAAATGTAAGGATTCAATCAGTGGGCCAGGATATTGTCGCTTTCTCACGGCCAATAAAATGACAGAGGGCATTCAGGGATATGTTGAGGGTGTGATCTCAGTTACTACTGCATTGCTTAGGTGATCAGCATCCATTGGAGACTCCAGGATTGAGAGGGAAATTGCCATTTGTTTTTGTGGTTTTCATGTCAGGCCTTTTTCCGCTTGCCAATGTATATACCTGAATTGACTTCCTACATAGAAAAGAGTGCACCTCGCAGGAAACTCTCATTTGTGATGCTGAAATGGAGTTTCAATATTCTTTATTACCAGTAGTCTCTTCTCTGCCCTAAAGCCCATCTCCGTACTCTTGCTTTAAGAGTTGGAACTGAAAAAGTGAGAACAAAACATTGGAAAGCTGGATTTGTAGACCTGTCTTACAGAAAAGACGAAAGAAGTGGCCAATGAGGGGACTCCTGACATCACAGGGAAACTTCCTTGTTCTTGATTCCATAAATCAGCAATGATAGTATTTTTCATTAGTTCCCCCCTTGTTTTAGCTTTACTCTTCCCCTTGCTCTTTAATACTCTGCAGTCCTGTTTATGCGTATCTGACCTGTATGGTATATGCCATTTTTCCTTCCAACCAGCAGGTAAAAATCGTTTTGAACCTTAGCAGCCCATAATTAAGGGAGTGGAAGGGAGAGAGGGGGAAGCAGAGGCAAGTAATCAATTTCTTTGAACAGAACTCTGCTCGTATCTGACTTTGCCATATCAGATTTTAATTCAACGGTGCTGATGTAACGGCGTCTTGCTTTCTTCATTTGTACAGTTAGCAAGAACGAGCGCGAGCGTGTGTGTCTGTGCACGTGTGCATGGTGAGCAATTAAAAAAAAAAGTGGCGTTGTTTTTTTAATGTAGTAAGCATCGCTAAATAAAGGCATCTACCTGAACACACAGGGCACATTCCACTTGGTGCAACAGAAAGTCCAGGCATTTCTCTCTGAAACCCGTTCACATTCCACATCACCGAGCACTCGTAAAACTGTAGTGTGAATTGCTGTCTGAAGTCTGTCCTATCAGCAATTTTCAACTGAAAGTTGTTGCACTGTGTCATTTGTGTGTATGCATAAATTGTCTGGCCTTTCTGTAGGACAGCTCTGGCTTGGTACAAAAAAATAATTAATTTAGGCTTTATTGTATCTTTGGGTGTCATTTTTGTTCTGCAGAATTATGGCGTTGAATGCTTTTTTTTTTTTTTAAATGGTGTAAGTTAGCCTTAAAAAGTGGCCCCTGGGAGCTGACAGCTCAAGGAACGCAATTTGTTAAGCTGGTCTTCTGGGAGAGGACCTAAAGATCCCCCCCCTTCCCTGGGAGCGCTACTGCCCTAACCGCCCCAGGGACGCAGTAAGATGCCAGCGAGGGGAAGCAGTTTGCTCTCATAAGGCCGGGGACATCACAGTTTCCCTGAGATTCGCTGGGCCTTCCAAGGGTAAATTACCTGGTGTTACCCTCCTGAAGAGAAATACATATCCAGGGCTAAAGCTGTTGCCTTGGGCCGTGCAAAACAATACCTAGTGACTCTGAGTCACTCTGCGTGTGACACCCCTAAGGCGTTTCAGCTCATCTTTCCCTTTCCCTCTGTTCATGTGGATGCAGTATGGGTTTGTGCAAACATTTAAAACTACCTAAGATGAAAAGGACGGTGATACTAGTGCAAAAGCACACCCCCTAAACTCCTTGGTAAACCGCATTGGAGCCTCTTCTGACTGCAGATATCTCTGTTCTCTTGCCATAAGTCTGTTTAACTCTGTGTATGTGTATTCAATGGCCTCTATTTTTGTACAAGCGCTGTCATCTGGATACGGTCCCACCTGATTGTTCATGCTGCAAACATGTCCATTGGGTGGAAAGAAATTGCTGTTTTTCCTTTTTAAATTGTCTGCTTGATTCTACAAGAGAACAGACTACCTGCTTTTGTAGCCTAAACATGTATGTAGCTTTTCATTTCTTGCAAATAAATATTTTCTGTAGAAAAAGCAAGTACAACTTGTTTGCTTTCCTGACGGTTGGAAAAGATCTGATCCTTTGGCTTTCCCAAGTGCGGCACTGCATGCAATGTGTCCGTCTTCAACATGGCAGAACCCCAGTAATTCAGCACGTTGCCAGACAGAGAGGGTTAAAAGCAACGGTGTGGGTTTTTACTGAAGCTGGCTGCCCCCCCCCCACTTTTTTTTTTTTTGGAGATTAGCGGAGAATTATATCTGTCAATAACGGGTGGAAATTAGGCGAAGGCTGATGGCATTTAATAATGATAATGGCACTTGAGTGCAACTATGCGATACGGCCCCGTTAATATTAAATTCTCTCTAAAGAAAAGCGGGATCCAGGAAGGCTGATGCTTAGGGGGGCACTAGCTTCAGCCTAGTGATACCAGTCTGCTAGAGCGTGCTGGGGCTTGATTCGTGTGGGCCAAATAGCCCTCTGGAAGGTAAGGCCTTTCCCTGCACTGACTTTACACTGGGCAACTAATTGCTTAAACTGGACTCTTAAATAAGAGCTCTTTCTGCTTTGGCTTTTAGGGGTTGGGTCCTTTGCTGGCCTCAGCTCCTTCCCTTACCCTGACTTAACCCTGAGATAGCTCAGGAGCTTTCTCTAGCAATTCAGAAGCTGCTATTTTGCCTGTGTGAACAGTCGAAATTATGCCCCGCAGCCCAGAAGCAGCATCCAGCCAGGGGACAGAGTTGACCTTTGCTACTTTGCGTAGACATGGAAAAGAAAATACCTCATTTCTTCCAGTTTGGGGACTCTGTGGCTTTGCTGGCCATCCAGAGAACTTGGCCTAGTGCAGATGTGAAAATTACCGTGTGCAGAGCCGGCTTCACAAATGGTATAGTCATTTGTATTACGCCAGTTTTCTACCAGGAAAGGGACCTCGTATGAGAGTACCATGCATCCATATAATAGCAACCAAGAGCTTATCCTCTGCAGGAAATGCTAGCGATGGAAGTAATAGTTCCAGCTCTGCTGAACTGAAAATGGGAGCATGACAGATGGCTTTGGTGCCTCCTTTTCAAGGCCTCTTAAAGAAGGCTGTTTTAGGGGTTGGGAAAGGAAGCGTACCATGAAAATCAGAACACCCTGAAATTTGTGGCTGATGCGGATTTTCAGAAATGCTTTGGTTTTGGGCTAAAGAGGTTAAAGTAGCAAAAGAAATTGGCAGTGAAGGGGAAGAAAAAAACCCCAGCTCTTCTCTCCTAAGCTCTACCCTGGTGCTTTTTGCTTTTAACCCAAGGATTGCCTTTGCTGCCCACCACCATTCACTATCACAAGAAAAGGAAATTGGCATGAGAGGTTTATTTTTTCCCTGTCCTGTCTTTTTGTCTGTCCCATCGCACACACAGCCTCTGTGCAGTGCTGTAACAGAGCAGCTCTCCCAGGCGGAGCCCGCTTCCAGCGCCAGAACGTACTACCTAATCCCCCCTTGGTCACAGCAGATGACAAAGCAGCTCTTTTTCACAAAATTCAATTTCTGTACTTGAATGAAGAAGGTCTGTGGTGCTTTCTCTCAGAAAGTGGGGGGAGAAGGGCCTTACTTTGTCCTTGAAGTTCTGCATCCCACTCCTTTGCTCTCATCGTTTCAGAGGTTATTGCAGCCGCTGTCTTTCTGCTGCTGCTGCTGCTGCTGGGTGCCCCTTGCTTTCTGAACAGGCAATTTCACTTCCCAGAACTATTGATCCAGGGCACTTGTTAGCAGCATCAAGCCATACATAACATTTTTAGAGGAAAATCATTAGACCGTGACTGATTGGGGAAGTTACCCTTGGCTTAGTTTTAGCTGAGCTCAGTTCCTCCAAGCATACGAAACACCGACTGGTGATAAACGATTGGTTAAGAATCTCCTCGGGTCTCAGCATTACCCTTAAAGCATCGTACAGCAGGCGATGCTGCAGGGAGTCTGTGATTAAAAAAGAAACCCACATACAATGGAGAAATGCTGGGTGACGAGCTGTCAGCCTCGCTACCTATCACCCTCCAGTACATGCTGTTCTTTGAAAAGCATGTTACTGTTTGAATTCAAGGCTGAATTTTTATACTCTTTCTCCGGCTGATTCCCATTGCAGGGCGGGAGGAAGGGTGTCCGAATGCAGCTTGCAATGCCTCTCATGGCGCGGCGTGGGTAGTAAGTCTTCACCCTTTGCTGTTAGCTATCGCTTGTACCCATTTTACAATAGCATAGACTTCACCACCCCTGCAGGTATTTCATGGCAGATTCATCACTGGTGCTTCCTTTCCTGGTTTGTTTGCTTTGGGTTTCTTTAGAAATATGGACCTTATTAGCTTGGAGTTTAGAAGCAGCGAGCAAAAGCTTGTACCTTTGCCATAAATAAAATTATTCTGCAGGAGCCATGTCCTGTAGAGAGAGAGCACTGGGTGGGGACCACGGAAATGAGCTTCTGGGTCTAGTCCTGCTCATGGCGTGCTGGTGAATCTGGCTGACCCTTCTCCATGCTTCAGATTCCTGGTCTGCGAAATGGGGCCAGCGGTGGCTTCCTCCTCTTTATAAAGGATGCCACCATTAACCAAAACAAGGTGATCCCAAGGAGGTAGTAATTAGAAACAAAAGCATGTTTCACTTTGTGTTGAATGAGTAACGCTTGTGTGTCTTGTCTCCCTCCAGTTTGTGCTTCAAAAAGTGACTGACTTGGTTGCTCATTTCTTGGTGCTGCCTCCTGTAGGCTTCAAATGGTCCCCACAGAAGCCAGGAACAACTTGTTTAACTTCTTATAATTGAATTAAGCTTAAATTGTATTTACACAAGTTCGATATGTTGCTATAAAATTACTTTTTTGTGGATCTCCAGTAAGGAGGAAATTACAAGTTCTGGCCCTTATCTTTGCTGTGATACAACCGAAGAAAAATAACCGTTGCAGAGTAAGTCCACGTCTGTTGGGTTGTCTCACTTCCACTGTCTAAAGAAATGCTTAGGTTCTGGTTAGCCCTTTTTTTATAAACCTATTTGGTAAAAACCTGGGTTTGATCCGTGGTATTTGTGAAGGGGCAGCACCCAGGCACTTCCCAGCCAGGATCAGGTCCCTGTTGTCACCTCCACCGAACACCTTGGCAACAGGAATCGGCATATTTCTAGCTATGGCAGCCTACGCGCAGAAAGGGGAGCAGTGCTGCGAAATAGCTGGAAAATGGTTAAAAAAAGAAAAAAGAATGTAGCAGAAAGCAGTAACTTGCCAGAGAGCTAATCGGAGCCAGCGCTGGCAGAGCTGCAGGGTGAAGTGGCTCTGCCCAACAGGGCGATCTGCTGAGGTGAGGGCAGGTCGCTCCATGTTAAGCCTCAGCATCCCTCAGTTACCTGATGGATAAGCGGTGCTCTACTTGAACTTCAAATGCTGACCAAAAGTGAATGTTTTTGTGGGCATATCTATCGGTGTTGGATCTGGGAAGGGAAGCTGGCTGCTGGTTCAGTCATGTTTAAAAAAAAAAAACCAACACAAAAAGAGGGGGATGCAAATACATACATACACACACGTGTGTGAGTATGTAGAAATATATGTATTTTTGTATGTTTTCCTGGAGGGTGAATTTTGAGGGTTATCCCGAGGGTGAATTTTGTATGACCTCAAGGAATATGGACCATTCAAGATAGGCTGACATCTCACTGGCTAGCTTGGCACACCGAACGAGTAGGGTTCCCTCACCCCTTTCTTCCCCACTCCCCTTTTTTCCTATATCCACCTCTTTTCCATTAGGAATAGGATTTTCAGTCCCTCCCACTCTGAATAAAACTTACCGCAGCGCGCACAGCCTGTGCACACTGGAGTGTTCGGATGGGGATTTAACAGGCTATGTGAGTAATGGAATAAACCTCCTTCCCTTGGTTTTACTCCAAAGGCTGAATTCCCTCCTCTCTCCGCATTTCCTCTTTCATTCCCACCATCCACCCTGCTGTTGAAGGCATGCAGTGTGGCGAGAAGTTTCCACCCAGGAAAAAGAGCTTCCCACCTGCTGAAGCTTGTCAGCTCTCCCAGATGAGCAGGGGAGTCACTGCAGAGTGATGCGAGGTGCTCCTCTTAACCCAACCACTGAGCTCCCGGCAGACTTGCCAGCTTAAGAAATGAGATCCCGGCCGTGGGAATTCAGGCTTTTGCCAGCACGACGACCCCAGATACCGGCAAACCCTGCTAAAAATATATTTTTGTGCTCATCCTTTCCCCCCTGATCCAGCGGTATGTCTGCCACCACGTCTTGGGGCAAACGTGACGCTCTAAGGAAGTTTCTGCTGTTGCTGCCTTTCTCAAACCACAGGAATTGACAGCTATGCCACAGGTGTAATTGTGCAAGCAGGGCTTTCCTCCACGAGCCTCACATTCTCTCATAATTGCTCATATTCAGAAAAAAGGCATAGGAAGTCGATTTAGCACTTCATGTTGCAAATGAGTCATGCAAATTGCAGCAGTCGGAGGAAAAACAGGTAATCCCGGAGCACAGTGTAAATGTGGTCATGTGGGCAAAATGGTTATTGACAAGCAGGAGCTACGGCAGGGTTTATGCTGGAGAAGGAGGACGTGGCTCAGTGGCGTGGATGTTCGCTGGGGAGGGGGGAGGAAATTCTTATTCGTTGTTAGGCTTTGCTCCAGATGCTCTGGGGGAGGTGGAGCGATTTGCTGGGGCGCAGGCCACAGAGCTGTTCTCATGCGCACCAAAGGCTAAAAGAGTAAAGCTGTGAGATGACGTATACTGTTCTGCTCTCCGAGTGCAAAATTAGATTAAATTAATTTAATTGCAATTAAAGTATTTTTTGCACATGCCATTGGCATTTCTCATAGCGACAGAACATACGGTTTTCACTAATGACAAAACCTTGACGACACCGTTGATGAGAGAGGGGCTTGTGGCACTGCTCCTCATCCTTGGAGCTGGCTGTTGGGCGAGGTCTGAACTGGTCTGTGACAGTTCCACCTCCAAATGTCTTAGTTTCCTTCTGCGAAACGAGTTGTCACGTGTTCTTTAATTGGACGCTTTCACTAGCGATGCTGGCTGCTAATTTCCCTGGAAGTTCCTGAGGTCCCAGCTCCGCATGGAAAAGGCGTCGGTGGTTTCAGTAGAGCTCCATGCTGGTTTGCAGAGCTCTCTGCACGCAGCTCGGAGCAGGATCTAGACCTTCTTTTTAGAGTTCTGCATAAGAGCTGCAGTTTTGCCTCTGATAACCCCTGTATTACATTGGTTAATTATGCTTTCTTCTATGTGCTTCATTAGTAACTAAAAATACTCTGAGGTTTTGGGGAGAAAATTTATGTACATATTGGGGGAAGCGTATGTGCATATAGATAATATGTGCATCATTTATGCGTATGGATGTAACACAATTTTGAAAGTTGGTTAGATTTTTGAATGCTTGAACTATAGTTAAAAAAAATCCACTTTTCATCATGCTTCTCTACTGCCAACAAGGGAGGGGGAAACGTTAATTGGCTGGCTTGGAGAGCCTGTCTTTGCTGAAGTCAAAATCACGTACACACGGTATGTGCTAAGTATGGAGAAGCCGAATCTTTAAATAGGGTTGGAGAAGGAGCCGGATTCAGGTGTAAAGAACCTGCTGGCTGTCCTGAGTCTGATTCATGCCCAAGGTTTTGCAACGCTTGTGCTCTGGTGCATACGGGCAGCAGGTAAATGCTGTTACCTGTTTGGCTTTCGATCACGCCGCTGGCTGTGCGGTGGCACAGGGACCATAAAGAAGGGGCAAGGCCACCCAGGGAAAAGTCACCTGTGGAGAAGGGGTGGTTCTGAAATCTGTTCCTGTAGGGTTTGCCTTCTCTGCAGAGTGTCATTGTTCGTGTTTCTCCTCTTTTTTTCTTATGTCTTTCTATCGTGGATTGCACTGCCTTGGAGAAGTTTTGGATGCAGAAAATAAAGCACTGGCTGAGCATAATTCCTGCTATAATTTCTGCATAGTCCCAGACCTTGACCTTTTCTGTACTTTTTAATCTCATTGTCACGGTCAGCTCATGTGCTTAAATAGCCCCACACCGGTGCCTCCCTGGAAAGTTTTCCTTAGTCGTCCCCCCCCCAATGAACAGAAGGGAGAAGCGGGGAGCGAGGTGGGAAGGCAGTTTATTTTACTAAGAGGCATGGTGATGTTTGCATCAAAAGATCTCTCTTTGGAGCTGGGTGCTTTGATTCTGAGCGTACTAAATTGAGATTGCCTGGCAAAAATTTAGGAGAGATTAATACGCAAACAAGCACGGGGTACGGGAGGATCAGGGCACCGCTGGGCGCTCCGGGCCGCTCGAGCTCGCTCTCAAAGGTATTTTCAGCGCGACGCCAGGAGGGAACGGGGCACGGCCGAAGCCACCTCCTGACCCGGCAGCCCCGGCTCCCTGCGGCCCGGCGGTCCCCTCGGCGCGTGGGCTGGGGCGTGGCGCGGCCGGGCGTGGCGGCGGGGGGGGGGCGTGGCGGCAGGAGCGGGGCGGCGATTGGCGGGCGGGCGGCGGGGCGTGGCGGAGGGCGGGGGCGGCCGGGAGTTTCCCACAATGCCCCGCTGCAGTGCGGCCGCCGATGGATGCTGCGCGGTCGCGCTGCCATTTGCAGCCGCCGCGGCTCGCAGCGCGCCCCGCGGCCCCGGGAGCAGCGGGCCCCCGGCCACCGCCGCCCCCCCGGCCACCGCCGCCCCCCAGCGCCTGCAGCCGCCGGCCGCCCCCCGCCTGCCCCCTCCGCCCCCTCCGCCTTCTCGGCCCCTCTGCCCCGCCGCGATGAACCCCCCCGCCGCAACCGGCGGGGAGGAGACGGGGGCGGCGGGTGGCGGCGGCTGCCGGGGGGCCGAGGGTGGTGGGGAAGCGGCGGGTGCCGCCGGGGTCCCGGAGGAGCCGGGGCTATCCGCGGCGGAGGAGTCGCTGGAGGAGAAGCTGCGGAGCCTCACCTTCAGGAAGCAGGTGTCCTACAGGTGGGTGCCGGGCGCCCTCGGTGCCCCTCTCGGGCACGAGGCACCCGCCGGCGGGGAGACGGCAGGCGGGGTCCGGCGGCGGTGCGGCCGGGCGGCGGCGTGGGGGCAGCATCCTGGAGCCTGAGGGGGCTTTTTCTTCATCCCGAAGCCTAAAAGAGCCTCCCCCACCTCCAGACCGGCGTTCCGTTAAGCCAGCGACCCGTCCCCAGCCCCGCCGCTGCCGTCAGGTTCGCGGCGCTCCTCCGGCGCGGCAGCGCCGGGGGAGATGGGGAGGGGGACGGTGTACGTCGGTGAACTTCGGAGTTAGTCGGAGAGAGAGTCGGGGATCTTGCCCGGCTGCCAGGGGAATAGGTCTGTCTCTACGCTTTGCCCTTCTCAATAAAACCGCGGCCGCCCGTGTTCCCGGCGCCTCCAAACGCTCGCAAAAGGGATCGGAAAAACCTTTCTTGGTGGCATCGCTGCTCCCGAGAGGGGTTTCCTCTGCGGGAAGTCTCAGGGACTGCAGGTCTCCCCTCCCTGCCCGCTCCCCACCCGTGCCGGCAGCCGTTGCGTAAGCCCCAGCGGTTGACAAGATCGGTGGGCTGCTGAGCCCAGCACCCCCACGCGTGGCTGCGGGCCGAGAGCGGGCAGCCACCGGGGTGCCACATGACATGCCATAGCCAACGCAGGCTGTTACTTTCATAACCGGGGTCTTGTATTTTTATGGCCCCGCGTTTATCCCGTATCTCTGCTATCAAATAAATGGGTTTCTTCCTTCTGTAAATACACCTGCATGAGGGGGCTGTCGGTGGGGCTCGTCTGCTTTTCTGTTACCGCCTAGGATCTGTTAATGGTCAGCAGCTGCTGAAAGTGATTGCTGTCTGAGAAGCTTCGTGCCAAAAAGTTCTCGAATTCTGGCTGCTTTCTGGCAGCACACCGTCAGTGACTAGTATTCTAGTGTGCTTAGGGATGAGCCCTCTTAACTGGGAGGATAGAAAGCACAGAGCTGCTGCTTATTTTGTCTCTGCAAGGGAAGAGTGCCTCTAGCTCTAGGTAAATTACCTGAAGAATCTCCCCTAACACGGAGATACTTCTTTTTAATGTGCTGTCAATTTACATCTGAGATAGCTTAGTAATGGTTTGGATCTCTGCGTGTGGTAGGGCTTAAAAATGATGTAATTAAATGCTCTTCATAGCTGAAGTTTTATATAATACTTCATGTATGCAGAGAGACTTCCCCGTAAGGGCTGATGGTCTCACTGGTGAGTGTGAAGTTTGGGATGATTCATACTAGACTCAATAAGGTGAGTGGTGTGGAAAGGAAAACTTGCTGGACACCTAAAGAGCATTACATCAGTCATCTCTCAGTACTTTTGCATCTCTACCTTGACAGTTTTCCTAGTGCGTGCCATTTAGGGGCAAGTTGTCTATTGCAGGTAAAGGCAGATTCTGGAGGTGGGCTGTTGAAGTAGCTGCTAATGAGACCCGTTTGCTAGCGTGTCTGCTCTTGGCACAGAAGGCATGGGGCTTGCAATAGATCTTGGAGGTGCTCTATTCAGGCTCTACGTTTTCTTTTTTATTTCATTAATTTTGGCATCTTCTCCCTTTTTTTTTTTTTTTGGGGGGGGGGGCGACATTAAAACCTGTTCATAATGTTCTGTTCTCTAGATTATCTAGAAGTGTGTTAAAGACATGGGTATTCTTGAAGTTTTCTGCATGGTTGATATTTGTAAGGGTTTCATAATAAACACTCGTAGGAGGAAATGTAGGGGTTTTTTTCTCTTTCTCCTGCCTCTCCTCTCCTCCATCTAGGCAAATGTACAAGTCCTGAACCTTCAGATATAAAAGCCTTTTCCTAAGCATCTCTTGATGCGTATTACTCATTCTACTTGAGTTAGGATATGTGTGAGAAAGCACATTTTCTTTGCATCCTTGGATTTCCACACCTTTTCTTCATTTGGAGCTGGTTTCCTATGAATAGTGTGCACTCTCTCATTTATCCGTAACGGGAACAATCTGAGTAGATAGAAGAGTAGAAAACTTCCACAAAGGACCTCCGAGCTCTCCACACCCTGCATCCCCAGGCTCCTTAAATTGCTACCATTTCTCTCGGTAAATTATGGTGCTGAAATACATTCATAAATGTAAATGACTATATTATATACAGGAAAATCTATTTATGTTGGCACTTGGACTCCCTTATCCACTGGTACAATAGAAATTATTCAAGGCTTCATACAGACTTTCAAACAGCTCATTTAGGATTCTCTGTGCAGGTGCATTACATTGACATACACCCATATATCTGTATTTATACGTGCAGAAAAAAAAGCAACAGTTGGAACCTGCTTAAAGTAATAAAGATTCATGAAAATGCATGTAAAAAAATTTTGGCAATTGAAGGAATGAAACAGGTGGCTGAAAGAGAGGTCAAGGTATTGTCACAAGGGGAAAAAAGGAAGAAGAAAAAATTTCCTGTACCAAATTTACATTAATAACTTCCTATTATGAAACTATGGTTTACCTGAGTCTGGCATAAAGTATCATCATTTCCCCCCCCCTTTTTTTTTTTGTTGCTAAACAGCAACTGCCTTCATTATCATGCAGATCTATTTAGCTAATGACATAGCTGTTGCATACAAATAACTTGTTAGTTTCTCTAGAACTGTACCAAAACCATGAGTAACAATGTTTTGTACCGATGCAGCCAGTGGCTTACAATGCAGAAACTGCTGTATTAAACATGTTAAGATTTTGTGTAGTAAATACCAATGTAGGCATGTTTGTCCCCCATATTGAACCATCAGGAGGAAAAACTTGCCTTAAATAACACAGGTGTGCCTCACAGGGAGCTCAAAAACTCCCTTGACCTTGCTGCGTTCCCAGCCATACCCACCTTGCACCTGACATTCAGGAAGCTCGTTGTCTGCACCGAAAGCTCATCATTCCGTTAAGAGTAGATGTTTGCTTGCTGTTTTCTTTCTAGTAATATGCTGTAATTATGTATACATACACAGTGGGGATGTGCCACTTACCTGTGCTTGTGCGTGAGCTAATGGATTTAAAGCGTGTCTGTTTCTGTGTGTGTGTGCTGCCAACACACATCCCTTAAAGTGGCTCTTAATTCGGATGGGGTGCCTGCCCTGCCTGATGTAATAGGGGGTGCTGCCACCGGAGCTCAGCCGGTGGGTACTGCTGGTCCCGCCGGCGGTGCAGAGCTGGTGAGGGAGGGAAGGGGTGGTCTGCAATCAGAAGCGTCGATCCCCCACGATGAGGGGTGTCTTGCAGAGCTGGTCCCTGTACAGACTGAACGAAAGGTCAGAGAAATGGTCTTCCTTTTCAGCCTCGTGCACTTAAATGAGGCCAACTGACTTAATAGTTGGATGCTAACAGCTAAGCAGTAATTTTAGGGCTAATTTTTTACCCTACAAATATGGAATTAAGTAACTTAAAGATGTTTTGGCTTTTCTGCTTAAAATCTGAACTATGGGCTCACAAAATGAAAAACTTTTTTATAAACTGATAGAACCAAAAGTTCAGTTTCCCACCCCACTGTGAAGAAATGGGCAAATGGAAAAAAAGAAAGTGAATTAAATATGTATGCCTGCCAGAGAGAAATGCTCTCTACAGATTGATTCTTGGAGTGGTATTTACCCCCTACATTTCTAGACCTGGCAGAATATTTACAAGACATTGTGACACAAAGCTAGTGGGTAAATTTTTCTTTCCTGTTATTTTTTTATTATTTTGTCACTGCAAAGTTCTGTGAGGAACCTCATGGTCTCTTTTAGCTAAAGTAGAGATTAAGGTAGCTTTCCCAAAGTAATTCTTGAAATAAAGAGAAATTCAGATTATACCAAAGAGAATATTTCCACAATAAAAAGCTATGGCTAGAGAAAACCTTGGAAATAAAACTCTATCCGGCAGGTTTCCTGCAGCTGTTTGCAGCTCTAAAAACTTATCTGAAATGCAGTCTTGTCATTTAATTCTTTAAGCTTAGAGATATAGTAAAAGGTAAAAAACCCAAACAAACAATCCCCCCAAAATAAAAAAAACAAAACAAACCCCAAACCCCTAAAACAGCCAACACACGCCAAAAAGCAAACCAACCAAAACCATCAATAATGCAAATGGTTTTTAATTTCTTTTTAATTATTCTTTAGAAATCCAGGGAATCTTGATTAGTGGCATTGGAAATAGAAATAGTTGTAAGTTTTAATGGCCCTCTTGTGAGAGCTCAAGTGGCGTTTGGCAAACGCTTGTCACTAGGGAGTAGCTTTTCTAGAGAAATGTCATTTCATTTCGACCAAGTGGAGAAATCCTGCCTGATGCAGTGGGTGGCAGGCTTTAGGATTCTTGCTTGTACATGGCTCAGGGATTTCCAGAAGCGGGGCCATAACGAACCATCTGAGAGTCCCATGCTGTCAACAGGCAGCGCGTTGGCGGTTTGGTTATCGTGCTTTGTCTTTGGCTAAGGTGGCTTGCCTGAGCAGGAAACCGTGCGTTTCACTTTTAGTAATGGAAGTGGCTGGAGGCGCTGGTTTTCTTAACTCACCGTGTCCATTGGCCGTCCAGTTCCACTCAGAAATGTCGCTGTCTAAAATAGGTGGTTTGAGTTTCCTTGGCTGATGTTTCTCTCCGACTTGCCAAATGAATCTGTTTGGGATGTGCCTTGTGTGCTTTCCTGACCCTTCCTCTGCAAGCAGAAGCCAAGAATCAAGCTGGCCCCTCCTCCTGCACCCTCGGCAGGAGGACACCATCAGCAGACTGCTTGTCTGTTGTGGCAAAAAGTAGCTGGAGTTATAATTAGAGTGGGTTTTGTTACTGCATTTGAAGGGGAAAAAGTTACAGCAGAGAAATCCTGGGAAATCCCTGATTACACAAGCCTCGTCACTGTTGATGAGCATGTGAGTACCTGGGACTACAGATGGGGCCTTAAACCAAAACAGACATTTAAGGATAGTGAACATCCTCATTTTTTTGCTTCATTTATTTACGGACATGATAATGATCATAAAACGCGCATCACTTCTCAGTAAATATTAAATAGAGGCAGGATGGTAGAGGTGTCTCCTATTACTAATTATTTTATGACATATGACAGCATTTACTAGTGTACTGTGAAGCACTATAAATAATTAAAGCTGAATGACATTTGTAAAAATAAAACACCCAACACAAGCCTTTGATCTTTTGTGTTGATTTCTTTTACTTAAGTTTCCTTGAATCTTAATACATCCTATTTCTACAAATGAGTGAGGTTGTTCTGCATGAAAATGATGGATGAATTTTTATCTTCTACCAAATGTCAAGAAAATGATTCTCGCTCTCCGGCCTAATCTCGTAAGATTTGCTTAGAACTGTCTTTGTTAAGAGTTTCGGGTATGTACTGTACAGAGTTGTTACCACCCACTCGCATAACAGTGACTCAAGTTACTTTGTCACCCAAAACATCCATCACCATTTTATCATTTTCTCCCAAAGCATATCACTGGACGTTTTTGGTACCTGAAGGGGCCTTCATGAAGCTCTTTCACTTATAAAGCTTTGAGGTGGAAGTTCTGTGTTGAAACAAAAAGCAGAAAAAGGCTAGGATAGTGTAGAAACAAGAATAATACCACGGGAAAACCAGATTGACGTTTAAAGTTCCCTCCTGACTTCAAGATGTGGCTGCAAGTCTGGCCATCAATGTCTCTAGGTCACACAAAGTAAAAGGACTGTCTTTGAATTTACAGCATGTCTTATGTTCTCCCTTTTATATCGGAGGTTAGCAGTACTTTACAAAAGACACATTGTGAATGGTAACTGGGTAAAGCTACACGAGAGCTGCAATGGAATTACGTACATACTCAGAATGAGGTAAATGCATCACTAATTTGAAAGCGGGAGCCTCTACAAGCGCATAATGAAGTTGTGTATCACAGACACAGACCTGTAGCCTCAGATAGCCCTGGGAGTGTCGCAGGTGGAAAATTTCATCAGGTAATAAATGCTGAATCAGATGCCGTGTAACTTTGACGGGGTGGAAAAACACTTTAGTTCTGGCTAGCCCTTTGGAATAAATGAGCAGGTAGTCGGTTCTTCTCGCCCGGGTCAGTCATGGGGCTGATGAAATGATTTGCTTGAAACTTCACCAGGCTTTTGACAGGGGATTTTTTATTTGGCAAACTTGGCAACTTGGCTGAGATGTTGGGAAGGTGATGCATCTATGCAACAGTCTTCTGTGCTCTTCCTGCTTCTTTATCGGTAAATCCAGCACAGCCTGGGCATGAGACACTGACAATCAGCCAAAGGGTTTCCTAGATATGAAGAAAAAGAAGGAGGAGGAAAGAAGAATAAGAAAATAATCAGACATGGGAAGCTTGTAGCTTTGTGGAAACCTCTTCTACTTACAGAACTGACGACGAGGAACTTTGCTTTGGAATAAAATAGATGTGGAAAGTTGGGCCTCCTTTTTGTGTCTCACTCTACAAGTTGTTTGGGTTTTTTTTTTTTAAACTCTTTGTATGTGGGAGTGATGCGTTAACTCAATTATACTGTTCACATGTCCCAATGTTGGGGTGTTTTTCCCCTCTTGTGGTTGAATGATTTGACCATTTGTCGCTCTTAACAGAGAAAAGCTCTGTGGGACTGGGTGTATGTGAAAAAATGTGTAAGAGTACATTAAGATAAGACCGTGTATGTGCGTATGTGTGTCTACAGAGTCTATAGGAGCCTCCATGGGGATTAGTGCTGGATATTTGATAGCTGTGTATGGGTAAGGTGACGTCACGGTGAATGACTTCAGGGTGAAGGAAGGTGTATGACAGGACATGGGCATGAAGGACTCTGCTGTGTGTTTTGCAGGTTGCAGCTATGTGGGAAAACCATCTCTACTTTCTACTAAGTAACTGCTGGACCTTGTGTGGGCTGAGGAAAGTGTACCGGGGTGGGCTGTGTTCGGGAGCCTTGGTGCATGCTCTGTATAAATGCCCACGAATGTAAGACGAAGGGATGTCATTATGTTGCTAATTCCAGTGTATAGTGTGTGGGTTTTCTCCCTTTACTTAACTGTCCTTTCTTCTGAGGTAATACATATTTATGCATATAAAATGTTAATGTGTTTGCTCATGGTGGAGGCCTTAGGTCTGATGGAAAGTGCTGTGCCAAGAGCTGAGTCCAAGGTTTGCGGGCCCATCCAAAGCCACCAGCTCTCTCTGGTTTCATTTCTCATTTCTGTCTATACTGCACTTCTTTTTATTTCTCTTGTCCTGCTGCTGTCGGTATGGATGTGCTAGCCTGTGGGTATAACTGCTTCCCATGTTGTGCCAGCTCCTGAATTCTCCCATAACCCTGTCTCTCAGGGTGCTGAGCTTCTGGTAAGGCCGTCGCTGATGCATGTGCAACCCACTTTATGCTGCCAACAGGGAAGTTGATAGCATCTCAGCCAGCTCATAAAGGCTTTTTTTTGCCTCTCTGGAAACTTGTCTTTTGCATTTGCCTATAAATGAATTCAGGGAGGATTTCGTTGGTGACAATTAAGATGCATGTGGCCTTCACACAAGCACCACCTTGTCTACTGTGTGCTGGCTGCCATGTGCCACAGGTTGGCTGTGATCCTGCACAGCCTTCCCTGTCCAGACTGTGCCTGAACCCTTCTCTGAAGGTGACACTGGGCTTGGGGTGACTGTGGTTAGGAAGAAAAATGGGTTTTTTCACCTTAAATTTCACGAGAATTGTTTCTCAGTTACAAAAGACCTCAGCCCCCTATCTTGGTCTGCAGAGGAGACCCACAAATGGAGTAGGAGACAGTGTAGTTTCAAGGAAGGGGCTGTTTGTTTTTTAACATGAAACAAAAAAGTCTAATACTTGTCCATTATACTTTGTCTTGGCTTTTTCCACCTGTAAGGCTGTAATCTGTAAGTGATATCTACCTAATACAGGCAGAGTAGGACCTGATTCTTTGTAAATCCTCTTTGAAAAACAGAGACAAAGGAAGATAAAGTGACTTATGGCAGATGGAGTCTGTGTGACAAAGTGGGAACGGATCCACAACCCTAGCTTTAAGAGCAAGGCCTCTCATCCAGGTTCAAAGGAGAGGGGAACAGAAGTGAACCGAAACTGCAACTTTCAGAGAAAACCTGAAAGTTGGGGGAGAGACAGAGGACAGCTGTGCATAAATATTGTAATTTGATCTTGTTAGAGTACAATATACCCAAGTTTTGCCTCTGAATTATTTGTGCTTTGAGCAAACGAGCAGGTTCGTTTTTAAAGAGCTATGGTAACCTGAGGCTGCCACAGGGCACTAAGTGGTTCTTCTGAATGTCTCAGCACCTCCAACGACCTTCCTGAAATGGCTCAGCATAAAGGTAGGTAAGGGATTGAGGGGGAAGGGAAAGATTTATTAGCTGGTTCTGAGGAACTAATGGTCACTAACTACTGCACTCTTGGCAAAGTAAGCTGGTGCAGGGCTGAGCCTGTCTGTACTCTGGGATTGAGCCTGGCATTTCCCCGATACTTTCTATACTGCATTTTTGAGGAAGCTTGGCGGTTTGAAACACTTATGCTAGAAAAAGGCTTGGTAATGAGGTCCTGAACCTTTCAGCCCTGAATTTCTCTTCAAACGCAGCTCTGAATGGCACTGCCAGAATTCCCTTCCATTTAACAGCTGTTTGAAAGCTCAGCTAACTTCAAAATTTACAGTTCATAATGGGAAACTGCTATTTTATCATCTGGTTCATCTACCCTTTTTTTGAGGGGTTATGGCTTCAAATTCTGCCTAGGAAGTTTTCCAGCTCACTGGCCCTACAGACTACCTAACACTAATCCCCATTGTCGAAGACAAATGGCCATGTAGTCAGAGAGAATGGAGGCGTCTAATTGTACTTAGGTTTGAAGAATACTAACTTAACGCATCATTGCTCCTCTTGTGTACCTTTGTGGATAAACGTGAGATCTGAGAAGATGCAGGATGCTACCCTCTCAGGCTGCCGATAAGGTATATGCCATCAGCAATGAGTTTACTTATTGGCATTGGGGAATGGTGCTGCTGGCTGCCCTATAGCCTCAGCTAGGCTATAGGTGCACTGCAGAGATAAATAATATTGATGTCTTTGGCTGGCTGACTGTATGTAAAAGTTCTTGGTGGAGAGATGTGGGCTCTTTTTGAACGTCCAGGGACTTGGAGGAAGGTGTTTAGTGGTGAGAGGTGTAGGTGCGGGTAGTGGGAATGTGGTGCGTGAATACCTTGTCTTGCTTTGTATTATCCTCTTCAGATGGATTCAAAATTATCCATTCCTCCCTCGCTGTTACTAAGGAATGTGTGTTTAATATGTACATCTAAAGTATGTCTGATTAGGGCTATATGATACATGAGTGTTTGGGGGTATGACCTGACACTTTTTACAGGCGGAGAAAAAGAAAATCTCATTTTTAATATAGACATAATTATAAGAAGCACTATGCTTATGTGGTACTCACTTCAATATTTGTAATGTCACTAACTTCACAATATTTCAAAATTGTAAAATTTTTTTCAATATTTCTAATTTCTTTCAAATGTTCCTGAGTTTGGCTTTTCATAAAAACAAACAGCAAAGCCCCTAATAGCTGGATTATATGTCTTCTAAATTGTATGACTCATCAGGAAGCTTGACCCACTGGGGAACGTTTTCCAAGTGGGGCAGGGATTAAGCTTCAATTGCACAGATTCATCAAAGATGATGAGTTGAACATCTTAGAATCCCTCTGTGCTCTGAAACTGCTCCCTGATGCTGTGTAATATGCAGGAGGGGGGACTGCCTGTGATGCTCGGAGAGGTGCCATGAGGTTTCTGGGCACCATAGGAGAGGGTGAGGAAGCGAAATGGCTTTGAAGCCTGTTAGCATTAAAAGATGATGAGAAAATACCTTCCTGTCATCACTTTATTTCATTAGGTTGCTAATGAGTTTCCTCTAGGGATGGTAATGGGGTAGTTCTTATGCTTTTATCCAATTAGTGAATGATCCCAGGAGTACATCCTTTTGTTGTGAAAACACAGCGAGTTTCGTTCCAACTCGAGCGCTGCATCCTGTAGGTTCTCTGAAGGCAATGAAATGCCATGTGTAGGTGCACGCTAGGCCAGGTCCTTGGTTATTAATTGCTGATGTTAGCCTCATTTATGGTTTTGAGATGATGCCCTAGAGGGCAATGGACTCTCCTGTGAAAGTAAGTGAAATGCCAAAGATGTGAATAAAGTTTCATTATGAGTTTTGAGGTTAGTTGTAAGTTGAGACACTGAGAGAATTCGCATGTTAAAAACCCATGTAGTTAGGAAACGAAAGAAAAGTGCCTTTGATGCTATTGCCTTAAGGGATATCTAGTACCAGTGTCTTGCCAGCTGCTTGTGCTCGTAGGATCCTTTGCTGCTGGCACTATAGTCACCTCCAGGTTTTAGCCTGATTTAAAATGACATTGAAGAAGGAATTAGCAGCAGTACCAATGCAGCTGGCATGTTTGGTTGTGGGTAGCTTTCCATTAGTGGAAAAACTTAAGCTATTCTTTATTTTTCATTTTTGTCTCTGCAGGTAGCCAACAGTTGCCACTGTCACTTCTCTTGCAGGGCAGTGTATTTGGCTTTGGAGCAGGTAGTTCCTTTGTGTTGTCCCTGGCCAGTTTTTACTGTGATAGAATTTCTGGATTTCTTTATTTTTGAGTTGCGCCCTCTCCCTTTTCATTCTGTAATTTGCCTTTGTCACTCTATCTTCAGTCTTGCAGCGTACTTCTGTCTTTTTGCTGATTCCTGCCAAGACACCGGTGCTCTGCGTGGGTTTATGTACCTGGGGCTGCGCAATGCACAGTGCAATGAGCGAAGATCACACAACTCCATAAACACTGGGCTTCATGTTCTACAAAGTTAGATTTAAATTATTGAGCTCGCTCCAACAGTTTTTTCCTGCTTCCAAGGCTAGTGTGAGCTTTATAGTCCAGTGCTGCATCTCTGATTCTTTACTATCAAGATGCTCACAATAAGCTGCTTCCTTTCCCTGTTAGATTTGCAGTACTGGAGGTCTTCAAACCCTGTGGTGGTAGACTATGTTGCAGTGGTTGCAAAGTGGTCATGTGCATGTTTTATGTGCAATTGGGTATAAAGATAGAGACTGTTTTTGAACTTCTCCCTATCAATGTAATGCAAACCTATGGCAAAAAGGAGAAGGCACCAGTTGCCTTCAGCTTTTCTTTTTTCCAGCTTTTTCAGGTGTTGAAGGAATGCTGAAAAGCGCGCAGCAAGCCCTGCTGGTGCATAACAAACAGTGCTGGAGTAGAGTCACAGTGGCTTGGATACAGGGTAGCGTTGTGATGCTTGTGTGGACTCTTTTGGCCTTGCAAATCTTGATTCAAACTGGATAGCAAATGGGAAAACAATGTTTTTCATTTCTTTGAGTCTGATGTGGGCCAATATCATCGATTGACAAATGCGCTATGATCCAGGGTGAACAGCAAAATTACTGAGTGCTGGGTTATTTGGTCTCTGTCTTGTCAGCTCT
This sequence comes from Aptenodytes patagonicus, assembly GCF_965638725.1. Classification (NCBI taxonomy): domain Eukaryota; kingdom Metazoa; phylum Chordata; class Aves; order Sphenisciformes; family Spheniscidae; genus Aptenodytes; species Aptenodytes patagonicus. The sequence goes on from NC_134949.1 coordinate 65,726,548, forward strand.
TCGTTTCTCTTCTTTCAGCAGATAGTGGGAGGGATGACTAATGTTGGCTGTGATGCTGCGGCAGTTCTGAACTGGACTGAGACCAATATAGCAGTTAAGATGTCCCCTCACGAAGCTTATATGTGGTGTTTAGAAACTGCTAACCTGATGGCATTCGGACAAGTGACCTGGGGTCTTTTCCAAAACATCCCCTTATCTGTTAAACCTTAATCCATTTGAAAGGGAGAAAAACCATAACCTTTAGCAGGGATGGCTGTGGACAGTCTGGCCTGGAAGACTTTGGTGCCCTCCAAAGGGAGGGCTGGCTGGAGCACAGCTTTTCTGCTTTCCAGAGAGGATACTGCATGTCTTTTCCTCTGGGAACAGCCTGGGCTCTCCCAGCCCACAGCAAGTCCAGACACCTCTTGGGGATGTGATGGCCATCAACAACATAAGCCAAGCATTGCGCATGTTCATTCAAGCCCGTGGGCAGTTTCAAGCTGGAAGGACTCTGAGAAATGCTCTCCAGGGCAGGATGGACCCAGAGAGCTTGTGTGTAAGCTCTCCCCTTAGTGAATGTGTTTCAGAAGAGCCTCATACGTGATGATTTCTTTTTCTTTTTTTTTTTTGAATGGAGTAAATTCCGCTCCTTTTTTTTTTTTTTTTATGAAAGACACAAAGCTAAGCTATCTCTGGCTAGTACTGGTAACTGGAAGAGGTCTTTAGTATGACACAAATATTTTTTATTTCCTCATATGTAGTAACCCAGAGTCGCCTATTCTAGATCAAGTAATGCATTGTTCCCAATTTTCACCTTGCATCTGGTGAAAATGTGAGAGATCGGATAACAGGGAATTTAAAAGAAAAGCTTCCTCTAATCCCTTGGTTGGGCAATGTGGTCTTTTCTCCCTAATCCATGGATTGCACGATACACTCTTCTCTCCTTACCCCTACCTCCTTAGTGCCGAAAGGAGAGCAACCAAATGTAGTTCTGCCATCAGCTCTGATGGGACTGTGAAAATATCCTCAACCTGGCCATGCAATAGCTGCTTACATTTCCAATTCCCTCTTTTCGAAGAAAGACTGAGTTTGGTGTTCGTATTAGTACCTGGTCTTGTACTGAATTCAAGTAAAACAAGCATACAAAGGGAATACAGAAGAAGAGTAAGCCACAGCTGCTGAACCCTGATGTGGGGGCTCCTGTCTTTGTGAAAAGAGAGGAGCTCCTGCTGACTCTCTGCGGGAGCAGAAGATACGAAGACTGATTTTGGGAGGGAGATGGAATGAAGAGGGGAGCTGACCTGTGGTTGTCAAAGTGCCAGGTTCATTCCTCCTCGCTTCCTAATCACTAAGGATCATTGTTTGTTCAGGGAGAGTTGCAGCACAGGCACCGGCAGGGAAAGCTTTCATCACATGCTGATTATGCCTCTCTCCTGACTTAGCAGAAAAAGAAGGTAATTCACTTTCTTGTCAGTGTTTGGCCTTTATCCTGAGATTACTCATGTCTTTTGCTTCCTGAAAATCGGAGATCATCCTCTTTCACACGTGAAGTGCCAAGATACCAGATGGCCTTGCCTTTCTGCCACCAATGACCTTATTTTGCTATCCTCTGCAGCTGTGCATCTTACTAAATGAAAGCTGCAGCTGACTGTCTCCTGGAGGATGTGGATGTGGGCCTGCAGCTGGGTCTGGGAGCTCTGGCACGTGCCTGCTTCTCCCATCTGCTTGTGTTTGATGGAGCTGTAGGTCATAAAAAGAAGTTTTGCTCATTTTGGCCCCAGTCAGATTTTTGGACCCTTCAGCTGACCAGGCATTTCCAGTGGGTCACAAGCTATTATAAGATGAGATGGGGAAAGGGAGGCAGGGTGGGAAGTTGTGCTTAGGGTGCACTAGGTAATGCTTTATAACTAATTTTTCCAAGCTTGAAAGAGGCCCTTAGGGATGTGAAACAGAGAGAGAAAGAAAAGGAGGAGGAGGAAATAAGCTGGGATGGAAAATCGTAACCCAACTTTCCCCCACTTCGATCCAAAGGCTGAAAAAGGGAAGATGTGAATTCCCCTCCAGTTGGAGAAGCAGCCTGCTGTCTCAAAAGGCTGTTCCCTGGCAAGTCGGCTCTCCTGCCCACTCCCACTGGCAATGTGGGGATCGCGGCCAGAAAACGTGGGGCTCTCCGGGTCTTGCTGCGGCTGAGCCCTGCCTGGGCAGTTGCCTCCACTCCCTGCATGGTAGCCCCTTCCCCAGCCACCCCCACCCGAGCATCCAGCGGGAGCTTTTTGTTTCTGATTCAGACGCTCTGCAAACGGTGTCACAATTTGTCAGGTGCCGAGAGTGATATTTGCTTGATGGAAATGTTGGCCCTATTGTGAATCAATCCTAACAGCTTTTTGCAGCAAGGTTGTAAGACAATGAGGCAAATTTACTACGCAGGCAGACAAAGCGACTTCTATGATGTGTGAAAACACAAATAATAGGAGGATAAATGCAAAACAGTGAGAACATCTTAGCGTTAGGCGGTCACAGGCACAACAGTGCACGTCAGCATCTGACTTGAGTGACACAGGTATACAAACAAGGTGGTGGTGGGAACAAGCAGGTACGCCTGGAGGACTCGTGCCTGACAAGGCTGAGCTGTGGGTACATGTAAAAACACGAGGAAAGCTTCAAAGATATTCTGCAAAGGATCTGCTCAAACAGAGAAGCAATGGGAAAACACATGATTATTCCTTAAAATAAAATGACCTCTCACTCATTCTGAATTAAGGGCATGAGGTAATACATGTGAAGGTTCCACAATATACGCATTCACTTCTAATTCCGTTCTTCTATAATGGAGAAGGGTGGCTGAAAAATTTCCAGTGGAACCTTTTTTTTTTTTTTTAAATTTTGACATATCTTCCAACTGGAATCTGCTGGGGAAGATGCTGATTTTGTTGGTCATCTGTTTTTTTTGAAAACACATTAATATATTCATCTTAATATCTGAAATATAGAATAGTTTATATTATAATTCCTTGGAATTTCTTCATGCTGAGTTATTTTTTTCACTCTGATTCAGAAGAGAGAAGTTATTTTGTTTTGATTTGAAATAACAGAATTTCCCAAAGAATGGAAATGCTGAGTTCTGGCAAGCCAAAGTTTTTTTTCGGTAGCATCTGTGAAACTGTCTTGGTCATGACTAACTTTACATGATAGAAATGTGTTGTAATAACCACATTTCAGGGTTAATCAGCCCTATGATACTTAGCCTCTTCTGCAGGACCAGAGACTGAATGAACACGGAAGATGAATTGTCTTCTGACTGCTAGCAGGAGCCGCTTGATACCATGATTGAAGTATATTATCAGGGTAATACTGGGTAGTGGATGGCCATCCACATTTTTATAGCTGAACAGGGAGGTCATTCTCCAGGGATGTCTGAAAGCTGAATGTATGTCAGGTGCATGGTTAACATTAGGTTTTTTTGTTTGTTTGGCTTTTTTTTTTTCCTTTTCCTTTCCTGCTCTTTCTGAGACTATTTGGTGCCTGAGAGTCTGCCTCTGCAGCTACTGGCAGAACGCACCTGGTTAATAAAACCCCAGGTAGTTACTTATTGGACACTAACTCTTGTCTTACACAGAGAATGAAAGTGATCTCTGATGTTAGGGCTGAAAAAGCTTCTGCCCTCAGGAAGTGTTGACCTGTTCTTTAGCCATTTCTCCTGCTCCTTTCTCCCTCTGACCGTGGAGCAGTCAGATCAGCATTTACACCCTCTCGGGAGGGGTACCAAGGTGGTGGATCTTGGCTGGATGGTGATCTTTCTCACCCATGTTCTGGTCACTGGGTTTGTGCCACAGTGTGCTTGGGTCAACAGGGCGAGAGTTTTGTAGAAGTCAAATTTCCATGAGATTTGGCGCTCAGGACTGAGGAGCTCCCATCCAACTAATCTGGGCAGTGGAGAATAGAGGGAGCCAGCATATTTTTAATGGCTACATGTGGAGGGTTGATGACTGTCTTCTGTTCAAGGCTGAAGGGTGTTGGTAACTACAGTCCAAAAAGGAATGTAAATGATAGGCAAAATAGTGAGGCAGTGTTTATTATAATAAATTATGTCTGGGCAATGGATTGCTGACTTGTCAGTCGAAGTGTCTGCTTGTACTGGTTTTGCTGTTCCCGACATCCGACTCCCACAGGATTAAAGAACTTTCTTGGGAAGAGACCATGTGAGTGCGCAGTTCTTGCCATTAAGACTAATGCATTTCCTTCTAATGGCTCTGCTGTGATGAATCAGTCCCCGCGTGCATGCCTTGATGGTGGGTGTCACTTCTTACTGGCTCTGGAAAAATTGCGAGTACTGGTATGTGTGAAGAAGTCAATATGAGGGGGGGAGGAATTATTCCTGAAGGATAATTTCGGGCTGGGGAGGCTACCTTCCCTTGATGTCCTCAACAGTCATTAGCAAGTGAGAGATTCTTCTCCAGAGGACCGTTTTGCCAGCCTAATTTGGGCTCTGGCTCCAAATTGTCCCTGGAAGAGCCCATCTCTATCGACTGCAGTCAGTCTGTGGAGAGCAGTCTTACAAAGCTAAAATTAGTTCTATGTGGACCCCTCCTACAAATGGGATGAACAGATGTATGTGCTTGTTAGTGTTTGACAAATGTTTCCAAATTAAAAAAAAAAAACAAACAGGCAAAACATGGGAACTCTTTCTCTAAAAAGCATGTGTTTTTTTTTCAGGGGGAGGCTTTTTGGGATTTTTTTTTTTTTTTGGCAAGAGACAAATCTGTTTTGAAGTGGAGGTAGTGACTTCTTTTAGAGGATAATGGCAAGTATGTCAATTTTAAAAAGTGCTGCAGTAGCTCTACAGCCAAATGGCGATGTTGCCATTTTGCCTGCTGTGAACTGCATCTTTAAAAGGAACGCCTTTGCCAGCTGCAAGGGCAGCTGGGAGGCAGTTGTTTTGTGATTCAGTCCCAATGCAGGACATGAAAGTAAATCTCTTGCCCCCTCTATCTCTTTTTCTATGGAATCTGGGCACATTTGTCATGTTTTCCATGAACTACAATAAATTCCCTGGAAAGTAAAATGCATGGACTGCCCATGACTACGCTGTTCTCTGAGGATTGTTCCTTAATGGTTCAAAGCCAGACCTGGCTGGTGAAAGGAGTGTGTACTAGAGGTGGGGGGGCTGGTGCCTCTGTGCAGGTCCTGGTGTTATTCCCATGGGCTAGTCCTCTTTCTTGGTGAGTTTTGCTCTTAGCTTAACTATTGCTGCTACCCTAACTCATTCACCTCACCAGAATGGCACAAACCAAACCTGCAGGGGAGGAATGGAGACAAATCATCTTTATCTTGAATATGCGACACCTCCAGTTGTTGATGATGTGCTGAATGGTACCAGGGTGGCTGATATTTGACCTCTTTGTTCTTTTTTTCTTTTTTTGATTTGTTGGGAGCTTGAAAAAGTACAGATGAAATGAAAAAAGACCAAAGAAGAGTAATGTAAATCAGTTCAGGCATTCAAGTGTATTTGTGATTATTCTGCAGGAAGAGGGATGATAGACTGCAGTTACTTAGTTTGAGTAGAAGAAAATATGATGGAAATAAGTGAGCTCAGGGGCTTTTCCTTTACTTGCCATACGTGATTGTTTTCTGTGTATTTAATAGGGAATTCACTGCTGCAGCAAATCATTGAAGGGAAATATTTAGTACGAGCCAAAGAAGGATTAGGCTTTTACATGAAAATGAATCATATTTGTAGCAAGTCTGACTACTGAGTACCCACAATGTCACCAGAGTTACCAATGCTTTCTTACTTCAGGGGGTGAGAGAATGGCCTGCAGGGGCTGGAAAGGGATTCTCCCCGTGCAAGGCAACTTTCCCTCCTTCGCTGGGCATACGCCGCTGCTTGTGTTTCTGGCTGCCTTCCCTTAAAATAAACAGGTATTGGTGGGATATTGAAAAGAGTTCTTGAACTCACAGGCCACTGATTTGATCAGGCGTGACAGCCGCTAGGGACCTAAACAAATAGCGAAGAAGCTAATTCTGTTCCCCTATCTAAAATTCTAATCTTGTTTGTGACATCATAATTGGTTGCCATAGGGACAATTATGGTGTCATAAAAAGAGGATTAATTATGAGTTTAAGTGAGGAATAAGCAGCTGGAACAGATGAACTTTTTAATAACTCCTGCCTCCTCTGAAAGCTACTGTTCTGTGCATAAAAATATAGCTCCAAATAAAGAATGGTGGGCTGGAAGAAAGTCAGTAAATACGCACTGAAGGAACAGTTGTGCATCCAAAAGGATATTGCTCCAAGCTTCTGGGGTCTATCAGGATGCTGTGGTGTAAAGGAAATCTCATTTATGTAGAGAGACGCTAGAATGAGCAACAGATCTCCTGTCTCACGTGGACTTTTCCAGGTGTGAATCCACGCTTTTTTCCTTCCATGAATCTTTTTTATTGTGTTTTTAAACATGGAAAACTATGTGCAATTGGGGTTAACATTCCACTGTAGCTGGTTTAAAAAATAAATATGGGAAACGTGATGGTAGTGATATGTAAAAGATTAATTTTGGAGCAACTTAGCTGATTCCTTTTGTGAGGGTGCTTCAAATTTTAGTGGCTTGTCTGTTTGGAATTGGTTGTGTCAGGAAAATCAGGATTCCTGGAGCTAGAATATTTCAGGATAGGTCATCTGATGCTTTAGCTTTTGCCTGTGCTATAAAGGCTAGGAGGGCTACTTAACAGGGAGTAAATTAAATCAGGCAAACAGAATTCTTGTGCTCAAGCTGATGGGATCTGAACTACTGTATTAAATGGTCAGTTCATACAATTTTTCCATGCTGCTGACTGTATGCAGTTTGTAAAGCAAAATTTTGAAAAATGCTGAGTTACTTCTGCAGCGTTAATATCTGTGCTGGCTGCTTTGCCCTCTCGGGTGCTCTTGCCTGTTCCCTCAGAGCCAGGCAGGCTCTGCTCGGTTTTTCTTGCTGCTGTTTACTGCTCTGACCCGAACCAAAGCAGTAATGTATTAGCAGAAGGGCCATCGACAAGAATTATTAATACATAACAGGGGATGGAAAGTAGTGTGAATAGCTGAGGGTAGCTCTGGGGATGGACTTGCTGGCAAGAAACTGCCTGAGGGCTTGTGTGTGGGTGTCTGCTTTTGTTTTGTCTCTTGCTTTTGTGACACTCGCTTAACTCTGTCTCTCTCCTTGTGCTTCTTGGTGCTTCTTTTATGGGCCGGAGAGGAATGTGTGTTTCTGCCCCCATGGGAGCATAAACACAGGGCTCCTGTTATTTTTTGGGGGATCCAACTGTCTTGCTCATCGCCGCAATGTTGGTCCTTGCTGTGGCTTTCGAAGAGGAGTGAGAATAGCACCATCTGATTATTGCTGCTGAGTGTTCAAGCATAGCCACTCTTGCACCCACTGTCACAGTGTGTGGGAATCGTTATTAGAGCGCGCTGGCTTGCAGACAGTGACCTGTACACCAGGTATCCCTGTGATGCTGTGCTGGGGTCACCTCTGCCTCGGGGCACTGGCGGCAGCTGAGACTGGGTCTTTGTGGCCCCGGCTCTGCTTTTGGCCCCAGCGTGCTGAGCACAAGCCTCTCTGAAGCGTTTTCTGGGAAGAATGACAAATTCTGGGGACTTCTAAAGTGGCTTTCAAAACCCTGTACAGAAATAAGTCAATCCCTGTAGCACCACTGGGATGGCAGAGGACAAGCTGTTCTCCTTTTACTGCAGGAGATGAAATTCAGGAATAAAGGCTAAACTATGAATTTTCCAAAAGTTTGCTAGAGGTGTAAATAGCTCTTTTGAGTACCTGCTTGGGGACACATGAGCTTGGGGCAATTAAGACTTTCTCTGATTTTTAGCCAGGCTGAGGATCTTTCCAGTGTTATAGAGGATTTCAGTGGGTGTAGTGCAGGTAGGTTTGGATGCTCTTTTACTGACTGCTGCCTTCCTAGACAGTTTTTCAGCTGTCTTTTCTCTCCCAAAGCCCTTGACCTTCATTCCTTCCAGCTGAAGCAGCCCGATACACAGCGTTTAGCCTCCATCTGCCCTTGTGCCCCCAGGCAAAGGATCTGCTTGCCAAGGATCCTACCCTGCTGTTGTGCGGTGCTTTGAGAAGAGCAGCTTATAAATGCCATGAGCAGTGCTCTGGCTAGTCCTACCCACTAAGGCAGGTATTTTACAAAGTAGGAACGCTGTTGCTCTGAGCTGTGCGGGCAGGTTGGGGAGCTCTGTGTTCCCAAGTCCCAGAGCAGTAAGTGGAGGGCAGGGTAGCATGACAAGCCCAGAGCAGGGCAGATGGCTGGTGCCAGTACAGATTGCTACAACCTGGGCTTCGTCAGGGAGCTAAAACCCTCTGCTGCTTAGACCTGGGTGGTTCTCTTCAGAAATAGATGATCTAGTTGAGGTTCTCACCAGATCACAATAGTAATTCCTTGGAGAATAGCTAGGAGGGCACTAACAATTTTATCAGCTCCTCCAGATTGAGGAGGTGTGCCCGCAGTTGGGTATGCAACTTCAGTTAATTGGAAACTGTGATGCCCAAGGAACTACTCTCCCCCCCCCCCGCCCCCATCTGTGCTTGTCCAGAGGCCTGCAAGATCTTCCCTACCCATATGGAGGTATGGGGCTGTGGCTGCCCTGAGGAACACCTCAGCTCAGTGCCAGGCTTCCCCAAGGTTTGTGCTGGGGACCTGGTCCTGCCTTTGCAGCGATGTCTGCTCATGGGGACCTGCTGGGAGCTCAGTGGGTGCATCTGGGAGCAAGCTCTGCCCTGCCTTCCTCTCAGATGCAGTTTTTCCCCTTAAATCCTATGTGTTTTTAGAGACCTTGCCCCTGTGAAATCAGAGGGATTTTGTTTGTTTTCAACAGGCTGCAGCACATTCCTCCCTTTTTGTTTACAGCAAAGGCGAGGTGTGCAGCTGGACGGAAAAGTGTCCCGGTGAGAGCAGGAGGGGATGGACAGTACGTTACCCTGGTGGCAGGGCTCTCGCCTGGGTTTGCTTCTTTGTCACCTGGCAGATGTCTTACGCAGATTCTTCCTGATGATGTGGGTTAAGGAGACAGTGCGTTAGTATTCCTGAGATAAAAAGAGGGTTGCCTGGTCTGATATGTATCGCTTTGTATACATTAACTGTAACTGCTGTGCGTGTAAAGCGCTGGATAAGTGTGTCTTGGTTGCGGCTTGGAGATGTGTGCCTGTCTGCGTCTGACATGCGGTCAGTGGGAGGGCATGGGTACGTGCCTCTGAGCTGGGCAGGAGAACATTATTCACGAGTGATCACACGCAGCTGACAAACTGTGGAGGCATATGATAAATCGGACCTTTGGCTACCTCATACCGGAGAAAAGCTGAGCCTGGCTCTCCACCGAGCACTTGCTGTGCTGCTGAGGCTGGTGATGAAGGTGCCCCTCGTGACAGGAGAGCTTATGACGTGCCTCCACTGTGGTTGAGGAACAGGATAAGGCTGTTGCTCCTTTCCAACGGGGTGTGAAATACGTTTGCAGGTTAGCACAACTGCTCGCAAAGTCACCTTGCCCATGCAGAGCTCAGATACTGCAGGGAGGGACACTGGCAGTGCTTTCTGCCTCCAGGCAGAGGGTTTTCTAGAGACCGGTTCTGCCTGCTTGGCCTGCAAAAGTGTCCGCTGAAAGTGCTGGTCTTTGTGCTCTCACAAGATGTTAAACACAAACTGAACTCAAACATGTGGGTGCAGCGAGTCTGGGTGCTAACATCTGCCAGAGCGGAGAGGAAGTACATGAAGCAAGGGGAATTTTTCTGTCTGATATCTAGGTAAGAATCATGAGCAAGAATGCTTCATTATTTGTGTTCATATGGGTGTCTCAAGGTCCCCGCACCCTGCTTGCCAAAACATGGCCATAAGCCAAGCCTGTTTTGCCTTCTGTCACTTAAAATCAATTTCCAGTTGCTATGTCAAAATCTCTCTCCTCTTCTCCCCCAGTCTCTTACCTCCTTTTCATCCTATTTAATCAGAAGATGATTAAAAAACCCCACCCAAACCTAGTAAACGACTTCTTAAATTCTAGATTGAGAGTTTATATTTGTTTCACTTTAGTTGGGACTGAAGTCTATTACCACTTGTAAGTTACCCAGAAGCCTGTGTGTAGGAGATACTGGTTTGCTGCCAAGCAGGCAAAGACCTTGTTTTTATATACTGATCTCCACAGCAAGGTGAAGGCCAGGCTCTGAGGCTAACCTAGAGATCTTTCAAAGAAAGCTAAAGGCAAGCAATCTCCTGGATCCCATTAATGTCAATAAGATCTGCTCCCCAGCTTCTTGAATTCCTCTAGAAAATGGCTGCAGATGGTTTAACTGGATCCACCTCACAGGAGCCTTCCCTGGGTCAGGGTTGTGTGGCTCTAACAGGGATGTTGATGCTGCCCTTGCTGTTTGAACTGGGGACTTCCCATGGGTGAAACGGTAGCAGTTTATATCTGACCTAAATTTGGGCCTCACTTTTTAGGGCTCCCCTTTTTAGATACTTTAGCAGTATTAAGTAATAAATTCCACTACAAGTTATGTGTAAATGGGAAATTATTTCTGGATTGTTATTTCATTTCTGAAGTGGTGCTGTTCAGTTTTATCATGAGGATTTTGATGAAGCTAAATGAGAAAAAGAAACCCCTCTAGCAAAATATATCTTGTACGGAGCCCCCTTTTCATCTGAATCTGGGAACATGAAAGTGCAAATCTGTCTCTTGCTGAAAAATTTCATTTCTGTTCTAATTTGTAATAGGTCTCTGGGTGCTGAAACAATTTTCCTTTCTCTGCAGATTTATCCTGAGCATTTCTCAATGGTCTGGAACTGAATGGATGTTTAAAGTACGTTTTGCTTTGTCCTTTCTTTCCCCTTACATGTAGTACAGGATATGGCTAAGCCAGTTGCTGACCAAAATGAGCTGTGGAGATCAAAGTGTTAAATGTGAGTCAGACTATCCTTCATTAGGGTGTGAGTCAGCTTTGGTTTTAAAAAAAGACATTTTAAAGAAGCTGTTTGGAAAAAATGCTGAATGGAAATATTTCAGAAGAGTCTCTTAGTCTCTGAGAGAAGATGGGGATTTATTTATCTCCATGCAGAAATGATAGCAAGTGTTAAAAGTAGTAGTAATGATGAGATCACTCTGAATTGAAGGTGCTTCTTTGAGAGTATCATGCCCAGTGTCCTGGGCTGGTCATTTATAGCAGAAGCAGCACTTATTCAAGGTGAAGTTACTCAAGGTGAAGGTCAGTGATGCGAGCCCAGGCCAGTGAGTCCCTTGATTTACTAAGCAGAGGTGCCAGAAAAATGTGGCTGATGGGATTTCCTGGGAAGGAGAGAGGCTAAACTGCTACCTGGCTGAGCTGGCTTAGCGGCCTTTGGAGCTGGGCTTGAGAGTCGAGACCGTGGGGGCTTGGTGTTGCCCTTTGGGCAGCGAAGCCTGGGTGAGCTGCAGAACGTGGAATGCTGTGACCACCTTATGGTGGTCAGAGGAGACTTCTTTTGTCTCTTTTGTGCACTGAAGCTCAACCGTTTTGGTAGGAGGTTAGTAGGTGTTAAGGGGAAGCGTGCATTTAGGGAATGGAAAGATTAAAGAGTTGGAAGACATCTACAAAAGGTTTTTCCTCTCCAGATTTGTTATACCTGCTTCCCATATTTCACAGCATTACCTTTTTGGGAAAAGGATGATCAGCCCAAAGGGATAATCCTCAGTTGTAAAGCTGGAAAACATCAGCAGAGAAGAGCTGATGATGTGTGACACAAAATAGCAAATGAACCAGCTAAACAGCCATCCAAATTCCCAATAGAAAGAACATATTGACAAAAAGCAGAAGAGTTGCCATTAGCATGGGATGGACTATTGCTGTGCACTGTAAATTAAGTAAATTTATTCCTGAATCCACTCTGCCTTTTTGTGTGGCTGTAAGCAAAGCTCCTCATGTTTCTAAGATGAATATAGTAGCTTCTTCCTACTCATGTAAAGATGTACCAGCAAACTATGGTAGTGTATTATTATTATTATACTGTGTTACAAAGGTAAGTGTTGTTATGTGCTTTGCCTGACATTGTTACTCATTATGAAAGGCTACAACACTTAGAGCTTTTAGCAAAGCCACAGTGGTTGTTATCCGTTTGAGGCAAAGGCAAGGGTTTCTTTATTTCCTACTCTAACTCTTGATGTTCATGGTCCCTGGATTTAAAGTAAGATTTCAGGGGGATCTGTAAATTTTATGGGCTTTGCTTGCTCTGTTTTTACTTGGTGTCCTGATGTTCAAGCATTGTCAGGTTCTCCATGGAAAAAGTAAGCCAAGGAGGTTTGTGGTTTTTTTTTCCTTTTATAAGTAACTTCTCATGTTTTGACCTAAATATAAAAAATGAGAAGGGAAGTGGAGCCTACTGATATGACAGTGGTTCCAGTGACGCCTCAGGAACCACCTCTTTCCCCCCCCTCCATCTTCTTCCCCACTCAAGTAGACTGGGGCAGTTGCAGGGCACTCCTCAAGCCTCCCTGTGCCTACTGCTTTCCTGCCATCGTGCCGGGCGGCTCATGCAGTTGGCAAGAAAGACGAGCACTGCGTGCCGGGGGCAGGAGGTGCGGGAGCCGGCAGAACTTCTCAGGGATGTGGGACCGGTGGAAAGACAAGCATCCTTGGAATACACGGAGGTTGGAAACTTTTATATATGCTTGCGTGTATATATCTGTGGTCCAAGTTGTCGTGTATATATCTATGTGGACCACCTACATGGTCCATGTTGTCGTGATGTGTGTGTCAGCATGTTGTCCGTATGTATGCAACAACAGAGCTTAGGTAGAGAAAGATGCTGTTTAAGGTTAAAGGGTTCACCCTGTTGGTTTCTGTCATGGCAATTTGAGTGAGGAGCTAAAGGGGAGTTTTCTCTTTAAATGTCACCAAGGACTAAGTGGCTTTAGATAGATGGTGTGGAACACTAGAAGTGCTGGGGTGTGACAGAGGACTTCACAGACTCTGAATAATGTTACACTTCTAATAACTTCTTGTGAATTTATGCCTTGAAGTGCAAAAATTTTAGAGGGGTTTTATCACGGGTGAGAGGACCCAAATTTGACCTGCCCTGAGCATGAAGTCTGCTTAATGCTTGTGACCTCTGCAGTTCTCATTCCCCCTGCAGTTAGGGTGTGATGTTCTGAACGTGGCAGGTGCTCTCTGCTGCTGACCCACTGGCAGCAGGCATAGAAAGCTGGGCTGCCTTCAGACTGCCGGCGCACTGAGGCAACCTTTCCTCTATGCCTGCCCCTTTGGCTACCTGAGTGGATAGATCGAGCGCTCGTGTCTGGTTATTTCCCATTTGGTTTCCACCAGTGGGTGGAATTCTTCTGGGGTTCCCTAGAGCTGGCTTTCCTGTTATCCTCCTTTTATTGAAATGAACCTGGTTTTGAGAGCCCCCAAAATAGTAGTTTCAGAACCCCTCAATTTTATTTGTAACTCTTCACGGTCAAGATGTCTTTCACTGTGAATGCAGAGAAATCGCAGTGATTTGGAAGACAGGGTGACGAGTTTGCAACAGCCACTGCATAGAGGGTATTAAATACAGAATAATTTTGGACAAGGGAACCCCAATTATTAGTTCCTAACTTTCACTAATGAGTCATAATATTGGGTGTAGCTCTTCACAAATGTTATTTAGTTGGTAACTTCATTGTCTTCTGTCACCTGCTCAGTTGAAAGATGCAGCCCTGCAGAAGGTTTGACGCTGCTCTTCTGTTGCCTGAGGGCCCACTCACAGGCAGGCATGAATGTCACAAGCCCCCTCTGCCCTGTGTTCTCGGCTATTAAGCCCCCATGCTGTGCAGTGGTTTTTTAACCCATCAGCTCACTAGTTCCCACTTCTCTTATTCTACCTCTTAGGTTTCTTTGAACAGGCCTTTATCCAAGTCTTTTCCCGTCTCTGTCTCAGCAGCATCCCCCATTGAAAACAAAGATTCACTCAGTATCAAAGCCTATAGGACTGATTTATTCAGTTTTGCGCTCATATCGTGTTTGATTTGGTACCCATTAGAACAGGCTCCCAGTGATTCCTGCTGTCACTGCACTGGGCTCTACTGCCCAACTGTGATTTTTGAAGCATATTTTCTTGATTTTTTTTTTTTTTTTTTTTTTTTAAATAGGTATAGATGGCTGTATGAGCAGCTGTATCTGTGGTCCCAAAGACTGCACCTTACTCATGTGCCTCTTATTTTTCAAGTTTCACTGAAATTTCTTTGCTTTTTTTGGACATTTATGACAAGAAATGGCAGCGTAGAACCTAAAGTGGTATTATGTTTTATTTTAATTTCAGCAAATGTAGCTTTTCTCTAAGTTAAAGTGATTTGCCTAGCTAAGTATGTAAGCGCTCAGTGTTTGGGTATTTAAAATTGGGGAAGGTCTAATACCATCTAGCAGGAAATAAAATTTTATATAACTGAATATAATACAGCAAAAATAGTTTTGGGTCTTTCTCATACTATTAAAAAAAAAAATCCCATTTCATGGTTATGACCTAAGAGCCATAAAATTTAGCCTTCTGATGGCATTGGCTGTGAATTTTATTTTTAAAATTCAATAGCTAGCTAGCAGTGAAGTTTTTGCTAGATCCTTTCTGTGTATGGCTGCTTTTCCCCCAGTTGTTGATAGTGATATAAAATAAGTGCATCTAGTGTTCAGATTTCTTGTTGTGGTACAAGATGAGGAAAATTTTGTTGGCTAGGTCTATATGCTTTTCTTCAAGTGTGCCTGGGACAGAAAACCTGTTTTCCTTCATCCCAGAAAGTATGTATATTGGAAATACTTATTTGTCCTCTTCCTGTGAGTTAGGTTATGGCAGGGCTGCTGCTGGAAGTACTGGATGTTTCGGATGCAATGTGGTCCAGAGCAAGACCAGCAAGATGTGTTGCTGGTTTTGTTTTCCCCTTTGGCATCTGCTTGTGCTCCCCTCGGCTCTATGAGGAGCTGCAGTAGGTGGGGACTGACAGCGTGACAGAGAGCCATAGAAAGTGAAAACTGATGAGTTTGTGTTTTGGCAGGGGGGAAGAGGAAAGGTGTGTTGTATGGCATGCTGTATTAATTGTTCTGGGAGGTGATGTTTGTGGGTTTTTTGGCTGTCTGTGTCTCAGATCCTGCTCTATAGCTGAACCTGAAGACAGGACTGAGGCAAGGGAATGGATGTGTCGCCTATTCTGACTTTAAGTAGTGGTGATGTTGATGATAGTCGCTTTCTCGGAAATGATGCGTATGGGGATGGGAGGTTGAAATGCTGCTAGAACAGCAACTAGCTGATTTTGAAGCTGTTGTGTACTTAACCCTCCTGCCCCCAAATATACAACTCCTCCCCACTCTCTGAATCCCAGATCTCCAGCTCTATTTCAGGACTTGATTGATCACAAACTTCCTGAAATAAGGGAGAAGGCTCAAGGAGGATGTTAAATTTGGATATTCAAAGATGTTAATTGCAATAGAACCAATTTCCTGATGAGAGCTCTTTTCCACAGAGAAGTCATCTCATCATTGTAGAAACGCCACCATAATTAACGGGAGCTGAAGCACTTATTGGCAGCTCATCACAGACAGAGGCCTAGGTTAGTACCGACCGTCCAGATGTCGGTATCTCCTTCTCTTGCAGGAATGATATCTTCAGGTTCAAAGATGAGGTGTCTTGTCTTAGCTGCTGCCTCTCTGTTACTGCTGATGTCTTAACTGCTCTCTGAATAGTGAACGTGCAGTTCTTCTGTCCAGTTATCAGGACCCATAATTATAGTGATTAAACATCACTTTGAGCAAAGTAATCCAGCAACTTTCCAGAGTGTGAAATACGTAACCCAACAAAAAAACTGAAGTGAAGAGGTCAGCCTTTCTCTTTCTCCTATGTCTCTTCTCCCTAGCTATGTTTCCCTCTGGTATTTTATGTGCGAGGCTTAGCTGCACATTTGGACACTGAGAAGAAGGTATGTGCTGTGTGTCTGCCTCTGAGTGAGGAACTAGTTTGCTTTCCAGAAAGCAGACTAGCGCAGGGCAAATCAGAAACCCATTCAACTGGAGAAGGTGGTTGGAAGGGCTGCAGTGCAGTTAATGAAGGATCTTTCACTTGAGATGGCCACAGTTCAAATTCTCTCCTAGGTCTCCAGCAGGGTCACTTGCTTATGCACATCACAAATCGGTTAGACCCAGAAGCCTTTGCTCAAGAAAGACCTTAATGTTGGAGTAGAAGTGGTGCATGTCAAATACACCTGTACAGATCAGGGAAACGGCAAAACCGTTTGCACACAAAGTGAAGCTGTTTGCCTTACTCCAGGTGTTTCCAGCAGTTTGCCAGTGGTTATGAAATGAAGATCCACAGAAGTATGCTTCAGAAGTGAACACTATCTCTTAATCAGTACAAAAGTGTGACAGAAGATGATTTTAAGAGCAACTACATTTGGTACAAAGGATGCAGATTCCCTCTTTAAATCTGATCTGTGCACTCATTCTGCTTCAACCTTCTCCTCAGCCGTTTTCCCTACTCCCACCTGACGCTGCCAGAATTAGAAGTCTGTCCCCTGTTCCTTCCTGGTGACGGGGCGGGGTGACCCACGGCTCAGCAAGCCCTCTGCCTCCCCAGTCCCGAGGCCCTTTCTGATCCAGGCAGACAACTCTCCCTACATGTATCCCTGAATGTCAGGAACATGTTCTCCGCTCCCACCCTGTCCTCCTTCCTCACGCACATCCCACTCCTCCCCACCTGTTGCTGGTCACAGAAGAGCAGAAACAGAAGCAAGCACAAGCATGTGCACAGAGCCCTGTACAGCAGCAGAGATGTTAATCTGAGCAAATCCCTGGCTTTGGCAAAAGCCAGTTTTCCCCTTCAGTGCCAGTGTTTCTTTGCATCTCATGGTCCTTCCATTGCCAGCGCAGACAACGGGACCCAGGGGCTGGAAGGACTCTTGTCTTGCCTCAGCCTCCCGTTACCTATGGTGACCAGCCAAGCACCACTGCCTACACAGCATTCGTAGTCTGGGGAGAAATTAGGGCACCTGCTGGTCCTAAGACCTGATGAGAAGCTTTTGTTGCCCGAAACCTCTTAAAGCAGGGGTAAACAGTGATATACAAATCCTTCTTCTTGCATGGGACACAGCTTTGCCCTGCTAAGGAGCTGGTAGGTTCCAAAACCAGTCCATAGCACACCATGACCGTGGTTTGCACACAGCCTACAGGTCAGACTCAGACCTCCTATGTAGCACATACACCTAGCTGCAGTGCTGTGGCCTTTCCCCACCATGTGCCTGGTCATGGCTGGTCTTCTGTATGTGACAAGCCTCGACTTTGGTGAAAGCTGTGCTGGGGAAAGAAGAGATCTATACTCCTACCCCAGACCTGTTTGTCCTGGTGTCTACAAGCACCAGCTCACAACGAGATGCCTGAGAGAAGTCAGGAGCACGAGTAAAGGTTGAGCTCATTTGGGTGGGTTTTGACTGGCTCTGTCATCCTAGGATGGGGGAGTGCAAGAACTGTAGGAGGAAAGTTGGATGAGAGAGGGTGGTTCGGGGAGGATTTTACACATGTGCAGGATTTTACGTATGTGCAGGAGTGTGTGGCTTAACGCATTGAGTGTGTTGGAGGTGAGGAACTAGAAAAAGAGAAGTTATCTTAATAAGTCTGAGTCAGTGAGGGAGTGGAGGTGGTGGCAGAGAAGTCTTAGCACAGCAGGGATTCATAAACTGAGGAGGACCCTGTGAAAATTTTGCATGGGCTGAGCTGGGAGGGGAAAGCAATGAAAACTGCTGTGCCAAGCTCTCGTGAAGAAGCCCTCAAGCTCTTTGCAGTGCCTACTTATTTCATTACGGTGCTTGCCTCATGCAGTTTGTGAAAATAGAGCATGCAAACCTTCTGAGTGACTGGAAGTCACTGGAAGTCTAATTTCAAATAAACAGCAAATGATTAATGCTTACTGGATAAATCTTGCATGGTTTTTTCCCCTTGGTCCCTGGCCATCTCTTTCTAGTTCAGATACAAACTCAGAGGAAGTTAGATTGTTTTAACTGAGTTTCTTTTAAGGTTGTTCAGCTATGAATCTCTGAGCAAAACTGGAGGTGGGAGGCTCATAGGGATTGAAGCAGAAGAAATAACCCCCACAATGTTTGTACACTCTGTTAGCCTGGAATATACATTATAAAAAGGGGCTAGCAAAGCCACTTGGGATTCCTGCGTGCACCTCTTTGAAAAAGCAGCCCTCGCAGAGAAATGGGGAGAGGAAACAGGTTGAATTTAAAAATTGCTTTCCTGAAGAGCAACGACCATGTTTATCAAGGAAAAGAGACTTCTGACAGAGGACAGATTCATTTAAAGTAGGAATTTGCAACATCTTCATCCAGAATATGAATGAACCTTAGCTGAACTTCATGTTATTTTATTCACTTGTCTCTTCTTGCTATTTGTAGGCCTGACCACACATGCATAAATATCCCCAGAGAGGGATGCTTGATTGCTGTTTCCAACCCTCCTGGGAGTGAGAAGTAGCAGGAACGTCAAGAGGGTCCAGATCCTAAGAAATTACAGTTTGGCAGAGTATGGACCAGTGTGGGTAAAGTTTGCATTAGTAGAGTTGGATATTTGAGTCTTCACCTGAATTATGCCTGAACTCTGAACTTAAATTAAAGGGCTGCTAATTTAAGAAGGTATATTTCTAAAAGAGCAGGGGGAAGCCTAGCTGCAGTCCTGCTAAACAGAGATGTAAAACCATCCATGCGTGCTGGACAAGCAGGGGACCTATGTGCAAAGAGCAGCAATAGGACAAGTAATTGTAAAACACGCTGTAACAGCAGCTGCTTCTCTGGCGCTGACTTGCCAGAGCTGCTGGATATTTCAGCTAAATGCAGGCCAGCCCAAATCTCGATTTAGCTAGAAATCAGCAGTCCAGCTGCTTTGAGTTGTGCCCTTATCCTCTGGAGGCAGGCTGAGCATTGCAAAGTCTTCCATGAGGATCATGATTCATATGCCAGTGAACAGCTGCTGAAGATCCCTGGGTATGCCCAAATGATCCTGAAACTGATGCCTCTGCTATGGTGTGAGGGGTTTTTTTTTGTTGTGGTGTGAACGAAGGATTACCTAGTTATTTCAGTTTCAGGTAAATAGGACCCTGGTTTGCTAGCCTACTTCAGTGTTGCATGTGGTGGGAATTCAGCCTCTTGAGGTTCCTCTTCTGCCTGTTCTTTCCCATCTTGACACTATTAATTTTCTATGTCTCTTCTTCCATGCAAATGAACGAGATAGGATCACTCTTTCTCTGGATGATATTTATTGCACTAGAAAGCATTATGAGGGGAAGAACAACTTCAGAATCTCTGCATTTAGCGTATGTATACACCTGCTGAGATGGAAGGCATGGTTAGACTATTGCATGTGCACACAAAGCCAGACGGCTTTATTCCTTCACCCAGCATCCCTTGCCGTTTCAGTTCTTTGTCTCTCTTTCAAGCAAATACATGGGGGGGGGGAGGTGTCTCTGAGTGGGAGTTATCACCTTCTAAGAATTGGCTTAAGACCAGCTGAAACAAGGTTTGCTTGCAACCTATATAATTCTGGCCTAAATCTCTGGTCCATAGAAGGGGAAAAAAACCTGCTTCATGTTAAAAAGCTCTAGGCCACTGCAGAGACCTTGTCTTTTTGGTGTTTCTTGTATGTTTAGCTTTCTTTGCTTTCCATTTTCAGCTTACAGCTCTGAAACATCTTTTTAGGGCTGTCCCCTCACTAATGGTGTCAAAATTGCACTGCTCAAGTGTAGTGAGGTAGGACAAGGCTGATGTTGGGGACTGCAGGAGGTGGGACATGTCATGGGAAGTGTTGGAAAGCTTTCATCTAAAATAATTGGGATTAGATGTCTCTGTCATTGTAGCGTTTGGCGCTCAAGCTGTGTTATCCTACCTGTTGCTCTGTCTTGGCTCTGCTTCCTCTCCTATCTGCTGAATCCAGAGAACACACAGGCCTAACGTACCCCTCTGAATCATGGTGGCTGCTTCTGCCCAATTCTAGTTTTTGAACTTGAAAAGCTTATAGGAGCTGTGGAGAAGGGGAGAGGGGAGGAAAGGAGGGTTGTCAAACATCCTCTTTTTTTTAATCTCTTTTTGAGGGAGGGTTAAAGGGAGGAGAGGGACTGAGCAGCCCATAAAGGAGAGTACTGATGCCAGCTTATTTAACAAGCAAAACAGATAAAGATTAGGGTTCCTATGGCAACTGGCTACCAGCAGAAGCACCTCAAGGATTTGGGGAGGAGGGAGGGATGATGAAATGGTTTAGCACAAGGCCCCAACATTTTGGATTAAAAAGACCTCTTCCCAGCTGCAGCAGCAGCAGCAGCTCCTTTGCTGAAGAACGACATTTTCGTGTAACCGGCATCAAAGGCAGAAGATGAATTCTCCATGTCAGTTTAGCTAGGCCTTAAAGTCATGAGGCAGAGTATTTTACAGGCTGTCCTGAGTTATGTTCCCACTCTGTGTGGTTTGAAGGAGAGGAGTAGGAGATGGAAGGATGTTAGAAGCTGAGTGGCAAGTGCAGAAGGGACATCAGTTAAGGCTTGTGGATATGATGTCTAGTTGTCACCCCTACTCTGGGAGGTCCTAGGAGCCACCGCTCCTTCTCCCAGATCTCATGAAGCCTGGAGAGCAGCTTTCTTCTCTGGCCTTTAGACCATCCCATCTCAAAATCAGAGGGGATAAGTGTATGTGCAAGCTTGCTCTTTCAGCAGAAAACTTAAAACGTCAATTTTGTTTGGTTGGGTTTTTTTTGGCTACAGTGCTGTAGTAGCTCCAAGAGCCTGGGTGCTCGGTGCTTGTGTTTGTTCTCTGCTCGACGCCAGCCCTCCTGCTGAGAACAACATCTCTCACCCGGTATTGTGGTTTTTCCATTTGAAGTTAAAATGCCAAAGCATGTAGTCATTTGATTCTGGGAGTGAGAGGAGGTTGAAGGAGGTTAAGTATAGCTTTTGTTTAGATCAGCACAGCATGGAAAATAACCATCTTTGTACAGCCTCAAGGCTCTGTATTGGAGGTCCTACTGAATGGCTCCCTGATCAACCCCAGCCCTGGGAGGTTGATTGAGTGATTTCCTTAATTGGATTTTGTTTGTTGATCTCACTTTCTTGACTTTTTTTTTAATAACTCATTATAATCATGCCCTTCTGTCTACTGGAAAAAAACACACCTCACGCTGAGAAAGAATTGTATTTGTCCTTTGGCATCTGGTGATTGGCATAGCTTTCATTAGAGCTCACGTTACTGCTGAGCAGTGGACACAGGGCAGCGTTCCCTGCTCATCCTTGGGGTATGCACACCCAGACACGCACCAGCTCGTGCTGGCAAGGGTGTGAGAGAGAGTCTGTCAATCAATCTGCTAGTGAAATCTGAAATTGGGCTGATTTTGGTATTCATGGGGTAACTAGCGAGTTGTGAGCTCGTCCTGCCAGAAAGAGCTGTTGTGTTTGAGTTGTGTGATATAATGTGTGCCTGGTTTCATAAGCATTGGCTATTCAAGGTTAAACTATATGGTTCATTCCAGGTTAGGAAAGCACATGGAGGATGAGTGACAGGAGAAGACTGCATGTAGCAGGACTGAGGCATGTGTGGAGCTTATAGACATGTAAATAGCACAGGAGGATGCAGGGGCTTTATTCCTGATCAGAAAAACTTCTGTCCAAAATTCTGATAAGTAGGATAGGACTTATCCTACTATAGTTAAAAGTGGAGAGGGTGGATGGGGAATGAACGGGGAAGGGAAAAGGGTAGGAGACGGGAACTATGCAGTAACATGATGAAGGGAGCATTTGAGCCTAGAGAATGCTGATACAAGAACCTGAATAGAATTCAGGAAACTGAAATATAATGAGGAGGTCTGAAACTGGGGCGGGGGGAGAAAGGCACAATGCATACTGTGTGGGTAGGAATGAAATGGGTGAGTAGGAACTGAACAGGATAAAAGGGGAAGGGAGGAATGGTTAGTGAAGAAAATGAACTGGGTAAGAAAGGGAGAGATTTGTAAGGCAATGGGAGGGAGGAGGTTTAATGGAGAAGGTGGAAGAAGGAAGGTAGGCAAAGAAAATAAGTGTAATGAGAATACTGAATTATAGAGGTGTGGGGGGAGGATACCAAAAGGTGGGAACAGGGAAAGGAGGAGAAAATGTCCTATTACCTAGGGAAAGCAAAGGTTTTGAGAGACATAGCATTCATTTTAAAGTGTGTGTGTGGGAGCCAAGGCTAATTGAAGAGAGCTGTGGACATCAGAAACCTCAGAAAAAAAGAATAGAGCTATAAAAGAAAAAAAAAAGTGGGAAAATAAAGAGAGAACTGGGGGAAAAAAGAAACAAAAGTCAAGGGTGACAGTGTGTTACTTTGCAGACACTGTGCCATCAGGAGCTCCTCAGATAGACGTGTTCCTATGAGCTCCCATATAAGCTTATCTTTGTATTCCCTCATAACCTGTAGAAAGCCCCATCTCCATGGAAGTAGGCAGCCAGGGCACAAATGCCTTTCCCAAAGAAAATGAAATCTCCACAGCTACAGGGTAGGCCTGTCTTGACAAGCTAAGAAAAATGCCCTCCATACTGCCTCTGCCCATACATTTGCTACATAAATTTAGGGTCAGGGCACACTTTAATTCCAGTTTCTAATGCCGTCCTGCTGTTCAGAGAATACCCTTACTGTACATAGGACTGGGTAGCATAAATGTTTTTGAGTAATTTGTGCAAAGGCCTGACTTTAAAGACTTGAATTTGGTGGTAGGAGCTAATGCTGTCCTCAAGAAGCAGATGTGATCTGTGTATCTTGAGTGGCTGACAGACTGAACCATACAGTACCTGACCCCGTAACGCTCAAAATTTGTCCTGTGACCAATGCCCAAACTATCTTGGGAGGGAGCCTGTTGTCATTCTCTTTTGCTTGTCTTGGCTGCTCCGGGGCAGCCATGACAAGTTGTGGCAGACAGAGCTATAGGGAAATGCCCGTTAGCCAGAGCTGCCCAGCCAGTAATGGCAAAAAACAGGAGGGTGTATGGGATTCTCCTGCAAATCCATAAGAGTTCTTGCAGCAACAGTGATGTGCCTAGAAATGCCACCATTTACGCCAGACCTCACTGCATATTGCACTCTGAATGAATTCATGAGTACAGCCTGCAGCATATTATTTCTCCCTTGTTCTGGTCTGCCTGCAAAACAGCATATTAAGGAAAGCTGTGATACCTACCCTAGGCACTCACTTGTGGCTAAACTCTGTCAGAGAGAATGAAGTGCCAAACACATGCTCTGGTTTGTAAGCACTGTGAAGGAATTCTTCTAGAGGGGGTTACAGCCATTCAACCCTTCTGCCTACCAGACCTTTTATAAATTTCCCATTTATAGCATTTGTAGTCAAAGACTGAGTCAACATAATAAGTGGTGGAGGCCTTGGTGGTCTTCAACCAGACAGAGTCTGGCAGACTGAACTGTTTGTGTGGAGTCTAATACTGGCAGGACTGTATTTCTAAGCAAGGCTTCCCTTTCTCAGGCTTAGTTTCAGCCTACCTGATTTCTCGCCTTGCCTCTTCTGATCTCCAATCAGAAGATTTCCTTCTGCAATTGTTACCATCAGGAGCAGGTTTTCTTGTATCACAAATTCTAAGGAACTCTTGTATCCCTGTAGCAAGATTCAGCCCTTTAGCACAACATTTGAAAAACTCTCTCTTGATGGCTCCTTCTGGCACAGATGATGTTAAATGTTGCCAGCCTCCTGGGTCCCTGCAGGAATGGGAATCTGGAGGTGAAAACACCCAGATGATCTTGGGGAAATGCACAATGCTATAAGGAAAGGTGGAAAAATCCCAATGACTTCTGCTGGTCTGAGCTTGTGGGAAAGGCGTTCCTGATCCCAGGGTGGTGATTGCTTCAGTCATGGGTGTATGAGCAAGACACCAGCCAAGCAGCTGAGGGTTTGACCATGTAGTTAACAGCGCCAGCGTTCCCTGCCCCCCCCCCCAAGTCTCAAATGGTGTATTTTCATTGTAAGGAGGACAATCAGTACAGAAATTAAAGGATTGTAAGACGGTATTTCCAGCCTATGACATCCATTAAATCTATTAAAGTAAGCCAAGAGTTATAAAGAAGGTTAATTTGTTCTCCTACAGAATCTTAAAATAATAGCATAATCTATTGAGACTCCTAGCACTGATCCCTGCTAAACTGCCTCCCACTCTTTTGGTGGCATTAACCGCTTTGTGCAAGCACAACAAAGACTGGGAAGGTCAGCCGTTCTCCGCCTGATCCCTGGCTCTCTGCTACTGTAAAGTGAACCTGCGTCTTTTCGTCTCTAAATGGGTTTTACCTGTCCTCAACTGGTATTAGTGTGGCTGCATGTAAAACCTCTGTCTTAATTGTGAGTGCTGCTGGTTTGTGTTGAACCAGCAGTCTTGTTTTGGGAAATTCTCTTGTTTGTTTTGGACATTAAATATTTAAAGCTTCCATTTTGGTGTGTGTTTTTTGGCTGGTGAGAGGAAAAACTGTTTTAATGCTTTTCTTCTTTGTTTTCCGCCCCCCCCCCCCCCCCCCCCCCCCCCCCCCCGTAGTGTGCTTGCCCTCCAGTACTGGCTAGGTAAGCAATTTTATAAAAGGGAGGTTTTTTCTTTTGCTCCTGACACAGCTTTTCTTGGTAGCTTTGAGCTACAAGTTTCTTAAGATGAAACCTCCACCTTATGCAGATCTCTGGAGCTTTTTTAAGAAAAAGTCCTCCTCCCACTCCTCAAACTGGTATGGCTTTGCACCACCGTTCCTGCTGTGTGCCTGCTGCCTGTCACAGAGCTGCACGGAGGCTTGGCTTAGGTTCTCTTCTTTTTCCCCTTCCCTGTTGTCTGAGATACTGCTCTTGTCGTGACTGGGCACTGTCTGTGTGTAATGATAGCTCTGCCGTCGTCAACTGTGAGACACAAATGGTTTCTCCTATTGGAAGTGCCAGATTTTCTCCACCTCAATATTCGATTGAGAATTAGGACAAATTGTTGTTTATTTTCACGCAGCTGTACTCCTGCAGTCTAAAATGGCTTTCAGACTGTGAATATCACCAAGAAAGAAAATGAGAAAGACCTGTGTGCATGTGCGAGTTCATCAGCTCTGAAAAGGGAGGTAGCTACTGCAAGGGCAAAACCAGCACCGATACCTCAGCACATGCTGGGGCTAATACTTAACTGCAGCTGCTTTCCTTAAGCAGGATGAATTTTAAACTGCTGCTTGCCTTATTTGTACTGATGAAGCTTAGTTGGCTGTCGGTGAGTGAGACCTGTCAAATAGAAACAGCCTATGTTAGTGTTTGTAGAGGGAAGGCACTAAGAATTTCCAGAAATAAGCATTTTACATTAGGGGGAAAAAAAAATCAGTATGATCTGCGAAGTGCAACTGGACACAATGACTAAGACAAAAAGAGATAACAGTTGCCCTAATCCAGGAGCAAGTAATTCTGGAGCCTACGCGGTCTTGGGGTAGCTTTTTGTAAAAGGAAGACAAAATGTGCTGAGAGTGGTGTGTGCTTGTGCTCGACTTCCACAGCCAGAGGTAGAAATGCTCCAGGGATCCTTTTGAACAGCACTTCTCCCCTGATCAAAGGCAGAAAATACCATCCGGCTCCTGAAAGGCAGGTTGTTCTTTGTGTGCTCTGCAGACTGAGTTGAGAGGTGAGCTGTGTGGTGAGCGTGCCGGAGAGTCTGGGCGAATCTGGCGAAGGTCATTTCTATACTGCAGGACTGGAAGGGCCGGTGGGGAGGGTCATCAGCAAGAATGTGGAGGCAAAAGGCAACTGCATGGTGGAATAGCATACCTCCCCCAGCCTTTGGTGTATGAGCCAAGCAAGACTAAGGATTTTCCAGCTGGAAGCCTACCTCTGGCATATCCAATCAAGGACAGGTCAGGAGGTTGTCCCAGAAGTGTCCAGAACCAACTGGTGATGAGGCTGGAGGTTTTGCTGCTGACTCAGTGCCCGAGGCAGCCTCTGCCTCCTGCCAGCTGTGCAGAGGCAGCTGTGATTCCCTTGCACTCACCGACTGACAGCCTTCTCCCTCTGAGCTCCTGAGCATGAGCACTTACGCTTTGCAGAGATACCTTGGGACTTAGCGCAACTGTTGAGTTTTGCTCTATTCTCTGTCTAGCTCCCACACGCTGTGCTCAGCAAAGAGATCTTCTTGTGACCCTTCTCAGCCCTACCGGTGAAGACCCCACCACCAGCTAAATATTTTGAGGTTCACAGTTGCTGCTAAAAAAAAAGTAAAGGCTTTTAAACCGTGCTTTGCAAACTATGCCAAAGGTTTCATAAAGTGGGTAATTTTAGCATGTCATAAAAATATAAAGCCCCACTCTTATTTTTATCCCTTCAGTCTCTGCAAAATTAATTGAAAGCATTTTACCTTGCTCTCCTTTTGCTTCCCTGACTTTCAGAAACTAGCTAACTTTAGGACCCAGGAGGGAAGGCATCATCAGATGTTGGCAAATGCTGGCCATGTTGTGTGTCTATTTATAGTAGGCGTGTGTCTAACCACCTTGTTGTTCTTTTCTTAGCATCAGCTGGACAAGCTCAGCTATCAATTATCCATGAAGCTAATGATAATACAAGGAAAGCTATGTAAAGCAGGTGCTCAGAGGAGAGAGAAAAAGGGGAGGTAGGTGACAGGACAGGGAGAGATGAGGTTTTAGGAACTGAAAAAGATCCTTTTGCTTAGCCTGAAAACCCTTATTATCTGTAATAATTATTAATAACAGGGGTGCCTGCACAAAGTCATTGTGACTGCTTTCAGCTGGTACATCCCTCCCAAGTGTTATTTCCCTCATTTATTTTCATTGTGTTGGCAATCAAAGGCAGTGGGTTCCCCCCCCCCCTTGGCTTTTAATAGACCTTAAGCTGGGTGTTCTCCTCCCCCCTTTCTGTCCCGGGTTCTGTTATTTGGGTTGGTAATAGCAGGTTCTAGTTTCCCTGTGAAAAACAGCCTCTGGTATTTCTCATGCTTGGAGGTTGCACGTCTACATTTGTTTCCTCTTTTGTCTCCATTTCAGAGAGGATTTTGCCTGTAAGGACTCTGGGGGAAGAAGGGAGCAAACAAAGAGGTGTCGTTCCACTCGTTGCCAATGACAAAGCTGATTGTCAGCTATTTATCAGCCCTTTTTTTTTTTTTATTTTGATGGCTTGTCTTTGCTGCTTTCCTCTCTAAGCGCAGGGGAGCAGGACAGCGTGAACTCTGTTCTTGACAGCAGCTCAGGTTCTGACACCATCTGCCACCTAATCCACTTCCAAGGAAGGGTCTGACGTCTGTGTGCATGTGTGTGCACATATACCCTCCCCACTTAGCCATACATCATTTCAGCAGACTCATGCTGACCAGCTCGCAACATTTCTCTTACAAGAATTGGCCTTTGATACTTCTTTTCTTCCTCCTGCTTTAGATTTCCCTGATTTGGTTTGGCATACTGTGGTGGGAGGCAGGGGCAGGGGCTTATGAGTTGAAACTGGAGAAGATTTCCTCAAAAATTGAACACCGGTTTTCCTACCTAGCCTGGCTCTCTGAGGTGCTGGACTTTCAGATTTTTTTTTTTTACTTTTCCTGGAAGTTATGAGTGTGGGATGCATGGATTTCTTTTGCAAAAGCAGCAGGAAACAGAACAGGTGTAAATTGTCTGTGCCAGGCTCCTTGGATAGCTGGTAAGTGGGCTCTTGCAGGAACTGTTGAATTTTAAGCTTGTCAGTGACATAATGGCCAGTCATGTTTGACTGCTGTCTGCAAGCACTGAATGTGTTTCAAGCTTTCTGTATCTCCTTCCTCTAATAATACATGAAGAATGACAGTTATCACACGTGATGCTGTATCTGCTGATGTTTTTAGATGCACCATATTCAACACAGTTCACTGATTGTGCTGGATCATGTTTGCTCATGGCATTCAGTACTGTGCACGCACAGTGCTGTGGAAAATGGCGTGAGAATTGAGATGGGGAGAGAAGAGGGGCTTTGGGAAGGATGGAGGGATGGCACAGTATGCATTCAGAAATGCCAGCTGTTTTGCTTGTAGTCATCAGTTATGCCATTTTTCTGGGCTATGGTAATGAATGTTTGAATTGGCTTCTGGAAAACAGTAGTGCTCTCTACTGCTGGGTGGCTGTCATACCTGAGTGTGATAACCCTTTCCTCCCTATTTGAAAGGGTGTCCGTTGCAAAAAATGGGGGTCTTTCCTGGCTGAGAAGGAAGGAATAAGATTCCCTTCAAAAGTTAACAGTGTCTTTGGAAAGACATCCCTGCCTCTGCCAAACAAGGGACCAGGAATTCAAGTTGTGTGCTCGTTGCAGGCTCTAAAGCCGAGCAGAGGTCTTCCGTGTAACGCAGAGGGTTTGACACAGAGCTTTGTGACGGATCTGGAAAGACTGCCATCATCTGCAGGGGGCTTTAGATCAGGCTCAGTTAGAGCTCTCACTGGTTCCTGTGACGTTCTGCTTTGCTTTGTGGTTGGATTTTTCATTTCTTCCCTCTGCCTTTGTAGACCCTCTCCCTCATTTTCCAGGCACACACTAATGGCAGGAAGTTATTTGCCCGTGTGACCTTCACAACAATTTCTGCATCATACTGAGTACGGACCAGAGGAATCCTGCTGTTCAGTTGCACTTGGTTTCATCAATCACACTTAAAACAAAATAAAAAAAACAAAGTTTCATACTGAATAATGCTCATTAATTAGGAAAGCAAAGGAACTTCATCATGTTAATTGGAGATAGATTTCTGTACAAAAACTAGTTAATCAGCAATCTTTGCTAAGTGCTTTTTATTCTTCTTGTAACAGAAAAAAGACTTTTTGACTCTTTGAGATTACTTGTGGAGGTATTCAAAGAGAGGTTTATATTAATACCATATTGACATGTATTGATGAAACCTGAAAACCTCTCCCTTTCCCACTGCAGAAAATTGCTCTCATTTGTCACTTCTAAAGGAGGCAGGGGAATAATTCTCCACCCTCAGCTAGCAATTTAAGATTGATCTGATGAAGACAGAATATTTCAGACAATTGATTAAACTTATCTTTCAACCCTAGTTTCAGCTCTTGTGTAGTATCACAGCCTGTTCGCAACAAGACACTTAAAAGCTTCAGGTTATTTTTGAAAACGGGTTCTCCAGAACAAAGTAATATTTGAACTGGCAGAACAGTGTGATGCTGTGGTTTCATTTGGAGGATGTTGTTCTTCACATTTTGCACTTGTCCGTGTAGGGAAAATAGTGTGCACATGGAGGAACTGGACTTCTGAAGTCACGTTTTTTGTTTGAACATTCAGTCATTTTTCAGTGAAATGCATATCTACAAGGCAGTGGAAAAACTGGTAATAAGTGTTATGTGTGTGAGAATTGTGCCTCATTTTGAATTCATAGTATTTTAGAAAGTCTTCCCTTTCCTAGTACGTTTGTTTTCTAGTAGAAAATATCTTTTAATGACTACTAATTAATACTGATATATTGGTCATCTAAGATAAAACTCCTTTCACTGCCAAAGCATCTCTAGGGAATTAGAAAGCACTCCCTTCAGTGCTAGAAAGCTTAGTGATTTGTTGTTTTCCAGTTTTAACTCTCTGCTGCTGTGTCTCTAGCGTTCTGTCTCAGCACGGGGACTATCTCATGAGCGTAGACCTTTGCCAACCTTCCCTTGAGGTTTTGACAGACCTACGCAGGGAGGGATGAGGAATTCCCTTAGGCATAGGTATTCCCTTTGTGCCTCTAGCCAAGCAGCAAGGAGCCCAGGAGGAAAGCTGGTCCTCATGGGAGGTGCAGACTGATCTTGCAGTCGAAAGCTTGGAAAATTCCAAATAAATTCCTGGAAAAGCATGAATGTTAGAACCAAATCCAGACATTTTGGGGTTCAGTTTCCAGAAAGATTTCACGCATGTAAGCAGAGCAATGTTGTCTGAATGCATGCTTTCAGAAGGCTCTTTAGTCGGCTTATTGCAGTCAAGCTTATCCAGCACTATTGATAAGCTGAAACCCTAAGAAAAAACAAAAGCCCAAGCAAACAAAAAAAAGAGAGCTGAGACTCCCTCTCTTCTTGCAACGTTGGGAGTAACTGCTGGAGAAAAGGGGCGACAGGGGATGCTGAACATGCTCCTGGTTCTGGCAGTTCAGAATAATTCTGGCTGTGTTACCTGCATCACCTGTTTGGATGACTACAGCTAGGTGTGCTGTCCTCTGTGGAGATAAATGCTTCACTGCTGCTATTGACTTTATTAGTGAAAATAATGTAATTTCTAAATGTGCATAAAGTTTTAAAAATTGAGTATATTTCTTTTTTTTTTTTAAAAAAAAAGACAATAATGTTGGATACCCATGTTGAGACCAATAAGCTAATTTGCTGAGCCTGGGTGCGTAGTCATTTTTGAAAATGGTGTCCCTTTCAAGTCTGTTTATTTGCTGAACTCTTTACTTCAAGCAAACTTTGAAAATGTAAGTAATAGGAAGTGACATTTTCATTTCCCTTATTTTGGAAACAGTGGATATAGTGTATGTTTGCTTGTTTCCTTATCTGTAAAATGCATATATATGTTAATTATGGTCAACATTTCATAAATTATTTTTTAGGCTGAATATTTTTAACGAGTTTAGTCTCCTCTAAACAAAGGTAATAACACAGGTCAAATTAACAACTGCAATGGCAATATTCAAAGTTTTCAGACAGCAGCAATTTGCAGTCAGATTCAGGATAGCAAGCTCCAATTTGCGTGCATTTGTGGCGATCTCGAGGCAAACTTCAGTTTTCCAGTACGATTAAATTTTAAAATCAAGTTGTTAACCTCATATGGAAATATTTGTTGCAAGCAAACTTGAGATTTTTACATCAGGAACAAAACATTACCCCGTATTACTTACTCTTAATACTCTGGGTTTTGATCTGCGTGTGCCGGGTTTATATAAAGCAACTTGAGAACCCGAGGGATGGCAGATCACCTAGACCGGATGATACTCAGCTCGGGTTACCGCAGGGAATAAAGTGTGAAATAGCAGAGGCACTGATGAGGACATGTGATACGTCCTGAAAAATCAGCAGCTGTTCGTGACAATTGACAAAGCACCAGTGTGGGATCTACCTCCAAAATGGAGCAGCAAGGTCCCGGAAATCAGGAGATGGGCAAGCTGCCTTGTCGCTGCAGGGGGACTGAATGAGAATCTCGGGATAGCATAGTGCAGTGGCTGGCTGGGCTTAAGGCCAGGGTCAAATTACCATTTCATTTGAAAGGAGGAATCTTACACCTGTTAGACTCTGTAAGAATGAAGCTACACAGACGTGTGATTACACATGAACACAGAATAAGGACTGCGTAGTGTAGTAGACTTGAGTTACTAGGTTTTTCAGAAGACTTTCTTTGAGTAAGTTACGTGTCAGGACTTGGAATACATATCATGAAATGGTGACAATAACAATTAGAAAGTGAGTATAATTTCTTCCAGCTCTCATCTCTGTCCTGCCAATTAAATGCTCAATTTAGGTAGTAGGTTCTTAGATTCCTGTTTGTTTTGGTCTGAAGCAGTACATATGTTTTGTATCTCACCCTAGAGGTGGATGAACATAGCTCATCAGGGTATCCTTATTCTTTGATTTCTAGGAGATCTGCGTGCAGTGGGCTGCTTCATCAAATGTTCCTAACACTTGAATAGTCTCAAAAAACCCCAGTGCAACCAAATCCTCAAAGACAAGCGCAGCCAGGACGTGTTCACTTAAAACTCCAGATGAGTATTTGTGCCCATGCAGAATGCTGCAAGCACACGGAAGCATGCATACGCAGAGCGCTGTGGCTTCATTTAAAGGAGTCTGGGAGCCGCTGCGTAGTTCGCAACTCTTGGATGCCACTGCAGCCCCCTGCTCTCAGCACTGATGTTAAATGGCAATCCAACTGAACAAAGGAGATGAAGAACTCCATGGGCTTTAGACCCTGAGCACCCCCTTCCTTTAGGGGTTGATCACTTTGCATGATGGTTTCAACATACAGAGATGAAGCTGAATGTAAAGATTTCCATGTTTGCCAGCCTTTGTGTTCTTTGGAGAAGCAGAGCATTTCATAGGCCTGTCAGCAGGGCAGTTTTCATCTGCAGTAAATTCATAGTTGAAAAAAGGGAGAGGAGAAAGTGTTTGGTAGAGACTGTAAAGGACGACAAAAATTTCCAAGTGCAGCAGGGACTATGTATCACGGCAACATTCTCTAAATGTCAAGTAACGTGTGCTGGCAAAAATGGTCTAAATTCATGTATAGTGATGTGCTCTGAAGCTGTGGGGTTCTCCAAGGAATAAAAGTCACTGTGGATATTTTGGTGAGGATATCTAAACAGTGTTACTGCAGTTGAAAAAAAAAAAAGGGGGGGGGGAGAGGGGAGAGAGAAGAGGAAGAGATTTCTGGGGAGCACAGAGGAGGTAAACTAGAAATTTGTGTTTAAGTGGTTATCTGGGTTCATCCATGTCTTCTGTAATTTTTCAGGGATCAGTCTCTCCTGTAATAATTTTATTCTACTTTAAAATAGTCAATGAAAGAGTGTACTTCCACTGTAATTAATCAAAAGCAACACCGAGGTAGGAAACCTTTGCCTAACTCCTACTCTTGCCTTGCCTGCACAGATCTCGAATGAAACTCATCAGGTGTTCCCATGTTTACTGAAATTCCCTTAACTCAAGGTTTTGCCTCAGCTGAAGGGTAGAAAATGTTTGTCTAATCATTCTGAATTGTGAATGAATCACTGGAGTCCTTTGGCTGGAGACGAGCTCCTACAAGGAGCGCAGTGCTCTACTGCCAAAGGTCTTTATTTGTTATCTTGATTTAAAGAAAGCATCTGAAATGCTTTCTCTTGCCACTTTTCTGCTCTCTTTTCTGGTGAATATGTATGCAATTGTGAGGAACTGAGAGCAGCTCACGTGGCCCTGTGTTTGAGTGGGAAACTGCAATTTTAAATCAGGTTTGAAAAGATTATTTTAAAACTGAAGATTGTGCCCTTAGCAAAAGCATTGGAGGTGTGGGGGCATGGAGAAGGTATAGGGATTGGTATATTTAACCCTTTACTGAGTTCTAGGTTGGGATATGTGCCCCTTCACAGGAAAGAAATAGCCAGGCATCTGGATATTTTGGAAGGACTGTGATACAGAGGCAGAGCAGACGATGCACGACTTAGTGTCTCCCCATGACTGTACGGTCTGAGATTTTGCTTACAACAGGAATATGTCTCATGTTGTTGTATTCAGCAGGTGGTGTCAAAATGAGTGTGACTAGTACAAATTAGTACTAAAAGCACTCAGCAGTTCCTGATGGCAAAAATCTCTGCCCAAAGGGAAAAAATGCTATGTAGGAGCAGTGTCTGCCTCGCTTCCCCAGAGGTGAGGCTGGGAACTAACTCTGGTGGGCTGGGTGAGCTGGGGTGAGTTAAGGCAGGGAGGTGAGCAATGTGAGAAGCTGTAGAAGCTCTTGTTATTCAAAGGGCTGGGTTTGCTGTCTCACCAGCAATATTGGCAATTCACCGGTCTGTCTCAGAAAGACCGTTGGGTCTAGGCATGTAACTGCAGCCCCTGGAGTTTCTCTTCTCTTGACAGACCAAGAGGCCATCTCAGTGCGGTATTTATGCGCTGCCTGACATATTTCAGTTCACTTTCCTATACACTCTGTGTATCCGGGTGGATCTCATCTGCTTCAAAGCAAAGTAGACAGATGACCTTTCTGCATAGCTGCTTTACCTAATAAATACGGACTATGCACTCTGCAGGATGTTTTAGGTGAGAAAATTAGCATGTAAAATTGTTAGCATAGTGGTATTGAAGAGTTGTTTTTTTTTTCCTTGGGTCTTCATATAAATCACCCTGTGCCAGCAGACCTTGCATTGGTATGTGACTTCCATGAAAGATGTGCCTCAAGTTAGTTGCAGAACAAAATGGGTTCTCTGTTTACTGCTTAAAAGCTCATCGACGTTAGGGGTCAATTCATATTTTGGTGAACTTGTAAATATGTGGTTATTTCCTCTATAGTGCAGAAAGGGTCTTACCCAAACCAAATGGGACCTTGAGCACTTTAGGATTACATTCTATGGGAAAATATAAAACTGTTGTCATTACAGAATCAATAAACCCTTGAATTGGTCTATACTGACATTTTTCTGGGTTACATCCTCCTCTGCCATTCCCTATGTGGGAAGGAGATAGTTTTCTGAAAATGCTTCTGCTGATATCAACTTTGGTGTTCCTGAACACAGAACAAATCCAAATGTTCTGGGATTCAGTTGTAGCCTGGCATTTCTTGGTCCTGGTCAATATGAGGCTCAGTTCTCTTATAAATTAATTGGCTTGTGTTTGAACTTCTTTCAATTTTACCTCAACCCTGCAAGGGGGTAGGGTTCAAGCGCGGTTAACCGTGGTACTTTCTGTTCCATGAGGTGTACCCAGGTTATAGCTGTTTTATTTAGCACAGTGGTCTCTTTTGTTGCAGTCATGTCCTATTTACAATTTCCAGGAAAAATTTAATGTCTGTGCTGCTTGCATTAGAAAAACAGTGCTAGGAACAATTTTTACCTTTCATCCATAGGAGAGGGACCTCTTTCTTTTTCTTTTTATAACAATTTTCCCTTGCTGTTTAAATACATTTCTGTGGAATCCAAATTTCAGTCTGTATTGTCCTTTCTGTGATCAAAATCATTGACACAGAAGAACAGTAGTTGTACTCTTAGATCAGGGATGCTGATGCTTTTAAGGGGAGAAGGTGAGAAAGGCTTCAGAAGTGCCTTTAATTTAGAGATGTGTGTGAATTTAAATAGATTTACAATGCTTCTCTTAAAGCAATGCAGAACTGAAGTCTACAGGGCTTGAAATTGGAAGAAGTCAGAGACAACAAATGGAGCTATTGGGCTGTATAGAAAATGATTGTCTGCACAGCCCAGTGAACTGCGGAGAATTGCAGGGATAAGAAAATATATCCAGCAGAGCTCCCAGACTTTTTTCTTCATTGTGAGTGTTTCTCATGGAGCCCTACTAGTGGGCTACAATAATTTAAGTCTCTGGCGCATCCCCCTTAGCAACCCAGTTTCATGCCGTAGAGGCTGTGAGCACCTTCACTTTTCTCATTTGTGCAGCCATTCCCAGTTTCCTGCAGACGCCTGGGACACGTTGGCCTCGCTGGCGAAGTGGTGCAGGGTAGTTATTGTGTCAGAGTTAACTGGAAGCTGAAAGGCAACGTAAGTGTCTGAGCAGTCGGGTGGAAGCAGCTATTGAGGCACACTTTGACTGCATTTAATCTAAGTATATTTAAATCTATTTAATCTAAATATATGCAGAGAAAACTTTGAGCAATGCCTGCTACCTCTGTGTTTTTATACAGTATTTGAGTTGTATCTGTAAGAAAGGGAGATATTTATTTTGCATGTAGCTAAGGCATGTCATTCCCTCGCACCTCAACTGCCAGAAATGCTCCAGGAATTATCAAAACTACTGTCCTCTTACAGCCACCTTCTTTGGCCCACCAATAACTAACCCGTGAGCAGGAGCTGTGGTATGTTACAGCTTTAGGGGTGAGCAGCTAGTGCTTTATTTCCAATACATGTGAGCTTTGAGATAACTGTGAATCCTCTAGGGATTTGGATTTAATATTGATATGCAGACAAATCCCTAAGCCTGACTGTAAAACTGCTCAAGGCTGGAGATGGGCTGAAGTGGCAGTATTTAGTCACACTACTTCTGGTTCCTCTGCCAAAGCTGTTTATTTTATGATCTGATTGGCATAATGTATCTGCATTTGCTTTTTTTCCTGAACAGCATTCTTCTTAGTCTAGAGGAAACTAAATTGCATTGGTCTGTGGCGTGAAGATTCT
Source organism: Aptenodytes patagonicus (assembly GCF_965638725.1). Lineage (NCBI taxonomy): Eukaryota > Metazoa > Chordata > Aves > Sphenisciformes > Spheniscidae > Aptenodytes > Aptenodytes patagonicus. The sequence continues at coordinate 65,762,360 of NC_134949.1, forward strand.
TGGTCTAATAACTGATTAAAGAGTAAGACTAGAGGCAAGTGATCAGTTTTTTGGTCTAGAGGGATGTTATCAGGGATTCTTGTGGATCTAGGATGGTTGTTGCTAAATGTGCTCTTGGAAATTGTTTGGAAACGGGAAATAAACTATGGGGTGATGAAACTTGTCTCTAGGCTATTTAAAATGAGAATTAATTGCACAGTTGCAAAAGGATCACTTGTAGTGAATGAATGGACTATAAAATGGAGGTTGCAATTCTGTGTTGATAGGGCTGCTTTTCTCCATCTGCATTACTTTGCAGTTAACTCAGGCAAGGATGGACTGTGCATTACTTGTTACCCATTTGGAAAGAGATTTAGTAGTCACTGTAGATAATTCTATGAATATTTCTGCTTACTGCTCAGAGAAGCAAATAGAAGTCAGAGAAGGCAAATAGAGCAATAGTAATTTGATCAGTGAAACGGAACAGTTTATGGATGAGAAAAGACTCAATAGAAAAAGTTTTACCATCTTGAATGGCACGAGGAGCAAGCAGAAGGCAGGTAGGGAAGGCTGTTTATTCTTTCCTATGATGTAGGAGCCAGAAAGCATCAAATAAACTTGTCAAACCGGCTTAAAAGAATGGGAATTATTTTTGCTCGCAATTCAATATTATGTGGTGGATCTCATTGCCACACAATGTCATGGAGACAAACATACCTGTATTGAAAGACCAAATAAATGAACGCTGTAAAAATCCATTGGTGAGCATGAAGTGGGAGCTGAAGCTGCTGGCTTAAACATTTGGTCTGTCTCAGTAAGATTGTTCTTTTAGTCTTAGGGTCTGTCTACAGTAGTCAGAGGTTAGCTTATTGTACTCTTTGCCCTGAGCTTGTATAGGCTGTGAGCTTGAGCCTGAAAACCAGCTCGCCACGTTGACATGATATTGAGACTGATCCAAAAAACCCTACTAGCAGGATTACTGGATTCTGCTGGCTCAGAGTGGCTCAGCGTGCTGAGTGGGCTGACATCCATCCACACAAGGTGGTACAGACATGGAGGTGCTTGCTGTTGGAGAGGCATCAGGACTGTGTGTGATTTTTGAGCTGAGATGGAGACCGCCCTTGCCACGCTCTCTTAACGTTTCCCTACTAGCCAGCTTAGTTGATATGTTACTTGGAAGAACCTAATTCTCTTCCTCTCCATGAAATATTATGTAGGGAGCCTATATTTCTTAATGTGGGGTCAGTTATCTAAAAATATATATGCATTACAAAACTGCATCAAAACACATGAATCCGCTTCTGCCTTGAGCTTTTGTTCTGGAGCTTTTTTTTTATGGATGGTTCCTGCTATGTTTCAGTGTTTCAATTTGTGCTGAAAGCTGAAATTTTAGCTGTGCCTGTGCATGGTTTAAATGTCTAAAACCAGTTAGGAACTGCAGAAGGAAGTTCACTAAGCTTGAAATAATCCATGTTACCCACATGCTTCTAGTTTTGCTATTGAAGGCATGTAGCCCATGCTCAGAAAATCCCTCAAACTTCATAAAGATCAGTTCGAAAGAAGGAATTTTGCTGAGCTGCTGGGCACAGAAATGGTTACATCTGTTAGATCTCTGTGTTTGCAAAGCGAGAACAGGAATGGAAGCTGTGGTGGTTTTTTTTTCCCCCCACTTTCCTGATGCTCTAGTCCTCATTGCAGAGCTGCACAGAAAGATGCAGGCCACCGCACACTGATGTTTCTCTGTTGTGCCGTTGCAGTTTATACCACCTGAAAACCTCATCTGTGAGGAGTTCAGCAGTTGCTTTTTGGTTAAAGCTGTAGTGAAGGCTTTTTGCAAGGCAGTGTCATTGACTTCACTGAGCTCAGTTTATATCTACTTGTCCTTCAGCATGTGGCATTGTAGAGATTCATGCCAAAAAGAGATTCCCTACAGAAGCTGGCACATAGTTTCCAGGAAAAACAATGAGAAGTACTTTCCAGTTCCTCTATGTGTGTACACAGTGCCCTCCACCAGTCCTCTGAGGTTTGGCTGTTACATTAAGGAAGAGTAATGTGGTTTAAAGAAAGAAAACATTGGCTTGTTGTAAACCTCATCTCTTTGCTACAGTTTCCAGTTCAGAATTCTCTTGGTTTTTTCCTTCCTTTTTAAAATTTGTTTTTCTTTTTGAGCATCTTCCCTGACTGGTTGTAGCTGGGGTTGAAGGAGAAGTCAAGGTGGTCCCCTCAGCCCTACGACAAGATGTATATGGCTCCCATGAGGAAAACAAAAATTTTGAGAGGGTCAAGTGATTTTTCAGGTACCTTAGTCTATCTACCTCTGATCTTAAGGATCTCATTGTCTTGCAAACTAGAAAGAAACAATGTTTTGCTTTGCCCATGCAAAGCACTTTGTGGGGAGGGGCAAAACCTAAACACCTCCTCCCCCAACCCATCCCAAAACAAAAAAAAACCCACAAAACCAAAACAAACCACCAACCCCAAAACCCAAAAATGTAGGGACAACGGGTTGTACAAGAAGAAATGTGGGAGAGAGAAGAAAACAAGATATCTGAAGAACAGAATTCATTCTTAGCTGTGTATAAAGTACCAAAACTAAGGTGCATGGGATGGGATTATATTGTCTCTGATTCATTGTTCATTTCAAGGAGGTCTTCTGCGCTCTTGTGCTGGGCTTTTGAGGGTTATCTTTGGCCATGGGAACCAACCTTTCCTGGCACTGGAATTTTGGGAGAAGACTGCTGTCCCCACTCCCTGTGGGGTCCAGGGCTGACCTTTCTAACCTGGAACAAGTGGTTTCTCACTGTCTGCGCAGACCAGGATTGTTTTGACTTGGAACGTCCCCCCTTAGCTTGGTGACTCCTGCTCAATACGGGCCTCTAGAGGTGCGAGTGAGGTGTGGTATGGCAATAGGAGCATTGGGTCAGCGGAGACTGGTGCTACAGCTACACGAGCTCTCTGTCCTGTTCTGTGAGCAGCTGAGGAACGGTGTGGGTGGCACCCGCGTAGTCTAACAGGTCTTGACACATTCGTATTGCAGCTATCAGCTGAAGGAGCAGCCGGTGTCCTTTGCCTGCTCTCGTGTATCTCGTACATCTGTTTGGCACCTCTCGCCTCTCTGCTCTAGCAGCAAGGGCTTGGAGAATGAGTGGCTTATTGCTTTAGCTGGCTGGAGAGGTGTTTTCCTCCCAGCTACCTCAGCCTAGAAAAAGAAAAGCTGTAGGTCTTGTTAAATATCACTCTCATCTAAGACATAGGAAAATAAAGTTTTGGGGGAGTTTAATTCTTTTCTTCACGGTGGGGGTGCCGGTTGAGTGGGATTTGTTAGTCATTAGTGTAATACAAGTAATAAGCATATTCTGATTTGCCTGAAATGAACAACCTGGAAAAATCACATGAAAGGTTGATTACATGGGGTTCCCCTCTTTTCTGTTTAAAGTCTGTAAGTTCACACAAGGACCTGCCCTTCTGGCTGCTCATTTTCAGATGCCTTCTGAGGTGTACCCAGTGCATAAAGCAGCCTCCCACCACCTTATGTATCATAAGGTAACGGTCAAACTGAGAGAAAATAGATACTTTGACAGAAAGTTCTGCACTTAAAAAAGCAACATACCTTCTTGCTTCCAATCTTTTTGGTTAGGTATTTAAAAAAAATATTTCCCCACAAAAGCAATTTATTGCTAACTCTATACCAGCAAAAGTGGGAAATATAATCATTGTTTTGAATTTGAAAGGTCTGGGGGGTATGAAAGGTGGTACAAGCAGTGTGGTTTGTTAGTGATGGCTGCAAGTGATAGGCATGTGGTTTGGTAGCTATTGCCTTGTTTTGATTTATTCTTGTTAAAGTGCTGAGTTCCCCTTTTTCTAACACTGTTTATACTTCAGCTCCCTGTTTCCCCTGCTTTGACTCTTGGCCCACATGATAATTAGATAAAGAGAACAAAAGCTACGCTTACCTACTTTTCTCTAAGTAACGCAGGAGAAGTAGGTCTTCAGAGGGGATTTAAAAGGGAAGAGGATAATGATTTAAACTGGCGCAGGAAGTAAACTAAGGGGATACAGAATCTAATCTCTGTGGTGGATAACAAGGAGAGTGAAATAATGAAAAGAAGGGGAATATTCAAATCGCTCATGTTTTTGGAGAGAGCACTGGTAAAGAGGCCTATAAGAAAACTAAATCATGCTTTATAAAGCACTTTTGACATGGAAGAACACATCACATACAAGAAAGACTCTATTGTCAATAATGCATTTAATTTCAATTTAAATCTACTTGACAGGCTGGATATTCCATATGTGTCTCTATTAAAGATGAGAAACCTTTTTTGGGGGGTGAAAAGGCATTTTATACCTCTTATGTGGTATTTGGTACTCTTTTGTGTGTGAAAAATTAATTAGAGCGCAAAGTGCCCAAGTGGAAAATCAAGACTTTCTTTTTATCCCAGGTCTCTTCAGTGAGAATATCCTCCCCCTTCTCCTACTGAACCTGTATGGAATTAACTTTGTTTACCTGAAACAGCCCAAAGGGACCAGCTAGGACTCCAACAGATCTTACATGTCAAAGTAGCTCTTGTAATTTCTCTCTCATTCATATTACCATTGCAAATACTTGTGTTCTTTGCTCTTCTTTTCTAAATGCGGTAGAAGATGCTTTATATTAGGGAGTTTTTGAGGTTTGTTTGTTTTTTTCTGGAAGCTCCAAAGAAAAAGGGAAGTAGAGATGATTAGGGAGACAAATTGTTTGGCAAAGTAAGGTCATGCTGAGAGGGGAGGTTGTAGCACTTCTGAGAAATTTAAACTCACAGTATTAATCTGGATGCTAATATTTCTACTGACATTACTTTTCATTACTTTTCTTAGTGTAGCTTTAGCTGATCAGGGTCAGGCTTAAACGAAACACTTTAAATCCAAAGCCAGGGCTTCACACAGGAGGTGCGTTCTCCTGTCCCTTTTAGATGACTGGAGCTTTCCCGGGTGGACACAGGTAACAGCTTAAAAAAAAAAAAAAAAAACCCAAACAAACAAAAAACCCCCCAAAACAAAAAACCCCACCAAAAACCCAAAACCCCTAGGTGACTTACGAGGTCTCACTTTATTTGTTAAAACCTGATCTCCCCATGCACTGTCTTGGCATGGTTGAGGAGCTGGCATCTCCCTAGCACACTCCCAGCAGTTCGTGGAGGTGCTGGGAGCTGTTAGGAACTGTCCTGGGTTGTCCCCAGAGCGGGATCTCCAGGACATGGACATATAGTGGCTGTGAGGTCAGACTGCTGTCTAGTCACTGCCGGGCTCGAGCCTGTGGCATAGCCTGTCCTCCTCTCCCACACTGTGTGTCCTTGTTGACTCCCTTTGTCTTGATTTGTGCCCTCTTTGACTCGTCTCTTGCCTCTGCCCTCAATCTGAAGGTCTAACTCTAGGCTTGACTGCCAAATCATGGTGATTGCACTAAATTCTGAAGGCTATTTTTAGGTTTTCAAGTCATTAGGCATTTTTGAAAACTGTACTGTACACATCTTTCAAAATAGTGCCTTTTATTTTAAAATTAACCAAATTGTTCACCAGGGCTCTACTCTAGTAGAACCACACTTCCCTCACTGAAACAACTGGTAGTAGATTAGGTATTGCTGGAAAGTATTTTGTAACATTGACAGCCAGATTCACTTGTATATTGACTTCAACTGTTAGCATGAATTGTTAACGGTATGCAGCAGTTGTATAAATAAATATAACTGAGGGCACTAGCCCAAACGCAGTTAACTGCAGCAGGCTGAATTAATGCTGAAGGAAAGGAAATCTCAGCAATGAGGACTTCCGTTGGCTAGCGGATGGAACTGGGATGGGAATTTTCTAGTTGTGCTAGGATTTTTCTACCTGTAACAGAGCTGTTCCAAAGAATCAGATCCACTATTGCTGCTCTTTTGTTTCCTCTGAAGCAGTCTACATGGACCAGCAATGGAGGCATGTTTCTGGGGAGACCCAGCCAAACTGCTGCATCAGAATTGATGAAATGATAGCTCCTGCAGCAAAGGAAGAAATACATTTTTCTTAGATAATCTCAGACAAAATTGACTTGCAGCACAGAGACACTCTTATTCTTGCTGAACATATTTTGTTATTCCTTAGTCTGTTGCTCATTGCATTTGTTATTATAGTATGGAGGGTTGATTAGCTTTGGCAACAAAGCTGCAAACTCTTAGCTTCATACTGCATACTGTGAGATACGGAAAAACTAGTTGGGAATGTTCTGAGCAAAATATGTGTAATTAATTGATTTAGAACAGACTGCAATCTATTAAAATGGAGTCTTGGCTGGGCTATTGCACATATTGTTGTGTGTCTCTGTTAAGGTAATAATATGATTGTAATAAAGTGCACGTTGGAAGGAGGAAATGAATCCATGGTACACCTGAGATGCCCTAGAGGTGCATCTATTTTGGTGATCTGGTTTGACCTTCTGCTGAATTTCGCAGGGTGGTTTTGGTAGTATTATGAGTGGATTTAAGACAGGCTTTAAAGTACAGGGTGGAGGGAGAACAGACAGACACCCATATTACCTAGATACTAAAGCGCATCCACCTATGACAATGTAAAGAGATCACGCTAGCAAGACATCTTGTTTTGTCATTTCCCTTCCCCTCTCCCAGTACTTCGTGCTCTGCTCTGCTTTGTTCCTAGGACTGATCTTAACCGATGCTCTGTTTTGATGTGGTCCACAGCTCAGTTTCCCCAAAGGAGAGACTGCTAGCTAATCCCAGTTGAATTGGCAAGATAGGGGTGGTTGAGTGATGTGCTGTACCCCAAGACGTGGTTTGAGGATGGGATGTCATTGAGAGAGATGGGTATGAGACATGCTACCTGAGGAAGACTGGTCAGAGAGATGAGAAGCCAGGTGTGGAGGCAGAAATGCAGCTATTCCTAGGATGTGCTGGTGTTCCATTTCTCGATACCTATTTTCTATTCCCCCTGCTCCTCCGCACGCATTCAGTGCACAGGCAGAGAGGTAAAAATTACAAAACTTGCTATATAATAAAATCATTGTTCACTTGTTATTAAATAACGCTTAATATCAAATGACTGGAAGAATTGCAAGCTTTTCTATAGGTAATCCAAATGTAAAATGTGACCTTCCTCCTTTCTTCTGGAAGCAAATACAGTACAGTCAGCCCCTGGAGTCTTCAAGTCACTGCGTTGGCTTTGAGGTGGAATAATTTAAACCAAAAGCATATCTCTGCAAGAGGAGGAAACAATGCATATCAACAGCCTCTGAACTGCCCACGTAGTGCTTCAAGTGGCAAAAACCAGACTATCAGAATCCAATTATTCATTATGACATGTTTTATTGGCAGGCAGGAGTTATGGGAGAAAGGTGGAGAACTTGCCTGAACTGGAGTGTGGCCTGTGAGCTGGGTTAGGTGACTGCAGCCAATTTAAGTCCCTTAAAAGGAGACACTGTTGAGATTTTTCCTTTTTTCTTCCTCCACCCCCTCACTGATGCTGCAGCAACCCTTTGACAGCTTGATGTTGGAACCTATTCCCTTAGCGACTGATTTCTCCTCTGGGTTCCCTTCTTCTGAGTTACTGTGAGTAACTGAGCACTAGTCTTCGCACTAGCTACAATCTTCTTTTAAAGGCTATTTTTGCAACACCTACTGTTTGCCCTGTATTTATTACCTTTCTAGTCAATCCTTCACTTGTAGAAATGGGCCTGTTCTTATAATTTTGTTTCAGGGTATTTCTATAGAGTGAGGATAAAACTGGTTTGGGTTTGGGCACTCTCTCCAGTAGCAGTACTCCAGGTGACTGCTGTCCTTGCTGTGATGCAAGTGCACCAGCTGATGGCTGCACCTGCAAGGAAGTGGTTCAGCAGGGTGCAACGGTCCGATTTGGGGAGCACAATGCTGAATTACAGCCTCAAGTGTTTGTTTACATACTGGACACGCATTCATGCCCTATGGAAAAAGAGTGCTATCAGGACTGCAAAATCAAACATGCAAAAGTTAGGAAATGCCAGGTCGTTAATTTTCCCACCTGCTTGTGCATATGCATTATGATTCAGTCTTTAATTACACAGTTGCACACTCTTTTCCACAGAATTCCTGCTTCCCTCTGTGCACAGGATGCCCACTGCTGTTTGAATGAGAAGCTACTCAATATTTTGTTTTCTCCTTATTGTTTCTCACGACATTATTCAGGCTGTGCAATGAAGGAGGAATTACTGGTGGCCTCATTGTTTTGTTTTCTTGCTCGTCTTCACCACAGCATAAGTGGCCATTGTTCCATGAACACTCTTTGAAGTGGCCCTGTCTGATCCTGGATGCTGTGCTGGCCCCATTCATGAACTGGGAATACATAACATTGAGTGTCTGCCTTGGACAAGCAGCCTTACCAAGTGTTTGATTTCCTAATCTCCATTAGCTATAATCATAGAATCATAGAATAGTTTGGGTTAGAAGGGACCTTTAAAGGTCATCTAGTCCAACCCCCCTGCTGTGGGCAGGGACATCTTCAACTAGATCAGGTTGCTCAGAGCCCCCTCCAACCTGACCTTGAATGTTTCCAGGGATGGGGCAGCCACCACCTCTCTGGGCAACCTGTAATCCTCACTCCCAGTTTCCCACTTTAAATCCCAGTCCTAGGTTTTTCCTCCCCTCCTGCCTGGCTTTAGTTCTTGTTATGCCCAAGTTGATTCTCCCATGTGAGCTGGTATCTCATCATGTCTTCATAAAAGGTCTTTGTCTTTCATGCTATTTGGATGTGGCTAGGATTACGGGCAGCAGAGCAGAGACAGTCTCCTTAATTTAATTTCATCTGGATCTGGATTTAGCAGCCCAGACTGGCAACTGTAAGGAAAAGCCTGTTCAACATCTGTGCAGGTCTTTGGGCAGCTCAGCTCTTTAATTCAGAGCAAATTCTAGAAGGCATGAGAGATGAAATTTCAAAGGCTTACCCCTTGGGCAAGTTCAAGTGGATTTTCATAAGGACAACAAAAGGTGCTTGTCTCTCACAGAGTCCCCTGTCCTCTGCCAAATTTAAGTTAGTGCTGAAAAAAATAGATCGAAGGAAAGGTTCCTGAATGTTTTAAACACTGAATAAACAATTATGTTTTCTTCTGGTTTTGTTTTGGGTTACAGCATAAGTATTTTTGGTAAAATTGAAAAAACCCTCATCATCCTGAGGCAGCAACCTGTCATGGGAAAATTCAGCCTGTGTGTTTAAAGGATAGTGCAGCCCATATGCAAAAAACCCCAGGGTCTTAGACTGGGAATTTTTGTCTGGCCTATGAACAGTTGAGTTTGATATAGTAAACACTGTAGTCTTTCTCAGTATGGCTGTTTGATGGGTCCTGATTTGATTTTATCTTTTTTACATTACAGTAGTGTCATTGAAATGAAATATTTTGCAATTTTTTTTTTCAGCCATTTTATAACGGTGGCACAGATAGCAGCAACGAGAAGAGGTCATTTTTGGTCTGCCCGATGCTGTAGCATCCTATTTCTGTTCCTCGTTACCACCCCTGCTCTCCCACTAGATGCACTTGAGTGAGCTTGGGCAGGGAGGGAGGTGCTTTCTGCACCCTTTCAAGAGAGCTGCCTTCACAGCAAGGATTCGTCTCTTTGGGGAATAGGGCACTAAATGGAATGCTCATTTCTGCTGGCTGTGCTGAAATTACTCAGTGGCTAGATGCAACATGAGTGGTGTGTGTATGCCACGGGGCACGGTGCGATGCAGAGGCATGAGCAGCTGGTACAGGGTGCAGCACACCTGTGTTACCACAGAGCAACTCTGGGCTTCTTGGCAGGGTGGGTGATGCCAGCCAGAGCGTCGTGCTAACACGTCTGTACATCCTCCAGTGCCAGAGCAAGCGCTGGCATCTCGATAGGGAACAGCATGCTGCAGCGTTGACTTAAACTGAATTCTTGAGAGGTGTTCGTCCAGTGGCTTTCAAAAACAGTTAGCTAAACTAAGTTTGGATGCAAAGAAGAGTAATTTCTTTTGAAAAATGTCGTTACTGCTTTGCTATTTGGACTCTTGCTCTGGTACCTCAAATCCTGTCTTCCAAACACAATTGGCAAGAATATCATTAGTAGCTTGGTCTTTTTTATTACCTTACCCCTCAACATTCATAACTGTGCTATCTTGATTACCATAATGGACTGTGTGTTTCTAATTTTTACCCCAAAGACTGTACGCTATTCTAGACTAATGCTCATTTTGCTTTTACTTGTTTTTTAAAGTAAATTGATATGGTAATTTTTTTGTTTCATTACCTGTATGTGGTTTTAAAATCCTCTCTGGAGATATCCTGTACCGGAATAGAGCCCCGAGCCTCTACTAAAATTAATGCTTAGAGAACCACAGGGGAGAGAAAAATTAAAGAACAGGAAAGGCAGTTGTTTCTATACCCACTCTCCATGTCTTTTCACATTATGCTTGGTCTTGCCTGCTTCAGTGAAATTTCTCCATTTGTTCCCTTTAAGTAGTGCTTTGAGAAGATGCAAACACCATCCATCAGCTTTCTTTAAGTTGGTAGGTTAGCACAGTGCTCTGTTACCAACAAGCAGTAATAGATGTGGAAAAGAACGTGTGGCTTCAGGTAGTGGTCTGAGAGTCTAGCTTTGATTTCTTTCAGTGCTCTTGAGTTCTTGTAGGGAGTTGAACAAGCCACCGGTGTAATCTTGTTTCCATTTTAATTTCTGAAAGCAAAAATATTATTGTTTCTCTAGCATGGTGGCACTATTAGAAAAATCAATAAATGCCGGAGGATGCTGAAATACTAAATGCGGCAAAAGCCAAATAAATTGTTTGTTGTTATACTCAGCTGGTTAGATTGTAATTGATTTACAGGTATATTAGCTTCCAAGGCAATCCCAGTGTAAAATATATTGACATGTAGATACAGCACCATGATTCATACATTTACTGTAATCAATATCACAGATTGTGTTTAGTGTTTACATTTTGTATCTTCACTGAGTTTACCCAAAACATGAAGTTATTTCTATTCCTGGTCTTTATGTAAAGCTGAGTTTTGGAGTCCGAGTTGGCAAAGCACTGCTGCTTTTGATTAGTATGGTCTAAACCAAAACAAATCAACTGCTCTTTTCCTCTGCATTAGGTATTCCACTTCATCAAAGTGTCTTCAGAGTCTTATTTCAATGTCATATAGTTGGTTTACTGTCATTGTGACTAGGCTTCAAGCTGATGACTTGCATGGTGGTCGATCCAGAATCGGATTGGTGGTTGGACCTCTGTGGAGGTTTTTGACTTGACCATATTTCAAATAAAAAGAAGGAAAACACCACAACTGTAAAACGAGTCACCCAAATTTTACTTTTTTGCCAGAACGTTTTTGTTGCAGGTAGTACTGTATGCATATATAACGCATATTGCTCTGAAAATTATTCTTGTTCTCTGAATTCTAGCTCTTCATACAACATGCTGTAAATATATGTATTCTGAAAAATGATAATTGTGTAGAATCACTGCAGCATTTGGGAAATTCTGTATATAAGATATTTCTTTGCATATGTTTTCTGTTTCTGGTTCACAGTGAAATCTACTGAGAGTTTCATGTTCAAACAAACCTAAAAACTTTGGAATGTTTGCTAGTCTTTTATTCTAATCTATGCAAAAGAATCACCTTTGGCATTTCTTCTACCCTGTGGTGCCCTGAGCTCATCTGAGGCAAGAGCCACACTTTTTTGTACAGAATTGATAAAAAAATTTCAAGACATCTAGATCTACTGCCCCAGACCTTCAGTGTTTGACTTCATGGGTTGTCATGGTGCAAAGGACCCCAGGCTGGTCTGCTTTGTAGACTAACTTGGAGCCACTCTCTTTTATGGATCTAAATTTGGGAGGAGAAAGGGAACATTTTTTTCTTTATACAGTTTCTCTATGGCTTTGTATGCCTAGAAGAGCATACTAGTAAGTTAGGTCTGATTTTCATTTCCACAATGTGACTTCTGTTTGGCAAGCTCGCTTACAGATCCAATCTTAATTTCACTTTATTGGTATTAATTCTGTTAAAAATCACAAAGTTCAGGAGCAGTTCCCAAGAGGTTGGTCCCAGTGACACCTCAGGAGATCCATGTTCTGAGCAGCATTGAACAGGAGGATCCGAAGTAGAAATACTTATGTAGGAATAATCAGAAAATACCGGGTTTTGGTATCCTTTTTTGATGTCCTGAAAAATAGTAATTTGGCAGATATTTTCTCTGCCAAATGTACAGCTGTGTGTGTGACACGTAGGGAAAAATAAAATGCTTTTTTCCTCTCTTGGATCTCAAGGCACACTGAAGGATTTCTCTGGTCGAAGTATGGGGGATTGTTTCCTTGACACTTCAGCACCTGTGTGGTGGGTGATGTTTCTTTGCCCAGGTCCTCTCCTTTTGGCGGGCACTGTGCAAACTGATCTTGCACGTTCTTTGAATCCTTTTAGAAGCTCTAGCTCTGCTCAGTAAAAATGATGATACTGCAGTTAGGACAAACGGAGCCTCAGGACACTTTGACACAAATGTATGAAGAAAGGGATATGACTTCAGTCATCTGCAGTTCAGATCTGCCAGGTTGAAAGTCTTCTCAGCACAGAGGCAGCGCTATCCAGTGGCTGAGGGGTGTGATGAGGGTCTCGGAGAAACCTGGCTTCTCTTGTCTTGGCCATGGCAAAGATTGAACCTGGACAAGTCATTTCGCACCTCTGCTTCCTTTCCGCTCGCTGTTAGACCAATAGCTCTTAACAGCAGGGTCTTTCACTTACGGTATACTTTCCTAGCTCAGTAAAGCCTTGATTTTTGGTTTCAACTCGTGCTGTAATGGTGATAATCTCAAGCATAGCAATCTAGAGCGATCCTTTCCAGTCCCTGGCATTTAGCCATGGGTGGCAGGGCTAGATAAAACTGAGATACAGACACATTGCGAGGGGGCTGGAGCGCGGCAACACATTTATAGCGTTGCTTTTATTAAAGCTGCCCTTTCTTTCTCCTCCTCCTCCTCTTCCTCCCTCAGATGATGATGACATTGTTTTATTTGTTTTACTTCTATAGTTAGCAAACTTAGCAAGCCAGATTAAAAATAAAGCAGCAACCCTCCTCTGTTCTAGCACTGAGAGAGCTGTTTCTGCTGGAGCTTTGCAACTGCAAAAGGGGTATCAAGTCCTACCCCTAACTGGGGAGGGAGGTTGTGCTCCAGATTGACACACTGTTGAGTAGCTGGTAATTACTGTCCTCTTTCTCTCTTTTGTGTGACTCCAGGCATCTGATCATTAATGTCATCTTGGTTAAGGAGCAAGGTCCCCATTTCCATGGAAACACGGGGAAATGGCTTTGGAATCTTAAAGGTCCTTTATTTATTGGGTAGCATTTTCTCTCCTGTTTAAACATTTAAAACAAAGAAGCCTACAGTGCTGAAAACTTTTAAGAGATATTGTGTTAAATGAGGTGGACAGTTATAAAAATGACATTTAACTTTGCTCTGTAATCCTGTAACAATATATCAGCTGGTGAAAAATCAGCCTAGTTACCCTGAAGCCAATGGAACTAGACCTGTTTACAACAGCCAGGAATTTGTCCCAGAGGTCTGGTAGTCCGTGGGTTAGATTCCCAAGGGAAGTGATGGGAGACTCATCACTTGAAAGTCATAGCTAGACAAGATAAATCCCTGAACAGGTATTGGAAGTATTAGTTCTACTTCAGCTGCTAGATGAACAAGGTAATCTAAAACATTTTTCTAATTCATTATTACGCTCATGGATTTCCTGATACAAGATTTATTTATGTCTAAATGACTTAATTTTTTTTTTGCATTGTTTAGTGTCAAAGGAAGCCAGTAACTGTGCAGACATTTTTTTCTGTAGGTCAATATTGGTAGCCATTTAGTATGAGACACATGATATCATAAATGAATATTTAAATATAATTCTAATACTGTGAATGCTCAGGCTTGATATATATTTTATATTTTAAGTATTTACAGTATATTTACTGCAAAAGACTAATAAAATACTTGGTGCCATGGACAGTGCATGGAAAGATGGAATGCACAAAAGGCAAAGTAAAGAATATGGTTAAAAAGGCTTAACTAGTGGCACAGGAAACTACAGTTTTTAACACAGTTACTGAAGTTGAGGGATAAAATACTGATCCAATCAATGTCAATGGTAATGTTCCTATTGTCTTAGGTGACACCTGGTTCAACCAAAGGTGTTTTTAACATTATGCATCCCCTTGCTTCCTCTTATAAATCATCAAATCGTTTCCACATCTGAGTCAAATCCCTGTTCTGATTTAAAAAAAAGTCCTCTTTTTCTCTCTCCACTTGAATAGAAGCTGTTCCTGTTTATTCTGCATTTGAACTTTGTTCATTTCTGTCACAACCTTCAGAAAACTCTCCAATTGCAAATATTAAAACCTGTTTGGAATAATGAGAACTACGTATATAAATGTCCCTTGCCAGAGTGTCAAAGGAGCAGCGCAGATAATTAAACCTAAAATGTGACAAGATACCTGCATGATATATCACCTATAAATAGTAAAATGAGAACACAAAGGTGGCTTTGGATTCAGCAGTGGCTTTAATTTTGTTTCCAGCTGATTCCTCCTCTTATACTGCAACCTTGACAAAGTCACATTTTGCCTCTCTGAACCTTGCTGGTGAAGGGAGGTAACATAATTTCACTTTGAGCTCCCTGAATGTAGGACATCACATATGGAGCTGAACCAAAGATGGCAAGCATATTTGCATTTACTTCAGTGTCAGGCAGCTCTTAAAAATTATGAGAAGATAGGGTTGTGTAGGTGTCCGGGGGGAAATATTCCATCTGGTGGGACTAGCACCAGACTTGCCACTTGATCTTCAGTGTGACAGAGGAATTTCCTAAATGTGGGGATTGCAGGGAGAGGCTCAGGGCACCTGTGACAGAGCTCTTACTTCTGGGCAACCTACTTTTTCTGCAAGTTTCTGGTTAGTCTGGTTCCCTCTGTAGAGACTCTGGCCTCATTTTCTTGAGAGTGTCTCTGTCAGGTGAAATTATGGGGAGAGATGAGGTTAGTGAGCTCTACAATTAGGGGTGATTAGCTCAATAGTAAGTGCATTTTCAGGTGGCTTTTGGAAGAAGGTAATGTTAGTGAGGCAGATCATGTGTATGATAGTGTTGAATAAAAATATCCTTCCTTCTCCCCATAGATATTCCCTAGAAGTATTTATCAGAAAACTATTGTTAGTGCATTGCCTTCTCATTTGACTTTCAAGCCAGTGAAGATGGACACACTAAAGTGTGAATACGATCCCAGAACAAGGTCTTGTATAGATTAGGTTAAGATACTGCTCCAAATTTAGGATGCAATCATTCGGATGAGATATGATGACAAATTCCTTTCATTTCGGTTTTAAAAGAAAAAAAAAAATCTTAATCCTCAGCATCTGATGAAAATATTAGCTGCTCTGACCAAAGCTGATTCTGAAATCCGGAGCTCTATGGGAACAAATTATGGCTGAGGAAGAGGTCTCTTTTGGTTCATATCTACATAGTGCTGGCTTACTCCCTGCTTTATAATGCATTTTAAAATCTACAATATGAACAACTCTATAGAAATGAAATTTCAAAATTTATAGTGCTGTAAAGATGTTTTTGTTACTGATGAGCTTAAAATGAAGTTACAAACAAACTGTTACTTTAGTTAATAGTATATTCTGGCATTATAAATTAACTCATAATGTAGAACAAATAGTTTCTCTCAAGGTTCAATTGCTCTTTGTTTTTTTTTTGCTGCTGCTTCTGGAAAAACTCCTGAAACATTTTACTGATCAGGTAATGCACTCTCATCTGCATGTAGTACTTCTGTAACCCCAGCAAAGGTTTCTGGTGACATGCTAGACCACAAGAACAAAGCTCACGTTTATTGTGTTCCCCCAGGTGGAATTACAGTCTTCATCAGTTAATGCAGCATTTCTCAACTTTGGAAAGTTGAATCCTGACCTGTCAAGAAAATGAAGCTTACAGTATTGCTGCTACCAGCAATGGTGTTTTAAAAGCCTACCCAAAATGAGCAGTCACTCAAATAGGCTGCGTAGGTATTCATCCTCATCTCTCTTGTACGCTTTAATTAGGAGTGCATTGTCAACAGTGTTGAAGTAATGTCATTGGCATTTGAATCATGACCCTTTTATAACCAAAATTACTGCATCAGTTTCTCTGCAAATTCAGGCAGGCGTTGCTGCATTATGGATGGGCTGTGGCTTCAGTGTTGTTCTTTGCAACCAGATGCCTTAAAAACCAAAGCAATCAGAATAACAAAATAGATGGAGGTTCTGGAGGACCTGTGAGAATCTGATTTAGTATTCATTGCACGGTAGATTGTGTGATTTTTATTATTGTACACAATTTACTGTTACATTTTTCTTAGAGCTTTATTAAGTGGGAAGTTTACGCTTGATTCGCATATCGGTGTGAACTGAATGGCTTCAGAGCACCTACAACTTCCGTAGTTAAGTCCCAGGGTCACAGATTTGACCTCAATCACAATAAGGCGTTATTAAGAAGAAGTATTTTCTACATTCTGATTTGCACTAGTAAGACTAAAGTAGTTTAAAAATTTATTGAAGTGGAAGTAGTGCAATTTTCTCAGGTAAACAAAGTGTGTGTCTTTGTGTTCTGTGCTTTTATTTTGGTTTGGGTTATAATGTTTCATTAGCTCTCACTGTATATAGAAGTTATCTATTTCTGTGCTTCCCAACAGCAATGGGAATTGGAGAGGTTTCTTGTTCTTTTTAATTTTCCCTGAAAGTGTTTGAATTTTTTTTTTTTTTTTTTTTTTACTCAGCCCTTGCTTGGTATTACTTTTAAATAATTGAGTTAGTGGTGTTACTGTTAGTCAGTTAAGAACAACTAATTCGTGGATAATGCCTCAAGTGATACAAAGTGGTATTGCTTCACTGAAGTCCAGAGTTACACGGTATTCGCCAGTTGAAGATCTGGTCTCTTGTTCCTGGCAAGGCTGCCGCTCGTCTCCAAGTGTTAGGGAGGAGTGGGCATCCCCCTTCATTTCAGGGAACAGAGAAAGTACTGAAGAAAATCCGGGGTGAAAGGACGGCAATAGTATTTCACTTTATTTTTTCATTTCTGTCTGATTGTTTTGCTTTCCCACATAAGAGATCTTTTTTTCTCTTTTGCTGCCCAGCACTTTACGTGTGGAAGAGCTTTAGCATGGTATTTGCTTTACAGAGGTTACCAGCCTGTAATTGCGAGGATCCTACTGGGTGGTTGCAGTTGCCTCCCCGGTGTATTTTTCTCTGTAGGAACTTTTCTTAACCTTTCAGTATCACTTCATGGCTCGAAAGCCTGAACACGGCTGTTGGGAAGTAGCATCGCGTGCGGAGTTGTTGTAACAACCTGCTGTGAGGGCAGCCGGCAAGGATGGGTCTTGTGGTTGCATTAACTTTGCCAGTTAGGTACTTTTTGCAAAATTTAGAAGCACTGGATTGCCTCTTTCTTTCCCCGTTGCTGATGTACACTTGTCGGTATGTGAACTCTTTGCCAGCTATACACACAGCATCGCACTCCTGCTGTTAAAGGTTCTGGTCTGCAGTTCCCCAGTCCGTACTAGCAGTGCGGTTCCTCTGTGGGTACCTCCCCGATCACCAGCAGTGACTGACTATGTTCACCTTGAGGGCAGCAAAAATCAATACTAACAAGTACATTTTAATCCTAGCTAGAGCAGAAATTGGGCACGCTCCCCTTAACATTTCATGAGTTATCTGTCTTTTGCTATGTGGCATTTGTTCGTGTTCTCTCATCTTCTTCACCGTGTTCACTTCTGCTCTGGTAAAGGCAGCTACAAGAACGAAGATGGAATGGCTCAATGCAGTAGCATGCTGCGGGGGGTGTGCGTGTAGCCTTCTCCACATCCTCCTCCTCCTCCTCCTCGGTGACTCATACGCTGTGGGTCAGGTCCCCAGGCACGCAGGTTGGTTTGGTCGAGCTGTGCTGTTACCTCTGCTGAGGAATACCGCTAGAAGGAGGGCAACGGTACTGTTTCGGTAGCGCCCTATTCAAAATATTTCTTCTCCCACCTCTCATCACTGTCCATTAGTATTTTGTGAAGGCTTTATTTATTCAAGGGATATACAGGATGGAGTCTGGGGAGAGAATTTCTTTCTCTTTTTAAAGTAGATGTAGTACCAAAATCAGCGTAACACCTAGTGATTCAGTGCATTTTTGAGTGCTGGGAAAGTGACATAACAAGTAACCTAGTCGTCCTGCGCTTGGATGTTTCACATACATGTTATGATCTCATCGGATCAGATGTTCTAAAGTAGTTTGGATTTCCATGCTAAGAAAAGGTCAGGTTTTATATCTCCTGAGTTATACACGTGCAATAAGCTCGCAGAGGGTAGACTGGCCTGGCATCTTCTGTATCCGTCAGCAGCAAAAAGCACTTGGGATATTTTTGCTCCTGTTTGTTATAGCAATGGTCATTTTGTTGTCAAGGTGTGATTTCATCCATCAGATGGTTACTATCTAAATAAATGGTTTCTCTGTGAGTGTGTCTTTCTGAATAGGTGATGCAACATTAAAATAAGTGGAGAGAAAAATACAGTAAGCTTATTTCTGTACCTTTCTGTGCTTTTGGTGAGGCTGATGTAATGAAACAAGTTTTCAAGACAAGTGCTACTTAGTTTTAATTCAGAGGAGTTGGATTTTTTTCTTTTAATAATGCTGTTATCTGGAGAGAGTGACAGTTCAAAGTGTGATGAGCAGTCCACTTTCTCTCACTGGTTTTAATCCAGCAAGAGTTAATTCTAACTGAAAACACCATGATTTAATGACTATTTAGTTGTGTGTCACTGTAAAATGAGGCAGCATTCCCACACAGGTCAAATCTTAAGGGACATGTATTTTTATTGTGTGCAGGAAGAAAAAGACACTTGGCTCCCTTGTTGAAAGCCCCAAGAAAAGATGAGGTCAAGGTTGGATTGAATTTGGCGATTGACCTACTTTCTCACCGCTACAAGTGTTACTTCTGGGCAGAGGGTGAGATGCTCCAGGGTAAAAGTGGGCAGGATGCTTCTGCAGTTGATACCTTTTGCTCTGGTAATTTTGTGGTAAAGGATTTTAATCTCCCATGCTGTCAGTTATCTTCACATCTTAATGCTCACTGACAGAAAGAAGCCTCAGAAGCTGGTCTTATTCTTGCATAATAAAAACAGTGCATAAACAAATAATATTTTCCTTCGATCCCATGGTGGTCTTGTTCAGTGACTTCATTTCAGATTAGTATTTCTCTCCAAATGACTCCAACAAATAAATAATACACCAACACAAGAGCTAAGAGCATGGCATTACAAGTCCCTTTTGTACTCTCAAAATCTCTTTCAGATTAAAATAATGTCCAAGTAGTGTGACATGTCCTGTCGTGAGGTTAATGTCCAGATCTCTTCCAGCTCTAGGTGGGCTGAAGTGGGAAGGTGCTGTCAGGTCATGGTGTCTGAGGATTTGTCTGACCCTGAAGGAGCACCAGCAATTTACTGTGTCTTTTCCTGAAGCTGTATAGGCACTACAGAAGCAGCAGCACCCAGTATTACTGTAGCCAAAAAGAAATTAGAGGAAAAATAATTCTTCCTCCCTGCTGTTTGCTTATTATGTGCATTTGACAGTGCTTTGTATTGTGGTTTTTTTTAGCCTGCTTGTATACAACTGGTGAGTCAACAGGGAGGAAGAAAACCCCCATATGTATATTTTAACAGAGTTTAGATGAAAAAAAGAGAAACTATTTAAAGGGCAGATCATGAGAAAAATGAGCATTTTTGAAATTAGTTCCAAAAGAAAAAACAAAAAGACTCCAGTTACAGCATCTCTTTTAATTAGATCCAGCAGAGCTGCTAATGAGTGCTGAAGATCTCCACTTTCTTCTCAGCCATGAAGATCAGTGCTCTAGCTGATGTACCACCTGCACTTTTCTGCCTCGGTGTCCCCCTGAAAGCTTTCCTATTCCAAGACTCAGACCTAGGCACGACCCTGTGATAGCTGTCCCTTAGGGTCAGGAGGGAGTGCGATAATCTCCCTCCTGACTGAGAGTGCCTTGGACCCTCCCTGCAGCACCATTTCAGTGGCTGCTGCGTGCTGAAGGCAGCGGGCCCTCAACGTGATTCCAGTGAGATTTGTAATGTTGTGTGACACAGGTGGTGATGTCGTCTTAATCTGATGTGAAACACTCCTCCAGGCAGAAATGTTAAGGTTCAGTACAGAGAGACTGATTTTTTGAATGGTTATGCGTAACTCCAAAGTTGATTATCAAGAATAAGTTTTGAGCATAAGTATTTTTGGTAGACAACTTATGTTTTATTCAGGGCTAAATGAGTATGAATTCATGTTTTATAAACACACTGGGTGTTCTGAGGTTAGCGCCTCTGACTCAAGCTCTGCTTTGTTTCTCCTCCGGTTCTGGAAGCTTATTTTAAGCTGTTTCTTAAGTTTTCTGCTTTCAGTGCATTAAAGGAAGAGGGAATATTGTCACACCAGGTGTACTTTTTTCCTCGTTTCTGAATTGCCAGACAGTTGTTGGTGATGGGGAGAGGGGTAGGTGGTGACTTATTATGATTTATATTTTCTACCCAGATCCCTCAATCCTTGTTTAGTTTTTTGGCTTGTGTAAAGATCTGAAAATTTATCCCTAAGCCTCCAGTCTTTGATCCTAAAACTTGTTAAAAGTAATCAATCCCTTTTGACTGAGTTTGAGCTTTGGATGGGGTCCTGCAGGAACAGGTTGCTACACAGACTTGCTGGGGAATTGTCACTTGCTTTGTTTTCTTCATCTGCTATTCACTGACTGCAATACGTCCTCTTTCTCCACCCTCTGCTGAACTCTTCCAGTTTGTTTCAAACAGAGGAATTGGAGCGGTGGACATGCACCTGCCCCCTTGGGACTTGGTCTGGTGCATACAAACCATGCCAGAAGAAATGGAAGAAAGTCAGCAATGGTATGGGGGGGACAAAGGTGCAGGCGGTTGGAGCATGGTGGTGCTTGTCCAGCCTAGCAGTGCCAGCCCTGCTAGGAACTAGGGGCCTGTTGTTCCAGGTGCTCAAAACAAGATTTTTCCAAGCACAGCAGTGTACACCATTGAACTGTATAGTCTTTGTGGTGAGGAATGGGAAGAAAAAGGCACTTGTTGCATTTTTTTGTCTGTTTTTGTATCTCGTACAGTCCTGGGGAGGGAAGGTGGGGGACAAAAACTTTGTCTTATCTCAGTTGCTGGGCTTCCTTCCTTAGAGAGAAAATAGAATTTATTTGGTTATTGAATGGTAGTTTTACTTTATCTGCCTTTCTCAAGTGTCACTCTAATGAAAAGTAAAGGTAGGCTTTTTTCTTTTTTTTTTTTTGGCCCAAGAACTATGCAGGCAAAGCCTGAACTCCCTTCCCTGCTCTGTTATCTAGCCTTTCTTCTTTCTGTAAAAATTGTCTTCAGAATTTGAAAGTCTAACTTGCTTTTCAGAAGAGAGAATTTTTCTGTCCTGTGTGCTTTCGAAATCTTTTGTTAGAAAAAATTGTTATTTTGGATTGTTTTAAAGCTTGCTTTTGTTCTGCGTCATTCCTTGAGTCCTGAGTATTTGTGCATCTTGGAAGAAGAGAATTTGATTCTTGTATCAATACTTGGTAACAAAATTCTTCTGGTATAAAATATTCCTTTTTTTTTTTGTCTAGAAAAACCTCTTGAAGTATTTTTCACTTGACTGGTGAGTATGGATCTTCATTACCTTTTTCAATTTTTTTTGTACACTCAGAAATGGAAGACTTATTTTTAACCTCTGTGAGACCCTCATTTGCTAAATGGAAGCTTATAATGGGGAAAAAGATGTGGAGGTGGATGGTGAGAATTTCTGACTGTTTCCATTTTCAAGGAGGAGAGACTACACAGATGAAGACAAGACACTTAACAATTCAGGGGCATGGAAATAGGTTCCAAAAATCCACATTTGAAACAACTCTCTGAAGCTTACAGTGCAAAGCATGTATTTGATTTGTAGAAAAGAAGAAAGTCAGAATACTCCATTATATAGTTTGTGTGAGGCCATATAGCTCCTGAGTCATAATGACATTTCAGCTTGTGTAAACAGCTTATACCAATGGAGGATCCTAGTCTGATAGAGAAATTACCTTAAATTAGGTTATTTTTGAAAGCAATGTGCTAGCATCTGAGAGGCAAGAAAACATTTCCAAGACTAACATTAAAAAATAAAAATAACTCTTACTTTTTTCTTTGCTGTTCTAAACTGCTGAGGATTTAGTCCTCCTCCCTCCGTGTCTTGTATTGTTTTATTTTCCCTTTCTTTATCTTCCAGATCAAATGAAGGTTATTTGGTGCCACCAAGAAGTACCCTGAAAAAGACCTCAATCTTCTCCTATTTTCCTCTGGTTGGCAGAGTGATAACATAGACTACCTGCACCCCTTTTGAAAATCAGTAGATATTATTTTAGCATATGATAAAAAAATAAATAGCATGATCATACTGTATTCATGTCTGTCCAATTTGCTGTCCTCATTTTTTGTCTACACTTGAACTACAGAACACAGGTTCTGCATGTCCTATGATTTTGTCTGGATCAAATGTATTGTCATGAAAATATTTCACATTCAGACTTCCTTTGCTTTCTGAAATAGTAAAAACACATCCATCTTCTGTAATGCTGATGTCCAGTCTATGATGCAGCTGGAAATCATTTATGCTCAGAGTTCCCTAGAGCATTTCTCATTGTTTACTTGGGAAGACAGTGATTAAATTTTATCATCCCAGTTACTTGATTGATTCCAGAATCTTTGAAATGTGAGCTTCTAACTCCCTATGCACATCTCTGTCCTAACATAACCTCAGTCAAAGGGTTTTGACCCAAGGGTTTAAAGATTTCTGGATCAAGGCTTTCAGGTGCCTTCTGTTCTGTAGAAGGATCATATAAAAATCATAGATTGTAGGCTCAACTGTAACTCTTTGGATGAAATGTGAAAATCCTAATAATAGGAACTTAAGGAAGATTGTGCAGGGGGATGCATATCGGATGGAAACTACAAAAAAGATTTTAATGATGAGAAGAGTGGAGATCTGGCATAGCTTCTCAGTAGGAACGAGAAAGAGGGAACAACCAGGCTAGATTTGAGATGGCTCTTGATAACTTTATGAATTCAAACATATTATAAGTTTGCCTGAAACAGAGAAGACTAGATTTCATGACCTAGAAGGTCTCTTCCAGACCTGGCATTCATAGCTTTGAAAGCTAAAGGCAAAAAAACCCCAAACCCAAACCCTGTCCTAAAACAGATTATTTTTGACTGCAGCAAAAATAAAGCAAAATAATTCAGTTCAAGAAAGCATTTGTATTTTTTTTTTCCCTGCTTTCCTAGGCTCCTTTGTTAGTCTCTTTCTTGGTCAATTACAGGGATAAAGGATACTCTTCCTCTTTATTGCATCACCAACTGTATCACTTTTTTTCCTTTCCTCCTCACACAAATTAACGCTGACATTTCTGTTACTGCAAGGAATCCTCCAAGGTCTGTCACTTCTTGTGGTAAGAGTAATCAGCACATTTGTACATATCTTTTCAGAAATAGCACATTTAAAGAAAAGATTGAGAGGGACCCTGTTGGTCCTAAAATTTAGTTACCATCTACCATAAGTACCCCTTGATGTTTCCTATTTGGAAAGAAAGCTAGAGTATAAATTAAGAGTAAAGGAAAAAAAAAACCCTCAAGTGAGCAGAGGGAAGATCAAGAAATGGGTGATACCCAGTGATATGTATAAATCTGAGCTCTGATAGGAGCTCAGAGAGAACTCCACATGACTTTGACTTTTTCTTTGACTCAGAAAAGACAACATTGTGTGGTAGAGGCTCTTCCTCTGCTATCCTGATCAAACTTTCTGCAGGTCTTATGCTCCTCTTGCTTTGCCTCTTATTTCCTTTTGTAGGATTCCTGTGTATTACTTGTGTCTCTACCGGATTTGTTACTTTACTCAAGGAGATGGTCAGAGAAAGGCTAGGTGGCTCTGTTTTGGTCTTGCACCTGATCAATACAAGCTGAATATGGTATTTGATGTGATAGATCCGAATGCTCCTACCAGAACTTACTCAGGGAGTTGATGCACTGTAGTTGCTTCTCAGCTCTGGGGTTGCTGTTTGAAGTACTTGGTAAGACTGTTAGTTGAAATTTGTTTCATTTTCTTCAGGTTGGTCTCTGAGCTGCCTATTAGGTGCAGGAGGGCTGGGCTTGAGGCTAAAAGCAAAGCTGGTCAGAGCTACATAGAGCTGCAGTGTTTCATGGAGATGTACCAGTTTCCACGTAGCTTTTATCAAACTGGTCTGTGGTGAGGGGTTGAGAGAGAGGGAGGAAAGGTCTGTTGGGGTCTTGGAGATGTTGATGTAGGGTGGCTGGGAAGCTATGCAAATCTTTGCTTTTCCATACCCTGGTTCCCTGGGAAGCAGGCAATGACAGATGCATAAGCAAGTATTTCACGAGGAATTTTGAAAGGTCTATTTCTTTTAGCGCTAATTGAATTTCTTGCATCAGCGTTCACTGCTGAGGGTGCCTGACAGTGTCCTAGGCTGAGCTGCTATTTGTGTGGATGAACCTGAGGAAAATGGGAAGGTTAATGTAAGAGGCTAAAGACCACATTGACAAAAGGGCTAATAACTAATCACTAGGATTTGATTTTGCTAAGTATTCTGATGGAATTCAATTAAGAAATTGCTGAGAGGGCTTTATAATAGCTCCCTTAATCCAGCTCCAGCCCTAAAGGAGTGGTGTGGTCACATAGGGGCTCACAGAGTGCTGATGGGGTAACCCAGCAGCAAGTTTTAATCAGAGAAACTGGTGGAGCTGCTGAGAAGATGCAGGGTTAGTAAATGCACAGCTGAATGTGATGTGCTGGAGGAGAGCCAGCACAGCTTTTCCTCAGGAAGCCAGGACTTGTGAGTCTCACAGAAATTGCTGGCAGAGGCACGAGGCCCATGAACCAGAGTGGTTTGGTCGTGGGAGCGCACGCGGGCTTCCAGAAAGCTTCCAGTGAGGTAGGAAAAAAGCTTTTGCTACAGAAACTAGGGATAAAAGGGATGATCTTCACATGGTTAAAAAACAGTTTAAATGTAGTAAGCAATGGTTAGCAATCGGTGGGTGGTTTTCAGAGTTTCTTTTACCTAGGAGTTTTCTGATGGGGACCACTGGGGATCTGTGATGGGGAGCAGTGCTGCTCACAGGGAGCAAAGTGTGAGGAGGTGAAGCTTGCTGTTGCTGTGCACAATTAGTCGGAGTGGGCACAGGCTGATTGTGAAAAATTTGCAGAAGGATCTTATGATGCTGAATGACTCTGCAGCAAATTGCAGTTGAAATGTGAGATTGATGAAGGCAAAATAATGCATATAGGGGGAAAAAAACAGTGAAGTTTGGACTTTATATTAGCATTTAGCACTCAGGAAAGGGAACTTCAGATAATTGCAAGTACTCCTATGAAATGATTAATTCAGTGCTCACAGTGATAAAAAGGCAAGTAAAGGGCTCAGAATGAGGGAGGGAAAAAAGAGACAATGCAGAAAGTACCGTGCCACCACTGATAAACCTCTGGTGCAGCCAGATCTTGAATATTTGTTCTAGTTCTGGCAATCCTACCTCAAAAAGATATAATCGGCTAGAAAACGTTGACAAAGATAGAACAGCTTCAGTATCAGCAGAAGCCTAAGCCATCTAGGGCACTTCTACTTCGTAGGGGGAAGGGTGAATGAAGGGGTATATGAATAGAGATTCATAAAATCACAGAAGGTGTAAAGAGGCAAATGATTACTTGCTGTTCCTCACAATATGATGCACCAATTGAATTATCAAGCAGAATTTTTAAAACGGACAGAAGGAAATACTTTACACTGCCCGTAATTAAATTGTGGAGCTCATTACATAGGCTGCTACGGAGACCAAGAGTATAAATGGGTTCAGGGAAGGACCGACGCATTCCTAGAGAAAAGAGCCATTACAGGCTATTAAGCACAAAGGTCTGGAAGCAGCCTCCAGCTCAGGAAGTCCTTAAACTACTGATTACTGGAAGCTGGGACTGGAGTATGTCAGGGGAAGGATCACCCAATTCGTGCCAGTGCTTCTCTAAACACCTGCTACTGGCCGTTGTCAGAAACGGGATACTGGACCAGACAGATTACTTGGTTTGACTGACGTTGGCTCCTTTTATATCGAATGCAAAAAATTTGGGAATCTTGATGTTGCAGTGAAATAGTCGTTGCCCCGTGGTCAGCTGGAAAGGAGAACATTACATGCCCGGAACAGCAGGTTGCAGGAGCGCTGTGCAGTCAGCAGAGGTGCATGGGGAAAACTTAAATAATGCCACAGAGTTTAGCCTGTACATTTTGTTCATGACTTTCATTAGCACCAAGTTGCAGGAATGAAAACCACCTCCAAACAAACTTGGGTGCATATAAATTGTTCGTACGGCATGCAGGTACTGTCTGGCCTCGTACAGGGATTTTCAAGTTGAGGTTGGCAAAGCTGAGAGCTGGCAGGCATGGGGTTTATCTACATTGAATATTCAAAGAAAAGCAGAGCTATTGTAGCTTAATCGTTGTTATACAAATGACTGTCCTTTTCTCAGTAAATATCTAGATTATTTACTTTTATTACTTAGATTATTACTTTTGAGAAAAGACTCCCAAAAATCTTTCTCCTGGCAGATGTCCTAGCCATAGGATCTGTGGAAGCCAGTCTTGGCATTTTTATGATCTCTCAACCTTGCAGCTGACAGACTACCCCAATGGTAACTTATGCCCCTATGAAAAGGAGGATAATAACCCTGGCCTGGAAAGGCAGCAACTCCAACACCAGTGACAGCTAAAATGACACTCAAATCTGTTAACCACGTGCAGCATTAACTTACTCTTTCTTTTCCAAATAGAATTTTCTAACACTTAAATGAGCTGCATACTATTGACTAATTGTCTTTTGTGGTCTTTGAGGATTCAGGCATAACTATTCCATCTAAACAACTCACTGGAGGATTTTTATGTGCCTTAGGTGGAGAAAAAGGCTCAGTAAAGCCAAAGCCTTGGATATAAACTCAAATCCCCCCAATCAAATATGTATCCTTTGATCTAATAAGTAGGTTGAGTCTCGCCTGACTTTTCAGCAAAATGAGAAAGAAAATGTAATGCTTCAAAGAAAAAAAAAATCAGTTCTTATACTTGAATAGCTTGAATGTCTGATTGCTTTTGGTTTCCAAGACAGTCAACTGCTCTGTTAAAGAATTTCCTTAATGTATCAACTATGGAATTAGTATTAGATATTTTTGTTTGTTGTATATTTAATGACATACATGTGTATGTGCACCCATGCTTGTTCACAATGGTGGTGTGTTAGCTAAGTTGATAATAACATCTACTACAAATCACTGATTACTGGATATGAAAAAGTAATTACCAAAATACAGCTCATTACTTACGATGTGACATTTCCTTGCTGTTGGTTGCTATGTCAGCAAGCTGGCTGGTGTACCCATTTTAACAAAGTTGTGGACTTCATAGTCTGAAGTATGGAATATATCATGAAAGCACAGATTCACTTTTTCTGGCTGTCTCTTATCAGGGGAACAGTGATTACTTTCGCTCCTATGGTAAAGGCTGCCTGTCGAGCCTGTATTTTCATTCATGCATTCAGCACAGTGGAGATGAAATCGCTGGGAAAGATAACTAAAAGCCACTCGTGTTAACTTACTATTGGAAAAGTGCCAGATGGTGTAATCTGCTAGTTAAAGTAATAGGAGATATGATCACCTGGATACTCAGCATCTGCTCCGTTATCGGATTTGTGCTACCTTCCCTTTCCCTGCATTTTCCCGTCTCTCGTCTGCCTTACGTTTATTAGAAGGCCATGTGTTTGGTCTTTAGCCTGACTTCCCCTTTTTTTTTTTTTTGTGGGAAAGGCTTCTGCAGTGCATGCAGTGTTTTGACACTCTGTGTCTCTCTTTGTTCTGAGACAAAGTTCTGATAAGAAGCTGTGTAAAAGTAGGCATTTTTTAGCTTGCCCCCAGGCCTAAGGGTCACTTCTGGCTGGTTTGTGCAAATTTGCAATCCCTGAGATCATTTTAAGGCTTTTATGTTAAAGCAAACCTGAAAAAAAAAGGGCATTATTGTCATGCCTGTGTTTTATGTGCTTTCCAGACAAAGCCATAAATCCAGCTTGGCATGCGGAGGAAGGGCAGGCTGCTGGCACAAAACTGTGCCAAGTCTCCCCCAAAAGGCTCGTCAGTCTCGGCTCACTTTTAAAGGAACGTGGGCCAAGTCTCAGGTTCTGCTGCAGGAGGCTTGCACATCTCTAATTCTGGCTTGAAACAGTATCCAAGGCTTGACGCTGGGCTGTCTGTGGCTGTTCATCAGGCGTATTTACCTTTTAAGTCTCTACTGAATTTACCTTCCAGCTGGAAGCCTTGTCCTCAGGCTGGTCAGATAAATTTGTTCCTAGGATTGTTCATCGCGGTATTTGCTTTAGTAAATTTGCTTAGTGGATGCATGCAACTTTACAGTCTGTATTGCTTGACAAGTAATAGGCTGTAAGCTGAGTTGGCTGAAAATGTTGGCATTTTTCATCAAATAATAATTAATAGCTAATGCTTTTATTATTCAGCCACCTTTGCTTAAGTATGTTGCACAAAGTGGCTGCTACCTTCCTCTGTTATGAGGGCAGGACTAAGTAGCCACTGGTTTGCTTTATCACTGTCAGTGATGCAGGGTGGAAAATGTGATACTGCCCCATTTCCACCAGAACAAATTGCCATGTTATAAACCATGAATAGACACAAGAATGTACTCTTGTGTTTAGGAAGCACTAATAACTAAACTGATACCCAAAACAGCATGGAAGGAGACTGCCAAATATTGGACACTGTTTTCTGGAAAAATATATTTTAAAAAAAATAATTTTGTAGTCTCTTGTGGTTTATTTCTTTAAGGTCTTAATCCGGTCATTGAGAAGACGTGTAGCTTATGTTGTACGGACATATATGGCATAAAATCTTTCTAGCTAAATTGTTCTCTCCTGATATATTGCCAGGTAGTGAAAGTCTCTTCCTTGGGCTCCTTCCCTCTAATGGGTTTTAGTCAAATGCAAAATATTTTTGAAAAAACCCTTAATTGCAATGTCTTGCCCACGTTGTTAAGTGGAAAGGGGGCAGTGTATGATCAGAGGCTGATGTTAATGTGCTGAGTTGTTCATGCTACCCACAGGAAAGAGAATTTAAGAGATTCTGATTCAGACCCCTCGATTTTTCTGGACGTGCACTGTAAGCAGTGAGGCTTCCCAGCTCCTTTACTGTGGAAATATATTGCACTGTATATTTTCAGGATCATGAAAAGATTTATTTAGCGTATGGCTGACCTGGATTGTTATCACTGACTCAACTGACCTTTATTGTCTTGGGACAGTGGTAAGATTAGGAGATGCTATAAATAGCTGTTGCACTGTGGGAGTGGTATCACAAAAACGCACTTTACACAGACTGTCATTTCACTTTGTGGGGATGAGTGTGTTTGGCTTACAAAAGGATATCTCTCCTTGAGATGTTTTTGTCCTCTTCTGAATCATTGCAGCTGAACCTGTAAGATTGTTTTGGCCACCACCATCAGCTGCTAAAATATACAATGTAATAATGTTATGAAGTTTTAGGAAACCTACTGTCCAAGTGCAGCTGAGCTTTTTATCAGCAGCGTACTGTGCTTCCTTCCACCTGATGGCTCACTATTCGGGGCTGATCTGTCAGGGCTGAGTGCCGCTGGGGAAACAGGCAGTTCTTGTGGAGCTCCAGGAGGGTTTCTGGTCACCATCTGTGGCTTTTGAAGGAGGCCATATCTATGCCTCAAGAGCTGTAAGAATGACTTTCGACCAAAAAGATAGAATTGAAATGTAAGTGGAAAGAAGCTGTAATACCTTGAGGGATGCTGATACAATCAAAAAAGGTAGTAGTGTATGACTCCCCTTCCTGACTAAGTGGTGTCCCCATGTCTTGTTTTACATAGTTGGATGCTGAATGGATGACTTTTCCCAGCCTATAAACTAAGTAAAAGCAACAGATGTTGTGCTTTTTGTATAAACTCATATTTCATTCCTCCAATAAAGGCTATTTGGAATTATGCATAAATTGGTTCAGCAGGTTCAGCTGGTATGTAAGGAATAGGCATAATGAATGAGGACTCCACTGAAAGTGGCAAACAGAACCATATGTAGTCCACTGGATTTGGTATTTCAGCTTAGTGCCAGATGAGTAACTGATCTTCATTAAACAGTAATTTTCAGTGATCAGATTACTTTATTCTTTTCCTAAACTGCAGGAGATGGCATTCAAGCACTATTTCACCCAAGCTGAAATTAGGTGCTGTACTGCCTCTTCTGATTTCTGGAGAAGGGTGGGATGGATGATTATATTGGGTAATTATATTGGATATACACTCCATTTATTTGTTTTTTTTCTTTTCAATTTGCAGGAAAGCAATCTCCAGGTCAGGCCTCCAGCACTTGGCTCCTGTGCATTCCCTCAACATTGCAGTCTCCAATGGACCTGTGAAAGAACCAAGGGCGGCCTTAGAGTGGACTGTAGGTGTTTGGTTTTTTGGCAGTTAATTTGAGCAATATCTCTGGCTAGTGCTCTCTCCATCCTTAAATCGACATAAGACATTGCGTTGCTATCAGAGTTAGTGCTGGTCATTAGGAACATGCTTCTATTATGAAAAGAAGCACAAGGCGGAGACATGAAAACTTGCAGAGACTTGAGCAGCACAGGACAGTTGCTGTTCAGATTTTCCAGCTTGGGAACTGTCTGGCTACATTTGCTCACTACCTTCTTGACAAGGTCTGCCATCCAAAGGTGATCTGATTTTAGCACAGCAGGGTTTTGTACCTCTGCTTGATGGGCTAAAATTTAAGGCTGAAGACACATGTCGAGTTGGCTAGGTCTGTAGAGTAAGTAGTAGAAATCTTTGGTCACGATGCTTTGTAGGTATGGCTAGATTTCTTCTGGGCCCAAGCTGGCTTGTAGACACAGAGGACATATGTTTCCATCCCTCTCATCTTGCTTCTTTTATGTTTCTGGGCTAGTTCGGAAGGGGTCAGTTTAGGACTGTCTAGGGTAGAATATTTCTATTGGAAATATTGGGAAGTTGGAAGGGACCTACAATGATCATCCAGACCAACTGCCTGACAACTTCAGGGCTGACCAAAAGTTAAAGCATGTTGTTAAGGGCATTGTCCAAATGCCCCTTAAACACTGACAGGCTTGCGGCATCGACCACCTCTCTAGGAAGCCTGTTCCAGTGTTTGACCACCCTCTCTCTATAGAAATGTTTCCTAATGTCAAGCCTGAACCTCCCCTGACACAGCTTTGAACCATTCCCATGCACCTTCCATGTGGTTATGCACTGGTATGTGCGAAGAAGGCGAGCCTTAAGCCAGCAGGTCACACAAATGTCCCATTTAAAGCAAAGCATACAGTAGATCTTACTCGGCTATTGGTAAAGAACTCATACATTGCAGTATCAAGGCACCAGCCACCTAAGTGGCTTTTAGGTGAAGATAACTTATGTTTTGATGAATATGGCTTATGTTTATCTCTGTTCCCTATAGCAAGACTGAATGGCTTTCTGGATGGTGTGCTCTGTTTCAAGCCCAGCTGTTGCATTTAAAGTTTAAGGGGATGAAATTTTACAGGCTGTGCTGCAGGAAGCTGGATTAGATTCACTATGATCTTCCACAGTACTGTACTTTAACACAGAGTGTTAAAATGAGTTTGAAAGCTTACACAGAATCCTCTTGGAAGAGCCTTGGAGAATACCTTGATCTTTACCTCCAGGAAAACTCAGGTCCTGATTCAGCAAGGTATTAAAACACATGCCTGCTTTGAGTTATCAATGCTGTTTAGTAGAAATCTGAAGGATCAGTCACATAGGTGAAGGGTTAGGCACAGGCAAAATTAAACACCTTTCAAAATTGTACTTAGAAAACAACAGCAGCAACAAAACCCTAAAACAAAAAACCTAAACCCCAAACCCAGCAACCACAATCCACCTTTCTTCAAAGTCGATTGTCTGCTACTCATTTTACCAGGTGCTTCCTCATGTGATCCCAATACATAAATACTGCAGGACTTGATATAGGTTGGTGAATATTGATTAAATATTGTGGGTTTTAATTGTGTGTGTGTGTGTAGGGTGTTTTTGCACTTTACTTCCTGGCTTATGGTTTAGAGTTTTTTGATCAGTTCAATTTCTCAGCTGTTCCAGCCTCTCAGATTGGTGTTGCTGCTTTACTTCACACTTTGATTGGAGAAGGGAGGCAACCCTGTGGCATGTGGGGAAAGGGGCAGGATAGTGAGTGGAAGACATCTGTGGCTGGGAGGAGCCTGAACTGACCAGCTGTAGTAACTGGTGAATGTGGGGGAGAAAGGCATTTCTCAAATCTGAGGCACAGTATAAGTAAAAGAGACAATAGGGAGGTGATTTGGAGGTGTGAAGAAGCTGAAATGGACCAACATTTATGTGAATGTCAGTAAAAAAAAAAAGTTAAGTTTTAAATACTGATGTTTAATTCCAGAGGTGTATTTGGTAGAGTGAAAAGATATTTGGATTAAGATGTATTGGAGCCAGACAGGGAGTCTTTGTATTTAATCGCTGGAAGGCAGCATTAGTCAGTGCATGTTGCATCCCCATCTATATCATCCTGCTCTTTAGTATTTCTGAGGATGATTCTCCATGGACTCATGATGGGAGATCTTTCCAAAGTCTAAGTGACATGAACACAAGTTGTCACTTGACTTTGCAGTAGAAAATGTTTGCTCCTTGTTATCTTCACAGTAATATCTGGAGAGAATTCCCTGGCTATAGTCTCCATTTTTGACAACTCCTTGTAGGTGACTTGCCATTATCAGATGATCTTGTGAACAGGACGCTGATTCAGGGAGTGGGATTTTCATTCCCTGCTCTGCTACTTACCTTGTGAGTGAGCTCAGATGAATTGTTTTGCCACTCAATACATTAGCCTCTTTAGCTGTAAAATGGAGCTGATGATTCTGATGTCTCTTAAGACCTTTTACATAAGAAACAGTATTGCTTTATTATTGTTGTTGTTACTGTCTATCATCCCTGAGGTTTCTTTTCTCTCACATACTTACAAATGCCCAGTTTCATCACATTTGCTACACCTAATTCAGGTTAACTTGTAGCTTTGTTGTCTAATTTAATGCTATCTTTTCACAGCAGGGCCATACAGAATACATTCTCTGGAGTAGGTATGTTATAGCCAGAGGACAGTGCAGAATATGCCTTACCAAAAAGGAACCACCTTAACTGCCTGTCCCTGTGTTATGTTTATGCATAGCCTCTTCTCCCACCCTCCCCCATTTTAGGCATCATTCCCACAAGTTAAATGATAAAGTAAGCAATTCTAGCCCAGATTCTCAATTAAGTACAGACTGAGCCACCTCATACAGTGACTGTGTACCATTGCAGATCTAGGTCTTTGTATATTTTCGTACTGCCATTTGCTCCCAAGGAAAATAACCATAAGCTTTTGTGCAAAGTCATCCTGTAATTTCCTTTTAAGTACTGCCTTCTAGCTCTTGTTTCCTTTGGTGCCTACAAAAATCTTGACTTAGGATATTAGTGTGTTGAGCTTCCCACTGGCCAAAATTGTCTCATTTTATTTGTCCATCATGCATTTGTCTGTTGACGCCAGTTTCTTCCCTTCTCATTAGTAGGCATTTATGGGCCATGACTACAAGCCTTAGAACTCTAGTTATGTCCATTAAGAGGCATTTGAAGACACGCAGCTTCCATTCTTGGAGTTCAGTGAAAAAACTTGAGACTGATCTGTGCGTTGTGTTCTGTGAATGCACAGAGTTCTCTGGGTACAAGATGAATATTCTTCAGAGGAGAAATATTATAACCTTATACCATAAATTATATGTATTAAAGACACAAAAAATCTTATAGATCTTAACAAGAATAGAAAACTATGTGTTTGAGTAGAAGTTGAAAACTGGCATTTGGCAATACGTGATACCAGTGTTGTAGGTTTTACTTTTACCTGCTTCTATAAAATTAGTTGGTTGAGAGGGTCTATTCAGTTGCATAGGATATTTTAACATGCAGGAAAAAGTTGTTCTTCATACTTTCTACTAAATATCAGAAGATTGCAGGGCTGTGATCTCACTGGGATCACAGAGACGTAGTACAACATCACACATCACTGGAGTGGCACAATGCATAGATATGGACTTTTTAGGAAGGACAAGGCCAGGATGGCGATGAGGGGAGTTGTCCTTCATATGTGAGAGAAGCAGGAATGCTTGAAGCTCTGCTGTGGAATGGATGATGAGCCTGTGAAGAGCTTATGGATCAAGATTGGAGGGCAAACCAACATAGGCAACGTTGTTGTGGGTATCTGCTACAGATGCCTTGTTCAGGAAAAGGTAGAAGATGAAGCCTTCTTCAGACAACTGGAAGCAGCCTCATGTTTGCAGGCCCTGGTACTCTTGTAGACAACATGAGCCATCCTGATATCTGCTGGAGGAACAACAGGGCACAAGCAATCCAGGAGGTTTCTGGAATACATTAATGAGAACTTCCTGACACAAGTGATTGAGGAGCTGATGAGAGGAGGTGCTCTGCTGGATCTCGTACTTAAAACAAGGAAGAACTGGTGGGGAACGTGAAGGTCAGGGCAGTTTTGCCTGCAGTAATGATGAGATGGTGGAGTTCAGGATCCTGAAAAGAGGGAACAAAGCAAACAGCAGGATCATAGTCCTGGACTTCAAGAGAGCAAACTTTGACCTGTTCAAGGAACTGTTTGGAAGAGTAACATGTGATATGATTCTGAAAAGAAAAGGGCTCCAGGAAAACTAGTTGATGTTCAAAGATCACCACCTCAATGCCCGAGAACAGTCCATCCTCACATGCAGTAAGTCAAGCAAAAGCATCAGGAGGCCTGCATGGATGCATAAGGAGCTCCAGACAAAACTCAAATATTAAAAACAAACAAACAAACCTCACCCAACACCCCCCTCTCCCCCCCCCCCCCAAAAAAAAAAAACCAACAAACCAACCCCAAACCAAAAAACAACTAAACACATCCCACCACCTCCCAATACAATAGGTGGAAGAAGGGTCAGGCCAGCCAGGAGGATTGTAGAAGGCACTACACAATTTCACAGGGATGGCATAAAGAAAGCCAGAGCCAATCTGGAGTTGAATCTGACAGGAACATGAAGGGCAACAAGAATGGTTTCTGTAGGCATATCAGCAGCAGTAGGAACACTAGGGAAAATGTTAGGTGACCGCTGAATGGGGCAGGGAACTTGGTGACAAAGGACATGGAAAAATCAATGTGCCCAATACCTTTTTTACCTCCATCTTTACTGGTAAGACCTGCCTTCAGGAATCCCAGGCCCCTGACACCAGTGGCTGAAGCAAGGAAGACTTACCTTTTGTAGAGGATGATCAGGTTAGGGAACATTTAAACAGACTGAACATATAGCAGTCCATGGGATGTGATGAGGTGCATGCTGATATCCTTGCAAGGCCAGTCTGTTGTCTCTGAAAGGTCATGGTGATCAGAGGAGGTTCCTGAGGACTGGCAACAAAGCAAATGTCAATCCTGTCTTCAAGAAGGGCAAGGAGGAGGATCCAGGGAACTACTCAGTGATCAGCCTCACCTTGATTCCTGGGAAGGTGATGGAGCAAATCCTTTTGGAAGCTATTTCCAAAAATATTAAGGATAACAAAGTGATTGAGAGTAGTCAGCATGGATTTATGGAGGGGAGATCATGCCTGACCAACCTGACAGCCTTCTATAATGAGATGACTTGCTTGGTAGATGAGGGGAGAGCAATGGCTGTTATGTTGACTTTTGCAAGGCTTTCGACACTATCTTCCATAACATCCTTGTAGACAAACTGATGGACTGTGGGCTAGATAAACAAACAGTGAGGTGGCCTATGAGAGGTGTTCATAATCAGTGAATGTGACTTTGCAGTGTATCTGTTGCATTATATTCTGTGTCTTTTTGGCATTAGTCAGTAGTGCTGTCCACTTTCATGGGTAGTAAGTGTTTATAAGTGCCTAGTGATACACTATACTTTAGATAATTAACATGCATGTTAATACACTAATACATGTTCTACATATGATGAAATATTTTCCATCTAGATAAATGTATTTCTTTTCCATGTGAATGGTTTGGCTTCTGTATCATAATTTCCTAAAAGCTGTACTAATTTTTACACTGAAGGATATTTCCCTTCCATTAGAGTGTCTGCCAGACTGTTTTGTAATTGGGAACTGAGTATTCATTTGAAAAGAGATGTACGTTATCAGATGCTCACATGAGAAAGGAGAACCCTGGGTTATGGGTATCCCATTAGTCACATAAAAACATGTAGAGGCGCTGGGAGCTTTAGTTCCACTTAAGTAGTGATGAGTGTAAGCTCCATGCATACTTAACAATTGCTGAAATTTTGTGTGCAGATGACACTTGAAGCAATGTGTTTAGGATAAGTAGTCCTACTTTGCTGTTTCTTTTTCATCAAGGTTTGATAACTGCTCTTTCCAGAGAGATCTAAAGAGAAAAAAGAGGTCTGTCATATTTCAAAATGGTGGCCATCTCTATTTTTTTTTTTTAGTGGTATAGAGGATGCAGTGATGTTACAGAAGGTGCCCTTCTTGAAAATAGGTACTTTTTCCCCACTGCTGCCAAAAGGACTGAAGTTAAGCTGTTGTCAGCCAAAATAATGGTTCATGAGAATGTAGGGAATCATCATCTCAGTTGATAGTATCATTGCTCCTCCATGAAGGCAAACATTGTTATTCTGCTTCTGCATATAGATGATCATTCAGATGATGGTAACAACAATCTCAGAAGCTCAGTGGAGAATACAGGAGTGGGCAACTGATGCAGGGATGTTGGAAAGCATGATAGGGGAAAGCAGAATGGCAGCAAAAGCTAGAGAATGTGGTGAACCTCGACCTAAAAGTTGAACACCCAAAAATAGTTCCGAAAGTTGGAGCCTACATATCTTCAAGTTTTTTGAAGTAATGATGTAGTACCATGTGTCCATGATGTTTTATGTCCACTTATTACATTTGTAATAATTAAAGAAAAGGTGACTTCTACATGAAGAATATTCCCAAATTAAAATGTGCTAAAAAAGTTAAAATTGAGAATATATATCAACAGAAAAACATTTGAGACATTGCTATTGTTTGCACCATGAACATTACAAACTCTGGAATTTCAGCATTAAGGGTAAAACACAAGCCAAACATGAGAGAGACATTTGGGAAAAAGACATCCAAACAAACTTGTTTCTGCTCGATAGTGACTTCATAAAGAAAAGGGCTAAAGCTAATGATTTTTGCTTATGAATATGTTTAAATTTAGATTGAGCACTAATTTTACACTAATCATAAGTTTATCACCCAAATGTATATTTGTAAGAAGATTTGTCTCTCTCACTGGAGTGGTAACAAAGGGAAAAAATTCTTAATGGCTTATCTTAGAAATCTGTCTTACATAATTTTTTGCAGAACGCCAGTCATGGCAGGAGTGGAGGAGAGCTCCATTCCTCATGTTACAATTGGAGTTACAACTCCTTTGAACTAGAAAGTTGGGCTGACTGGTGTATTTGTTTGGCTGAGTATCTATGGCTGCTTGACACGGCAAATTAAATTACCCAGGTTTATCTGCATTGCTTTTGAAACCATGCTGACTGCAGCTTGAAGAGCAGTGAGGTATGGAGATACTTAAGGGCTTTAGAAAAATGGTAACACTTGCTCTGTCACTTAACCACGCTGGGCCACTTAAGAGAAGAAACTGAGTTGAATTAGTGAAATGTGCACAGCAAGTTATGATCACGTACATGTAATTACATCATTCCCAAACTCCTAGTCCTTGAATTCCTATTTCTCTTTCACTTCGAGGGGGGTTGTGTGTGGTTTTTGTTTCATGTGCAAGGAATATTTGCTATACTGAAATTATTTTTGTTTGCTATTAAGGCGGTAACAGATCAGGAGCAAATCAAATGGGAGGTCTCCATCTGGGAGAGCATATTGAGTTCGTGTGTCCCCTGTGAGGCAGGCTGCATCTGCCAGGAAAGCACTGCTGCCTCTGCTTCAGTGAGCAGGGGCTCTTTCTCTTCACGGGACACTGAGTACACACACTTGCAAGGGCGGGGAAGCCAGGCAAGGAAACGGAGTTGCCAATTCTCTTTTTAACTGCAGAGTATTAGGCTGCAGTCATTGCTGTTTTATCCATGATGATGGACAGTATCCTTTCTCAACATAGCAAGTCAAAGCAAAGCACATCAGCCTAAAAGCATGCTTTGACAGATCAGCTAAGCTGCTCTAACACTGAGTTAGTACCAAAAGCATAGGTCCCACTGAACCCACCTTTAACCCACCATTCCTTGTGTCAGATCCAGCAGTTATGTGGTCACAGGGTGAGTCATTTTGTGTAGCTCATTTGGTAGATAAAAGTTATCTATTTTTTTCCATCAGTTGAACTGATTCATGCGTAGCTTCACAGCCACTAGATCCAGCATCAGGAAAATGACAAAAGTATGAGACTGGGTTCTAAGGGGTCAGGGACAGAAAGAGGACGACTGCCTCTTTAGTAGCCATTTACTCCTAAAGCCAGCATAAAGACATCAAGTGCAAAATAAACCAAACTGCCAAATTATTTATGAAAAGGTTGCTGAACTCAAAACTCCTGTGGAAAAATATCTGTGTCAAAATACGCAAGTGATGATGTAGCCTTTGCTGTGCTTTAGGTTTGTGTTAAACAGGAGCTCATACTAGTAAGAGGTGGTCCCAGTGACCTCTGTCAGCTTATGTGTTGGTAGATGGAGTACCCTTTTGTCCAGCACATTGTGGAATACTGCCTGTAAATTTTGGAGTAGAAAATACCAATTTGCTGGAGTAAAAGTTCTTCATAGAAATGTGTGATTTTTTTTGTCAAAATTTCCTGTTAGAATTGAATGAAAAATTGGGCTTGGAAAAGGTCAAAGCATTTTCCTTTAACTATATCTTGATTTTTCATAAGCGGCAACAGAATGTCTCATCGTATAAATGACAGTGCTCTGTAAAATTTAAAACAGTGAAGTTCAAATAATTCCCTTTGATCTTATTGAGATGAAGTAATCGACAGGCAAAGCTTTTTGAGGGAGGGCATTTCATCTTGGGAAATCTCAGCTCTTTGCTCTGATTCAGGATGAAAGAAGATTTTTCAAATGTCAGTTGGCTGGAATTGAAATTGTGAGTTTTCACACACAGTACTGTGAAATTGTTTGCGGCAGTAGGTATCTGGAAGTGTGCCACTTATACTAGATCAGGTTATTTACATTTTTATTATCTAGTCTTGTCAGAAATCTATCATAGCATGAACTACAAAGGTCATCCTTGTAGACTACTTACTGATTTTATTTACACTGTGATGTAAGGTCAGACATGTGAATCTATGATACAGTCTGGAATGATCAGTCTAAACTAGGTTATGGAAATAGGCCACTTTATCTTTAGAAAACCTGGATGGCAAGTTATGTGGACATGGTCTGAATGAAGGGGCATTTAATCTGTTTTTTAATGGAATTTTGATTCCTCATTAAAAATTATGTCCCAGGAGCTGTGTGCTTTCTTACTTAGCTTTCATAGTTGATCCTTCCTAAACACCTTTTATAATCTATAAAATTTAGCTCTGTGTTATAATGTTGAGTTTGCACTGTTTCGTCAGCAGAGAATGTGCTCAGGTCAAACACTCTTTGATGAGCTCATATCCTCCTGCTTTGGTCCTCTTGTCTGGCTCCTCATAAACTAGACAGGCAGTTAATATGTTGGGCAATACTGTGGGCATAGTAATTTTATTAGTATGATGTGACTAGGCTTCCATGAAGTGCTGTAAAACTGATATAGTTCTTGCCAGAGAAAATTGCTTTAATGTAAGGATAAACTTGAAGGGAAGGAGTTTACAATCTGAATAATTTACCATCTGAGTAAGGCTTGAAAAATTTCTTAAGCTAGTTCAAGTCCTTAAAGCTATTTTGCATTATAAAAGTGCTGAAAAGCTTCACCTAAACTATCACGCACTGAACTATACAGTTTAGGAAAATCTCTGTCCCAGGGAGTCTACAGTTCAGGTGGACAGGCAGGCAAAAGGATGAGAAGAAATGGAGGTATAGAACAGCGTGCCACTAAATGAAGATTAATCAGGGTGCAATGGCAGTAGACTGGAATCCAAGTCTCGCTTTCATCCAACCCCTTGTGTTGAGGGATAACACTGAGTCTGACATCAATGGGAACATTTCTGGTGAAGTTAAAAGACCTGTGGACAAGTAGACCTCTCACCAGAAAAAAAAAACCCAGTTGTTCTTGTCCTCTTGGCTTATTTGAAGTGAGCACCATAGTTGTGGTAGGCACCACATGCAGACTTGCATAGGTCTTGGCTATTGTGGATGCACTTGTACTCCAGAAGGCAAACGATTTTGCTACTTCTGCTTCTCTGCATTACCTAAGAAATCTGCATGGCAAGAGAAGCTTTCTCATTTCATCGCTTTGAAACTGTCAGTGGTATTTTAAATAAATTATTTTAACCAAGATGGCTATTTCAGAGCATCCTGCTGTCGGACGCCATCTGTTTGGTAAGCGTCATCATTTGTGACTTCTGCAGTGTGGGAACCAAATGTCAGAGACTGTCAAAGCGTTTTCCATCATGCTCTAATTCTGGCTGAACAGAAATCCTGTTTATTCACTTTGTGTACAGTAGACTTCTTAGAATTTTTAGTCGAGCCAGGATTACAGTCAAGTGAAAACTGTAGTCTTTCTACAACCAAATTTCCTCAGAACAAGAATTTTTATAGAATTAAGGTACAGATTTGGTCAAATGAGGCTGTCAAAGAAAAATCAGATGTTACCCTGTTAATCACTACTAATTGTCAGTGTGCTAGTTAGATTTTTTTTTTTAAGTGTTCTCAGTTGAATGTATTGTTCTTTCAAGTATAAAATTAAGTGGTCAGGAGAGACCAGACTTTAATGTTTTGTTGATGTTTTCATAAACGTACAGTGTTGATCCAGCCATTTTAAAGAAAGCATTTTTCCTTGTCTAAACTATCCCATCATCCTAAAGCTATAGTTGGTATGTTATTTTACACTTCTGGGCCCAGTTCTCAAATTTTTAGGCTTCTCCAATTGAAAGTTCAGTAGTCGTGTTTTTGTTTCATCTCTCTTGATTTTCTGTTTCTTTAAAATTCTGTGTACATCTCATGCTTATGAAATCTAGAGTCCCAGTTAAACTATGCAGCATGTGGGAAGAACATGGGCAAAGTTTCATTGAACTGTACACAAAAATACTTTGGTTCTGATTGGTGACACATCGTTCATTGTATCATCGGCATCCTTTAAGCAGGGGTGGTCAGCCAGGGTAATACTGTTATGGCTTTGTGTTGTAGAAAAACCAAACAACACGTGGTCGTGTGGTTGTTGGTTTCTGTTTTGTTTTTTTTTTTTCTTTTTCTAAGTTAGTGGTGAAAATCAGATCTTTTTTTTTCCTCTCTATGCTCACGTGGCTGAATTTCACAAACCAGACTAACAATCATGTTTTCTCAGGAAAATGCTGTGAACGGAGAGCATCTGTGGCTGGAGACAAATGTTTCTGGGGACCTCTGCTACCTGGGGGAGGAAAGCTGCCAAGTCAAATTCTCAGTGAGTTATTTTCAGATTTCCTTCTCTCTTTGAGGTAATAAGCCTGATTTCAGACTGATACAGTGCTCAGACACTTGGGAGCTTGAATTGTTTGCTGTTGTTGTTGATGCTTGTGTTCCAGGAGGAGGAATGCAAAAGGCTGCTGGTTAAATACCTTATTGCTTGGGAAAAAAGCCCCAAACAATTTTGAGTGACGCAGATTATTTACACAGTGAGAATGGATGTAATGAGTAGCTTTATTAACATGGTAAGGGAAAAAAGGTTAGAATATTGAGATATTTCAGAAATGTTTGAAGAAAGTAGCCTATTTTATTTATATACACAAATATATAGGTTGGATTGATGGGCTAAGGCCAAGAGATGTATGAGATTCAACAAGGCCAAGTGCCGGGTCCTGCACTTCAGCCACAACAGCCCCATGCAACACTACAGGCTTGGGGAAGAGTGGCTGGAAAGCTGCCCAGTGGAAAAGGACCTGGGGGTGTTGGTCGACAGCCGGCTGAACATGAGCCAGCAGTGTGCCCAGGTGGCCAAGAAGGCCAATGGCATCCTGGCCTGTATCAGAAATAGTGTGGCCAGCAGGAGTAGGGAAATGATCGTGCCCCTGTACTTGGCACTGGTGAGGCTGCACCTCGAATACTGCACTCAGTTTTGGGCCCCTCACTACAGGAAAGACATTGAGGTGTTAGAGCGTGTCCAGAGAAGGGCAACGAAGCTGGTGAAGGGTCTGGAGAACAAGTCTTATGAGGAGCGGCTGAGGGAACTGGGGTTGTTTAGCCTGGAGAAAAGGAGGCTCAGGGGAGACCTCATCGCTCTCTACAACTACGTGAAAGGAGGCTGTATCGAGGTGGGTGTCGGTCTCTTCTCCCAAGTAACTAGTGATAGGATAAGAGGAAATGGCCTCAAGTTGTGCCAGGGGAGGTTTAGATTGGACGTGAGGAAGAATTTCTTCACCGAAAGGGTTGTCAAGCATTGGAACAGGCTGCCCAGGGAAGTGGTTGAGTCCCCATCCCTGGAGGTATTTAAAAGACGTGTAGATGAGGCGCTTAGGGACATGGTTTAGTGATGGACTTGGCAGTGATAGGTTAATGGTTGGACTTGATGATCTAAAAGGTCCTTTCCAACCTAAATGATTCAATGATTCTATATCACTTGCTGGGGTCTCTGAAAGTAGGGTCTAATCAAATTTTTTTGATTTTAATCACTGCAAGGATTTGAACTGAATTTTCCAAACTCTTGAATGCACTCACCAGCAATGAGTGCACTCATATTCAAGTGTTTGCCTTCTCCTATTTGAGAATATTTGAGGTTTGCCTTCTCCTATTGAAGCTTTTCTATTGTGTATGGAAAAAATTTCATTGGATTGATCTCTAACCCGTGTATGTCTCTTCTTTGACTGGGGAGTCACTGTTAATACTTCCAGTCTGCTTCA
Source organism: Aptenodytes patagonicus (assembly GCF_965638725.1). Classification (NCBI taxonomy): domain Eukaryota; kingdom Metazoa; phylum Chordata; class Aves; order Sphenisciformes; family Spheniscidae; genus Aptenodytes; species Aptenodytes patagonicus. The sequence goes on from NC_134949.1 coordinate 65,805,530, forward strand.
GCAACTCTTCACCTAGTATTTCAGTTAAACTGCTTCAGCAGAAGAAAAAAAAAAAACACCAAACCTCTTATCTTGGTATTTAGGAAACATGGTGAGAGAGTGGGGATCCTGTGTTCAAGCCCTTGCTTTGAATCAATGCTCAAGGGGGCATCCTGGCCTTTGGACTGCAAAGTGTAAGGAGAGTCTGTCTTGTCTGTGGTGTTTGTGGATAGTGCCTATGACTCTTTGCAATACCATCTTTTTGCTTTTATTTAAAAAAACCCCCTCAGATCATTTGATCCAAATCAAAGCATTTTGATTTGCTAATCACCTCCAGTTTTGGAGGCTCTTTGATCCAAAATACTAGTGCTTTCCATAGCTCCAATTTCCTATCCACCCCCCATAACTTCTCAAGCAGATTGGTTACTTTATGGCATATAACGTTAAGGCCAAGCCTGGGAAATCTGTGCCTGCTTACAAAGAGTACTGAAGTGAAGTCCCAACAGTAACAGACTGCTGATCATAGGGTCATATTCAAGGGAATTGTCATTGTGTGTTTGCCCTGCACTTATACTGGTCCTGAGGCACAGGGTTTTGGCAAAAGCTAGGGATGATTTGTTTGGCTGAGTGGACCTTTGGTCTGACCCAGCATGACTGTTCTTATGTTCTTAATAGAAGTTTGCCTTTCTAAAACTGGGTGAATACTTTATCATGATTTAGCTCATTGAAAGTAGCATGGAAATTTAATAATATGGTGCATACAATTTGCAAGGCTGTATCTTAGCTTTAGAGGTGTATCTCTCTAGGAGTTGGAAGGCCTGTTTGCAGTAGCTGGTGAATTAGACCCACTGACTTACACTTATCTGGGAAAGTTGGGAGACATCTTCCACGGTGACAAGCTTTTCCAGCCAATAGGCCTGGAGATGTTGAGTCATATTTAGGAAGCAGCAGAGTTTAAAGTTGTTCAATTCTTAGTTGCCTGGCCTTTGCTTGACCTGACTGAGTACTTTTAGGTACTAGTGTATTGTTTCCCTTTTTGGGGAAAGCGGTATCTGTGTTTATAACATCTTACAGCATATGAGGCTTTCATTAGCTTAAGAACTAGAGATGGAAATGGAAATCCAGTTAACTTTAGTTGTGGTTAGTTTAACCTGATCTGTCAAAAGGCTAATGCTTTTCCAGTTTGAATCTTTTGAAGACACTGCATCTTTCTATGTCTGTCCTGGTCTGTCTTTGACTTAGCTCTTTTACATGTAGACTATTTAAGACCAAATGTTTTCAATGGAGAAGTGGTGAGAAATAATTAAGCTGTAGCTGCACAGACTTGGCATAAAATGTTAGCCTATACAGAACATGAACTTGTAATCTCTGGAATATGGAGCTGACATTTCATGATGAATCAAAGAAGTTAGAAGTAATGGAAAAGTCTGAATTTTTACTAGCCTCTCACTATAAATGGTTGTAACTACTTGCAATGCCACCGGCATTCAAAAATCATGAGAATGACTTAAAAAGCAAGATATTAAAAAAAAAAAAACAAAACAAACAAAACAGCTGCTCATAAGGCGTTACCTTTGTTTGCTTTTTGCAGTTTTTCATCTTAGGGATCGATTCCTTTATGTTGTCTCACTTTTCTTGGTAAACAGAGACAAAAAGTTAACAAGTCACAAAACACATGAAAGCTTAGTCTGTTATACAATGCCATGATTCTTCAGGTGAAGCATTAGAACAACACTCCGCATACATGTGAACGTGCACAGTTAGGGTGTATCTAGATAATTATGAGACTCATAATTATGAGACTCAGTAAAATTATAATTCTTCTATAATGTGAGCTGAAGCTCACAAGTGTTCCCTGTTTCTTCTTGAGTTTATTTACAATATATTGAAAATTCTAATGAAATAATTTATTAGAGATTTAAATTAACATGAATAAATTGAAAGTAAAAATCTGAGGCAAAGCAATCTCAATTTACCGTGTGTTTATAAATTTTCTGTCCCTCAAGCACAGGTCTAGAAGTTAAAATTCTATGAAAATTAATTCCATTATTAAATTGAGTATATGCAAGAAAAAAAGTAAATATATTCTCTCTCTCTCCTGGATGCATTCTCTTGCCTTTGATATGCTTTGGCCAAGGGGATTCAATGGAAATTATTTTAAAAGCCCTACTGAAATTAATAAAACTAACCAGCATAATTAGGCTGAGAATTTTATCCCTGCTGTAACATTTCCTAAGCATTTAACAACATTCTGTGAGAAGGTTATCATTCTCTGCTAAATGACCCAACTATTTTTCTGCAAGGCAATGGTCAGGCCCATCAAATTTCATGATTATCATATAATATTTAATGACATACTCTTCCATACTGGTCTGAGTTCTCTGATTTGCATGTATGGTTTTCCTCTTCTTTTCACTGTCTCTGCTCATCCTCTTCGTAGGCTGCTCCCTTTTAGAGCGATGATCTGCACTGTTAACAGCCTTATCTGCTACCTAAAAGAGAGCCTTTTACTTCTAGTTCACAAGCTGCAGTACTGTGGCTCTGTCTTTCACAAAGTCCAATGCTTAACTGGAAGAGCTTCAGACCTTTTTTCAAAATACAGAACACTTGAGAGCATGAAGAGAGAGAGAAAAAAAAAAGTTGCATAAGGAGAGAAACATCTCCTCTTTCACAGCTAACTCTTTTCCTCCTGGGAATAGCGCAGCTCCATGCACACACATCTCCCTTTCCTCTTGCAGAAATCTGCTTTGCGGAGGAAGTGTGCTGCCTGCAAGATTGTGGTCCACAATGCCTGCATGGAGCAGTTAGAGAAGGTAAGACATTGCCATCTTCTGGAGCCTGATGCAGATAACACTCATTTAATTCTTCTACTGAGGTTTCAATCTGGAAAGCACCATATGCCAAAGCAGGTTTTCATAGCTATTTTGACAATATATTTGTTAAAAAGTTGACTTAAAATTCCAGCTTATTTTTTAAAATAGATTTCTTCAAACCCTGTGAACCATTAAAAAAACCCCCCAACAACAAAAAGCCATGGAATGCTTTCACAATTTTTATGATTAAAAAAAAAATCTTCCTCTACTTCTAGATTGAAAATAGAAGCTAGAAAATGCAGCATCCTTTCATGCACAAAATTGGCCTTTCAAAATTCCTCAACTAAACCCAGCATAATTCATCTTATGACAGCTATATTTATTATGAGCAATGCAGCATAAGATGCTACTATGAACATGTTTCACTCTTTACTACACTAGACTGTTTTGTCCTCAAAGCCTCAGAAATTAAGTTCTTGCTTTTAAGATGGAAAACATAAAACCTTTCCTTTATAGTACCATTATTTCTGTGAGCATCTGTCCTGATTCTGTTCCTTCAAGGAGCCTTCCTTACCCCCAAGTGCCTATAGAATATCTATCACTGAGTTCTCTTCCCATCACTGATTCTTCTTCATTATGCCGAACTGTTAATGTGTTAAAGAAATTTCCCCCCACTGTTTTTCTTTCTTGGTGGGATATGTATAAAGAAATATGAGTGGAAATTTCTCCATTGATTTCACTAGAGCTTCATTTTCACTATGTTTTGCAATGTTGTTCTCCATAAAAGAAGTTGATGCATAACAATTTTATAGCAGCAACCCTTTGGAAAGAGTTTTTCCTTTCCAAGTATTTGGACTTGTGTTGACAAATGTCACAGTGATTGCCATAATACCAAGTTGGAGAGGTACCATTTCCACCCCCAATGCTTTTACCCACAGTGAAATTAGCATTAGCACATGCTTTCAGCACAAAACGTTACCAGTGAATTTTTCATGACTTCCTTCATTAGCAGCAGTGCTGACTCTCCGTAGCCCAGCAAGCTGGTGGCATTGCCAGCCGGAGCAAATGAGCACTTAGATAAAACCCATTCTGTTGAGCTTGCTTATGCCATTCTGGAGACCATGAAATTCACCTCTTGGTAGATGCCTGCATGCCTCTTAAACCCTGTGGAGTTTAAAACTGGTACATAAGTCTTCTGCTTGGCCCTCACTGCAAAGGTGTAAGTTGTAAGTAAAATAAATATAAGCTGGGGGTCTTTCCAGCCTGCCATGACTCAGCAGTGAAACAACGAATTGCAATTCCAGGTGAAGAGCAATGGAGGAAGACTAATATTGCTATGGCTTTTATTTCTTCTTAAGTAATAAGTATTTTGTTTACATTTTTCTCTTTCTTTTTTTCTCCTCTCTCCCCCTTCCTTGAGCTATTATTTTGAAGGTCGTTATTAAATGAGGGAAGAACGTATTTATATAGGAAGGGTTGTATTTAAATAGCTATGTAGTATCCTTAAGCATTTTATTCTTTGAAGGATAGTCAACTTAAGCTTGAATACATTTCATGTAGTGCATCCTTACCTCACTGTCCTGGTTTCAGCTGGGATGGAGTTAATTTTCTCCCTAGTAGCTGGAACAGTGCTGTGTTTTGGATTTAGGATGAGAATAATGTCTATAACACACCGATGTTTTAGTTGTTGCTAAGTAGTGCTTACACTAGTCAAGGACTTTTCAGCTTCCCATGCTCTACTGACTGAGAAGGCTGCAGGTGCATGAGAAGCTGGGAGGGGGCACAGCCAAACTGGCCAAAGGGACATTCCATACCATGTGACGTCATGCTCAGTACCTAAACTGGGGAAAGCTGGCTGGGGGGGGCCGCTGCTCGGGGACTGGCTGGGCATCGGTTGGCAGGTGGTGAGCAATTGCATTGTGCATCACTTGCTTTGTATATTCTTCTTCTTATCATTACTATTATTATTATGATGATTTTATTTTATTTCAATTATTAAACTGTTTTTATCTCAACCCACGAGTTTTCTCACTTTTGCTCTTCAGATTCTCTCCCCCATCCCACCACGGGGGGAGAGTGAACAAGTGGCTGTGTGGCACTCAGTTGCCGACTGAGGTTAAACACTCACATATCCTTTGGCCTTTTCCCATGCCTCTCTCTTCTTCAGTGTATTTTTTTTCTCTCTACATCCCCCCTGCTCTTATTTCTCTTGATTTTCTTTCCTCAAAAGATTTTGGTTTTTTTCCTCATAGGACTCCCTTGTTGTTTGTTAAATGCTTTTCCTCTTCATCTTCCTAAAAATGTTTTCTGTTCACGGAAGCTCCTGTTGTCCTCTTTCTGTCTTTCTTCTCCCATCTGAAGGAGGCAACACCACTGCATGAGGCAGTACAATGCTCCCCAAATGGTTTGTGGCTGGGGAGGTGGATGAAAGCAGCCTGATCTAAGCAAAAGGTAGAAATTTTGGGTAATTTGCACAGTTCTTCATGTGAATGAAGATTTCTCCACAGATTTCGTTTATGAAGACATAAAGCTGGGACGTGCAAAAAGGTCTTACAGAGTTAGATTTCCAGCTATTAACTTTTGAGACCTCAGCTTAAATCCTCTTTGGTTTTAGATGATCTTCAGAAAAGAACAGATGAAACTGTTTCCTTCTAGGCAAGGGGGAGACAGTTTAAATAGTTGAACTGAGCAAGCAGCAGTAACGTTAGTGAAGATGAGGGCTGCGTTAGAGATCTAGCAAGGAGAATTATTATGGCATATGAAAAGAGGTTTTCTGGCATCCAGGTAAGTTACTTTGTTCAGCTAGTGAAGCTAATATTTTAATAGATAATAGATATTTTGGAAGTCTGGCCTAGATCAACATACTGGAATAAATTCTGTCTCAGCTCACTTTCAGTTCTAACAGCTTTATTTTAATGCCAGATTAATTTTCGCTGCAAACCGACTTTCCGAGAAGGAGGCTCCAGATCTCCAAGAGAAGTAAGTAATGGACAAATGACGATTGCTTTTCATTTGATTTGTGTGCTGATCCACCTGGTGTGGAGCTGCAGGAGTGCTTTTAGATTCAGAGGAATCTTAGAGTATTGGTTCCCAGTGGGACATGTTCTTCTCCCCAGAATAAATGTAAAATGAATTCTCGATGAAGCACTTCATTACTTAAACTGACAGAAACCGTTTCATCTTTCCGTTGTCTCTTCTCCCATTCATTCAGCTATTCTGTCTTTTTTCTTTATTTTGGTTAGCATTTCTTTTTTTTCTTCCTGACCTTTGAACTAGTATTTTTTATTTTTCTCTATTTCCCTCTCCTTCCACTTGCTTTCCTTTCATGGTGTGTGGTGTTGGATTTTTTTTTTTTTTTTTGCTAGAAGTATCTCTAGTGTCCTAAGATATTTTACTAAAAAAAAAATCAAACATTCAAAAACCTTACGGTTTGTCTCCAGCTATGGTATGAATTCAGCTCCTTTGAAGGTGCTGGGTATTTATAGTTATTATTGATATATTTATATATCTGTCTTACATAGTTAGGAGCCAGTGTTTCAAAAACACCTCAACTTTGATTTGGTGGCCAGCTTGCTCTTAGCAGAGGTAGCTCAATTCCCTGCCACATCGGCACTTCAGCGCTGGCTGGCATAACAGCATGGTGCGGGCAGACCCCTTTTAACCCCCTTGCCTGCACAGAAAGAGGGGCAGCAGTCCTGCTCACCCTCCTGTCTCTTGCCCACCGCTTGCTGCCATCCAGGATGGTAAGTAGTGGAAACAAGGATAAAAGACTGCTTCGTTGACTGCTCCTTCCTCCCCTCCTTCCCTTCCTCTGCGTTGACTTGTTATTTTTTGCATTATAAAGCTGTATTTCCAAGCAGAACAGAGCGGCGCCCTGCACTGTGGCTGGACACAGCAGTGTTTGGGCACTTCTGTACTCTGTATTTAGGTGATGATTATCTCCGCATCATGTAATGAACTTTTCTTCTTTTTGTGGAAGAGTACTGAAAGAGTAGTTCTGGCCATGTTTCAACATGGATAAAGAATACCATCTTGTCCTTATTCCTTCTGCGGTTTTGGTTGTGTCTGGGGTTTCCTGTGGGGAATGCTTCATCTGCTCCAGAAATGATTGCATTGGCTGAAGGGACCTTTCCTTTGGTGTCTGTAAACCAGTTTCACACAGATGGTACCTTTGAGTGCAAGCTGTCATTGCTTCCTATAATGTATTTTTTTGTCCTTCTTTTGCAGAACTTTGTCCGACACCACTGGGTGCACAGGCGGAGGCAGGAAGGGAAATGTAAGCAGTGTGGAAAGGTAAGATTTCCAGTCCAGGACAAGCACAGCACTGGACACTTATGAATTCAGGATAGCCAGTAGGTCCTTCCAGTCACTGAAATTTTTCTATCCTAAACACTTGGCCTCTCTTAAGCAGAAAATGACAAGCCTGATATGTTGAGTAGTAGCAGCCCTCATTCCCACGTGGGAAGAGAAAAAGCAGCTGTATCTGCAGGAATGAGTGCATCACGTGTCCTGGGGCACTGCGCTGCACTGGCTGGTGAAAATGAGGAGGAGGAGGAAGGCTGTGGCTCCGTGAGCTTCTTTCTTTGTTAAGCTAACCCTGTGCTAATATGGCGTTCTCAGAGTGCTGTCCTCTGCCAAAATCGTGATGGCCTATTTTTTCAGGCTTCTGGAAAAAGAAAGGCTGTTGCTTTCTTTCTGCCCTGGCGGAATCTAAGATTTGTGAGACTGTTTCACATTTCCTCTGCTGCATAGGTTGTAAAAGTTTATTTTTAAAAAGCTATAAAAAGGGGTAAGAAGTACCTTAGCTACTGAAGACCTTTCTTCTGAAATATTATATACCCCTGAAATCTGTTGAGAGATATTTAAAATTTAAATTAACAAAGGGGTTTAATTTCCTTTCTTTAGCACTGTATTGTACTTTTGCCTCCCCCTTAACATCAACTAGTAAGAAAGACTGTATCTCGTCTCCATGGCACAGCACTTTCAGAGGAAAATCAGATTTGTATCTGGATACTGACGTAGATTACCAGCTGCAACAAAGCATGCAATAAAAATGTGATACCCTTTTATAGCAAGTAGCATGCGAACACTGCAGCAAGGCACTTTGCATACAGCATTCTTATGGTATGACTTTGCAGTGATACTGCCTTCCTCCTCTGCCATTTTGGCCTGGATCTCTCCTCGAGGTATTAGGAGTTGATTTTGCAATGGGAGTACTTACTGCCTATCATATCAAAACCTGTGCTGGGTACGTTCATGTGGGCAACATGACCAGTCCATCCTAAAATTCCTATCAGCCTTGACTGATACGGAGAAGTTCAGAGGAAATCAGTTTTCCTCTTAAATAAGAAATATTCAGTTAAGACTAACATGGGTGTATTGTAGTAGAGTTGTTGTTTGTCAAGAAACAGAAAGGATTAGGGAAAATGATAACAAGAAAAAAAATCCCATTATATTTATTGGCCAAGCAGTCTCCTATTAATAGCAAAATACTTGTCTGTCTCGTGCTCTGCTGTTACATTTCTTATACCTCCAAGTGAGAGCCATCTTTTATATTCTCTTGTCATGCAAGAAGGGAACTGTCATTGAAATGGAATGGCAGTAGATTTAAAGCAATAAAAGAAAGTATTATTCATGGAATACCTAATGATTCTGGTAGATCTCATTGTTGTGTAATACTAGTCCTATCCCATATCTGGAATTGGGTGGTTAAATATTTTAATGATCATTAATAATAGTTTGAGTAAAGAAAGTAGAAATGAACATTTAGGATATGCCCATCTCATGCTTCAAGTCAAAATCCAGTGGAAAGGAGTTAATGCTCCCCAACGTCCTTAGCATGGCTTTGTGGTTTTATATTTTGTGTGCCTTCTGTGCCACGGTTGACGCTTCCTGAGAGCCGGAGAACAGAGGTGTCTCTGTCAGTGTTTCCCCTCAGATCAGAAGTGCAGTTTGGAAGAAATTTTCCTGATTGTCATCACTTACCATGGTTCACACATGGAGCAGTCTTGCAGCAAATGAACTGAATTCCTTTTAGATTAAACTTAATTGAAAGTTAACTCTGCAGCTACTAATGGGCATTCAGTCCACAGGACCAGACTATAGCTAGTCAAAAATAAAATTATCTGAAAATCCTTGTGTATAGTGTCCTCGGTACGAACAGAGCTTATGCTCCCACTGTTACATGTCACTTGCTAGCACAAATACAGCTTATATGGTCCAAATACAGCTTATATGGTCTCATCCAGACTTCATTTTTCCTCTTCTCCCTCCCAGGGGTGATTTCACTGCTGTACTGCAACAGTACCACACGTAGAAATCAGTGCCAGGGAAGGGGGGCTGGAAAGCCTTGTTCAAAATCTTACTGAGTGCAGTGGAACCAAATGATCCGTTTCTGTCTACTTGCTGGGATGATTCCCCTTTTTTTGCAACTGGAGACTATAATAGAAGGATGACTGTATCTCTTAAGACTAAGTACTGTTGAGCCCTGTATTCAACAGCGGCTTACTATGGAAAAGCATAAGTAGAGGCAGGTGTTTAGTGATGCATCCCCAAAACAGTCTCCTGGCCTCCAAGAATTTGTCTCATGAATTTCCAGGAATGGTGCCTTTATATTTAACAGCCTATGAATACTTTCTCTCCTGTGATCTTGTCTAGTCTCTCCTTGAGTTCCTGTAAATTGTACCCTAACATCCTTTAGCAAGGAATTCTCAAACTTAACTACATGCTGTGAGAAGAACCACATTTTGATTGTTTCAAACCTGTCATTTACTAGTTTTTTCTAATGCTCCATAGCTCTTGTGTTGGAAGTGATGGTAAATAAAAGCTCCCAAACCGCATTCTCTGCGCCATTGATGATGTTTAAGAACTGATTTCTTTCTCTTGCAGGTGGGGAAAAAAAGATAGTTTTGTAGTTTTTAGCTGCTGTTAGCTGGTTTTTTACCTGGGATCATCAGAGAAATTGGGATTTTTTTTCTTTACGTAATACAACACAAGGATGTTCAGACCGTGTGGCCCAGCACCCAGTCCATGACTGTGTGCAGTAATAGAAGCTTAAGGATGAATGCAGAGTGATCATAGAATCATTGAGGTTGGAAAAGACCTCTAAGATCGAGTCCAACCGTCGACCCAACACCACCACCCACTAAACCACGTCCCTAAGTGCCTCATCTACTTGTCTTTTAAATACCTCCAGGGATGGTGACTCAACCACTTCCCTGGGCAGCCTGTTCCAATGTTTAACCAGTCTTTCAGTAAAGAAATTTTTCCTCACATCCAATCTAAACCTCCCCTGGCGCAACTTGAGGCCATTTCCTCTCGTCCTATCACTAGTTACTTGGGAGAAGAGACCGTGATCTTCATATACTTCCAGTTACCAGTGGCTTAGATATTTTCCGAGGCTAAGAATGCATCTGGACCATCATGCTAAACAGACACTTTATTTCTTTCTACTTTCTGTGGTGTCCAAAGCAGTGTGTCCGCTATACACGTGCAGTGTGCAGCTACAGTGTCTACCTCTTTCTGTTACTGGTGCCTTTAAAGGCCAGTGGATAGATGCAAAGCTGTATGTTTTCCCTGCATATAATGGCAGGATTGAAACTTCTAGTTGTTGAAAGGCAATTCTAATTCTTTGCTATTTTAGCAGAAATCACCATCCAAGTGCTTCTGTTGCTGTCTGTATTCGAGTTGCAATAATACCTGCCTCTCCTACAGTAATTTTGCATTGGAATGTCTCTGAGAGCATTAAAAAGGGAATAAATATCATAGGAAAATACATGCAAAAATAAATTATTAGTAGCCCTAACACTGGTGTGAAAATACTTTTTAAGTACATTTGAGAATATAACCAAAACATGTCGGACCTAATAATCCCTATGTGCTCTGTTTGTGTGCATGGGTGTCTATATTAATGTGGACTTTGATCTGAATTATTTAGGCAGATTGTAATCACCGACACAAGCTGGGGATTCAGGTGCTTTTTCCTCCAAATATATTTCCTCTGGTATACACAACTGCTTATTTTTGCAGGAGCAGCTCACAGCATGGGATTTCATGTGTTGTACGGGAACTGGGTGCCAGTGAATCAGGGCTAATCAGGTACTGTTAGGCCGATATTCTCACAAAGGTGAAATGAATTTTCTATCCCAAATTTTCTAAATTTGTGCAGAAGACCTCCTTGCATGACCCAGGAACAAGATAGCTGAATTTTAGTTTTCCTTCTCACTGAGAGAAGGCAGAAGTGATGATTTCTGGTGGAATATGGGGGACTCCAGTTGTGGAGGCTGACAGTCCCCATCAAATCTCACTGTGACCTGCAGTGCATTGCTTTATTTCATCAGTTCCTTTATTTGTAAAGCTAGCTTTCAAATAATTGCTATCTTGCCTCAAACATGTATCCTTAGGAAGAAGTAGCTCACATTTGTAAAGCAAACTGAGGAAGAAAAGTGGTGTTTCATTGCTACTTGTCATTAATATGTTTTTATTGCTGTATCACTTTCTTTAATGACTCCCTAAAAGCCAAATGGCTTACTGAATAAATGAAAAACGGTCTATCCAGGACCAGACAAGCTGCTCAGTCCATATGTTTAAAATACACCACTTGATGGGCTGTGGAATTAACGTGCTGAATTTTAGATTTTATCAGTGGAAGTTTTGGGAGAGAAGAATTTCTCCCCTGCTTGTTACAAAGCCGAACAAACCAAAACATTTCATGTCTGTGAGGGGCTGAAATAATTTTTTTAATACATTTTGGGACAAGAAAGAGTGAGATTTGTAAGAAACATTAAGAAGCACTAGTTTAAGTGAATGAGAATAGAGCGTTTCATCCAGTGTCAGACCTCCATTCCAGCACTCGTATCATCACACTGTCACTCCGTTCTTGTGCCCACACTGAATGGCAGACTAGATCTGCCCAGCCAGAAGCAGCTGGCCAGCTTGTCTTTGTGAAGCCGTTTGACCATGCTCCATTATTAAACCTGAATATGCCAGATCACCATCATTATGAAGAATCTACTCTTTGAATTTCTCTGAATGTAAAACCTGAGGCATTAGGGGAAGGATTAAAAAAAACCCAACAAACTAGGCAGAGGTGACACAAGCCTCTTTAGGAGTAGGCCTTAGTTGGTGGTGTGGTCCATCTGGTAAGCTGGTTTGAATACATGCTGGGGACACCTGAAGAAGTAGCTGCAATGTGCACTTCTGCATGGTGGGCAGACAGGGAGAGCTGCCTCCCCTTCAGACTATTGATGGAGTTGTCCTTGACTACCACATACGGACAGATTGTAGCTCAATCCCTCACTTGAACAAGACCAGTGCATCTCTGGATGGGTTTTTGGTTGTTCATTTAATTCTCCTTCTTGGTATGCTTGACATTGCCATTGCACTGAGCACTAATAGGCTCATTTTTCCTGCAGGTGTCCATCTTGTGTTCATTTCCACAGCAACTAGGATAAGAAGGACCTTAATTATAGAAGCTTTGAGGAAATGTCCTGTTAGATGTTACTAAATCAGATTATCATAACTCTTTGCAGTGGGTCTTGGGCATTGCCCACCATGTAGGAGATTTAGGTAAAACTCAGCTTGTTGAAAAGAAAACTGGCTCACAAATTCACAACTTGGTAGAGAGACTTTAAATTAGAAAACTCTGGGTGGTGATGGGCTCCTTAACGTAGTAGAGAGGCTTGATAGAAGCCAATGAATAAAGGATCTAGACAGCTGCAAATCTGAAATAAATCTAAGCAGTGAAGGTGACTGATAAACTGTTCAACAGAGTTCTGGACTTTTCCATCTCTGCAGCCATTAACCCAAATCAATTTTTAATCCAGCTAAAATAAGCTTTAACTGAACACAAATTTTTAGGCTGTAACTCCAATTAGCATTGTTGCCTGTTATATGCAAGAAGGATGTATATGACCCAATGGTCTTTTCCAGCCTTAGAACTTAGAGGAAAGTGATATGTCTGCTGAAATTGCATTCTACAAAAATGAGACTCTTCTGTGGGAGAATAAATTCTCATATTTGCTGGTAATAGTGTTTTTTTTCTCTTTACAACTATAAAGAAATATTTTCTTTTATATCTGTTCGATTTGAATCAGACGATCTTGGGTTTTGGAACTTACTAAAAAGATTTTGATCTGAGTCAGCTCAATAAAACAATAAACAGTTTCCCAATCAGAACATTTCCATGCAGACGTTGTAGCTGATTCCACTCTGTATTTAAAAAAAAAAAAAAAAGGAAAATTCAAATTCTTGTTCATATTTAGAGCAAAAAAGACTGCAATGAGAGAATGTTCTGTTCAACCGAAAAATCTGAATCTTACTCAGGTCTGTAGAAATCCATTGAAATAGGCATTCCTTCTCTGCTTCTTCTCCCTTTTCTTTTTAACTACAGAAATTAAGAAAAAGCATAAAATTTTGCAGAAGTGTCTTTAAAATGTGTGTGTGAAAACACCCTTGTTGAAGAACCTTCTCTAAATCCTGTCATTATTTTATCCCCCCCAAAATGTTTGGTATCGAAGAGCTTTGAGGCTGAACCAAGTATCTGACTGCAATGAACTGATTTAGCCTAGCACAGTCACCTGGCAAGAGTTAAAGGTGTAAATTTTTTGGTAGTCAGGAGGAATTTAATCCTTTTTTCCTGCTTATTCTAGGGCTTTCAGCAGAAATTCTCCTTCCATAGTAAAGAGATTGTGGCCATCAGTTGTTCCTGGTGCAAGCTGGCGGTAAGTGGGCAATACTCGGGGAGACCAGTAGCAGCATTACTGAGTTGACTGCACTGCAAGCAATTTCATTTCTCCTGGCTCTCAGGGTTCCCTCTCTGTGAATCACCCCTAGTTTTGCCATTTCTATTCCTTTTGCTCAAAGACACCGTAACTTCACCTGGCTGACATGAGTCCTCTAGGAGGAGAGTCTTGCTGCACAATGTAGTTGCTGGCTACCTCCCATTAATGCCGTGCTGCTGCTAGCTCAGAGGCCAAAGGGCTTTTAATACACACAGCTGCATCAAACTAGGTGTGGTCTTCAGTCTGTGATCTGTGTTTAAGTAGGGGTGATAATTTTTTTTTGGATTTGGTGGTTTTTTTGTAAGAAGGCATGGCTAGAGAAGATGATCTTTAGTTATACGTTCCTAAAACTCCATGGTTTGAAGGACTTGAAGATGGTGGAGTTGGGAACACTGCTCCAGTTTTTGTACCATCACCTTCTTCCTCTCCATGCTTCCCCTTTGTCTTTGTCTGTCTTGGCCTTCTTATTAACTCTACTCTTTTCCTCTCTTCCAGTTTCATAATAAAGTCACCTGTTTCATGCTACATCACATTGAGGAGCCATGTTCCCTGGGGGCTCATGCTGCTGTCATTGTGCCTCCCACCTGGATCATTAAGGTGAAGAAACCTCAGGTAACTGCATGCTGATGTCTGTTTCTGAAGCTGTATGGCTGTGCAGGGCCAGCCTGGCTTCGCCGCTCGGTACTCCTTCACTAAGGCATGCTTGTTCAACCTGTCTCTATCCTTGAAACCCAGCATACATCCATGGTGATTATGAACCTGTATCCTCCCGCCCCTCCATCCAGCCCTTCAGTAGGTTTCCCTGTTTGGGACGATTAGCAACAAATGTGACTTTTGTTCTGAGCAAATCCAGCTCAGGTTTGTTCCTCTAACTGTGACTTCAGCGAGTATACTGCAAGAAATCCCCTGTGTTGAAGGCAGTCAAGCATGTTTCATTAAATAGAGCTGAGCAAATACAGGGAAAAACTGTTCACAAACATTCACTTGAAGCTTTTGTGATGGATATAATATGTTTTAGACAGGATACTTGTGGTGAACACAATATGGAGAGAAGGTATCCAAAAGAGAGCTGGCCAAAAATTAAAAGGGGATTCTCATCATGCAAGAAGTATTTTTGTTCTTTGAAAGTCTGTTTTCACTCCAGGTTGAATTGAAAGAAACAGACAAACACGTGCTGAACATATCAGGGAGCCAGAAATACTGGTAAAAGTTTTATTTCAGAAGCACTGAAACAAGTTTGGTGGTTTTTTTTTTTTTAAATGAATAGTGTCTGGGACACTGAAACTTCCCATTCACGTTTTCTTGTTGTTTTCCTCCGTTGAGAGGAATGCTGGTTTTATCAAGCAGTGATGTGCAGTTCTTACACTAGTGTGTCCATTCTTGGGAAGTGACCCCGGGCTTTCTGGCTCTGTGTCCTGGTTGGCAACAAGAAGCAGAGAAGTTCAGGCTGTAGGCAACACACTAAGACACAAATAGTCCCATGGAACTGGAAAAAGGTCTGAGCTGGGACACTGGTCAGTGTTTAGTTACAGTCTAGGGATATGACTGTCAGATTTGTGTGGGAGTAGCACTTCTAACAAGCTGGATATTAAAGACAAGGCAGGGGGAAAGTATAGAGTAATCAAAAAGTCGACCGAAGAGACCACTGTTTCTCCTTTAGGTCCAGAATAGGCAAGATCCCTAGCCACCTCTCCTCTGAGAAAAAAGGTTTCTTTGGCATTTGTATGTTTTCCCACACGCTTGTTTTGCTGTTAGTTTTACTCCAGCCTCCTTCAGAGAAATCTTTTTTTTTCCTCTCTTGTTGAAGAGTCCTTGGCAGGGACTTAATCTTCTTGGCTAATTTTCAGCACCTGTGTGGTATTTGGCACAAAAATGAGGCTGGCTCCTTTTCTGTGTCCTTAAAGAGACCGTATGGCCCATTAGTCTTAAGTCTTTTGGTCCCTGGGCTTCTCAGCAGACTGCCTGGAAGCTCTGCTTTGGGCATTAGCCACAGAATTCGTAACTTTAAGGGTTCGTGGTCTGGAGGTGGATCCATGAGGTAGAGATCCTTGGGCTGGGAACCACTAGGAAGGACTTCCTAACTGTTGCAGTCCAGACCTGGAAACTGGGTACTGCCAGGGTCTTTGGGCACCTTGTACCCTAACCATTTAACTACAGCTAGCCCGATACACATGGGAGAAGGGAGATAACTGATCTGAGAACCAGCTTCCTGTGGCCAGAGGTGCTACCCTCTTCCTAGGTCTGTTAAGGAAATGAAATCTTTTTTCACCCAGCACATTTCCAATTTATTTATCATTCAAATTGTTTTAAATGACAATTTAAAAAACAAACAAACAACCAAAAACCCTTTCATATGCTTTTGAGTGTATTTTCTTACAAAAAAAGAAAGATTATTGAATTTGTTATATCATTTTATGGCTTACTAAAACCCCTCTTTGTGAGCTGGCAACACACTGCAGTCACCATTCTCTTAACCAAAACTAGGAAAGGAATATTAAAACCAAAAATACTAATTCTAATAAAAAGAAAATACATTAATAAATATAGACATATCCATGTCTGACCTTACTAAAAGAAGCCTTTCTTTGATCTTTTTAATTCTTATTTAATTTTTAGTAAAAAAAAAAAAAAAAAAGAAATTGACACTTGTAATTTTCTTTTGATTTGGCATTTGGTAAAAGCAGGGTACCTTCCTTATAACATTTTTAGAGAATTTTCTTTCTTGTCCATTAATTTTTCAGAAAAGTTCAAATAAAAAAATAAATCTGATCTAGTTAATTATAATTCATAGGAAAAATGCCTTTAAATAAACATCTAAAATGTTGCACTTTAAGAAAATGTTAGCTTTGTGTGCCTGAGTCATGAGTGGAGAGGAAATACTTCAATCCAGTATTCCCTCTCCATCATGTCTCGAGAAATTTGAGGTCAGTAGCATTGAAGCATTAGGTAGGTCGAAGTGATATTTAGCACAGACAATGGGCATATTTCCATGAAACTTCTTAACAGCACCCATTGCAGTGTTAGTTCTGGGGAATGCATCCTTATTGCTGTAGAAAATACTGGTGCATCTTTCAGATGTGTTTTCAGATTTTTGGCAGAAGTCTTGTTTTCTTATTTTTTTAGGAAGTATTTTCTCCCCTCCTGCTGTTTCTGGCCAGCTCTACTTCTGTGTATTATGACCCTCTTCACCCTATATTCACGTTTGGTAAACACTATCAAATATTGACTGCATTCAATCCACAGAATACAAACAAAATATTCAGAATTTTTTGTTAATTCAGATAGTAAATAAATATGTAGCCAGCAATCTGTTTTTCACATTTTCCACAATCAGAATAAATTTGGCTAGAAGCCTTGTTATAAATTATTTCCTCAGCTCTAACTACTCACATTGGTCACAGACAACTCCTGAACTGAATTCCCTACTCAGATGAAATTGATTTTAGTGGTGCCTTCATCCTGTTTGCTGGTTGTTTCTTTTAAGCAAATAAGATGGGTTTTTGTAGCAAAACCTTGCCCTGATTTTGAATTTTTATTTCTCTCTTTATTGCTACAAAAAATGGTTTTCCATGCTTAGTTTGTACAATGTGGGTCACCACCCTTCAATATTGCGCTTGAATAAAGGGAACACTCCCCCTGTGATTACCAACAGTGTTGTGGTAATGAAACATTATGGTGCACTTGGTTAAAGACGCATCTCTGCTGACAACCTACATTCTAAATGGGGAACTTTTGCTTCTTGCAAGCAATTGATTGCAAGATGAAGAATATTCAGAATGGTTCAAATAGCTTTGGGATCGGTGGTAGCCCTGTATGTAATGACCCGTTTACGTGAATGGAAAACTCCCAGTATCTATTCCATGTTATTCATAATGTGAGCCACTTCTGTAACTTCTTTACTGATTTCCAGTGTTTCTGTACTGCGTTAGCAGCACTTTGATACCAGCTCTGATTTCCTGGGGTTCAAATCAATTCCATCTCCTAGTTTGTGAAAGCAGGTCACCCCTGTTGGCTGGTGGTATTTTGTTATAGGTGAGGTTTGGTAGCCCAAGTGGTGTTAGCTCTAGGAATGGACTTGCTATGCTTATGTTGTGGGAGAAAAGTAGATAATAAGGAGGATCTGGCTGATTCAGTCTGTCTTCTGTTTGGGAAGGCAAAGGCAGTAACTGTAAAATTCCAGGCTTTTTTCTGTTCAAGGTGAGTAAACATGGTGTTTTCTTCTTCTCCTTTGAGGACCTTGAAAAAGTGCTAGTGAATACTTACACTTCTGGGTTTATTTCCTCAATTGCTGAATGCAGCTGGCTTGTCTGATTGTGGATTGTGAACAAACAGAAGATGGTCAAGATTGGCCTTCCCAGAGGCTGTTCATTATTTAAGTCATTTGAAGCCCAGCATGCTAAAAGCCTTTAAAAATGAAGGCTGAAATGTAAATGAAAAGGTTGAAAGGGTCCATTGGATTTGCTTGAGATAGTCTGTGGCCCTCACACCACCCAACATCATACAAAAAGGACTCCAATTCTTCTGTTCATCTAGCTAAGCTTGCTTAGAACTATAGTGACCATGCAATAATACCAAAAATCTCTCTTTAAGATGGCCAAACTGACATCCACAAAGGAGAGGTTTCCTCTCTAGAGGCAAGTTAGGATTTGCATATGGTGCCCATTTAAAGGTATGCTTTGCTATCAGGTACTTTACTGAATAACACTATACACTTATAAAATACTCATCGCCTTGTTATGTGGACAAGGTAGTATGCATCCGTTTCTTCAGTTTAATGTGCAAAGACTGCTGATTACTATTGGCTGTTACTCTTCTGCATGTTTGCAAAGAGAACCTACATATGTTTAAGCAGCTTTTTTGCCTTTCATCTGCTATGGACATGCAGTTGCAATCATCGTAGCAAAGCTTTCGATTATAACGAAAAATGTTATAATAATGAACGGAGGCTTGAACTGAAACTCATAATATAGTTGTATGCTTCTTCCCACCTCACCCATAGGCAAGAAAAGAGATATGTTATAATGGGTTTTAATGACAACTACATTTAAACCTTCTTTAACTTATAATTTTTTTTTTAAATTTGTCAGGACTTTACTAACTGTCTTTGCCCTTTCTGGAAGGATTTCACTGGGCTTAGGTCCATCCATTGTGGAGGCAGAAAAACAAGTACAGTCCTTCTTCCAGAGGTACAGTTAAGTACTTGCCTAGTATAATACCTACTTGAGTTACAGACTATGATTTGCCAGCAGAATTCACTGCACTTTATCAATAGGACAAGTGTTTTGAATTTTACACCTGGAGAGACTGAAGCACAGGGAAAAGGCTTGATATGCCTGTGACCTTTCAGCAGACCACTGGCAAGACTGCAGATAGACTAGATGTCCTCTCTGTGTCATGTGTTTTGCCCCACTCCAGGGAGAATCCTTCAGAAGAGAATGTCTGAGAACTAGGCTAAGGCCCCCATGGGAGGCAGCTTTGAGAGTAATGTCCTGTACCTTTATATTGACATAAAGACTTCTGTCTACAGTCAGTCTGACTACTGAGGTAGGGCAATGAAAGACCATGGAGATGATATTGCCAATGCACTTCCATAGTCAGTACCATCTTTGTGGTTTATAATGCTTTCAAGATCACTTTGTATCAGAGTAGGGAAGAGTACGAACACTTCTTTAGATGGTCTCTCAAAATATGGTCTAAAAGGACAAATATCCTGTAATTGCTCCGCAGAGCTGTCTTTTCAGTATTTTCAGTAAACAACAAGGCATGACTATATCCTGGTCCACAAGGAATGTTGAGAGGTGACAAAAAGCTCGGGACCTTGTGCTCTACAGCAGCCTTCTCTTGGTCTGGGTGAAAAAGGACAGTGTCTTTAGGTATTTGAGTTAGATAGCTGTTAGTTTTTCTTAACTTCTGAGAGATGTGGAAACATTAACTTCTGTATCTGGTGTGTCGTACTGAAGTCTTGAAATTCTGGAAGTGGTTGTTAGGTATTAAAGAGAATCTAGTAGCTATTCTTGTTGGTTAGCAAGCAGGATTAAGGACAGACGTCACTTCTTACACATTTGATGATCTCTGGTCATTGACTTTTTTCATTAGTGGCACATTTTTGAATAAGGTCAGGACAGAAATGAAGTTTTGGATGAGTTGAATGGATCTTGCTTCCCCTCTTGAAGCCAGAAAAAAATCAATAATTTTTCTTCAAATTCCCTGTGTTACTTTATTTCCGGGTGATGGCTAGACTAGAAGTTGAAATACTGAGAAAATATTTACAGTATTTCCTATAACACAAAATTTCAATCATATGGAAAGGATTAGGGTTTCCTGCAGGTATGACTTCAGTTACTGAATTAAAATAATTTAAAAATAAAATAAAATTCCCCTTTTTGGAATGTTCTTATCACACCAGAACACCTTTTGGTTCAGTATTGCTGAGCAGGCTATCGCCAGCCTGGAGAATAGCTTTGATGCAAGTTCTATTTTAATAGGTTCTGCAAAAATACAAACAGTTTTATGGTTGGTTTTTTTTCCGTGAAGTTAAGTGATATTGTTATTTAAAAACAAAGCAAATAAAACCCCACAAACACCCCGCTCACCCAAATCCTTAAATGTTAACAATTCAGTTTGTTCCTTAGCAGATGATTACACAAGTTTCTTGATAGGCTGGAACTGACTACACAGTGCCAGCATCATACGCCATGGTGGCCTACGTTACGTTGAGTCATAATGGTTGCCAGAGCTAAAACTTGTTGTTTTCTTTCCTAAAAAAAACATGAAAAATATCTCATTTATCATGTTTTTTATTACATCTTTATGCAGGTGGTCTCCATACCAGGAGACGAGCCTGATTGGGCAGGAGACTGGAGCCCCGAAGGGGAAACGGGCGTCTCCTACCCCTATTGGGAGGGTTGGCAGGTACAACATGTGGTGTTATGTGAGTCTATGGGAGCATCTGATCTTTTTCCCCCCTCACAGCGTGGGAAAGTTTCCAGTTCCAAAGCACCAGTCTGGTCTCCGTGTGTGGCTTTCTCCATAAACGGTGGTGTGGAAGTGTAAAGCATGCAGCGCATGTAATTTAAATCTCAAGCATGTGCCAGATAATCTTATCATTCTCCAAGTGGACATGCATGGAAGAGCTTCGTAAAGGGGCTCTGTCTGGGCCTGTCTTCTAAATTTTGTTTTGCTTTTCATGTATTCTTTTTTCTATTGATGCAGAATTCATTAAAGACTTCAACACGGCGAAAGAAGAGAACGTCTTTTAAAAGAAAAGCCAGCAAAAGAGGCAATGAAGTAGGTATTCAAGTGCTTTGGTAATCAGGCTCCTTTTGTTCAAATGTCTAAATGCAGACTTTAAAGTTTAATTTTTTTACTGCAGTGTTTAATATATTTTTTCCACTGGAAAATTCCACGCTATTGAATTTGTTGTGAGAAGAGATCAGTTTTGATAAAACTCGTATGAGAAGTTTTATTTGCTGAGTTGATTTTTTTCAAGAAACAACATACGAGACTTCAGAAGGACCAGCAGCCTAATGAAACAGCGTTCCCTTGGGATGTAAGAGACTGAGCTCAGACCCTTGGTTTCCACTAGGCAGAGCAGGGGTGAGAAACTGGGGTTGTGAAATCCATGGTGAGTGCACTGATGCAAGGGTCTGGTCCAGTTTGAAGGTGTCTCCGTCGGGAGATCCCATATTGGAAATATTCTGTCTGTGTGAAAATTGACATTGGGCCACAGAGAGAGGGGGAGAAACAGGTGAATGATCTGATGGTTTGATTTACCACGTAGCTTATAGAAGACCTTGTTTCCAGACCCTGCTTAGCGGTTTAGTTATATAAATGAACAACAGCCTCATGGAGAGAGATGGAGGGAGACTCGCCTCTGCATAGCCAGAGCTCTCTGGTTAAGGTCCTCACTTTGGTCTGCAGTCCTGAAACTTGAATCTGTGTCTGCCACAGCCCAGGAGAGTGCCCTCACTAGTGGGCTCTCTGGTGTCCTGCAGGGGTAAGGAGTAGGGAGGCAAATAGCTTCCTCATTGACATGTCATGTTTGACCTGTGACATTTGTTCAAAGGTGGGAGGGCTGGCAAGGCCAAGAATTCAAGAGCAGATCATCTACATCTAAGTGCTGATACAACTTGTCTGTTAGATGGAATTCATGAAATAAGTAGTTTATCTCATTCTATTTTCCATTGGAAAATTGTTCATATTAGAAATAGCACTTTATGTGACACATTATTAGCGCTGTGTGAATAATTTTTTTTTGGAAATAACATTGAGTAAAATTTTAAAATAGTTTTGTGCTGGCCTGAAGTGATTTTTTTTCCTCTCTTACCTTCTTACTCAGTTGTCTCAGCTGGATAAATTGGTCCCAGCTGAGAACCCCATTAACATGGCTGTACTCTTTCCAGTACCTGAAGTAGTTTTGTCAGAGCTAGGCTGGGTCTCCTGCACATGTTATGCCAGGGAAACATACATAGCTTGTACTAAAGCTGTTTCTTGCTTCTGTTTCTCAGGATAACAAAGGTCGGCCATTTGTGATAAAGCCTATCTCCTCTCCACTCATGAAGCCACTGCTGGTTTTTGTCAATCCAAAAAGTGGAGGGAATCAGGTAAGAACATCATCTGGATCCAGGTCACAAAGTTTTAGTTTAACAACAGTGTTTCTGCAAATGAGAACAATTTTTGGTGAGTCAGATAGGAAGAACTCTATGCAACTGAATTGCGGTCCTTAGAAGAGGTCCTTGCTGTTGAATGCCCTTTCCACTTCAATAGAATTGGATGGGTGGAATGGATACTTAAGTATTTGAGCAATTGTATTCCTATCTTCAGATTCTTGAAAGGAATCTAAAATGGTAGTTTGGAGGTTTTCAGAAGACTTAGTCTTTCCACAGAAAGTTGATTGCCAATGAAGTCTCAGACTATTATCCAAAAAGTGATTTAATTTTACTAGGAAAGCCTAGTGAAATTAGTTCATGTGAAATGACACATTCCTATGGCATTTAAAAAAATCATT
Organism: Aptenodytes patagonicus; assembly: GCF_965638725.1. NCBI lineage: Eukaryota > Metazoa > Chordata > Aves > Sphenisciformes > Spheniscidae > Aptenodytes > Aptenodytes patagonicus. The sequence goes on from NC_134949.1 coordinate 65,828,110, forward strand.
ACTGGTCTTGTACTGTACCATAGAGAACCAAGTTTCAGTGACTAACATCATCATGCAGCAGACTTCTTTCTTAGGGTTCTTGGAATTAAAACTTATCCATGTGAAAGTTTTTGCAGATTAGTTCTGCCACTTTTTGAATATCAAATAATCTGAGTGCCTTTTGATAAACAAGGCCTTCTAGCTGAAAAGAAAAGATTGATGTAAGATATAACAGAGGCCTATAGTGCATGGAGAATAGCATAGCTGCTGCTCACTTTCTCCTCTGTTAGAAGAATTAGGGAGGATATCGAATGAAACTGCTAAGACTCTGATTCACAACGAAGAAAAAAGTTGGGCCTTCTCACAGTGTGTAGTTCAGCTGTAAAACTCCTTGCCATAGGATGTTGTGGATGCTAAAAAATTTACGTGGGCTGAAGGAGAGATTTGGAAGAGGAAACCGTGAAGGTTACTAAAGTCCTGGAACCCCCTCTGGCTCAAGAGTTCTATGAACTGCAAATAGCTGCGGCTGGGAGAATACCTACAGCAAACATCACATTTATTTTCTCTGTTCTTATACCTTTTCCTAGACGCTTTGACTGCTGTTCTTGGTTTTCCACTTAGGGGGTGTCAGACAGAAGAGCCATGTCTCAGAAGAGGGAGCTAACAAAAATTCCTGACTTGCACCCCCTAGGCTATGTCTGAAATGCATTCTTGAACTACTTTGAAGTACAAGCTGGCCCCATGGGCTTCTTAGGCCTCTTCTGCTAGTAAGACATCCTGCCACTTTGTGTCTCAGCAGAACATGAAGAAAGGGAATTGAGTGTCTGGAATATGAACCCAAGAGTTTGAGAAGGCAGAAATTATATCTTTAGGCGATGGGCTGGCTATGCTGCACTGAGTGAGGGAGCAGTGGGGCAGCTGTAGCTCAGAGTCCTTGGCTCCTGCTTCGTTAGATGGTAGAGGGCTACAGTTATGAGTGTTCATGGTGGTGATGGTGGAGGTCAAAGCAGTGTCATTGCTTGAATGTTGTGCAGGACACTGTTCAATGTGATGGTGACTTTGCCCACAAGCTTGTTCAACTTCTTGTTGTCATGGATGGCTGAGGGTGGTGTGGGATAACAAGAGATTTCTTGTTGCAGGTGGTGAGAGGTAGAAGAACAGGTTGCTGTGGGAGCTGAACCTTTTGTCTGACCCTGAACGCCTGTTCTTATGAACCATTAATGATCTGTGTTGTTAAATTTAGTCTATGTATATACATATGCACCCTGCCCAGATTGGTGGGTCGCTATTCTATAGAGCAGTCATCTGCTATGCCACTTTCTAGTTTGTCTTTTTCTTGGTGTATGTTTTCTTTGTAAAGCACAGAAGAAAGAAAAGCAGTCCAGATATAGTGAATATTGAACACTTACTTCTAATAATCATAAAGTTATTCATAATTTCCCTTCCTTTGATTTTTCTCTTTTCCCAGGGCACCAAGGTTCTCCAAATGTTTATGTGGTATTTGAATCCACGCCAAGTCTTTGATCTCTCTCAGGAAGGGCCAAGAGATGCGTAAGTTCTTGAGCCTTCAGTGCTGCAGACCATAATTCTTCTCTTATCAGGAAAGCAGTTGAAGGTCTAGCTTGGATAGATTGGTAAATTGCTTATTTGGTTTATGTGTCCAGGTTTTGGTAGTGGTGGTGGGGTGGGCTGCAGTGGTGGCTTCTGTGAGAAGAGGTCAGGAGCTGCCCCCATGTCAGAGAGCCAGTTCCAGACGGCTCCCAGACAGACCCGCTGCAGATCCCACAGTGCCTGACCATTCCCTAGTGGCTGAGCATTGCAATGGGCTGAGGCTGCCTCCAGGTTTCCATACATGACAGCAGCATGCAAGTAGCTCTGCTTGCTGAGTAACTAACTCAGCTTCTCTGGGCAATAGTTGTGAGCCTCTTCCAGGGGGTGGAGGACCTGTCTTTACAGGGATGATTCTCACTGCTAAGGGTTAAGAGACCATCATTCTATGGTATTTGAGATAGAGATATTTGCTTTAGTCAACCATCTGTTCAGCTCATTTCACAAGTTAGGCAGCACAAAAATATAGTAATCATGTAAAATCAAATACTTACCTGTATAAGGATGGCCCAAGTATTTGCTATTCATACTTCTAGAGCACCCAAGCCTTTTTTCCTGCTGAAACGCCTCCACTGCTGCTTCCCTCATGATGTATAGAAGCTTTAAAGTATATGTACAGTTTTCAGAGCTCTGTAATCGAGTTAGAGGATTAAGTTCTCTGGTCACTCAGCTCTCTGTGTGTGAATGTACCCCCTCCATTGGGAGATATTTCATTATGCCTCTCTTTCATACAACTGAAGGAACAAGTCTTTAACGGGAGCTTTTTTTGGCTCTTCTGTTGGTATCTTAGATCAGATATCCAGAGAAAGAGCTCTGTTAGATGTTATTGCCTTCTGTGGTGTTAAAGAAATACAGTTATCAGCTGAAGGAGCTGTCATGTTCTACATGCCTCAGAAATGGTAGCTCAGCAAATCCCAATGAGGAACATTATATTTTGTTTAAAAACCTCAATGTTTATATTTGTTTGCTTTAGGATAAGAGAAAAATGGAAGATTTTTGTCATCTCCAGAGGGAACATGAGAATCTGGCCTTTCAGATTTAGCATGGAAACATGCAAAACTGATCAAATACTTCTCAGGAGGTGCTGCCTAACCATTGAGGAAGGCCCCATTTCACATCCTAGTGGTTTTTTGTGTGGCTGTGTGTGTGAAGTGAGCCACAGGGCTCAGGTTGGGTTGGGGCCGATGCTGCCTGTGGCTGCCAGGGCTGATGCCTCCTCACTGCCGAGGCTTTCGGTAACACTGAGGTTTTTTTTTTATTTTTCTGCCTCCAGCCACACACTTAGTAATGAATATTTGAAAATGCAATAAGTGGCAGTTAAACTGTCACACAGCAAAATGCATAAAAAGTGCCTGCATCATTGTTCTGACTTTTTTTTTTTTCTTTCCCTTTTTTCCCTTTCCCTCCCCTGGCCAGGCTGGAGCTGTACAGAAAAGTGCCAAACCTGCGGATCCTGGCCTGCGGCGGGGATGGGACGGTAGGTGGCTGGCGCCTGGCAGCCCCGTGGTCATCGCCAAGAGATTAAATTCCTTGCAGTTGTGGGTTTCCCACCTCGCAATGCCTGCAGAGCCAGATAATGTACCTTACACTTGTGAAATCTACTTTTTTTAAATTTTCTGTGTGGCCTGGCCTGTGTAGTGATGGGGCCGGATCCTAATGTCCAAGGTCCTATTTGCTTTATGCATAAAGACTTGGTAGAGCTTAAAAAAAATAAAGACTAACTTTGCTGGCCTCCTCTCGCTAATTACACAGATCTGAGGGTCTAGTAGGTTAAGTCAGTGCCATTGTATCTTAATGTCTGCTCCTTCCTGCTATCATCTCCATGATGTCTGAGTGCAGTCAAATAGGGTCTCCTCTGTGCCTAAAGAAAGTGAGTTTCCCCACTTTCTTTACAAAGCATCTGTAAGGAAGGATATTGCATTGGTCATACTACTAGCTTGGGATCTGGCAGATGCAGGGTCAGATTAGGCACCTTCAGTTGGAGACAGGCTCTGTGGTTCAGGGCCTGGAGGCCAAGCGTGGTAATGGAGGCATTACAACGCATTACTCTTTCCAGTACTTAGGAATATTATAAATCCCAGTCTGTGCCACTGAGTGCTTAAATACAGTTGAAAAACTGACCTTTAATCTCTGGGAAGATCAGTTCCCCAAACATGCACTTGATAATAGTTGTAACCGTAAGTAGGGTAAGGAAAATGCCTTACTGGTTGCAAGGTGCAATGGCTGGCCAGGGTAGATATATGTAGATATTTAGGGCATGGGGAGGCTTTTTTTTTTTTTGTAGTGAGCTGAACCAACCCTCCACCCGTCTCTGCTTGAATTTCTGGGAGAACTTTCTGTTCAGCTTCTGTGGGTTCGTTTAAAAAGCCAGCTGTAGGGGTTATTAATACCACCACTTCCTCTGCGGAGGTAAAGAAAATACGTGATTTGACTACTGTCTTGCTGGTACCTGGGACAATAAGATACTACTGAATTGTGAATGTTCCTTGAGAAACCTGCAAGGCGTTGCTTTAGCAGGAGACATAGCTGCAAAAAAGAGTTTCAATCTGTTTCTGAAAGTCTTTGTAGCTTCCATCTGAGGATGCCAATATTTTAATAGGGAAAAAATCTTCATCATGAAAATATTAAAATAGAAATGAACGCAACTACATTTGAACCTGACCATCTTTTGATTTCCCTTTGAGCAGTGCAAGCGACAGGTGGCAGCACCTTCTCATTAGTATGAGCAGCACTCCGCTATTACCTTTGCTGCTGCTCAGTTTGAAGCAAATTAATATCTGGTTATTCCCAAAGCTATTACATCTAGAAATGAAAAATCTGGCTCAAATGGACTTAGTGAATATTCAATGAGATCAGATGTTACCTTGCATTATTGAGGTGAACCAGAACTTACTGTAACTTTTCTATCATCGCTGCTTGCTGTTCCTTTCCAGGGCATAAGTGGAAAGCTTTGCTTTCAAAGCAGTCAGGAGATTTCTGTTTACAGGGAAATGATAATCTTTATCATCCTTGATTGTAAAACTAATGTGCAAGGTTTAGAAATGACCTCAAGTTAAATAGCAATGTTGTATTTATAAATTAGTAATTTGAAGTTTCTGTTTATCAGTTAAAAGCATGTACAAAAGTGGTAGGTATTGTAATGCTACCTGCACCAGTAGCTGAGGTACAGATGTGTGGATTAAGTCAGTGGCAATGGCAAAGAGCTAATGACAAAAGACTCTTTAAGAAGTCCTGGCCTCGATGAAGTTGCTGGGACTCTTTATTCTGTCTCCTGTTATTAATACTGAAGGATAGATTTTTGAAAGGTAGAAGATTACTTATCTCTGAAAATCTCTTAAGGACTGTACTTAGTCCTACCATGGTGCCTATGATAGACCTAAGTACCTTTGACATCCAAGTTCATGAGAGTTGTCAGTGATTCAGATGACTGTTGTCAGACAATGAGCTCTAATGTGGGTTCACATCCCAGTTGAATGCTTTAATAATTGTACAATTGGTTACGATAAATAACTGTCTGATAAATGCTATTTATACTCAATTAAATTTCTTCAAAAGACTTGGAGAAAGACATACCCTAGAATACCAAATAGGGTGGTGGTTGCTATATCTATCAGGCCACCCCCGCTCCAGTCCTTCAGATTACATCTGTGGTTCCCAATGCCCATGTTATGCTGGGTACCTTTTGGGAAGCTCCATTTTCATCCCAGTTTGGGGTAAGAATCTATCTGAAATCATAGTAATGGGGAGTTGGAGATTTTTCCTCCCCTCATAGCTGGGGGAGGAAAAATCCTGTCCAGCTGCAGTCAGGATTTCAGTTTGTCTTATTTAAAAGCTCACATTTCCAGTAGAGACTGCATCTTTGAACATTGGCGTTAGGAAAAAAAATAGATCAAATTTTATCTTATGTTTATTTTTTTCTTAATTCTTTATTTAAAAATGCAGCACAGGTTCTTTCACAGATTTTAATTTTTTTTTTTTTTTGGTAAAGGTGAGAAATAGTTTAAGAAATAGTCCTATTTTCTTGTAGCAAGAATTTCAGTCATAAAAAGTTTCAGAACATTTTCAGCAACTCTTCTTTACCCCCTTGGAAATTACCATCTAATGAAAACAAAATGTTTTACCGTAATTTGTTCCTTCTGGCTAGATTGCTATTTAAAAGTTTTATGTAGTCCAGAATAGAGACAGGAGAGAGAAACAGCTCTCTAAAATAACCAATCGTTTACGATACAAAAGAGCCAGATTCATTGTTCCAACCCACAGTCTTCAACCCTGAGCATTAGAGTTTGTCTTTTATTCTAGACTTTTAGTCTTCTATATTTTTTATATGTATGTGTGTGTACGACTAGAATATATATATTTTATGCTTTTCACTGAGTGAAATAATTCAGCACTAAGGTCTCTTGTCTGGGGAATGGGAGACTTGTGGGCAAGTCCGCGCTTGACTTGATCTGGACCCTCTGTTCCAGTTCCAGGATATGCTCTGAGATACCATGCTGTTTTAATGTGTCTCTTGCATCTTCTTTCATGACAATTGTCAAAGGTTTAGCTTCTTTTACCATAAGGGCACTTCAAAGAATTTATCTTGAATTGTCCATATTATTCTTCACTCATTTTTACATACAGTATTTTTCAGAGCAATAGTTAGGCAGCCTTAGCCAGGTGTAATTCTATGTGTTTTCATTTCCTGCTTAAAGAACAGCAACTTATATGCTCCCTTTCCTCAGTAACTCTGTGTGCTGTTAAAGATAGCCAGTGTTTGCATCCCACTGCTTCTGCTTGCACAGGAGCTTCATGAAAACTGCTGTACCTGTTCTCCGAAAGGTGAAACCTCAGATGGGACAGCTGTAGAGTTAAATTTCAGATATCCTCATTTTTCCTTCTCCCTTTTGTTTTACTTGATCTTCTCTGTAAAGGGGATACAATAAAAATGTCTTTTTCCTTTTTTCCATCCCTCTCAATCTTCCTGACTAACAGTTGTCTGCATTTCCCGTTTTATAGGTGGGCTGGATCCTCTCCATCCTCGATGAGCTGCAGCTCAGCCCCCCACCTCCTGTGGCTGTCCTTCCGCTTGGCACTGGGAATGACCTTGCCCGCACCCTCAACTGGGGTGGGGTAAGCACTGACTAGGGTACCCTTGTGTGCGGGCTCTCAACTTGCTGGTCTGATTTAGTTGTGTAGTAGGGTGAAACTTCATTTTGGCTAAAATAGCAGGCAGGGCTGTGTCCAAGGTCTACTTCAGTTAGGCACAATGGTTTGGTTCAATTTCCAGTCTGGGATCTTGAATTACTAATGATGTAGTTGAAATAAAAGTGTACATAGATGTATCTATCTGGTATTTCAGGCCAAGTAATGAGGAGGATATGCAGGCTCCTAATTTAAGCATAGTTTAAACTTTATTTCTCTGTATTTATCCTTGACTACACCACTGGAGTTACTCCAGGCAAGGCAAATACACTTTGAGTTCCTCTCCTTATGGCCTTACTTTGCCTGCCCGAGACTTGTGTACTTCAGCAATAGCTTGTTAAAATGGTTGATATATCAAAATTTAGCAATATTTTGAGGTGTTCTTAGGAACATTTGATCTGACCTCTATGAAAGGAAGGAAGTCTGCCAGGTAATTGGCGAGTGACTTGCTTTGCTTTCACTATCCATGGCTGATACTCTGGTGACGCTCCCTCTGCTGTCAGGGTTACACAGATGAGCCAGTGTCCAAGATCCTGTGCCATGTAGAAGATGGGACCATTGTCCAGCTGGACCGCTGGAATCTCCAGGTTGAGCGCAACCCTGATTTGCCACAGGATGAGCTGGAGGATGGGGCACGTAAGGTTAGAGCCTTCTTTTTCCCAGGGAGACTATAGGATGCTTAAGAGCGTCTTTGGGTTACACCATAAGATGCACGACTGGGGAAGCTCTAAAACTTTTTAATTCTCTAGTTGCATCTCTTCCTTTTGCTCTTTTCATGTGTCAGTGCTTCCAGAGATGTGCGAAACGTAATACATATCAGCCATTTATTTGTTGTTTGTAAGTCTCAGACATTGAGCATTTATCTCAAGAACTACGTCCTGGCAAAAATCCCTGGCATCTTATCTGAAAGGGCGTTGTTTTTTTTTCTCTAGTTAACCTGGGGTGGCAGGAGAAGCAACCTTGTGACCACCATCCATTCCTAAATTAGTGATATAAATCTAAAACCAGGATGTAGAATTTTATTCCTTTGGATTTTGCTAATGGATACCAATTGTTTCCTACTTTACAGCAAGGAGTAGTGTATTTTTGTATTTAACTTCTTTGTGTGTGGGTCTCCATATGATCTTGATAGTTGAAGAGTGGGAAAATCTTTGTGAGGAGATCACATTTATAGTAATATGTCATTTGGACTGGAGATGGTGAAAGTGTTGCAATCATAAAAAAAAAAAATTATTGTGAACCATTTTCCTCTTCTCAGTTATAATTTCCAGCTTATCTATCGGATGTTACTGTTCTCTCTCCACAGCCCTGCTGGGCGTGTGTAAGGAAGAAGAGGCCAGATATGTGCTTCCCTGCCTCATGTGTCCTCAATAGAATTAGGGCTTCTTGTCTGGGACTTGCATTGCTCCTGGTTATACATGAAGCAGGAAGAACACAGCTTGAGTTTCATTCGCGATGCTGAGCTTGATGTGCCAGCAATTAGGAAAGCCTTTGTATTGACATGTTAAGTGGAGCAACATTATGGGAAATCTCAATGACTACATAAGGAACCCTTTGATGTGTTTACAAAGATACATATATGATCATAAAGCACTGTAGATGTGTTTGTGTTCTTTAGGCTTTTGTACCTGATCCACAAGCTATTACTAACCTTCAGAGCAACCTTCTGCATACATTTTCCTAATATGTTCCACTTTCTTCTTATTAGGTTTTCATGAGATGCCAGATTTAAAGTAGTTAATTCCTGGTGTGTCATGGAACGTTTCATTCATGTTATTTTTACGTATCTTTTTATTATGCAATTACAGCTTCCACTCAGTGTCTTCAATAATTACTTCAGTCTTGGATTTGATGCACATGTTACACTGGAGTTCCATGAATCTAGAGGTAATAGGAACCTTTTATTTCCTTAGCCTTGGGAATGGGCAGTTATTTTATGAATTACAAATGGAGTTGGATTTAACATCCTGTTCTTATAATTCAGAAGGAAAGCTGGAACATAAAAACCCAAGATACAGACACAAGTAGGAAGGAAGTGATTGTATCATGAGTTTCCAAGGGACTTCATGATTTAAAAACGAAAAAAGTACAAGGAAAAAAGGGCATTCACTGGAGGAAAAGGGCTAAAAGGGCAGCTTTTCAAAGTTTTTGATCTTCTAAAGGAGATACCAGGTACAGATATAAAGGAAGTTTATGCTGATGCAGAAGTGTCAGAATAAGAGCAGAAAGAAAAACAAATGTAAGTCAGGTGCCAGTTTTCCCTCCAGTGTGGAGGTGGAGGGAGGACAAAAGCTGTGAGGCTGTGGAATTAGCAGGGTAGCAGGAGGATAATTGTATTCTCAGACTGAATGGCTGTTACCTATGGATGAGTACAGCATAATATCATTGGACTTGGTACAGACCCAGAGCGCCTCTATGCAAGTGGAAGGTTTTAATGAAGTCCACAAAACTGTCAGGAATTTGAGCTGCTGTAGAATCTTGTTTGTCCCCTTGCTGATGACAGTTATACCACCCCATACAGATCCAAATGTGGCTTAAAAGGTGGGCTTTGGACTGATGTGAACTGCTCTATTTATATGGTATAGGCAAGCACGCTTGTATAAACAAACCTTGTTCAATTATCTGTGTTCAGCTTTTGGTCATTTCAGCTTCATAAGCGGGTATTTTTTCTGAATGGCAGCTCCCTTCACTTTCATACTATCAGAGTGTCATTTCAAGATGAAAAGATAGCACTCTAATGCCATGCTAAATAAAGAGCAGGATACATGATGGAATGAGCTAATGCATATTTAATAATGTTTAAGACTGCTTCAAGCTTTAGGAATAATAATGAGGGGCCACAAAAGGGCACAAAAGGAATGAAACGATGACAGCTGTATGCATTTTTTAATGAATGCATATCACTATGCATTGCTAATGTGACTGAATATATTGTATAGATGAAATGCATGGCTACTTTCTCACTTAATGGAGGCATTACTTCATTATTAAGTAATGAACCCTTATAAAGAATGGATGTTGTTCCAGAGATTCCAGTGTTCTAAAAAATTACATGGGTGAAAAAATACTTGGCAGAGCAAGCTGTGTGTCTGTAAGCGGGTATGTGTGGCCAGGAGAGCTTTTCATAGCATGAGTGTCTGCTCTTACAAGTCGTTACTGCTGGTGTCTTCCTTACCCTCTCAAATGCTAAAATATACAAATGAGTTCTATGTGTTTTAGGAGATAAAAGCTTGTAGGCTTGGAGGTGTTGCTGGTGTGTGGGTTTTATTGTGTTTCATGTGCAATTAAGCAGTGCAAAACAGATTCGCATCTCACTTACAACTGATGACAACCCAGATAAACTCTTAGCAAAACTTTAGCAAAACTTAAAGCACTTTCATGGTGGCTGCACTTGGTCCACTAAGATAAGTGGTCGTATGCGCTTGCTTATGTGGAGCTATTGTAACCACATATATAGTATTAAAACAAATACCATGCCCCACGCCTCCTCCCCCTCCAAACCAAAATAAATTAGGTTTGATTTGAACTCTCAGCCTATCAGGGCATTTTATGCAATAGAGATTGGTCAACTGTTATATTTAGAATAAGCAGTGATTGCAGTGTCTCAGAGGAACCTGTACATGAATGTGGCCTCTTCCATGGCAACCTCTACGCTTTGCTTGTGACTAATCAGATTGAACCTTGAGGGTTGGCTCCAAGCCTAACGTATTTAGCTCTGCTTCTTCAGGAAGTGTTCTGGGTAGCGACTCTTTCCAGAATCACAGTTTCCTCCCTTGTTATCCTTATGCTTTGGTGGATCAGGGGAGATGCAATTTACTTTATCCCTGTTGACATGCTGTTTGCTCCCTCAGCTCTCCAGGACTGTTCATTTACAGGACACCTCCCCCCGACTCACACACGTGCACACACACACACACACAGAGTAACACTTTCCTTTTGCTACTTCCTTGATGGCTTGAGAAGGGTGAGGATGGAGTGAGCCTTGGATATGCAGTCAGTGATTTACTTCTACAATTGAAATTGCACTCTAATCAACTTTAGGCTCTATTCTACACCGCAGTCCTCCCTCCCTACCCATGCTCATCTGCTGTGTCAGAGGTAGGAACAGTTCAGTATGTTGAAGGTCCCTGACCTCAGAAAGTCTCCTTCTCTGATTAGCCAGTTCCAAACTGGGGCTTTGGTTCCGGTCAGTATTTGTTGTAAGATGCGTGTAAGAGCCAGAGCCCTGGTGGCTGCTGCCCGGAGCCATTGGTGATAACCATGTCAGAGAACGTGCAGCATGGGCACTGAGACTTGAGGAGCCTCTCACTTCTTAGCATGGGACGTTGAGACTTTCTGTAAAGAGCTGTGAGCTCAGTAAGTGAGATGAGATTTACTTATGCAGTTAAATTAAGCGTTTTAAGAAGAGGTGGCCCTGACTGCCTTCCAGGCTCACCCGCAACACAATAAATGGATGGTAACAGGAGCTGGGCAAACAATCAAACAAGAAACTCAGAGTTAGTAGTTAATTCTTACAAAATGGAGCCTTATATTGTGAGATATAGTGACTTTGAAGAGAACTAGAAACATTGTTTCAAGTGGTCATCTGAGAAGAAGTAATTTGGAAGTGTTCACACCAGTATGATGCTTTAGCCAGAAGGGCTATCTTGATACTTGGATGTCTTCACTAGAGAATTACTGAGCAAGATAGGTGGCTGGTATTACCACTGAATACAGTGTCAGAAGGGCTGCTTCTGAAATCTCTGGGTGCTGCAGGCTAGGAAAGCAGTTCCCAGGGAGGCACAAGAATGACCTGTATTCTGGGAAGCGTGCCTTATACTGGGAGATTAAAGGAGCTCCATTTAGCTTATTGGAAAGAAGGTTAAGAGGTGATTTAATCACTGCCTATAAGTATTTACTCAAGGAGAAGATATCTGATAGTTGGGGGCTCTTTACTCTGACAGAGGAGTATAAGATTTAGCAGTTGGCAGTTGAAGTCTGAAAAGTTCAAGAGAGGAAAAAAACCAAACAAACCCACATTTATTTTAACAGTGAGAATAATTAACCATTAGACGTGCATTACTACTGGACTATTAAAATTCTCCATCACTTAGAGTCTAGTCAAAATGAAACAGCTCTCTAAACAGGTTTTAGAGTAACCACTTATTTTTTCACTGCAGGAATATTTGGGTAGAGATGCCTATTCCTTGGTACCTCTTTGTAACACATCAGAATTTAAGTGTCTGTTTCATCCTATAATTTACTAGTGCTTTACTCCTGCTTCAAAGTATGGGTTAGTGTTTCATGGATTTCTAATAATTCTTAGAGGTCTGTTCTGTGTTGGTATAAATAGAAGTCTCACAAATGGTACTGAGGGATCATAGATGGATAGTCTGAGAGGTGCTAAATTAACTGATTGTATTTTTGTTATCTCTTTGCTCATGTTTCCATCTATTTTCACTCTACAGGAAAGGGGAAGAATTCAATATCAGTGTTTGAAATCTGGTAGCAGATAATGGCACAGATGGGGGATTCTCGCACAGGAAAACTATATGTTAATATTTTCATGGAATGATGTGTGCTAAAAGCACTATAGTGCTAGCAGGGAATGTGAAGGTACAATGGAGTCTACTTGTTTTATTAGGGTGTTCATATTTTTCCTTTTTATCCTTTCACAGAAGCAAATCCAGAGAAATTCAACAGCCGATTTAGAAATAAAATGTTTTATGCAGGGGTGAGTTGTAATTCATCTTACAGAATAATGCCAACTTAGTTGTTTTAATGTTTTCTTAAGTACCTTCCCCCTCACTTTCTCATATCAGGAGCTCATGCCAGTTCATTTTGCCTGTTGCAATTTAAAGTGTGCATATACTGTTTCTGGCAATGCCACACACAATGTCCAACACACACGTGTCTGTTGGAAAGTGCCTGAAGCACTGTTGTTTTACTGTGCTTAGCAGGTGAGTACTGGTCAAGTCTTGCTCCCCCTGCTTCTGGCTCATAAGCTTCTCAAGAAACTGCTCTGCTTCTTTCAGGGTTTGGGAAGCACATTGTATTGACTTTCCTAGAGAAATTCCCCAAGTGTTAGCCTGTATCTTTGTAGCTTTGAGGAGTAGTCTTGGATGTAGGGCCATGGGAAGTGGAGGACAGAGGTCAGCTATTTGGAGTGATTCATTTTCATATGTGAATATGCAAATAAAATTACCCACCTCTGCATTCAGGAGATACATGGACAATGCTTTGTTCTAAAATGCAGTTATTAAGAGAAGAAATACTAATTTGATAATGCATGACATATGATGTCTTTCTGGATGATGATTCCCACCATACCCATGTGCCTTAAACATGGAAACAAATGTGTGAGCAAGAGTTTGCATTTAAATCCTTGGGTGCCGAAGGACCTTCTTTGGTTAACCTCTCAAAAGGAGTTGTGTCATGATTTAAAAAAAAAAAAAAAAAAATCATATCTCCTGAGAGCAAGAAAGAATAGGTTTGACAAAAGGATGGCATTTTGGTAATTAAATGTGGTGTGATAAGAAATGAGAAAATGAGAAAAGAGAAGAGGGGACGCACTGATGACAATTCCTGCACTTATTTCTGTTGCAGGCAGCCTTTACAGACTTTCTGCAAAGAAGCTCAAGAGATTTATCCAAGCATGTTAAAGTTGTGGTAAGTATAAGAAATTGTGTCATAGTATTGTGGGAGAGGGGGGAATGGAGAGAGACCGAGGTGAGAGTTTAATGGCTCTGTTACTTTTCAGTTTTGAGCATGACATTTGCAACACATTCCAAGGAAAGTCTTGGGAAAGTTGTTACAAAGCAGCAACACTTCTCTTGTCTGTGGCTCCATTCAGCAATTTCTCTGTGCTCTGTCACTTTGGCTTTGTAGTGTGATGGTACAGACCTGACTCCAAAGATCCAGGAGCTGAAGTTCCAGTGTATAGTGTTTTTAAACATACCCAGGTAAGCTCAAGACAGATGTTTGGAGTTATAAAAGAAAAAAAAAACCAACAAAACCTACAAGTTGTCCTAGACTGGGTGGATGTGCAGGAAGAGTATTGCCACTGTGCTGCCTTCTTGAGAGCTAGGTGCTTATAATACTGTTAATTAGCAATACGGAATGGGATCTGAGTTCAGGGTGCAGCTAAACTATCCTTTAAAAAGTTGAATATCCTGTTACAGATATAGTAGAAATGATTAACAAACACGCTTTCAAAAGTTGTGCACCTAACCTGCAAAGAAGATAGTAAAGACACAGATGCCTGGTCTTTTGCTTCATTAGAAGCAGACTATGAAAAAAGAGGGGGGAGGGAAAGTGGGGGGCGGGGGAGACAAAGATCAATATTTTTCCAGTAAAGGAACACCAAACCGTTGAAAAAAGTGCTGTTTTTTTAATGTTAGATGGTGTCCCAAATAGAAATATAGCTGTATTCTTAAAAGTTGTCTATCTCCTGCTCTCTAGAGCAGTAGTCTCCAAACTTTTTTGATTGTACATCCCTATCAGTAAAAAATTTTTGAGCACCACCCCATATATGTATATTTATTTATAAATTATATACATGTACTACCGTCCTAATATATTACATACATTATAAAACATACACAAAAATAGAAATTAAGAAAGGACGTGATAAAGATGAAACAAACACTATTTTAATGTTTTTTTTTCTTACTTATTAAAAGTACAAACAGTATTTTCTTCACATACCCTAATTGTCTTGTCAGTTGTGGATTTTTCTTGCACACTCCCTGTGGTGCATGCACCACACTTTGGAGACCACTGCTTTAGGCAGCCTACCACTTTGCTCCACATGCAGTCCCAAGCACTTGATCTTTTGAGTCCTGCACTGCCCTCACTGCAAGCTTCTACTTGGTGTCACCTCTCTAAAGTTTCCCCTTCTATCACTCTTAGATCACTTTTACATCCATTCTTTAATGGTAGGAAAGAGAGATGCCACAGCTACATCTGTTCCTGCTTCTTGTTTCTCCCTACCTCCTCAAGCTATGAAACGTTTTGCATTCCTTATGCAGTTATAGCTTCTGGGCCAGCAGGGAGAGAGGAAATGGAGCTCCAAGGCTGGAGTTGCTGCTGCAGCCCCATGCCTGCTTAGCAGAGGGGCAAAGCAGCTTTCTGGCTCAACAGCTCATCTGCAGAAGGCAAAGCAAGTGGGGAGAACAAAGCGCTGCTGCTCTGTTATCTATTTCCTGGTGTTTCCCCATTTTCATCTCACAAAGGAACCTGCTAAAGATTATGATGGATACATTTATGGATGGTATACCAGCTTGGAAAAAAGAGATTTTTCCCTTTTGTCTAGTCCTTGCCAGCACAGCTTTTAGTTCTCCCTGAACTGAGTCCTGGAATGGATATCTGGATATTTCTGGAGGACAGCAGAACAGGCTATAGTCAGGCTACTAGTCAGGACCCATCAGGGCAAACTGCTTTCTTAAAGCTTCCTTTCCAAACCTCTTTCTGTAGGTATTGTGCTGGCACAATGCCCTGGGGAAACCCTGGAGATCACAGAGACTTTGAGCCTCAGCGCCATGATGATGGCTACATTGAAGTCATTGGGTTCACCATGGCCTCACTGGTGAGTGTATATAGCAGGTGCTACCCTTCCTGCAGGTGCTCCCAGACTTGGTGAATTCTGTGGGTGGCATTACAGAGTGCAAAGTTG
This sequence comes from Aptenodytes patagonicus, assembly GCF_965638725.1. Classification (NCBI taxonomy): domain Eukaryota; kingdom Metazoa; phylum Chordata; class Aves; order Sphenisciformes; family Spheniscidae; genus Aptenodytes; species Aptenodytes patagonicus. The sequence continues at coordinate 65,843,534 of NC_134949.1, forward strand.
TCCTCGTTACTGAAGAACCACCGTGATTCCACATATTCAGTCAGCTAAGGCCAGAACATACTCTGCTATTAGATTTTAAATGAGAGGGACAAATTGTAGTTTTCTAATAAAAGAGGCGTTATTTAATAATAAAAATGTACTCTTTGCAAAATATGGCTAATTTGCATGTGCAGTGCTCCGAAGTTAAACAGCATTATTACAGTAAAAACAGCATGCATGCACGTTTTTACTGTGGGAATGTTCTATGGTCAAATAATTAATGCTGTTTCTTTTTAGCTTTTGTATATTTCAATCTATGGCATAAAAGTTCAAATTTTTTTGTAAAACTGGCTACTGGAAACAAATGAAATATTGTATAAAATTATATGCCCATACAGTTTCCATATGCCCACTAAAAATGTGAAAATTTAGTAATAGCTGTGGAAAACTTAGTAATATTTCTGGCACAAATGTTATCTCTCTCTTTATTCTGCTAGGGAAAGAAAATTCAACCAACAATTTTAATTTGGCAGTGCGCTTTCTTTCAATGCTGTCCTTAAAGTGAACTAAAGCTGAGTTACTATAAAAGCAATCTCACTGTAAATACCCTAGTGTCCTACTATCACAGTGGTTAAACACAGTGATAGTCTCTTCAGAGGATGATTACATGCAGTGAGAGAGTTGCCAGTTACCCCCGTGCTGGTGTTAATCTACCTAAGGCACTGCAGCTTGAACTTAGTGTGGCCAACAGAAGGCACATATCGGGGCTTCTTGGCAGGTTTGTTTACGTCATGCTTAAGTCCATACTCTTAGGCCTTTGTTGCTGCTATGTCTTGTGTGGACTAGGTTAAAGCTAACATGGATAAGCCTGTTTTCACTGAACTCACGTTTATTTGTTGTGTGACCTTCCCTCAGTGCATATCGCATTCAGTGAATACCCGTGATAATGGAGTTTGCTTTCTCAAAGAGAAATTCAGACAAATCTAATCTTCAAAGTAAGCAAAAGTAAAAGGTTGCCTTGATCAGCAATCATTTCTTTAGAAGTCTGGGTTAAGGATTCTTTTTTGGTCTCTCATTTCTTTGATGGATCTAGTGGATTAGGGAAATAACCTACAAGTAAGTAGAATTCTGTTTGTTAGCCTAGTAGATCTTGTGGCATGAACATTTGTTACTTCACCCCTGCAGATTTTAGGGTATGTTTCTGAAAACACTGTCAAAAGTCTATTTAGCATGTACCAACTGGCAATTTTCAGCTGGAATCTTTTTTGGGTTTGCCACTAATGTGTCTCTAGCCACTCGCAGTAGCTAGAGTGATCTCAAAGCTATCAACAATTTCAGCTGGGACTGAATTTAAGTAGTAGGGCCCTTTGAGCTGCTGTTTCTCTTCAAAGGAAGCCTAGTTCAGAACTGAGGGTCTACAAGTCTACATTGATTGTGATGCTGAGGAACTGTTGTAACCCTAGACTGTGTTGATATAATCCTAACTTGCTCTATACATCTCCCAGATGCGCTTGGTCATACCCAAGAAGGTCTGTGAGACCAGGGAAGAGAAGTACTTTATAAGAAGTGTTATTATGAATATTATTGACCATATTATCAGTTGATCCATAATATTAAGCGCACAGAGCAGGATTAAGGTCTTGACTTGTGTTTAGGCTGCTTTCTGTTAGTAGTGCATTAATATAGGTGTGTTTTTTCTGCATCTGATAGATGAGAGCTAATAGTCACACTACAAATTAAAAAAATACATTTCTGCCCAAGCATAGAATCATTAAGGTTGGAAAAGACCTCTAAGATCATCGAGTCCAACCGTTGACCCAACACCACCATGCCCACTAAACCATGTCCCTAAGCGCCTCATCTGCACGTCTTTTAAATACCTCCAGGGATGGTGACTCAACCACTTCCCTGGGCAGCCTGTTCCAATGCTTGACAACCCTTTCGGTGAAGAAGTGTTTCCTGATATCCAATCTAAACCTCCCCTGGCGCAACTTGAGGCCATTTCCTCTTGTCTTATCACTAGTTACTTGGGAGAAGAGACCGACACCCACCTTGCTACAGCCTCCTTTCAGGTAGTTGTAGAGAGCGATGAGGTCTCCCCTCAGCCTCCTTTTCTCCAGGCTAAAGAACCCCAGTTCCCTCAGCCGCTCCTCATAAGACTTGTTCTCCAGACCCTTCACCAGCTTCGTTGCCCTTCTCTGGACACGCTCCAGCACCTCAACGTCCTTCTTGTAGTGAGGGGCCCAAAACTGAACACAGGATTCGAGGTGTGGCCTCACCAGTGCCGAGTACAGGGGCACGATCACATCCCTACTCCTGCTGGCCGCACTGTTTCTGATACAGGCCAGGATGCTATTGGCCTTCTTGGCCACCTGGGCACACTGCTGGCTCATGTTCAGCCGGCTGTCGACCAGCACCCCCAGGTTCTTTGCTGCTGGGCAGCTTTCCAGCCACTCTTCCCCAAGCCTGTAGCGCTGCATGGGGCTGTTGTGACCCAAGTGCAGGACCTGGCACTTGGCCTTGTTGAATCTCAGTTGGCCTCGGCCCATCGATCCAGCCTGTCCAGGTCCCTCTGCAGAGCCTTCCTACCCTCGAGCAGATCAACACTCCCGCCCAACTTGGTGTCGTCTGCAAACTTACTGAGGGTGCACTCGATTTCGAAGGGGAAATAATTTTTCTTTCTCACAGAGCAAATAATTAGTAGCATTACTGTTAGTGTAAAAACAAACCAAACAAAACAAATTGAAAACTTTTTAAGAATAAACACAGGTATTCATTTGTGCATGCACATGTGTGTAATATGCTTGACACATACCAAGGTGATGAGACATGCAATGCGTATGGTTAGATATCTGCTTGTTGCCCACCACTTCTCCTTGTGAAATTTTAAGTTCTGCTTTGCAATTTTGGAGTGAAAATACATTCATTGTGACTCGTTAGAATGCCTTACACATGGAATGCTGTGTAATGGATGCTGTCAGTAAAACTGCATTTTAGATTTAACTGCCTCAACTATCTGTTCTGAGGTGTCTTTTCTTTGTCTTTCCTGTTTGTTTTGTTTTGGGGTTTTTTTTGCTTGTGTTTGGGTTTTTTTTTCCAGGCTGCTCTCCAGGTGGGTGGTCACGGAGAGAGGTTGCATCAGTGCCGTGAGGTGACACTTTTAACATACAAGTCTATTCCCATGCAAGTGGATGGAGAACCTTGTCGATTGGCTCCCTCACTCATTCGAATCTCCTTAAGGAACCAAGCCAACATGGTGCAGAAGAGCAAGAGGAGAACATCTATGCCTTTGCTGAATGAGTGAGTTGGATATGTGCATGTCCTAATGGCAGGAGGACCATTTGGGGCAGCATATTCAGTCACGGATTTTGCATGTACTGGACTTGCAGCGCATTTACAAAAAAAAAAAAGAAAAAAAAAATTCACACCTTCTGAACTCCCTTTCCACTGTATTGTAAATACTTACCTGATTTTCTTTTATTCTTTTATCTCCTGGGTTACCCTCTGTCTTGCTTTTAGAAAGGTGGTGTATCTTTCAGTTATTTAGAGAGGTTTGTGCAGGCTCAGCAGTATGCCTCTTTGCTTCTGACAGTTCTGCATATGTATGCCATTTGTCTTTGACATTCTTTTGATTCATTTTCTCAACTTTATTGATCTGCTTTTTAAGCTCCATTGGAGATCCTGTAACAAATTGCCATAATCAAGAATTACTCAGGACAACTTGTAGTCTCTGTTGTGGAAGCATGCTGCCTGGGACTGTTTATGGAGAAGGACCTGGAGGTCCAGAAAGGGCTGTTTGCACTTTGTAGGGAATCCTGCTCTAGTATAAAAACGCAAATGAGAAATGAGTAGTCTAAAGATGAATAGAGAAAAGCTAAGATAACTGGAAACCAGGAACATGCGAAGAAGAAAAGACAGGACTAACATTCCTTTTCATAATTAAACTTTATTTGTAAGCACTGTAGAGATATTTTAACACCAAAAAAATTCAAATTTTGACCTGTGAAAATGCCTGTCCAATAAAATAATTCAGATTCTTTTGTAGAGCTGATTATTGTACTTCTCATATAGGACTTCATCACTGCGAAAATGAGTGACGTAGTAAGTGCCTGTGCTGTTTTTCATCAAGTGATGATTTTATATATTAAAGTGAAGCAAAAGAGTCTGTCCCTTCTACAAAGATACCGAACCAAAGGCCTAAAGTTATCAGGGATCCACATTTCATTCAAACATCCATGCACTGAGGATTTCATTTTTCTGGACAGGTGGGTGGGGAATTTTGCTGTTGCAGCTGTAATGGTGAGGTAAGGTTTATGAAGAGATGTGATATCTTTCATTAGACTAACTCATATAACTGGAAAAAACAGACAAGGTCTCAGACACACCTTTTCTCTTCAGGTATCTTAAAGGTTGTCTGTGACTTTCAAGTGTATCATCTAGTGGAAGATATTGCTTCACTTCAAACTTTGACTCCAGCCCTTTAGAGCTTTTTGTCATCCGCTGGTTGTCAATCTGTTCATGTAATCAAAGTCTCCCTGGTGACTTCCAACATCTTCCTGTTCAATTTAGCACTCTGTGTTCTCTTACTGAGACTAATGCTTTAAGCCTCAGTAGAAGCCCATATATGTAATGTACAATTCCTATTTGCCTGGAAAATATATAAGGTATGCTCATCTCTCTTGAGCAGTGAAGAACAACAGACTCTTGCCTGTGGGCAGCGATGCCTGATTTCATCCAACCACAACTCAATCATTTGCGAAAGCTAGAATCGAGCAGAGAGCAATCCTGGGGCATCTTTTTCTACACTGAGGGAGGCTAATGCAAATGTAAAATGAAAATTCCTGGTATTTCCGTCTGAAAATTAGCATGGTTAGGCTTGAATTTTGAGATCTGAATTTAAACTGTGGTAGGGAAATACAGATTCATAATATATGCCAGTTGTCAAGAGGATCTTGTTTGTGGTTTAGTTTAATTTCAATGTGCTATGCTAGACTACGTTGCTGTCAGTCCTTTGATTTGGCTGAGATATTTGTTGCAGACCTATGTCTTGGGAAAATACAAATGATCTGTCAGGGACTCTAGTCTTAGGCTCACGTATCAGAAATGGTGTGTGCGTATATTTATATCTACATCTATACCTATATATCTGTGCGTGTATGTACTTTGCTCTCAAATGTTGAAGGGGAATGAGAGAGAGTGGAGTTGAATCTCCTGGCGTGATAAAAAGTAAACGGCATGTTAAAGGTTAAACTCTAGGAAGCATTTAGTATTGTAAGAGGTTCATTCAACATGATGCTGATTTGCAGTATTTCACAAGAAAAAATCTTCAATTAAATATGTTTATCTACATTTCTTAACTTGATACCTGGAATATATCTCCCTATTCCATTGAAATCTCCCAGAAAGCCTTATATTTGATTGAACACGATAGATTGTTCTCTTACGACTGTCATCTGAATGTTAGATGTGTGAGATAAGTAAGTGGGTCTGGAGCTATCCCACTAATTGTTAGACAGCTGCTCTCGAGCTCCTTCCCAGGGAAATGATTAAAAAAACTATCTCACATCACAGTAACACAGAGTTGCTATTATTGTCAGCTTTGATATTATTGCTAGATAAGGAGAGCTGTAGGGATGCTCTTCGGAGTTTTAGCTAGTCCGGTGTCATAAGTAGAAAAAGACTTAATTTGAAGAAGTCTTACACTGTGTTTCTGTTTTCTTACTCTGTTCTCCTTTGTTCTGGAGGTTTTAAGGAGAGGGGGTTTAGAGAGGATAGTGAGTTTGTTGTTTGCCTTGTGGATGCACTTGAGTTTCCAGGGAATAATAGTATTTTAAAATTGAAGAGCCCATATGTAATGTAGCTGAGTGAGAAGAACAGAGATTTCATGCTTCTCTCACTTGGGAGCAGGAGGGCTTTAGAATAGAATCATAGAATCATTAAGGTTGGAAAAGACCTCTAAGACCATCGAGTCCAACCGTTGACCCAACACCACCATGCCCACTAAACCATGTCCCTAAGCGCCTCATCTACACGTCTTTTAAATACCTCCAGGGATGGTGACTCAACCACTTCCCTGGGCAGCCTGTTCCAATGTTTCACCACTCTTTCAGTAAAGAAATTTTTCCTCACGTCCAATCTAAACCTCCCCTGGCGCAACTTGAGGCCATTTCCTCTCGTCCTATCACTAGTTACTTGGGAGAAGAGACCGACACCCACCTCGCTACAACCTCCTTTCAGGTAGTTGTAGAGAGTAATGAGGTCTCCCCTCAGCCTCCTCTTCTCCAGGCTAAACAACCCCAGTTCCCTCAGCCGCTCCTCATAAGACTTGTTCTCCAGACCCTTCACCAGCTTCGTTGCCCTTCTCTGGACACGCTCCAGCACCTCAACGTCCTTCTTGTAGTGAGGGGCCCAAAACTGAACACAGTATTTGAGGTGCGGCCTCACCAGTGCTGAGTACAGGGGCACACATGATTCTCTTCTGACTGTAAGAGTTGCCCATCTTCCTGATTGCAGCTGTTCTCCTTCAAAACCTGTAGACGCTCTGAGAGGACACTTGTATATGAAAAAAAGGGATCTGACCTTGTTTGACCTGGTTTTCCCTCCATTTTCCCACTATTGTGCTTCCAGCATCTTCTAATTGCACAGAAACTGCCTCATGTGGTTCTACACAGACCTTCAAGGTTGAAACTCTTATATGTTGAGAGTCCTTGCTTTATTTGTTACTGAATAATTTGCGTTTTTCAAGGTGTGGGGAAAAATTCAGCAGCACTTTTGACAGTTTAAAAGTTCCTATTCTTTTCTAGCCTTTAAAAAAAAAAAAGGTGGGCCATGGAATCAAATTAAGGAATAAAAATCTAGTGTTTCTGTGGGGCTCCTTAAACTGAAGGAGCCTCCCTTCCCTGTTCATAGCAGCAGCGCGAAAAGCTTCTTCCAAGCTATTAGGGAACAAGTAAATATGTGCTGCATTTTGTCATAGCTGGGTGAATTACTGGCAATTAGTATTTTATTCAGTTATTTCATCTTTCACTGCTGAATTGCCTACAAACAAATTTCTCAGTATATTAATTGTCCTGAACTATTCATGGACTAGTTGCTGCAGCTAGTGATCTTTCTTCTTACTGTTCATCAAGCATTCATTTCTTTAATATTCCCTTTTGGAAAGTTAAGCTGTTTTGATGTGACATACAGATTATATGAGTACTCTTGAATAGGTGAGGATGACCTGTTTATGGTTTGTACTCTTCTGATAGCTTTAAAATTTTGAGTTGAAGCATAGTGGAGGAAAGTCGTTACTTGGTGAATACAGTTACAGTGCTTCTAATTTGTTTCTAATGGAGGCTGTCCAAATGTAAAAGGCAGGCATAATCTCTTCCTCATCCTACAATGCATTGCTCTACAATGGACATAAGGAACAATCCAATAAAGTGTTTCAAGCCAGAAGCAACCTTTTAGGTGCAAGGCATATACAGGATAAGGTGATGCTGTTCACGCTTGGTTATGGATTGAAACAAGGCAGATAGTGGGGTTGTGGGGAAAAAAGGTGGGTTTCTTCTCATGTGTCTTTTCCATTTGTACCAGCAAAAGCAAACTTTTGCTACAGCCAGAGCAGCAGACTCAGTTTTTCTGCAAAAGTGAATTATGTTCTTATTCTCCTTCCCTTAAAAGACTTGCTGGCTAAGTTCTCATTCCTATTCTCCACTGTTGATCATGGTAACATGTGAAAAAGACAACATATAGCTTGGTTTTCTGTGATCAAGCCAAGAATGTGGTTCTTGTGAGCTATAAGCAAAATGTGTGTGGAATAACAAGAGAAGCTGTGATTCAATTTTCCAGGAGTCATTTTCTGATTAGAAACTACAGTTTAGTATGCTGCTCAGTAAGTTTCAATTAATGATCACTTTCTGAACCTCAAAAGATGGTATTTTGCTTTCACTGGCTTTTAGTTTGGGTTGAGGAAGAATGTCCTGCATGATGGAAGAGAAAGAAGAGGGAAAAGCTTATATAAAAAACATATTCCATATACCTTAGAGAAACAAAGGGACCATCTGAGTATAAACACTAAAAGAGAGTCAGTCTTTTGGGAGTCACTATATATATAAAATGCATGTTTCCCTAAGGTACATGAAAGAAGAATGGAGACAGCAATTTGTCATTGTGGATACAAAATCTCCAGTAAGGGTATTTTTTTTTCTTAAACATTAGCGAAAGTTGGCAAACCTTTGGAGACAATTCCATCCATTCAGATCTTGGCTTTGATGTTTGTTTGCATTTCTGGACCTGCTTCCAAAGTCTGCTGCCTTGAAATTTTTCAGTGCCTGTGGAACAAATCCTGGGGCTCCTTGTCTTCCTTGTATAAGCAGTATGCCTAGCTTGCCATTGGTCCTCCTCACTCATGTCTTTAGAAAGCTCCTGTGTGCCACGTAGCAGTGATTTTCTCCATTTGCATGTCTTCTCTTGCTCTTGGCTTCCTAGTGTGAACTTGGAGCTCTGCATGTCTCTTCATTCAACTTTTGTGTGACACATTCCTTTTGTTTCTGTTTAAATGTTGTATGTCTTTCTCTTTCTTTCTTCTCTTCCACTCTTTCTCTCTCTCTCCCCTGCCTTTTTCCTTGTCTGTCCACACTGTGTGCTGCCTTTCTCCTGGCCACTCATTTCCTGCTGCCTGTAGTATCCATAAAGTGCAGTCTGCTGACCTGAGGAGAGTCTCGGCTCCCCCCGATTCCTTCACTGTGTGAGTATCTGGCTTTTTTCTACTTTCAAAGTTCCATAGTTTTTTGCTGTTACCCTGTGTGTCATTCAACCGGGAGATGGGGCAGTAAAATCCAGTGACAAATGGGAAGCGGGAGCTCGGGTGACAGCATGGCAGGCATAGGGCAGTGGCCTCACCAGCAAAGGCACAGTTCCACAGTACCCGAGTAAGGTGAGCAGGGCATGTCTGGTGATGGTCACCAGGTTCAGCCAAGAGTCCAGCTCACCGGACAAATTCATAGCAACAGGCAGGTCTGAAGTTAAGCACCAGGCACCATCCCTGGAAACAGTTGATATGAGAGCTTTCCATCCTTCGGTTTTAATCCTTGTTCACATACTGTTTGTTCACATACTGTAAGCAAACTCAGCCATAAGCCGCATCTCCAGATAGAGCTGATCAAAACAGGAAACTAGGCCCCCAGAGGAGTGGTGTGACCAACATGCCCCCACCGCCCCCTCAACCTAAGCAAAAAAACCAAAACCCAGCTTAATGTAACATGTCAACTCAGGCACTGTAGTTTGTCTTCAGAAATGCTTTTTTACTATTCAGTCAAAAAAGACATGTTTTGCTTTGTATTGACATCCCTTTTGTCGTCTTGTTTTGCCACTCTCATGATGGATATCTTTCCAAACAGGTTAGGATTATCAAAGAAATGAATTTGAAATACATGTTGGAAAATTACAAATTTCAGATCTATAAATCCAGGTATTCAGAGCAGAAACTTGATTCCAAGAATGATTCTTATTCTGTCATAGAAGAAAGTCAATGGTATACGCTAAAAGAAACCCCACCAACACTCCTCTGTTCTAAAGACTGAGCACGTGCAATAGATGGCGTATAAAATATTCAACAGAGTTATTTGGGAATAATTTTAAGAGCAAATTTCAGTTTTGTAGAAAAGGACCTGGGGGTCCTTTGACCATGAGCCAGCAACGTGCACTTGTGGCAAAAGCGGCTAATGGGCTGCATTAGGAGTGTTGCCAGCAGGTCAAAGGGAGGTGATCCTTACTCTCTACTAAGCACTGGTGAGGCCACACCTGGAGTGCTGTGTGCATTTCTGGCCTTCCCAGTACAAGAGAGAGATGGAGCTACTGGAAAGAGTCCAGTGAAGGGTGATGAAGATTACTAAGGAGCATTCCTTCTATGAGTAAAGGCTGAGAAAGCTGGGTCTGTTTAGCCTGGGGAAGAGAAGGCTCAAGTGTGATTTCATCAATGTCTATAGGTATCTCAAGGGAGGGTCTACAGAAGACTGACCCAGGCTCTTTTTAGTGGTGCCCAGTGACAGGACAAGAGGCAATGGGCACAAACTGAAACAGGAGGTTCTCTCTGAATGTCAGAAAAAATGTTTTTACTGTAAGGATGACTGAGCACTGACACAGGTTGCCCAGAGAGGTTGTGGAGTCTCCATCCTTGGAGATAATCAAAAGCTGCCTGAACGTGGTCCTGGGCAGCCTGCTCTAGGTGGTCCCTGTCTGAGCAGGGGGTTGGACCAGATGACCTCCAGAGGTCTCTTCCAACCTCAACCATTCTGTGATTCTGTGAAATTTCAGAAAGCTGCAGTTCCTCATTGTTATTTTGCAAACAAGGAAAGATTTCCAATTCAGTGTGCCTTATTCCTGGATCATATTTTCTGTACTTTGCTGAGGAACTGAAAGTAATACAAATAACTTGTCTCACTGATTCAGTATCTAAGCAAGTCTCTAGAAGAAAGTTGAGATAAGCCTTATTGCTTACAGAGAACATTAAGTAAGCTGTGGGTCTGTGAGAATGGGTATTGTTTCCAAGTTGAGTTTCCCTTGGAAAATGACCTCCAAGTTTTGATAGTTCATTTGAACGTCTCATTTGATATCAGCTGTCAGGATAAGGCAGGGAGAGAGATGCTCATGAGCCCCAAACTAATTTGTAAGTCAAAGATGTTCTGTATCTTAAAATCTGTAAAAATAGATTAAACATGCTGCTGCATTGTGGCTGCCAATTAATGTGTCTGGCAAATTACAATAAGAACCCATGAGGTATTAGGGAAATTTGATTTGGATTGTGATGGCTTTGAGATGCAAATGTTCCTTTTTTTTGTTGAACAACACAGAAAGAGCCTGACTTCCAGTTAGTGCTGAACAGCAGGGCAGATTCTGCCGAGACCTGGTGATGGATACAGCTTGTCTTAGATAAATTTCAGGTTTTCTGCAGCAGGATATGCATGGGAATTTGCGGCAGCCAAAATTATTAGGTACATACGGTCTTTGTTGCAGAAACAATAGAACTGTAGCATGATCCATTTCAAATGTTTATACACAGTGCATAAGTAAATACAGGTGTTGTAATTTTTAATTGAGGCTCTTTTAAAAGGAGGGTAAAGACTTGCATTTTCCAGCTGGATGTTCAGTTGAGAAGGATGCACATGTGAGAGTACATTTGCGTTGTGTGGTTGATGCAAAGGAGTTCTGAAAAAAAATTACCATTTGAAAAATAAAATGTAATTGACTTACATAGCTCTTACTGTCCTTTTACAAGTGAAATAAGCACTGTGGATATGCTGTGATTTTTTTTTTTTTTAATTTCTTTACAAAAATCTCCATAAATGAAAATACAAGTATCACCTTATTGGTAAATAGTTTATACTCTTTTATAGAGTTTACAGAGTAATGATTACAGCAAGGTATGCATATAAAACCTGTATGAATAGCAAAGGAGTAATAGGAAATAATTTTTTGCTTTTAGAGATCCAAATGCTAAACACCATCAGCTTTGTGGGTTAGGCTGAATATGGGTGTTGTCTGTAGGAGGAGAGTCTAGTAAAGAATAGTATGAGACAAGGTGTAAGGGAGAAAGTGTTAGAGTGAGCTATTCTCCAAATGCATAGTTTAAGGATGAAAGTGCTTATATGTATCTTCTTCCTTTTCTCCATTACATGATTATAGGGAATTGAGTCTCATCTCTTCTTTGTCAGTTTTCCCTGTTTAGCATGTGGGCTTCTGTTTAGTGGGATCTTTACTATCGGAGAATCCCCTGTTCTTGGAAGTGTAAAGTGCGAGAGAACTACAGCTAGCGTGGTGAAGGAGAAAGAAAACAAAGACCAGGATTCTACCTGGCACTTCGGCTCGTGTTTAAGTGTATGTGTGGGTCTAGCCTTTATACCGCAAAACGCTCAAGCGCTTGCTGAAGCAAGTGTGAGGTACGAAAGTGCAAAAGGGTTTAGTACAGTTGGGTTAATCTGGCTTATCTGGGATAACACTCATCAAACAGAAGAAGAAAAATATGTGGTGGAGCTTATATTTTTTAGGGTATTTTTTTTAGGTAAAGAGCTTAGCAAGAGCTTTGCCTTAAAATAGCAGCGGACTTTTGTGAAGCACTGAAATTTGTCCATCAGAAGAGGCTGGATGATTCTGCTCTGTGGCAGTTCTTAAGTTTTAAGTAGATAAATGCTGTGAAAAACACACTTATTTTTAATGTATCATTTCCAAGCTCTGACAATGAGATCTCAAAAGTAAGATTAATTCTTTTTCTCCTCTGGTTGCTGCTTTCCTTTTCCCAATTGTTCTAAACACTGGAACATTTAATTAATTTCGCATGTTTATTTCTTCTCTAGGAGATAGGTAATTCATTAATCTGTCACTGCAAACACGCCCCAGAAGAGTGTGGTTTTTTTTTTTCCCTAAAGTTTATTTTTTGCAAGGGAGGGGCAGTAGAAGATTTCCTTTTCCTTTTCTGTTTACTGAATCACATTAAAATCCATATATGTGTAGGCTGGTGTGGGCTGTATTCTGGAAGATCTATCAGAAATTTGTTGCTGGATTCTGTAGAGTTGTTGGACTGTTTATTATTATTATTATTTCCTTTCTCTATGCAGACACAAAGCATAAGAAATGGTTCACAGGGTTCATAAATAATTGATATAGGGGTTAGGGCATATATAATTTAAAAGTCTGTCTTCTCAGTTGAATCAACCTTGTGGCATGGCAGAAGTGTTACCAGGTTGCTGTGCAGGAGTGCCAAGGGCAGGATCCAAGCTCGCTCTGCCTGTCCTCTTTCCTGAGTGACTGGAGGCAGGAGCACATTTCTTAGGAAAACCAGCTGTGCTCCAAGTGAGTTGGCTGGCATCCTCTTGCCTGTTGCTGGATGATTAATAGGGGTGAGAGGAGAAAGTCATGGCTTCATCAAAAGCTGAGTGTGTTTTCTTGGTGAATGGAAGTAGATCAGGTTCTGCTGGTAGTCTCAGAGTAGGTACGTGTGGCTTTGCTTCTGTGGGTTTGAACAAGTGGTGAAAATAAAAGGGATTTTAAAAAAATAAGCCCTTCTCATTCTTTCCTGTCAAACCTCTGTGTTTTTAGGTTTTGTGGTGTGTTGTTTTTTTGGTTTGTTTTTTTTTTTTTCAGGGGGAGGCGGCGGTGGTGATGGTAACATTTCTAGAATCCCAAAAATGCTATAGGTCAGGCATAGGAGGGAAACAAATGCATACTCTTTGGTAAGCAACTTCCAGCAGTGGGGTGGGTGGTGTTAAAAATGACTTCACCTTATAAACAGTTCACTAGCATGATGTTGGCTTTCTAAGACCTATCCCTGTAAAAAGAGTGGTTCTGATCCTGATGTGTAACCTGGTGTACCATGGGATGGATATCTTCTCACAGAAGGGTAGGCTTTAGTTAATTTAATTTTTATGGTTTTTTATGTTAATGGATGTCTACAAGTTTTAAGAATTTCCGGAAAGCATGCCCTTTTCTTTATAATAGGCATTATTCGATATCTATATCAATATCTTGTGTATTCTTGTGGAAAAGTCAAATGCTTTGTCTGAAAGTAATACAATTTGCTTGTACTGTTCAGCCATTTTGCAGCTAAAAAAGGAAAGAAAAGAGTTCTCTATTACTGAAATTACATATTGTTTTGATGCGAATGGAATAATTTTGAGAGGACCTCATAACATCTCTGTAGAATCTTTCATAGTTTGTTCCAACTAAATAATGTGCATAGCTTTTCTACAAGGCTCATTTGGATTGTTATTTAATAATGCCCCGAATGTGCACTTTGCTCCATGCTAATCAAAAGTCCATCAGATAAAATTCAATATGGTAAACTAGCCGATCTATGCTCCTGATTTGAGAAGATTGATATTTAGGTTTGAGTTTAAATGAAACCATTATAGCTAATCAACATGAATGAACAGAATGTTTCAGTTGACCTGAATCTGTATTTATGGTCCCATGGGGCATATGACCTTTAAGATGTAATTCTGTGGATTGGTCTGTTTGGGAATGAGGTTCTTAATTAGATTCTTTAGGAGGTAATGGAATTCATTCATCTGTACTTTAAATTACTTTTCATTGACCATGTAGTACACCATTTTGAAGAATAATAGGTGTAAGAAATTTAAATATTTTAGGTTGAATTGCAGCGCAGCAATCCCCCAAATTCATACATTGTCTACTGCTGTATCTGGAAAGCTTTTCTTCCTCTCCTTACAGTTGAGCAAGTTGTTTTATACACTGTTTAGAAACATCTGTTTCTATTAATACTGTACTAATGTTTGCTTTCAGTGACATTCATCACCCTATTATTAGCTTTTACATGGACATGCTTATGTACTTAAGCTTTGTGGTTTCTGAATACGCTGAGCTTGTCTGAACAAGATAAATTGTGCAATTCATATAATAATATGGATTATTATCAGTATCTGTGAAGACTACAGAAGTATTGATGGTGGAAGTGTTTTCCTCAGCTGCATTAGATAGAGCTCTGTATGGAGCTCATGAGTTCTGTGAGTGAATGAGTTAATTAGTTGGATGATGAGGACAATATTCCCTGGTGTCAACTGCCAATCTCTGATAGCACAAAGATGAATATTCACATAGTGAGCTGTAGAGCCAAAGCTATATTGAATAAGTAATAAAATTTAGCGAGACATTAATATAATGTCAGCCAACAACTGTATTCTGACAGAGCAAAGAGTATTTGCAAATAAATCATGAACAAAACCATCGGATTTCACTCACTGAATAAATGTTTTTTTGTGTGTGTGTGTATATATACATATTTATAGGTGTATGTATGCACATACATATGTATATGTATGTGAGTTATGAATGTATTACCTGTGACTGGACTTAGCTAAGTATATAAAATCTCTACACTGTAGAAAGGACCTCTTAGCATTCATATTTCTGATAATAATTTATTTTCTATAGAAAGTGCTGTTTCCAAGGATACATTTTTATGACTAAGATAGCTAAACTTTTCAAATGGGCAAAATGGCAAGTCCTGTTTCTCTCCAGTTGTATATTTTAGCACACACAGCTTGCTTATGTAGTAGTAGCTCCATGTCTTTATAAAAATGGGGTGAACAGGAGGAGAAACAGGAGAACAGGAAACTCTGACACTTGCCAGCTGATTACCCTCCCACACTTGACCTGGAAAGGAACTATTTCTCCTCACGTAATACCTTACATTTAAGATGGTGTGCTTGTTTTTTTCCATAGAAGCAAATTCAGAGATATACAGTGCACTGATGTACCAAAAAGTTACACTTTTTACAAAAGCATGGGAAGTATCCTCTTAGATATTTTCTAGTTAAAAGATGCTTTTGGAGAGTGTGTGTGGCTCCTGGAGCAACAGAATTATTTTAGATTTGCTGTTGATTTTAGACCTTTTTCCTCCTCCAGTTCCAAGCAAATAAAAAGGGCTTGCTCACTTCTCCTATTCAGATGAAAGGACTAATTTGACTCAAGAAGGTGATGCCGGAGATGCAATAGGTTGCCACTGGTTTCAAGCCAGGAAATAATATTTGTGAAGAGAAAGTGCACATTTTTCTTTCTTGCATGGCATTAGGTAGTGAGTCAGCATAGCTACAGAAGTCAGTGTTATCTTTCTCTCCCCTTGGTGTCCAAACACTACGCTGTCCTCACGGGGAGGTTGCAGGGAGACTTGGTAATTAACTAAGGATTGGCAGATGTTGGCATGAGGCTTAACATTCCCCCCTCCCCTTTTTGCAGGTGGTCTTGAGCACTGAATATAGGATCAACATGACCATCCCTTCACCTTGACATAAAGGCTCCAAACATACACTTGGAGAAGCTGTTCTGTTTCCATGTCTTCGTTTCTTCTTCCCCTTTCATGAGATATCCAGATTATCCATTGCGATGATGTGTTTGAAATAAGACCAGTTGTGTGGTAGGACATAAGTCTACCACTAATTCATTGATAATGGCTGCCAAGAAAGTTCACGTTTGAACTAGTGCTTAGACACTGAGAAGCAAAAAGCACTACCATAACTGCTTTTACGCAGCTTTCCTAGTATGCCAAATGAGTTGTTACAAGCAAAGCACTATAAAAGGAAGATAGTTCTGCTGATTTTTCTTACATTATCTTCCCAGAGAACTAAAAAGTCTTGTGTCTGGATGATAATTAAAGAACATCTTAGTAAAGAATACAGACAGTTATTAGAATTATTTGTAATAATAACTATTCAGACAATCATCCAAATATTTTCAGGCATTCCATTTTCAGCTACAAGTAAAAAAATCTTGGTGGGACTCTGCGGCAAAAAAAGCAACACAAGAGACCACTGTACTGTTATTTAAAACCTAACTTTTACCCTAATGAAGGTAGCCTTGGGGAAGAATGGGTAGATGGCCTTGGGAATAAGGGATTGAATTTTGGGCTGAAGAGTTCTGTTGAATTCTTGCCTCTGTCAAAGATTAGGTGTGTGAACTTGGCTACATCACTCCTCTTTTTTTTTTTTTTTTCCCCTTCCTCTTTATGTAAACCAGGGACCATAGAAAAAATTGTCATTTCTGAAAGCTCAAACATGATAGTTACATATAAGTACCAAACAGAAATCTTGAAACAGCAACTTTTAAAATCACTTCTGATTCAGTGATGATTGTTCTGGATCAGACAAAAAATTTCATTTACAGTTTTTATTTTTTAGTGACCCCAAGCTTGCTTGAGTTGTTTCACCTCAGCATCTGGAAATGGAAACAATTGCATGACTGAGACAAGCTCACAGGGAGACACGGAAGCTGGGGAGAGGATCACCTGCCCTGTCCCCAGTATTTCCCACAATAGAGCATGGCTTGTCTCTGGTTACCTATACCCTGTCCTGCCATGCACTGAGGAACATGAGAAAGGCCAGTGCGTGGAAGGAGAGGAAGTGACATTGTGAGTGGGAAGTATTAAGGATCTCATAGCTGTAGTAAATTCTGCACAGACAGTGCAGAGGTACAAAAGTACATAAACAAATTCATCTCTTAACAGTGAAGGACACCAGTAAGTTGCTGGGGAATCCAGGCTGATGGGATGCAATGGATGGTTGAAAGACAAGTATCACTCAGATATCTGCTATGGAAGATCTAAAAGGACAAATCAAGGAGAAAAAGGAGTCAGTGATCTTCCATTAGGAATTAAAATTACAGTTTACTTCGGGAAGACGCAAAGTTCCTGTACTAAACTGTTTCCCCTCTAGTATGGAGAGCAGCACTGGACACTGCAGCACAGGGTTGCAGAGTGGAAGAGAGGGTCTGAGCATCATACGCGGATGAGCTCTGTAGCAAGGAAGAAATGGAAAAGAGCAAGTAGGGGGCGGCTATGGTGTGGTTCTGGTTTGGAGGGCAAACATCCCTTGTGCTGGGCTGAGTAATTCCTGCGCAGGAGTAGCAGCTTTTGGTCAAGTGGTTATTTTGAACCGGGGATTGGAAAGCATATTTTTTATAGAGTTCCAGCTTGGGTTGCTCAAAGATTTCAACACAACAGTACAGATTTGGTTCTGGTTTCAGGAGAAACAATGGTTTGAGACAGTTTTTTGGGTTGGGTTTACACTTGGCTTAATTCAGCACATAGCAAGGATGGCTGTCTTTGTAGCATGGTCGAGTCTTATAACAGAAATAAGAAGTTGCTGTGTTCTCCTGTCTCCCCACCCCTTTTCCTCCCAGCTGAGTTCAAAGAAGTAGAGGTAATTCGCAAGCACACCCACCAACAACCAGGTTGTGAACCGATCGGCTGGAAGACTGAGCTACTTTCATCATAACGCGTGGTGGCAGAACATTATAGGAAAAACAATGTAGCTTCTTCCCGTATTGCACCAGTGCATAAAAGACTTCACTTTTCAGAGCTGTCAGTCTGTCATTTTCAAGAACCCTACTACATGCAGTGAATTATTTCTTTTCTCCCCTAAGACAAAGACTATGCAGTTAAATTTCTATGTTTTCTGACTTAAACATTTTCTTATCTTTTCGTGGCTAAAACTAAAATCTTCTATGATTTTAGTTTTTAAATTTGCATTCTCTAGAATTTGGAACAGAACATAGTTCCTCAGACTGTGTTCATTTCTCAGCCAGCAGGGTGACATTTAAACTTGTCTTAAAAAGACAAGAAAGAAAAAAGTGTCAGACTCAGTGATATTATGTTCTTGTTCCATCTATGCACCTTTCCCTTCCATTTGCCATGCGCTTATCTTTTCCGGGTTGCTGAGCCAGCTGTAGAGCCTGCAGGTGGAAAGTGCTGTTCTGTAGGATGACATAAGGGCACCTGAGTTAGAAAGCTGCCCCCTGAAGCTGTGCTGGAAGTTACCATCCCAGGTGTCTGTTATCAAACTGCAAAAGCTTATCTTAAATATGGGTGGTTTGCTGATATCTTGGGGCACTTTGATGCAATAGTCCCTGTCAATCAGCACAGGAGAAACACTGGGCAGCCTTTATGTTTGTAAGTGTGTCACTCTTGCTGCCACTGTTAAGCATTTATGATTTCTTCTAAGCTATTCTCCATGTATCTTAGGTTTATTTTCATCATTAATACAGAAACTCCTGTTCCGAATGTGAATTTCTTCAGTGCAGCTCCTTCTAGTGTGTTATCTTACACTCCAGTTTTGGAGGCACCCTCAATTCATTATCTTTTGTTACTTTTTAGGCAGCAAATACTTGTGCCAATAGAGCTTTTTTTAACTGGGACTTGATTTTCAATCTTTATTTTTGTCTGTTCAGATGTGACAGACCTGTTTATACCAACAGAGAGAAAGCATGCAATAAGCTAATGCTGAAATAATTGCAAATTGCCATCCCAGTGGCTCTACCAAGAGATGGCCACAAACCATGTGTTTTGTCAGGTCTGTAGTATTTTCAGGTCAAAAAGAAAATTGCTCGCTTGTTTAAAAAGAAAGAACAACTTTACATTTTTGAGATGTGGCTTGTCCTGATTGGTGTTTAAACTAGCAGTGCAAATGCTGTGGGTCAAATATCTTAAAATTGACACAAAGAAAAAAGTAAGCCTGTATATTTATGACAGCGCACAGTATTTCAACTTTTAAAAGGCAGTGTGTGTATTTGGTGGTCATACCACTGGCAGAGTTCTGTTACTAACTAGATTAAAACAGAGAAAATAGTCTTTCAGTAGAAGCACAGGATGAAGAATCTACTTTTAACTGAGCCAGGGGCCAGTTCTTACAGGACAGATATTTGATAGATGCATTATAATATACAGGTTATTTATCTTTCTTTGTACTACTGTGGAAATCCGTTTCTTAGTCACATTTCCGTTGCCTGCTTCCCAGAACAGAGATGCTGAATGAGGATCCTCCAGGGATACAAGGGTGGCATGGGCAGAGGAATGGTTGTCCTGAGAGACTTCCCAAGAAAGCATCTGTGTCCTGAAACACAGCTTGGCAGATCTACTGGCTGTGGTAGGGCCCTAGGGATGTACAAAAAGGCAAACTGCAGAGGGGAGGGGTAGCTATATAGAGATTAGAGAACTCGGAAAACGCTCCCTAATTCCAGACCACACAGCCAGCAAATGGGCTTCTTGGCCTTGCTTGTCATTTACGGTCTAATGTCTATGTTGTTGTGCGGTGGGTAGTCATAATTCTAAACGCAGTGATGGGCCTGTGAGGAGTTGGCCCAGTTTTGAAGAGTCTTGCTCTTTTTCTTCTTTCAGAGAAGATTAAAATCACTTCATATCCTATTTTCATTTTGCTCTTCCATGGAACACTTCGTCTAAG
This sequence comes from Aptenodytes patagonicus, assembly GCF_965638725.1. Taxonomy (NCBI): domain Eukaryota; kingdom Metazoa; phylum Chordata; class Aves; order Sphenisciformes; family Spheniscidae; genus Aptenodytes; species Aptenodytes patagonicus. Next base: position 65,863,240 of record NC_134949.1, read on the forward strand.
AAGCTTTCTTCTTTTCTTGCAGTCCTCATTCCATCCCAGATCGCCTGCGGATCAGAGTGAACAGGATTAATTTACAAGAATATGAGGGGCTACATTACGACAAGGAAAAACTCCGGGAAGCTTGTAAGTTGGAAGAAGCCAGGTTGTAGCTGCTTTTGGTAGAACATTCTGTATAAATCTTACATTAGCAAAAAAACCCCAAATCAACAACAACAACAAAAAAAAAAACAAACACAGGGTCAAGCATACATTTTTGGATGAGTCACGTAGAGTGGATATCTATCTGTGTATATGCACATACATATTCTCTCTATATAAATATTCTCTCTATAAAAAGCATATATAGAGAATTCATCTGTTTTCTTACTTAACTGCCTTCTGCTAGTTGATTTTGTTTACTGTAAAATGTGTTTTTCACACCTGTTTTTTTAATTCATGTCTTTCTGTTGGTTCTGCTGGGTTTGTACTAGTGTATGAAACTATTCAGGATTTTATGATTAGCGTTACATTTGAAACTGAGTGTGGGGGGACCATGATTAATTTCATACTGAGAATGTGCTCCGACGTTGAACATGGTTCTTGCACAGGTGCATTTATCTTGGGAAACAATTCTGGCTTCCCCAGCCCCTTATTCTTTAACAGCCTTCAGTTTTCCACATAAGAGAATAATCACTGTTTTGTTTCCCCATATAATGGTTTAATTGCCATATTCAGGGGTAAGTCAAAAGCAGACAGCCAGTTGCTTTGGCAACATTGATGATGACGATGCATACTTAAAAATGGAGTTCCTTTCCTTGGTGACACATGGAATCATTAATCAATGAGGGACATGGCTGCTTGTTCATGCATCTGGCTCATTATTCATATTCAATTGCAAGCATGACTGTTTGTTGTGCAACAAAGCTTCAGCTCCCTCTGTAGTACAGAGCTCTCTGGTAATTACAGGATGACAATCCTTTCAACTGGTTTGCTTATCTTACTGTTGAAAGATAGTTAAACTGTTTCACTTTCACTCCTCTAGTCCCACCACTCCTTATTCTCCCAGTTCATCAGGTCTCCTTCCAACAGAAGAACTGAAATGGCTTAAATTTTACTATATGTCCTGACAGCCTTTTTTGAAGTTTGTTAGTGGATTTTGGTCATAATTAAAGCAATCAAAGTCTTCATCCTTGGACTGAGAAGAATTTTAACAGGATGAGGATCATGGCTTACTGGAGAGGAATTTGCTTCTAGTTTAAATTGAGAGTTTGACTTTGAGTAGACTTCAGGCCATATTGAACCCACATTTATCCAACCCTGTCAGAAACAATCTGGTTCATTTGATGGTTCGTCCTATGGGTTCCCATCTGAGGAGAACTATCCTCATCCATCCTCACTATGGACATAAATTTTATGTGTGTGTATTTAGTATATATTATGTAGTCCTTAAGAGCCATTTACATGTTCTGACACAAAATATACAACTTTTTACATTGTTGTCACTGCAGTTGTGAGTATTTATGTTGTCACCTGAAAAAAACCATACTGATAACTTTATAAAAAATGCCAGAGAGTGATCTAGAACCTCTGAGATTTGGTTTTAGATTACACATGCATTTGATCACTTGCTGGATGTGTGCTTAAGAGGTTTTCATTCAAAAAGTAGACATTTGTCCATCAAGAGTTAAAATGATTGCTTTCAGGCATTGGCAGGCCATTTGCAGTAAGACCCTTTTGTCTCTCTTTTAAGTTGCTGCATGGCCAGCTTGATAATATAACATAGGTGGACTGGAGTATTCTCCCCAGACATTTTTCATGAAGTTGTTTTTTCTATCTGTCCTCTTTTAGCTGTCTCAGTAATGCTTGTGCCTTACTGTTTTACATTAAAATATGAGAAAGCAAATAATATCCCCATCAACCTAAAATAAATCAGAAAAGATACCTCACCTTACCCTTTGCAGTTATTAGGAGTGTCCCGTGTAAGAACATGTAACTTACAGCATACACTGATGGTCATCAGCCTACTTCTCTGGACATATAGCTTAAGTGTCTCCTGTCAGAATTGTCCAACCTCTAGTTTTCAGGAGGCTGATCTTGATTTGAGGACTTCTGGGTGATACTAATTACGACTGAAGGAAATTATATATGGGAAGAGAAGTGCTCTCTAAACAGTCAGAAACCAAACTGTTTTAAATGTTCTAGCCAGCTCCTTGAATTCCATGAAGTAAAAAATGGAAAATACCTGGGAAAATACTGAGCACAGACCTAACGTCCCAGTTTTCCTGTGGCTTTCTGCAAGATGCTTTCATCTCTTCTGGAGACTGAGGCATAGCCAGTCATCAAGCTGCATTGTTACATTAGAGGACTACATAACTTAAGTTTTTATGAGGAAGGAAGCTGAAAAATCACATAAATCTTCCTTTTAAGAAGAGCAGATAGACATTTTAATTGCATTTCTGACATAGCTAATTGTATACATTTTAAATGGTTTTCTGGTGGCAGGTCTATGGATTGCTGCCTGCCTGTCTCTATCGTATGCTAAATACTTATGTGAAATAAGCGTGCTGACTACGTGCTCATCCAGCAAATCACCTCATGGAGCATTGTCATTAAAAGTTAGTTGGCTAAAGGGGGAGGAGGGGATTGCTGAGGGAGGAGAAGTGACTCTCCTTCATTACCAAAGAAAATGATTATGGGGGGAGGAGAGTGGAAATAAATAAATTTCCATGGCAGGTGAATAACTGAAATTTTGTCAGTCTGAATGAAAAACTTAAATGCAGATAATACTTGTGCACTAGCAAAATACAAGAGCACTTGTATTGGGCCCTGTTTCTACAATAGTGTTTCTACGAGGCCTGTCACTGTCAGTGAGGTCAGCTTCCTTCAGCATGACTGTAGCTCTCAGGCGCATGTATGTCTCACTAGATGCTAGCAAGAGACTCAGTTTACATATCTGTCCAGGCTTTGGCAGAATACCTACAACTTAGTTCCAGAATACTATACTTACTATGCATTCCCTGCCCACAAGGATTAAAAGCGCTTTTACCTCCCTAAATCATTTGAAAACCAAACCAGAATCTCACAGCAATCTGAACAGGAAAAGAAAGCCAGTTAATAACGAGTCATGCTGTTATCCCTGAAGGAAAAACAGCAAAGAAGCTATTATGGGTTTTTTCCTGTTACATGTCTCCATAATAGAGTTTTGAAAGCTCTGACATCAGTGTAATAATCTGGATCATTTTAACTCACAGTAAATACATTTCGTTCCCCTTGTTTGCTTGAAATACTGATTTGATTCTATCAACTACTTCACCTAAAATTGCACTTCCTGACATATAACAACTTGTCATACAAAACTGTTCCATGAAGATTAATCTTCACTCTGCTGGAGGTAGACACCTCATTTTGAAAACCTCCTGAGCAATTAAAGAATGTCATTTTGTCCTCTGAAGGGCACGACTGTTCTTAGCCCATTCTCCTTCTGTTGCTTTCTACTTTTCTCGTCACTGCAGCTGGCATTTAACCAAGATGCTGTTTCTGAATTGTCCCTTTCTTCCTTCCCCATGCTCCTTCTTTTCCCCTTCATTCTTTCTTCTGTCAACATCTCAGTATTGTCTGTGGGATGATTGATGATGGTACAGAGGATGCTTATTGATCCTTCAGCAAGGCGGGGTGAATGCTTCCATGCACTTTTTTTAAGAAGGGGATATATGTTGGCATTTTAGTGATGTTGTAATGTTCTTTGCTGCAAATGTAGTTGTCTTCTCTAACACCTCCCTATACATGCCCCAAGCACTTGTCACCCTAGTCACCAGCTTCACCACCTTCTGCCCAATATGATAGTTGTACATTACATGACCATAACCAAGGCTATTGTATTCAAAAAGTGAGTTGGATTGATGTTTCTAGATGGACAGAACTTAATTCTGTCTGTCTTGCCTGTATATCTTCTGTGCACTCTCTCTGATTTCCTGTTATTGCAGGAAAGTGTGATCCAAAGCAGCACTGTGGGGGAACAATTGAGTTATTTCTAAAATAGCAAAATCTTTCTGTTTGTGACACCCTATTTTCCCCTTTCCAATGTTACTAAGAAATTCCTGACAATGAAAGTATATGCAGAAATTAATTATATTAAAAAAAAAAAAAATCAACAAACAAACCAACCATAGACTAGGTAGTGACCAAGTAGCCTTCAACCCTTCTTAGTCCTTCCTGCCAACACTACTGTAGATTTGCACCATGAAGATGGGGCTGTGAAATAGCTCTCCATCAGCAGTAGCTGCACGGGTGGTTTTTTTTTAAATAGAATATGTTGGTTCTTACTGCCCTTAACTTGTTTTTTTGTATGCTCTAGCCATGGAGAACCAATCTTAGTTTGTTCAATACCACTAAGATTAAGGAGGAATCATACCTGACTGCAGTGGTGGCAGTATCAGAAATATCTCTCAGCTCTTGAACAGCTTCGGGTCTCCCACGCTGTCTTTTTACACAGAGGCAGCTGTTCCTTATCAGGAAATAAGGAATTGAATAATAAGGAAAGAACCCTCCTCTTGAATAAAATGGCACACTAGATTAAAAAGCAATTTTTGAAGAAAACTTAGTTCCATGTGTATAACAATTGAACTATCTGCAATCTAACAATTATTTTCTCTGCAGCCTCCTTGCTTTGTGTGTATGTGGGAGTGCGGCGTGGTGTAACGTGACATGATGTTAACCTTGAATTCTTCTCTCTCTGATTATATCTAGCCAGATGTCTATATTGCATATGTTTCTGCCTTTAATTTCTGTGGGTTATCTGAGGGTTTTGGGGTCATCGTAGGAGTCCTTATCCTAGGTACACAGAGATACATGGAGTGACAAGCTTGTGAGTCATTTGGGATGTGTACATGTACAGAGATACTGTAGCTTCCTCATACCAGCAATATACTTACCACAGTTTGGGAATCACTGATCTATGAAATGCATTCTGATACTTTAAAGCTCAGGTATATGGCAGGTGAGGTTAATTTGGAGACTATTCCATGTGACTTTGAGCAACTAGCTAAATAAGAAAAGGTCAACATTGAGGACTTTGTATTTACATCCTGAATATCCATAATGTAAAGGGCATAGGGGAGCAGAGGACCTCCTGCTAGGTGACTACTATGATGAGGGAAACCTGAATTAGCAGATGGAGTCAGGACAGGGGAGATTAGCCACTGAAGGAAATGTGCCCATGTTGGGAAGCAACTTTAATCTGGATGGGTTTAGGTGAGATGGGTTGCGTAGCTACAAACCTCCTATTCCGTCCTGTAAAGGAAGCACCAACGGTCACGTATTTGTCAGGAGGTCTCTTAGGGGACATGGTGGCTTATCTGTAGAAGCTCTGTAAAAGGCAGCATTACCTACAGACTGTCTACTAAATTTCACTCTGTTTAAAAGCCACTGCCTTGCTCTAACAGCTTTGTTTTCTCAACCTGTATAGTGTAGACATTAGCTAATTTCTGCATTTCTCTGTCACAGCGATTTAGTAAGATCTGAAACTGAGAGGGTTGGATGGGTTGCTTAAAGTCACCCAGCAAGATGAAACCAAGAGGGTTAGAAGCCAGCAGTGAGTTAAATATTGGCAACTCTGCTGCCACTGAGCTCCCAGATTCTCATGCTGGTGTATACAGATGCAAACCACTGATAAATGTTTGTAACTGAAACAGAAATGACAAAAACAAAGAGGAAGTTGCCAAAGGCATTGCTTGTGTCAAAGGAAGTATCTCTTTTTGCCTTTTGATGGATGAAACCTTGTGGGCTTTGTCCAGACAGCACAGTGAATTACACTTCTCGCTTTGACCCGCATACACACACACACACATTCAAGGATTAGAAGGACACAGGAGTACAACAGAAGAAAAAGTAGGATGTGATCGGATAATTAAAGGGAGCAGCACAATGAATATACATACAGGTGCTGAAAAAGGCAACTTCAATCTTGGCTTTTTCTAACTTTGAGCTCTTGATCTTGTAGTCATAGTATCATTTATTTAACATGGTATATCATTGCCTGGGTTGGGAGGAAGGAGTAAATCCAAAACATTGAAATGTTATCTCATATCATTGAGTTACAGAATCATAGAATGGCTTGTGTTGGAAGGGACCTTAAAGATAATCTAGTTCCAACCCCCCTGCCATGGGCAGGGACACCTTCCACTAGACCAGGTTGCTCAAAGCCCCTGAACACTTGCAGGGATGGGGCAGCCACAACTTCTCTGGGCAACCTGTTCCAGTGCCTCACCACCCTCATTGTGAAGAATTTCTTTCTTATATCTAACCTAAATCTACCTTCTCTTGACTCCACATGGGGCATATTTACATTCAACAGTCCTCTGCCTTTTGAGCTAGTGGGGAAACTGTCACCTGTAAGTTTGCCATCTCCTTTAAACTAGAAGAGATGTACAGTATTCCAAATAGATGTAAATATATATTTACCCTAGAGGAGTGGGGAGACACAAGAATATTAAGTTCCATTTCAGACTTTCCAGGAAATCATGCTATAGTTTGTCTTTCTGGTATAGACTTTTCTGTGAGATTTTTCTGTGCATATTCTACTTCTACTGTTTTCTTTCCTATTGCTTTTCTGATTTGATTTCCTCTTACCTTTTCAGTCTTGTTTGTCCTCTTTGGCTATCCCATCCCACACACATCCTTCCTGCCTGTCTTAGTCTGTTTCTGCAGATCTTACAGCTCAGGTTCCTGTTCCTTTTCTTAATCCTAAACCCTTACTCATTGTTCAGGCAGACCTCTTCTTTCATCTCTTAGTCCTGGTATCCATTCCCTGTCAGTTTTGATTCCCAGCTCTTCATAGTTTTCTTTCTATAACTTGTTTCCTTTTGTGTGGTGTTTGGGACAAGTTCTCTCTTCATTTGACTTGGGCAGCTTCTTCCTTTTCATGGCAGGGTATTGGAGAAGTCACTGAGAGCCTGCAGGGGATGACCGCCTTCTCAAATGTGGTCTGGTTTAGTCTGATAACTTCCATTGTGTTTTACCTCCTGACATGTGAAGACACTAAAATTGGACCACTACTGCCAAGAAAACTAGCAACCAATGAACCTAAGGAGGCTTAGTTTTTGTCAGTATAATAAAAGAGATCTGAAGAGACACATGGCTTAGATTTGTGTGGTAAGAAAATCCTTTTGTACAAACTCAGTTGTATTAAAAACATACTGGGAAAGCCAAAGCTCTTAATGTAAAATGTCTGAATATTTTAGAATTCTCTCCCAAGAATTTACTTGGTCCTTCACATTTCTAATGTCAGTGGAAACCCCTCAGGAAAATGACATTCTTATAACATCTTCAGTAGTGAGGATCCTTTATTTGCTACATTAGACATTGGGTTGTAAATGTTTAATCTCTCCAGTCCCCTGAGGTGTGTCAGACTCAGAATGTGTTTTCCTGGCATTCACATCTACCTTAATGATCTGTCTTGAGGCTGTTTTGTTTGGGATTTGAGTGGGTTAATCATGGTGTTTAGATCACAAATTGAATCCTTTCATAACAATAAATGGGGAAGTTAATTGAGTTTTATTTTTTCTTCATGGTGTCATAAGCAGTATATTCAGGCTTCTTCCATTTCTGTTCTCAGTACTGCTAAAGAGTTCACTAGCTTTAAGTATGCAGCATAATGGGCAGTTAATAGGTGGAAGATTTCTTCTTTGTTTATAAATTCCATAGCTAATTTCATGAGGACTTAGGAAATCACTACTAATCTTGCAGTCAATTAGAGCACAATGCTAGCCATACTGCTGCACCTACCTCACCCTCTTCCTGCTGATACTCGATTTTGGTTAGTGTAGCTGGGAACAAAAAGCTTTCCACAGTACTGGTTCAGAATATGAAGCAACTGTCTGCCTGCCTCATCTCCTGGGGTTCTTGCACTGCTGCTCGTCACTGCAGTGTTAGAGTCTCTATGCACAGCTCCCTGGACAAAGTCCTTTCCACCATTCAGGAAGAACAAAGAAACTGGGAGCTGGATGCAAGGGGCCAGAAGAGCAGGCGCCTCGGGAGAAAAATATCTGGCACTTGAAAGCTGTGGCTTGGCTCATGATCTGAGACTATCCCTTATTTTTGGCATATTCCCATGTCTGGATATATCCATGTATTCACAGGAGTGGACAGTGTATGGGGGTACGGGAAAGTTGCTCTGCAGTGCCTGTGCTCTTAATGTAAGACTTTATGCCAGGTGAGAGATGGGAGGATATCTAGTAATCACTGTGTCCTACAGCACTGTCCTGTACTGTCCACATCCTCATCCACACAGCACTATTCAGAAAAGGTAGAAGTTCATTTATTCCTGAATGGCAGTGTCCACAATGACATTGAATGCCATGCATGTTAACTTTACGCCTTTAACTGATATATCATAACTTACCTCATTTTGCCCCTGTTGCACAGCATTGCCCTATATTTAGAATGAGCAACAATCCCATCATTTCAATCATTAAGGATTTGCTTTTGTTTTCGAACAGCAGCCATTGTGAAGCACTTTGAAAATCTTGGCTGCATGGTGCATTGTGCGTACTTACTGTGGTTTATGATAAAAATGAGGACTGGGAATATTTTCCTTGCTGAAAGCCAAATGGGTCTTGCAAAAAACCAAACAAAAAAAACCCCAAACAAAAAAACCTTTGGCAAGCAATATTTTAGCATATACTGTAGTGTTACCCAGTAATGACTTAAAAGGTTTTTCAAATGAGCATGAACTATATGGAATGGAACCATCTGAGACCCACCTCATGCACCTTATCCCTTAGCTAGCCATTAACCCATAAAGCCATAGGTCCTGCTAATTCTGGATTTCTAGGCAGCAAAAGTCACACATCTCTTTTTAAGAACAAAGTCACCCAGCCCAGAATTCCAGAATCATTCTATGACCACCAAGAATAGATGGGACACAATTTAATTAAACCTGTGAATCATGACTTTCTTCTTCACTTGTGTAGATGAGGCACATAAATGTCACTGCTAAACTATCTATTGCATATTAGTATTTTCTTTTCAGACATTTTGGTGGATTTCTTTAGAATTCCAAATGTTCGTAAGGTCCTTCTCCTTTGGGCTGTCAGGGATGGTGATCATTATGGATTTCAGTTCTGCGTTAGCTGCATTGTTTCAGCAGGTCAAAACTCTGGTCCCCATTAAGTGCATATACTCCTCCATGAAGGAAGGAATTAAATAGAAAAGAGACAAAATCACGGGTGACAGTTTATGAGCCAGTGGTGTAGCTCCCTAGTACTCTGTAGCTGTTGGAGGTGCAGTCGTGTCTGCTGCAATTCACTTTTTAGTGCTATAAATGAATTTAACAAATGCTTCTTTCAACAAGGTCTGCAGAGGGATCTGCTGAATTGAAACTAAATAGCCATTAAGTACTCTAAGAGCTTAAGGTTCTCCTGTCAGCACAGGTTAAGCAATAATAAACACTAAGCAAAGAGAATCAGTCTGTAACCCAGAGCATCGAAGCGTGTAAAGCAAACCTTGCGATTGACCCTCATTCCACTTGCTTGTCTCTCAGTCTCTGTTCTGTAATGAAAAACTCTGAGAGGTTGCAATGAGCACTGTTCCCTTCTGGCCTTTCTGAAAATGAGCAGGAAGATGGGCATCACTATTGGATATCAGCATTGCTTCAGAAGTGCGGGCTCTTCCCTTCTTCCCTGGTCTTCCTGCCTATCCCTTCTTTAATTTCTTGTTTCTCTCTCCGGCTTTTTTTCCCCCCTGCTTCCAGTTTTCCCGGGTTCATAGCTCTTCTGCTGTTCAAATTGCTTTCCAAATACAATGCTGGCAGCAATGTTGATGTGTCCCCAGAGCCCTGCACTGGCCTCTGAGGCCCATAATGACCTTGACTGCCATAGGTGCTCCCCTACTCTTCTCCCCGAGACCACTGAGCTTCTCTTTGTGCTTCTAGCCTCAGTGGGCCACAAAAATATAAGCCACGTTCCCCATTGTCTTTTAGGACTGTCTTATTCTCTTACCAGAATGAAAAACTTCTCAGTAGAAAAATATCTCTCCCTCTTAATCAACTTCTTTTGAATGGCAGGAGGGGCTGCAGCACAGTTGTTTTTTCTGTTTATCTCAGAACTGTCAGTGACTTTATGTTACTTCTTGTTATCCAGTTACCAAAATTATTTATGAGTTGATACTCTGCTCTCCTTCTGGGATACTTCATATGAGGATATAAATCTCTTTCCTGCTGCTCCCCTACTTTTTGGAGCCATTGTTTGATTAAAGACCCTCCAGGGAGAAAAAAGAACTTCATTCAGTAATTCAGTTTTAGAAAATCAGGGACTCGAGTTTTCACTTATTTCCTTTTTATTTATTGAGATCTTAGTAGGTAGCTCTCGGTACCTTCCTTGTGGACTCACGTATACTTTTTTCTCTTTTGTTCTTTTTGTGGGTTTGTTTTGGGTTTGCAAGAACAGAATGGTTGGGGAAACCTAAATCCCCTGTTATTAAAAATGCTGCTCTCAGCTGAGGGGAATTATTTGCAGTATTTTTACAAGTTCTCTTTTTTTTTCCCTGAGAAAATATGGAGAAGTTGTGTCAATTTTGTATGTAGATGGAATAATGTCTGTTTTGATTTGAAAGCAGCCTTACATCAAAATAACATGGTGCTGGACAGTTTTCTCTGAAATCAGGCTGTGACTTCAGGCTGTGACTTTCATTACTTTAAATAATTTTTGTAGACTTTTAAGTGTTCTGAAAATGAAATATCACTCTCTTATTTCAGTGTATAAGAGCACCTCCCTAAACTCTTGTTATGGGGTATGTTCCTTTCTTTGCGGTTAATAAATGATGTTGACGTCAGACGATGAAGTACACAATTTAACTGAATCTGTTTCAGCTTCTTTGGTATGAAAGACAGTTGAAAACCAGAATCTTTGATAATTATAAATGAGTGAAACTACTGATGAATAATATGTTCCTGCTTTTAAATGACTGTTAAGATTTAGATAGCAGAAAGCTTTTGTGAGGACATTATTAAAAAAAAAAAAAAAAAGCAGCATATTGCAAATCTTTTAAAGTTCGAGAGACTTCAGTTAAAGAGGTTGTTCTTTGTTTTTGATTTTCCAGCCATTCCCCTAGGAATTATAGTGGTACGAGGAGATTGTGACTTGGAGACTTGTCGTATGTACATTGACCGTCTACAAGAGGTGAGGTTTTTGTGAATTCAGGTGTCATATGTTAATCTATGTTATGCTTCTTTCAGTTCTGAGTTCAGAGGTCTAATAGTTGCAACAACCATATATTAAGAGTACTGCGGTTTGCCTACCACTGAAAACAAAACTTTAGAGTTATGATATGATAATAAAAGCAAGACTAGCACTGAAAAATATTTTCTAAACAGGAAATGAAAAGTCATACTGACTCCTTTAAAATGATAACAGAATTGATGTGGATGGGTGTGTTTACTTCTCCTTGAATTGGAATGAAATACCAGGACTCTCCACATGCATTGCTGAAATTACACAAATTATTGATTAGAAAGTGTGTTATGTAAGGATAAACATCGTGGTATTCGAGTGGGTCTAATTATGCAAATGTCATTCTCTAATACTGTCATGGAGTAATCTGAGACACCAATAAACACTACAAATATCAACTAGATATTTCCAAATACACAGAAATATATGCTTATGCAGCTAATAATGATGTTGCTCTTATTGTCTTGAACACCTTGCCTCATGAGAGTTCATTCTACCATACAGTCTGGGAAATGGAGACTCCAAATGCCCCATTACCTGAATAATTTTAAGTGTGTATGCATTTAGTGATAAAACAAATGGATTTTCATTAATATACTGTCTCTGACTGTTTTTAATCTTTAACTGTTATCTTTCAACAACATGTGCAAGCATGAGGACATTAGGTAGGTTTCTAAATAGGTGGTCCAATCTTCATAGGAGCTATGAACCTCATCCCTCCCACTGAACTCTTTGGGAGCCACTGGCTTCCCTGCGGTTTTGAAACTCTGCACTTGCAGCCTGAATATGGGACTTAGTATCTGACTACAGGCTTTCACTTTTTTCCATTTCAGCCAGGATTCCCTTCATCAAATGCATTTCTGAACATTCAGACCTGAGGTGTGGCTATTATTTACAGACATAAAACCATATTGTAAGGTGATGCATATTTGAGGTATCCGGTGATGGAAAATTACATTGAAATAATAGGGATGATGTTCTCAGCAGGTTACTAATGTGATCTCAGACTGAGCTCAGGCAACTTAATATGGCCAGTATTGGGTGGAGAGTAGTTGTACAGCCCTGAAGGAAGCACAGCTAGATGTTCTGGTTGAATTACCCATAGCGGTTGTGGAGGATCTGTGTTTCTCCAACCTTTTGCAGGGTTTGTACTACTTATTTTTGCGTGATTTGGCTCAGACCCATTTGCTGGGAATGGAGGTGCCAAGGCTTTCTGCACTCTGCCAATTTGCATGCCAACTGGGGAGCTGTGGCCTGTAGGCCAGGCTTTTTGGTAGGCTATGTCATGAGCTAAAACTATTTGACAAAATCTCTGTTAAAATAAATTTGATTCCTGAACCCTGCTAAATACTAGGGTCATTCTGATATGACCTCCCTGACGTTAGGTTGTCTTAGAATAGGGAGAGCTGCCAGTGGTTTTAATGCCAGTGCATTAATTACTCAGAAATATTTGCAAAAAAGATTTCTGGATTTTTGTATCTTTTCTTTCATTTTATTGCTGATGTTCTAAATTTAGATAGTTTTCATGGAACAAATAGGTCTGTGATATGGTGAAGATCCATTAACATAATCTCTCTATTTTTAAAAACCATTTTTTTCACCAAATGCATGCAAATTTAAACTGAGCTTTCCATGACTATTCTGTGGTGTTTATTTAATATACTTAAAACCAGTGAGAAATACTTCCAAAGTTATTTGTGTTTGCCCAACTACTTCGGATAGTAGAACTGCAAACAGCTCTTGTTGCTTTATTTTTTTTCATCATCGGCATGTCTTTCATCCTCTTACTAGGATCTACAGTCGGTAACTTCTACTACACAGAGAGTTCATTACCAGGTAAGATAAGCTTTCCTTTTAGTATCAGAACAAAAAGAGGCTTAATAATGTGGACTGCACTCTTTGCATTTGAACCCAGGTTTTCTTTTTGTTAGACACTCGTATGTTAGATGAATTTCTGATTATCATTTACCCTCAAATGTTGGAGGTTCATTCTGCTTTCCCTTGGACAGTCCTTTTCCTTGCAAACCTTATGGAATCATCTTTAAAATTAGCACAGCATGATGATGCGAGTGGTATTGCAATAGCAGTGCCTTGCATATTGAAGTGAATGAGAGAATGTGTCCTGTAGGACAAATGACAAAAGTAAAATTGTTTCTCTGTCTGAGAAACTGAACAATAACGTGTTATATTGCATAGCTGTAGTACTAAAGTCTGTCACTGAGAAAAAAGGTGTCACCACAGTCATCTACCTCTAGTTTAACATAATCTCCAGAGTAGTTTTTTAATCCATCCTGGGCACAAATGTGTCTTTTGCACGTGACAATCAGGTTCTAGTTTTAGGTGGCTAGTTTTTAAAATTGGTCTCTTTTGTGCATTTTACAACTTTATTGTACAATTTATGCATTACAGAACTTGGCTTTACATTTGGAAGTATTGTTCAAGAATGCATATTTCTCCCACTAAAATAAGCACAGTGCTTAAATTGGGAGTAGACTAACTCTACTGACTCCTGAGCTGATCTGACATTAGTGCAGAGATTTGACACAAACCATGGTCCGATGACACAGCGCTTAAGATCACAAGACAAGTTTGCATGGTGTTGATAGCCTTTTCCTAGATTTAACAATGCAAGTCTTGTTGGGATCAGCAGGAATGAGTTCACTGAGAAAACATGCAGAGATCCAGCTGACGGGAACCCATTGTGGTGAAATTGCAGATAATTTCTTGGGGCTTCATGATCACCTGGGTGACACAGAATTCCAGTTTGGCCAGAATGCCTGTAAATGCGTTGAATGCAGGAAGACACCATGAGAAAATGCAATTTGGCATGTTTTCCTGGAGTTACCTTCTTCATACCAGTTCATGGTTTGTTTCTGCGTTTCCCTGTCCAATTTTAACCTCATATTTTTGACATTTGTATCAGTCATTGCCCTGGAACTGAGTTTTAGAGCCGTGTTAGTGTCTAGTGAATTGGCTAATAAAACAGCATGTATTATTCTGCTCCACTCATTATAAATTAACCTAAGTGACTGCTGACTGCTCCATGCATAGGAAACTGCCTGAGGTAAAATGAAGAACTAAATCTGCGTGTATGGAGAGTGCCAAAAGAGAGTATGAAATGTCAGAAATCAGCCCCATATTTGGCTCTAACCTCTGCAGTTATAGCAGTATATAAATTAATTGCCTAGCCATCTCCTCTGGTGCACATCAGTGTGAAACCCCTAACATGCTATCAGTTTTTTATGATGCTACATTTTGAATGCACCCCCACCTCTGTGTTTTGTCTTCAGTACTTGTTTATCCTGGATTCTTCAAATATTGGTTTATTCTCAGTGGGTCATTTCTACAAGCTGTCTTGTTAGGTTAATTTGAGGTTTGTTCCATGTTTGTTGGTATCCCTTTACATATTACAGAAAGGGGAAAAAGCAGGGGATAAAGGGCATGAATAAGGTGCTTGAGTTGATGGAACTGTCGTCTTAATAAGGTGTTACAGGTACTTTTAGGTCTCATAGATGCAGTTCTCTTGCGTGATTCCTCTGCAGCTCAAAACATGGGGAGTCAGCAGAAACAACATCAGCAAGCCCAGGTGCAAATGAGAAAAATGATGCTAGGGTGGTTTTTCATTCTGTTTTGTTTCTCTAATGAGTTTAATGCTTATAAAACATCATTCTTATGGGCCTGAGACTTCCTAAGCTAGTTCTGCAGTTGAACTATAATTAAGTCTTGGAAAGAGCCTATCACAATATGCAATTTGTGACTTGAATTTACATTTATCAGCATTATCCCTGTCTTCGTTTTCCCAGCATTATGTACTCTGCTAGGTCTGTGAATTTTTACTCATGTCTCCTCTTTGTATCATCTACATTTTTAGTATGCACTATTGTCTTTGGATGTTTTCTTCCTTTTGTCCTTTGTATCCCAATCCTCACCTTTCCGCAAATAGTGGGCTAAATATTAAGATACATAAAGCTTTGTGCATGTATATACGTAGACATTAGCAAACGTAGTGGATTTCAGAAAGCCCTTGACTCTCCCACATACACCTCAGATGCGATACAGGCAAACCTAAGCATCCCACAACTCCATAAGCCCACATTAGAGAAAGACCTAGGTGTATTTTAAAACTGATGCTTAAACCACTGAGATATGTCATCTGGTCCCCATGTGCTGAAATAGTTCACTTTATGGAATGTTATGTTGTTGTCGCCTTCATCTCTCCTGTAATGCACAGAGGTTGGAGACAAAACCTGTATAGGAAAGCAAGGTTTATGGGATCAAATAAAATCCCTGAGTCTAAATATGGGAAAGAATTGAGGCTGTTTTATCAGGGTGGCTATAGATGCAGGTATCATGCATCAGAAGATATATATGTGTATATATATATATTTTTTTTTTTTTAGTCAAGCAAAATCTGTAAGTTTCTGCAGTAACATTTCAGGCAAGATCTGTTGCCAGGACTATAGCCAAACTCTAGGGCACTGAGGAGACAACAGATGAGTCTGGAATGTCTTTGTTTTTCTGGCCTGGATAACCAGAAAAGAAAGGCAATAATAGACGGTTCCGGTCAATCCCAGAGGCAGAAGCTAATAAGATGAATCTTGCAAAAGCTGTCAAGATGCCAAATGAAATTGATAACAATTTGTATCAGCATCATGCCAGGCACTGATATGCATTCACCTGGCTGAGAAATGAGTGTCCATCAAAATGCAAAATGTTAATCATCATCAGAGCTGCTTGAATACAACATATAATGCATGCAGGCACCCTGCTGACCGAGAGGCTGGGGAAGCTAAGAACTTGTGCGTATCTGTACAACATCATTGTGACCTCATTTTTTCTCAGGTGGCTGAAAAAGTGTCAGATACCTTTATATAAATAAGAGTGCAACATCTGCCTCTTAACTTATGAGGGCGTTATTTGCTCTGTGATCAATCTGGAAATTGTTTTGCCCAGTCAGACTGAAATGACAACTTCAGCATTCTTTGAGATTTTCCTCAGGTTGAAGAAAGCAAACTGCTTCTTCCCCGTGGTCTTACTGACACATGTCTGGGCAGCCTGGGAAATTGAACTGATGAAACTCCCATTTTTCTGTCAATATATTCTTTATTTTTTTTCTTAATTTCTTCTGACATGTGGCTACTTAGGTAAGAAGTATTTTAGAAATATGTCGGATTTGCAAAACAGTAAGATAAATTGCTGAGAAACGACTATTACTTTTAGGTTTTCTTAATGATATAAGGACTAGGCAGTAAAAGCAGAGGAAAATATATAGGAAACTGCGAACCTTTGAGAATCTCTGTGAATGTTCCAGATGTGTTGGACACATTTGATACGCCGTAAACTTTCATTTTAACTCCGTGTTGGTGTTTCTGCACTTTTCCTCTTCTTGGAAAGTGAAGCTGCTTCCTATACTCCTTCAAACTATTCACATGGTGCCAGCTGCCTGAGGGAATGTTGGGGTTTGTGTCACTTGGAGTCTCTCACTTAGCCTGGGTGCCTTTCTAAAAGGTCTGCTGTAGCTCAGGCTGGA
The DNA here is from genome assembly GCF_965638725.1 of Aptenodytes patagonicus. Taxonomy (NCBI): domain Eukaryota; kingdom Metazoa; phylum Chordata; class Aves; order Sphenisciformes; family Spheniscidae; genus Aptenodytes; species Aptenodytes patagonicus. The sequence continues at coordinate 65,879,974 of NC_134949.1, forward strand.
GTGGTGGATTTCTGTGTTATGCTAGGGGTTAAGTGTTCATAGCCCTGTTGTCTCTTCTGGCTGAAAACCCGTGATTGTTTGAAATCTCTTTTCGGAACTCGATCTTTCAGCCAGCCTTTACTTTCTGGTGTTGGACCTTCAAACAACTACTGACCTGATACAGCTGTACAATTCCCAATATGAAAATAGTTTGTCCTGCATCCTGCTGTTAGGAAAGGTGCTGGGCTCCTGTGTGATATTCTGAGAAGTCCCAATGAGATATCATTGTATCCTGGTCTATTTTCACCAATCTATGCCCATGTTATGAATATATGTATATATACATTACTCATATTCTGTGCTTTCCGTGCAGAGCAATACTTTTCTCAAAGGTACCTTTCCTCCCCATTGCTTCTACTTTTTCTTTTCTTGCCTTGTGATTTGGTATACCACTCTGTAGTCTGTTGTCTGAAGGAGGAGTAAAGTTTAATCTTGAGCTAGTATGTGCCTGAATTTACATCATTTGCAGATGTGCTGATTTTACTGCTTAAGATGTAAACAAGGATAGAATCTGGCTCTATACAAGTTTGGGGTGTGTGCCTGAGATCCATGCTGTTGTGTTTTGTGCTGTGCAAATCTATTTGTGTTTAAATGTTGTGTCCCAGTGGCTTTAGGAAGTTGGCTGGCCATCCACTGGCAGCATGGAGCAGAGCCATGACCACCCTCTGCTTTCTGAGATCCCTTTTGCCTCTCCAGCTCAATGAGAGCTGAAAAAGCAAGGAGCAACCTGTTTGACTCCTTGGTGAGTACAGGTCAGGAAGAAGGTCTTCATTCCTCCGCAGTCATTTGGTTTGGTTCCTGAAATAACGCCGGTTGGCTCTCAAGGAGCAGGGCTTTTTAGCTCGAACGGGAACATGTTTGATGTAGGATGTCTGTTTGCTTGGCTGGCAGTGGTCCCCAGGTCTGCACTCTCTGCATTCTGGGTGCAGAGGATAACGCTTTTTTTACCCTGATGTGCACTTGGGACACACCAGAGACAGGCAAAGTGGGCAATTGCTTTGAGTGGCAGATCGGTAGAGGAGGGAAAGAGTGTGAAAATGCTGAGCTAGTGTAAAGGAAGGTGACAGGCACACAAGAAACAAAAATAGTAGTTAGAGTTCATAGCTGTTGTTTCATACTGATGTGTATCTTTGACCTCTTTCACCTCTCTCTGTTCCTGTGTCCCCACAAATAAAGGGGTCTGTAGACAGCTGAGAAAGCTGTTTTTGATGCAAAGCTTTTTGGTATTGCTGAACTGAAGGGAAGGTGATAGCTGAGGATGTGGCTGAAGCTAACCGTATCAGTTTACTCTTTTCTGTATTACAGTCAAACCCTGATGTTAGTGAGAAGCAAATCCAGTGGGTTTGGGTTATGTAGGTTTTGCACATTGGGCAATGTCAGTAGAGCAAAATGAAAAAAGCAGAGACTAGAAAATAGTCCTTTTTAGAGAAAAAAGTGTTATTTTTTATGTCATTTCCCTGCCCTATCCAGGACCAGGAAAGCTCTTTCCCCAGAGTACTTTCTGTTCAGAGGCTCTCTCCTAGATGGTGCTTCCTAGATGGTAAGTGCATCTCCCATCTCTTGTGCCTAGCATGCTGCTTGCTTCTGGTGTGCATGTGAAGGATAGCGCATCTGAGAGTATTACTATGGAGGGGTAACGGTTCCTTCTTGTTACGCTGAGCAGGTAAAAAAGGAGCTGAGTGCCCCCCTTTCCCCTCTGAAAAATGAAACAGGCCTTTCATCTAGCAATCAAAATGTCTGCTGTAGCTTTGTCACCCCAAGGAGACATGTTCTTCTAAGAGTGGTTAGAGGTTTGGTTTGTTACTGTCTCTGATGTGATGAGCAGCACTTACTGCATGGCATTGCCTGGACTCAGAATACAGCTGGTTGTGGCAACGCGCTGCTGCTGGTAAGGCTGCGTTCTTCACTCTGGTTTCTCTTTAAGTACTATAGCATTTAGGTACTATAGTGTTTAGGTGATGGAAATGTACCTCCGTTTCCCTGTAAGACTGCACTTCATGTAGCTCCCTGGAGAGCCGCGCTTGTATTTGACCCAGTCTTTGTCAATGCAGACGGCTTATCTGGGCTTTACATCAGGCTCCAGAGCACTGGAATTAGCAGCTAAAATGGATGGCATCTGCTTTTGCAAAAGCTTCGGCATGGGGAGACTGAAATTTTTATTCTAAACAAAAACAATTTCTCCTTGGCAATTTATAATCACTCTTTCTTGTCTCTCCTGAGAGAAATTGATAAAAAACTTTTTGAGAATCTGTTTGGTTTTTGGAGAAAGCTGGGTGGGTAGATGCATTCAGTTTTTGTCTTCAGGGATTTGATATTCCCTTGCAGTGCCAAAACCTACAATGCTACATCACTGTGCTCTTGTGTCAAAACTCCAGAATGAATGAATCTGATTTCACTGGCCAAACTAAATGCAAAGCAGAAACAAAAAAATCGCATCTGATGAAGCACATTGCATGTGATAAAATACTTCTGGGTTTAGTAATATAAATTATTTGGGGGTGACAAGATTCATATTAGGTGCTTTATTGAGTGAATCTCCCCTATTTTCATGTGTTTTTCATGAGTAGCATAAATTTTCCTTGAGCGTATTGGTAATTCAGGGTGAATATCTGTGGCCATGCATTTGATTTACAAAGAGCTCCCAAGCATGTTATTGTTCTTTAGATTCAAAATTTGAATTAATCCTGTTAGACCCATCAATTTCATTATATGCTTGCTATACTCTCATTGGAACAATGAAACTTTTTCTGTCACTATTTTGATGTAATCAATTCTTCTTATAAGCCTGAAATCCATTTTATATGTTTTTTTAATATTTATTTGAAGTTAATAATATCAGTGAATAGTGTTTTGTTAAGCCTCACCTTTAAATTCACCATTTAATGGGATAGGAGTATGGACATAATGAATGAATCAGATTATTTTCTTGTGAAACCACTGTGACTTCACTGACACAGAGGTGGTCTTACGTGGTAGTGATGTTAGCTCAGTCCATGCAGTTCTGCTCAGACCGTTTTCTTCACTGCGGCTCTGTTGTTTCTCTGTCTTGCAGCAACTTCTGCTGATCGTTTTTACCGCATTGACAGATCTCAGGTAAATCTTTATTCAGTTACCATTTCTACAGATTTTTTTTTTTTAAAGCTATGTCAAATGCAGCTTAAAATGAATTATCTGCCATTCCTCCTGTGTATACTAAAATGCTACTCACATCCAATGAAAAGCAGAGAAAAAATTCTGGGCCATTTTTTAGTTGATGTAATTCACGTTGTTTCACTGAAGTTTTATATCTGCTGACCATCTGCCTTTCTGTTTACTACCAATCTGATGTACAGATCAGAATTTTCTACATTTGTCATCCTTGTCAAGTCTTGCTAAGGGCATGTGTGTGCCACCAGAGTATTTGAGTTTATCTTTTCACTGATGCTTTTAGTCACCAGAAGTCTTGATCCTGTGTGTGTGACATGGAATAGCTATGGAAATTAAGGTGGTGTTACAAGTTGAGAATTATGAACAGAGCTGTATCAAATATTCCCCAGGAACCCCAACACAGTGTGTAGCTCCATTGGATTCAAACCTGTGGTATAGATTTGACAATCTGAATATATTTTCTAAAAGACACTTTGAAAATTTTACAGAGCTTTTGGTGTTTCTGATTTGTAGCCAGAACAGGCCAATTAGTGGCTCAGCATTAAGTGCAAACTGTTGATTTCACACAGTGGTCATTTGTATCTGGTCCCCCTGAGAACTGCGTAAGCTGTTTCTGAATCACATGAACATATGACTGCTTCCTAGCAAAAACAGCTGGTGGTTTAGTTCAAGCAGAAGGAGCTGTGGCTTTAGTTCAGAGGTCCCAGGTTCAGTGTCTGCATGTAGCCACCATGGGACTTCCTTGCACACAGCCATATAAATGCTTTGATGAAGTTGTACCTTAACATTTGGAAAGCAAGGGTGAAGAAGATGCTGCTACAGGTTTAACTGGGCAATGTGACTCTGTTTGGCTTATTCTGCATTTCTTTAATACTTGACTCTGTACAAATGGTAATCTTTCCCTCCTACTCCTTTGCCCTGAGTGATCGTCCCAGCGCACAAACGGTGGGAAGTTTCCTGCTCATTTGCCTACATAGACAGGCCTACTCATACTTGGTGTTTTTTGAAGGACAGTGAGCCTTCAGTGTCAATAACAAAAAAGAGGGACTGAGAAGGAGAGCTTTGGTAACGGAGATGTGAAACCAGAATGTACAAGCAATGGAGGTCTGGGAGAGTACCCTCAAACAATGAAAATTTCTGTCAGCCATCATCAGAGGGCAGGTATTGATCCTCATTTTGAAATGCAAACCTCGGCTTTTTGGGTAGACCTCCACTTTTCAGCTGAATGACACAGAGTCACTGAGTAGCAGCCTTTTAAGTGTTGCTGTGAGTGTGAAGCTCGCTGATTGGGAATCTTGTTTGGCTTGAACTCGATGAAGTATTTATAGGTGACTTCAGTGGCATTGGTTTTAGTGTGTATGTGTGTGCACTTAAATACACAGACAGAGTCCCATGAATGCTCTTCAGAGACCCTGATGTGCACCCAGCTTTCCTATAGCCAGCTGGGTGCTCTGAGAGACCAGTGATGCTGCAGGTTCATTATTTGTTCCTTGTATCACTCCAACAGGAACATTTGCACTTTGTGACGGAAATTTCGCAGGACGAGATTTTTATTCTGGACCCAGAGCTGGTAATGTCACAGCAGGTGGGGACGCCACCAGGAATGCCTGATCTGGTAGTGGAGCAGGCCTCTGGGTGAGTGGTGCTGGGATCTGGCTTTCAACAGCTGTATTAGAGTTGGGCATCTCTTTTCTGGTCCCCTTTTCTGAAGGATTGGGAGATGTGGGAAAGCAGATCTTAGGTGGGGAGCTGGGGACAGGATCAGATGCAGCCATGGTAATGACAGGACGGTGGAATAACGTCTACTCCGCTAGGCATCCTGGAGCACACAGCAGGGCTAATGGACTTTGGCACCTTTCAACCTCCTCACACCCCCGACTGTATCTGCCCCACCATAAAGCTGTATCAATCAAGTTACAAACCCCTTCTCTGTATGGTCAGGGCTCTGATACCACTGTATAAGGCCCTGAAGCCCTTTGTGCCTAAGAATGGTGGTGAAGTGTCTCTGTTTCTTCTCATCCTCTGGGCAGACCAGAAATGCTTCTATTCATCTTTAGGAACAGTCTCGTCTTCATAGTGAATTAAGTTATTTTAACTTGCTATGGGCTGAAAAATGCTGGGAACCAGTAAGCATAAGACAGCTTCAAAGTAGAGCACACGAGGTACTTTTTGAGGGGTGAATGCCTTTCTCTTCCTTCTTCCCTCCCTAGAATATCAGATCGGTGGAACCCTGCGGTTCGAAAGAGGATGCTGAGTGACAGTGGCCTCGGCAAGATTTCCCCACACTACGAGGTACCTGACAAACAAAAGGACGCCAGCCAGACACACATGCTGCAGTAAGAGCCCTCTGCATTTCTCTGCTTGATGATGCACTGTCACCATCACCACAGACAACTCCCAGTGGCTCCTTTAAGCTTAACGAATTGTGCTGACGTGCTGAAATTACAGAAGTCCTTTTGCTTCTTCTCTTTTGCTCCTCCCTTCTGTTTCTTCCTCTTTCTCCATTATTATATGTTCTTGCCTTTGTTTTTTTCCTCTGTGGCACCCTGCACTCTTAAACCTAGATCCAAGTTTCCAAAAGTAAATACATTATTTTGGATGCCTGAAGTTCCAGCTAAGGAATGGCAACTGGTTATGAGAAAGACTGAAGCACTCACCCTTAAGGTAGCTCTGATGCAATGTGACAAAGCAGAAACTTCTACAATTGCTGCTTACTTTCAAAGATGTAGGCAATAGTTTTCATATAAACTTGAACCAGAGATACCATTGTCGGTGTAGGATGACTAAACAGTGGTTTTGTTGCTGATAATTCCCCCATGTAAGAGATTTCTACCACCGCAATCCTGTTTGCCATGTTCAGATTTGTGTAAGAGCATCTCTTATTCTTCTTGCCTATTTCAGAAGTGATTCTCAGCTTTTTGGTCCTTTCACTTTAGATTTTCAAAACCAGCAGTAGATTCATAATTGCTACTGAAGTTTAGACGGGAAGCACCTGTCTGAACTGTGTTACTGGCTTTGAAAAATTCTAGTGTTTGGGGGTTGTTTTTGCCCCCCAAGTATGTAATGTCTAGTTGTGTACATCACTTCTGCTTTACATTTCTGGTTCTACTGTATCTGGATCCCTATGAACGGGTTTTAAAACTTAGTATAGAAAAATTAGAAACAGTGACCATGTGGTCCTAGTTTCAGTTTGTCTTTCTGTCTTGGATGTGTGTGGAAGGCAGCTGCAAGGTGCCTGCTGAGTACAGCTCCAGGGCGGATGCAGTGTGGACAGGAGGCTGCATAGCCATGTGGCTACAAACTGGAAACTTTCCAGCAAAATGGAAACTGCTGGCAGGAGAAGGAGTTGTCATAGTAAGAAAGGGTGACCTGGGTAGCACTGCCAGGAGACACTCACCTGGTCTTCTCCCATTACCCTGAGGGATTCTGGATCAGTTCTTGTTTTTATGCTCTTTGCAATGTGAAGGATGGTGAATTCAGGTTCAGTTTTCCACAGACTGGAATGGCAGGGCCTGAAATTTGGAGCTGGCAAAGCTGGGAGAAAAATGATGCTTAGACACCTTTAGGCAGTGTGGAGAGATGGTGACAACATGTGGACTAACTTCTAATTGATAAGAGGAATGATTTTGTTTACATCAGCGTGACTGGAAATGTTTGCTTAGCTGGAACAATTATGTTTGGTAGATTTATTAATTACAAGCAAAGTCAGTAGCACTGCCAGAGTAAAATGTACCTGTCACTGCCTACTATAAGGAATTGTTTTCTTTATAGCTTCTCTACACTTTAATTGTTTTGGCTGAAATTTTTCATGGTAAGAATTAGTCTTTGACTGATTCTTTCTCTTTTTCTTTTAGTTAAAACTTTAACAAAAAAGTCAGTTGTTTCTAAAGACAAGATTTCTGGGAAATGTGCTGCTCTAAATTACCTTCTTTAAAATAAATAAATCCAGCAGTTGTTTCCTGAGATGTTTTGGTGCTGGTAGTGGAATGAACTTCATTGGAATTAAGTTTTGGAGGCTTGACATTTAATAAAGTGTCACCATAATACCAGGGAGATGCCTTTTGCTGTCTTGAGAAAAGTACCCCTGCGTTTGCCCTGCTGATGAGGTTGCTCCATGCACTTTGGAGACACCTCAGATTCAAGAGTGTTGCTTTCAAAAGTTTCTGTCTGCACATGCTCATGGAGGAGTTATGCCCCTCTGTGCTTAATCCTGGTTGCAGGCCTGCCCACCGGGCTGAGGGAAGGGGGCCTGCACTGCTCACCAGCTGATCTCCAGTAGCAAGGAGAAAAGGGAAGCGGCAGTCGTGGTCAAATGGAGATGGGTCAGGAAAAGGTGTATGGAGGAACAGGGAAAAGAGGTTGCAAGAGCCAAAGGAGTATCAGCAAAAAGGGAGTGTGTGCAGGAAGTTGGGGAGCAGGGTTATGGGATGGGAGCTGGTAATTAGGAGCACAGGGGACATACAGATGTCTGGGAAATCAGAATGGGAATAATGAAAAGGAGGACATGGGGTGCAGATAGGTAAGAGGTGAGTGAGAGAGGTTAGGGGCATGGGGGAAAGGGTCTGTGGCTGTTTCTCTCCAGAATCTGGAGTTCTGGGCTGATGCAGATTATTCATTATACCGGTGGGCAAGCTCTGAAGTATGTTTAGGCACTGCCTCATTTGCTGCCAAGCTGGAAGGTCTATAGTAAATGAGGCGGGGGATTGCAGTGGAGAGAGCAAGGTATTATTACAGTTAAGGCAACTGAATGCTGCTCTGGAGGACTGTCTTCTCCCCTCAGTTTCCCTGACGGAATTTCTGAATGATGCAGATTTACAACAAACTTTTCACAAATGGTCAGTAACAACGGGCTCCTCATTCCGTGCATGTCCACTGTGAAGTAGGATGGGCTCCTGGGAGGCCATTACAAGGAGACTTTGAAAGAGAGTGAAGGGCTGGAAACTGAGAAATGGGCTTTCTGTGTGCCTCAGGTTGTATTACTAAAATTAATGGAAAGTTTGTGCCTGCCTTCCTTCTGACTCTCATTTGCCCAGCTGCAGAATACAGATAATAGTGCAACTTCACCTTAGAGGAGCACAGTGAGGGTAAATTTCATGGTCACAAGAAACTTGGATACAATGGGGAGACTCTGTCAGAGATGCTTAGGAGAAAATTAACCATTTTACATTCTGTGCACAGTTTTGGTAGCGTGGAATAAATAAATCTTGAGGCTGTGCACTGCATATACAAAATACAAAAGGATATCAAGCAGGTCTCTACTTAAACACTGAGGCAAGAGTCCAGTAGAAGAAAGTAGCAGGTGGCAGTGTCATTAAAGGTTGTCAAAATGCTTGAGTGCAGCAGGGCTGGAATATGATGCTCAGATGACATAAGCTCTGGCATTTACAAGCTTCTGGGTGCTTGACTTTGCAACCTAAAAAATCTTTCTAACCTGGCACTTTAAAGAAAAACTTAGAAAGCACTATTATATTTTGGCAGCTGAAGTAGCTCATAGGTTCTTTACAGAGGTTTGTCCCTTCGGAAATTATTTTTCAAATAAAACTTGTGGAAAGGATTTTAGCAAAATTCCCAAAAAGGAATATGGCAGAGCATAGAGGAGACAATTCCTCCTGTACATGGAGTTCTTGTGGATCTTTTAAGAGTCATCAGTGTCCAGTGTTTTACATCTAGTCCAAAATACTGTACAGCACTTCCAGCTCAAAGTGCAATATTTGTCACTTGCACTAGGGCAAGTGACAGGGGACTTGCTGTGAGAGAAAGTGTCATCAGTTGACCCACTGAGGCTGTTTTCTCAATGGTCATTTTTCTCCCAAACAGGAGTTGGGAGTGACCCTCCTCAGATGTTAGGAGCAGATCAGACCAGCTGGTCATAGTATGGCTGCAGGCTGCTTAGAGTGTCTCTGGCATCACTATATATACATATATATATGTGTGTGTATACCTATATATATATATAATCTCTTTAAGATGAAGTAATTATTTCTGAGACGTGAGGAGTGTGGCTAAAAAGACAAAGTGTGCAAATAGAGAGATCCCTTAAATTACTTCAGTCAATGAAAGTAGAGAAGAGAATATGTGATCTAAAATTAATTATGCTTGGTGTTGCTTTTGATCACAAGCTGTTGGGGTAAAGAGTAATTTGAATGTAATGGCTTTGAGACAAGGTCTTTCTGAGAGAAAATTATTTACGCTTTTGTTTTTAATTAGTGAGCTTCATGTTAGTTAATTTTCAGGTGGCTTTTGATTGATGGTATTTTGTGTTTTGCTCCCTTTCTGATGGCTCTTTGATGTGTGACTGATGTGTGGAGTGGGCAGGACATGAAACAGCATCTTGATGCAGTAACCAGGAGCTGGAGCAGATCGTAGCTTAATAGGAACATCAAATTAGTGTGAACGGTGCATACAGAAAACAACGGGAAGACAATTACTTGGACTGCTGGTGCTTGATCTTGAAAAAAGCTAAGTGTTCTGGGCTGACTCCACTGAAACATGTAATTGGACTCTTCCTTTGAACATGAGTGGGTTCATCATCCTGATTTATCCTATGATCAAATGGTGCAGTGAAATGGGGACGACCATTCCCTCATAGCCTGCTGTAAGCATTCATTGTTGGCCATGTATTTCTCTTCCTAGTTATGTGTTTCTCACCCTGCTACGTGATGAGAGCTGGAAAATTAAATAAAATAAAAACCACAGCAGCATACGAAAATGAAAAGGTATTTTTGGTATTTACCTTGGTAGAGGTTTAATCTACATCTTTTAATTGAAGTAATTCATTTTCCCATTGTTTGGGGCAATAACAACCACTCTTCTAGCATCTGTCCAGCTGTGATGGTAATGTGTTTCTAAAGCTGGTAGATGCATTGTCTGAATCGAGTGTATGGCTCCTGAAGGGTGGGTGAAGGTTGGCCAGAATGCCATCTGGTCCTGTCAGGGAGAAGAAGAAAAAATGCCTGTAGGGGCTGGAAGATGGCTGCAGCCCCTTACACTAAATAGACATTAATTAGCTAGTAATACCATCCAGGCACTGCTTTATGAGGCAATAATAACCTAGTTCCTGAGAGGGAGGAAGAAAAAGGTTGAATGCCAAGTGTTTTAACTCAGCCACAAGAATCAGATCATTGCCCAGGAAATCAGTGCGACAGTACAGATGTTACAAGGTGGTTTGGGTTTTGGTTTTTTTTTTTAAGAGAAATCTTTTTGTGGTACAAGGTGAGAAGAGCATCAGGGATGCAAGTTTGCATGTAGAAAGAGGGAATGTTCATCTCGTGAAAGATAAGAAAATATAGAGAGGTCACTCTTAAGATTTGAACATGCTAGGCAGGAGCTCCCTAGTGATAGTGAACCTTTAAAATTTCGAAGGTTGGTGAATACTTGAAAAATTCAAGCGTTCCCCCCAAACTCTTGCATTGGAAAACTCAGCATCAGCTCTTAAATAGGCAGAGTAGTCTACCTTGGTGTGTTTTGATAGCAAAATCTGAATTAGTTTTCTGGTTCAGGTTAGTTCAAGCTGCATTTATAAGATTAAGCCACAAGAGTGAAGTGCGTATGGTTTAACCAGCTATTTGTACACTTGTACAAATTACTTTCCATTGTTTAAAATCCCAGATGAGGCTCCATGAGTACTGATTGCTTTCAACCAAATCTTATTTGAGTGAAGGCATAAATCACCATCTCGCCTTCACTGTACACTCCTATGTAGTCCTTATAATAGAATTAGAGCATAACAAAACGCAGTGTCTGTTTATGCTTGACTCTCCCTTTTCTTTCTCTTCTGTTATCTTAGATGCTTTTACAAATAGCTTGTAAGGCATCACTCTTACTACCTTAAAGGGGAGCATGAGAAAGGTTTGCCTAAAGCAGTTTTCCACCTCTCGCTAGGAAAGTGATATTAAAAAGGAGGGGCGTTAGTGAAAGGAAAGATGTGGGTGGACTCAAAGAAGAGGAAAAGTGATGTAAAGAGAAATGCGAATGATTCAGGGAAAGGTAAACATGGGTTAAATAGGGAAAGTACTTTGAAGAAAGCAAAAAAAAAAAAAAAAAGTAAGAATGTAGCAAATGGATAAGAAATTGTTTTGAGGGAAAGCAAGTTCCCTGAGTGAGACTGAGTGGGAAAAAGTGATGTATCTCAGTGTGGGGTCTGGTCCTGTGTTTTGAAAGCTCTCACTATTGTCAGCGTGATGCAGTCACAATACTTAAAATCTTGTGCGCATTCCAGATAGAAGCTACAATTTATCCACCATTAGGGAATCTTCAGTTGCTGCTGTAAGTCTTCCCCTACCCCCATTTCTGGAGACTTTCTTGACAAAGAAGGCACCTGTTAATTTTTTTTACACTCTAGTGCCCAGATGTGGTAAATAATGAATTTCATGTACTTGATGTTCCTGTTGTGAATTTTAATGCTCTCCATATACTTCAAGATTTTAGCCGCCTTCATTGTTTTTGGAGATTTTCAGTGGGGAAAAAAGGAATAACTATTGGTTTCCTTTGGAATTCTACCTTGAATATACGTGTCTGTGGTTTTGAAAAGATGTATTTCTGCCCTTTCTTATTCCCTTAAAAACTTACAATGTAACAATGAAAATCTAGTGGAATTTTGGCATTGCTTGAATAATTTGTCTTGAAGCTTCATTTCTCGCCATCCAGAAAAAAATTTCAGCCTGACAAACAATAGGAAGGCTCTTAAAAACGGTGGGATTTGGCTGACAAAAAGGAGCGTGATTTCTCTGTGAGATCTCTTATGTTTTTAAAATCAAACCCTTCCAGAAATAGTTTAAATCTCTTTTTTTCTCTGTATAGTCAGTTCAGTACAGAGCTACTCAAAAACAGGATTTATTTTTATTTTGTGGTACAATCATTGAATACAAGAACAATCTGGAGACTGTAGCACTGCAGACAGAAATACTTCCCAGTGAAATTCATACTCTTTCCAGATTGACAGCAAAGAAAAATCTTGTTTAGTGCCCAGTGCTGCTTTGCAGCCTGTGGGATTTCAAAAGTTTCTTTAAGGACAGCTACTGCTGCTGGTATCTGTTACTATTTGGAAGCTAGTTTGAGTGTCCAGCTTTTACAATTTTTCTAGAAGTTGTTTTCTTTTTCCTTCTGGAGCTGCTTATACAGCAACCTCAAGTAAGGCTGTAGATACAGAATATATATGAATTTGTCAAATGACTTGTCATGAAACTTGAAATAAGACTTTTACCTGGATAAACATTAAAGTTAGTTTTGAGCCTCCCCCACATTGTCACTTAATCCATGTCCACTTTTCCCAAGCAATGTCTCTAGTTGTAGTGATGTTCATCCCTGTCATAGCCAGGAGAAGGGACTCCTGGACATGTCTGATTAGTAGATACACCTTGACTCAACTGCAGAAAAAAGGAACACAGTTTAGAGAGGAAAACAATGCTAAAATCACAGGGGATGGAGAGGAATGTTTGCACCAAAATATCTTTTCAAAGACTGGCCCGCATGAGATGGTTTTGGTATACCCTGAGTGTATCACCTACAGACTGTGTAGGTGAGGTAAACATGAGAACAGACGTTCTCAACTCAGGATTCAAGAGGCTTTGTGATACTTCAGCCATGTTGGTACCGTCTCAGGCATGGTTCTGGGCATGGGAAGATCCTGGCATTTTGCTCTGATGTCCGAAGATACAGAAGCAGGACTAGGGAAAGTGTTATCACATACAGTCCCTGCTATGTCAGGGGATGAGCCGTGGCTCTACAGTGATTGCACCCACCAGACCTTAGGGATCTTTGCAAACAGTGAGAATCAGATGGTTCTGGAAACTGTTTAAAATAAACTTTCAGCAACTTCTGGTGTTGCCTTTAAGTGATTGAATACATGGAAAGCCTTATTTAATCACCTCTTCCCCTGTTAATTAGTAGAATTTTTATGTCACTACTGCCAAAGTCTGGCCTTATCTACAGAGAACTGGGGTGTAGAAAAATCATGGTTTTTACTTATTAAAATTTCTGCAACAGTCATTAGTATTTGGTACTTTCACATCCTTCTGGCAACCCCTTTCCCAGTAGTACTGAGCTTTAAGACATCGTCTTTTACTTCTGCTTTTGTTAACCGTAATGGGAAAAGGAAGAAATCAGAATTTGGTTTAGATTTGCATGTGTACGGCCTTACTTGTGTATGTGAATGCAATGCAAATAGTGCTTGTTTTCTTCCAGAATTAAGTCTCCAGCCTTTGCTATTGAGGTGCTGAATTGCTAAGGGGTTTTAACAACAGTAGGCACATCTGATGAGGTGGGTTTGTGTTTCTGCCCCTTCAATATGTGGCAGAAATAGAGTACATCCTGTACTGCATCCCATAGGATGTTTTTTTTTCTCATCAGTACTTATTACCAAATAATTTTATTATTCAGAATGTAGCTCCCCAGAGTGGACTGGGTGGGATTTTAGCTTCCTCTTTTCCCACCCGCCTGCCCCCAAGCCCTCAAAATGAGGGATCTTAATGACTTTTGTAGCATCTCAACACCTGATGAACAGCTGAGGAAATTCACCCTGCTGACAAATTATTTTGGCAGACAGTGACATACAAAACACTCCCACACACCATGAGACTACAGATTGGCTTTTTTAGAGAGATCTTGCTTCTTGACTGGCATCCCACTTTCCAAAAAAGAAATGCAAGCAGTCTAGCTCTCCTCTTCTCCTTGGGGTGATTTCAAGCAACAGAATACACACGTGCTTGACAAAGGGACCTACCTACCCGGATGTTGAAAAAGTCAACTACCACCTAGCTTGAAAATGCTTTCTGAATAATTCCAGTAGATAAGGGGATGACAAAGAGTTTTCCAAGTGGAATGTAAGGTTTTTTTGTTGGAGTGTGTTTAAGGGATGAAATTGATGTTGACAGAGTATAGGTAGCTGAGTGCCTTGGTTTTCTTTCAGTTGTTTACCGTAACAGCTATAAATCTGCTTTCCACTCTCTGGCTGATAGCCAAGGCAGAAGTAATAGAGTCCTTTCATTTTTCCTTTTCTCTTGTTACAAGTCTTTCTTTTCCCCTTTTTTTCCCTTTGCTTCCATCCTTGCCTTGCTTACATCAGCCCCTGGATTGAGAAGCAGAATCTGCACTGAAAAGTAAAGCAGCTCTGCAGCAAAGAAGGCAGGGGAACATATCAAGACAGTTACTTCTTGTACCATTGTTTTTCATTTGGCTGGGCAAAAGAAAATGACATCTGATCATTTGATCTTTAGGGCCTACTGCTTTCCTGCAAGCATCAGGCACGTGGTAACTGCACCTGGCAAGAAAAAGGTAGATGAGAGAGTAGAGCTGACGATGCCACTGTAGAATGTAAATATTCCTCTCTTCAGCTTTATGGAGTGGAAATAGCAGACCCATGGCCCCCAGTGGCATTAAAGGCATGGGAAGAGGGGCTAGCTAGGTTTATCAGTGTGATATAGGATGATTGGCAGCCTGTATTCTTCTGGGCTTGCTTTAAGCACTGTTATAAATATAGGGTGAATATCCTCTAGCACAGCAGGCTTCCAGTCCAATAAAAGCTGGAAAAGAAGTGAAGCTTGTAGTTTTAGGTAGTATGTGTCTGTATTCGTGTGTACTTGTTACTTATTTGTAAAAGTTGAAGTAAGACAAAAAAAAAACCCATCCTGGTCCTAGTTTTCTAAGCATTGCACAGGAATAGCAAGCCTGTGTCCATGTGCTCTGTCCCTGCCATAAGGAGCTGCCATCTGCTCGGAGAGGAGACTGGTTCTTAATGTGCTCTCACTCAGTACCAAGCTGTCTTATCAAAGCCATAACTAATAAGCTTCAGGGGACAGGTACGAAACACAGTCCTGTACATGTGTAACACACACATTAGAATACATAGTGTGTCCAAGCTTTCACACTAGGACATCTCATAATATGCATTCAGACTGTATTTATGGATACCCCGTTCATATTCCTAAATTCTGGTTTAACAGACTTGCAAAGAGAATAGAAATGTAGTTTGGTAAAATAACTGCTCTGGACTATCACACAGAAGTACTACTTTGCCTGAGTTGACAATGTTAAACTCCAAAAAGTCAAACCTTTGCTAACTTTCTCTAATTCTTCAGGTATCTGCATGTTCAGCTTTCAGCTCTGGCTGGAAACTGGAAAGTGACAAAATACCATGCAACAAAAAGCTAGAGACAAAGCATAGTCATGTGAAAATAGGTCATCTTTTGAGGTTTGCAATTTAGTATTTTAGACCCACAAAGTTCAGCGTGTTTGGATGAGTCTGGGAGCAATATCTTGACATGAGCCTTCACCTGACTCCTTGAATGAAAAGTGAGGTTTTTCACTAGGGCTGCTTGAAAAGTATATTGGTGAGCTGTTTTTGCTTGGTGGAGACGTGCATGAAAGAGGTTTATTTCTTCTGGAAAATGTTGCTTGAAACAGAAAGGACCTGTGAATGTGGGCTGGATTTAGTGTGCTTGGCTGGGGAGAAATTCTCCGGTTCACCTGGGAACTGCTGAGGGACAGGGAGCACGTTCCCCAAGCTGTGTGTCTTGGCATGGCTGCTCTGCAGGGAGCTGCCCTTGCCCTTCCATGTCTAGGGTGCCTGTCCTAGTCCCCTGGCTGTGGACTTATATGTCAGGGTGTAGAAGGTGCTGTGTCTTCTTAAAATGCCTGCCAAAGGATTTCTCAGGTAAGAGGAAAATCTTCTGAAAGCTTAAAAGCATTCAAATGTGGAGGGAGAAAAGTTGTCCCTGCTTGCCTGCTGCTCCTCTGCGCTGGGAAAGGAACACTAAAACCCACAGCTTTGTCTTGGTAGCTGCGTTTAGCAGTTCTGGCACAGAGGCGTGTGCATGGGAGGGAAGTACATGAGGAGCAGGGCCGTAACACATAGCCTTGCTGAGGTTTCTGGCAGTGTTTGCCGCCCACGGGCAAGCATGGACAGATGGACCTGGCTAAATTATGCCAAGAGCTGAAATCAGAGAGCCAGAGGTGGCTTGGAGCCAGTGTAACCCTGACTCCTAGGTTCTTGTTTCTGTGCCAGGCACCTAAAAATGCAGCACAAAACCGTATCTGAAACTCACATTACAAGTTTTATTCTCCATTAATTACTCTATACCTGGAGTGTAAATGGCTCAGAAATTCTGCTCTGCCCTAGGACCTGTGTGTTATGCATATTAGCTGAGGTGATTTTTTTTTTTTTAAAGATGGCAAGCAAGCGAGGGTTGCTTAGTGCTTAGCACTTGTGAAAATCAGGCCACATATTTATGAACATAATTGCAAGAACCTGTTTCTGAGGGATTCCTGTGTTTCAGTCTCTCTTCTCCCAAAACCACTAAAGGCTATTTATCAGGAGTCACTGGTTTGCTTTGTGATAACAAACATGCCACTTAGAGTAGCTTCTAGATTGTTTAGAAACCCAAACTGGCCTAAGACTATTTGGGTGGTGTCTTGAGATACCAAGCAGCTGATGTGCTCCATCTCCATCTAGCCCGAGGGCCAAGTGGGGATGTGACTTCTGAATCAGAGTATACCTGGTGTGCTTGCTGTCATGGCTTTGTCGTTACCAAAATAATTCCTTTCTCTGGGTTAAATAAAAAGTTAGTCATAGCAAAATGATCTCTGGGTTAATCTTTTTCTGGAAAAAGTAAAAGTACACAGATCTGTTGTTGAGGAAAGAGGTCAGATGTTTTGTTACCTGATTGCGCCTAACATCTTTTTTTGCTTTTCATGTAGGATGTTAAGGCAGTATGTACACTCAGCCCCTTTAGTGCCTGTCCCAGGTCTTTTTAATAAAGAGCTGTTTCAAACAGCATCCAGTCCTTTGACGTCCAGTCTGTTGTTTCGCCAAAGTATTACATGGTGTGGCTAGATCTCGCTTTATTTCTTTTTGGGTTAGAGCCACATCAGCTACTGCCTTTCCTTTGCCTTTTACCCCCAAATTCATCAAGCAATTGACAGGTAGGTCAGTGAGGATTTTGAAGATTTAATTCAGATCTGGAAATGGAAGAATAGCATTTCAAAGAAGCTTGTATCAGGCCCTCTTCAAAATGAATGTCTTACATTCCCCTGAGATACTTTGGTGTCATGTGGTGATAAGAGACAGGCCAAGTATTAAAAAAAAACCCCAACAAACAACCCACGATCACCCTACAGTGATCCTGCTGGTCATTTGGAAATACCTTCTTTTTCAAGAAAATAACAAGCCAGCTTTCTTAGGTCATGTTTTGACCTTGATTCCAAGGTAGAACTACCTGTTTCAAGATGAACATGTTAGAACATCTCTCTCTCCTCTTCTTTTTCTTCGTTTTTAAATCAAGGTTAAGCATGTTTGGGTTTACATCTGATTTTGCAATAAAATCTTTTATTCCTGTGTTAAGCGGCAATTCCCAGGCAACTCCTCTGGGTGTCAGTACAACTTCAGGTATAGCTGCATTGTGGTGTTCCAAGCCTTCACTTAAAGCATTCTACAGTGGACAGAGAAATGGTAAGAGAGAAAAAGTTAGACAGTAATGAGAAAAGATATGGAACAATATAAGGGACACAGACATGCCTGAGACACAGCAAGGAATACATCTAAGCTGCCCTTGTTTTCCTAAGAAGCTCCAAGGTACGTTCCTGTATGTTGGACTGCTTGTGAACAGCCTGAGGCAATGGTTTACGTGCAGGTAGAGACTGAGGCTGCAGAAGGAAGTTACAGAGATGCTAAAAAAAGTACTGATCTTTGCCTTTAGCAGAATTAGAAAAAATTAGGCTCTCCAGCTTGTTGTTACAGATTAACAGGACATGTCCAAACAGATTTCTGCAAAATAATAAGTAACTTGAATGGAATTTTTTAGATTCAGGGAGCATTGCTGGTCAGCATTTTCCCACGTGTGTGAGACAGTATGGCCATTGTCTATGAGAAATATTTGAGAAGAAAGAATGACAGGAAAGCTGGGATAGTAAAAGCAGAAAGCTTTGCAGAGACTCATAGAATTGCAGAAAAATTTAGGTTGGGAAGGACCTCTGAAGATCATCTAATCCAAACCCCCGTTCAAAATAGGTCCAGTTAGATGAAGTTGTTCAGAGCCTTGTCTGGATGAGTTTTGAATATCTGCAAAGCTGGAGATTCAATAAACTCTCTGTACAACCTGTTCCCCTGTTTGGTCATCCACATAGTGAAAAAGTTTTTCCTAATATCCAATATGAATTTCTCATGTCCTAACTTGTGACTGTTGCTTTTCCTCCTCCTCTTTTTTCAAGCAGACTCTGGTTCGGTCTTCTTTATACCTTCCCATTAGATAGCTGAAGGCAGCAATAAGATTTTCCCTGAGCCTTCTCTTCTTACTAAATGAACCCAGCTCCCTCAGCCTCTCCTCATATGTCTCTCCTCATATGCCCTCACCATTTCTGTGGCTCTTTGCGGATCTCAGTCCAGTTTGTCAACGTCTGTCTTGTTCTCAAGTCTCACAAGTGCTGAGTAGAGGGTAAAAATCACTTCCATCTACCTTATGGCTGTGCTCTTGCAAACACAGCCCAGTATGCCATTGGCCTTCACTGTCACAGGGAACTCTGCTGACTGACGTTCAACTTGTGCTCTGCTAACACCCTGCATCCTTTTCTGCAAAGCTGTTTTCCAGGTGGTAGGCCCCCAGCCTGTCTTGTTGCATGGGTTTATTCCTCCTGAGATGCAGGACTTTGCATTTGCCTTTATTGAACTTGCTAGGTTGCTGCTAGCCCACTTCTCCAGCCTGTCAAGGTCACTCTGAATTGGGCATGTGTAGGGTCAAAGTGGAAGTGTGTGGGAGCTCTCGGTAATTCTTAGGCTTTTATTTTTCATCAAGTGCTGTGGCAGAAAATGGTGATGCCCAGGCTGAGCATTATCTTTAACTCTTATTGGGCGCCTCCGAGTAGGAGATGCTGAGAGCTCAGGGAAAAAAGCAGTTCTGCCTTTCTGCCAGTAAGATACGAGGCACTGTCTGCAGCTGGGGCTGCAGGGGACTCGCCAGTCCCAGAGGTATTGATGCAGAATGCTGAATGACAGGGGTTCCTCACCTTTCTTTTAAAAATACTTCATGTGCTAAAAATTTTCTTCTATTACAATCAGAGAATATAGGAATAAATCCCAATAGAGATGCCACTTTCGGTCCTGAAGAGATGTACACACAAAATGAGAAGGAATGGGTTTAATCTGAAAGCTCTTTCCCTTCCCTGGTCACAGGCAGCTATTGTCAGACTGAATTAGAAAGTTTGCAGAAATACATTGCTTAAGCAGGGAAAAAGGGGAACGGTCATAAAAACCAGCAGAATTGCTGCACACAGATTGTTATTTGGCCTTTAAATTGTAAATGGCTGGTTTTAAATAGGCCTGGTGCAGATGGTTTCTGCTACAGGTTTATTGATTAAAATAGCTGCTTTACATCAGCTCCGGGTTTGTTTCTCCAGAGGCTTTTGTCTTCATGAATAATGTACCCATTTGCTGAAATTTTGTTAGAATTCATCTGCTGGAGGCTGGCTGTATTTCTTTAGGTTCCTAAGCCTCAGTTGACTATGCTCGAAATTGTGACAGTCCCTGCCCTTCCCTCCTTAGAAATGAATATTCCCTCTTCCACCCTTCCAGTGCTGAATAAATCTAGTGCTTGCACATTGGAGAGTGCACTTGGAAACAGCTGTGAGTGTTTGGCTCTTTGGGGAAGGCTTGTATGATACTGAAGGCTGTTGTGGCTATACTGGGGATTAGATTTTTGCCAGCAATTGATCCAAAGCCTGTAAGAGTGAGTGGAAAAATTCCAGTGAGCTTTGGATCAGACCATTAACTCTGAGGCACAGTGCTGTTTTAGGTGGGCATGTCTCATGCCTTCAGTATCATAAGTCTTCCAATTTGCTGGAAGCACCTAGTGAATGTATGAGTAGGGTTTTTTTACATTATTATTCAGGCTATTTTATGCATTTCTAAATGTGTGTTCCTCATTTCTTGGGAGATCCTTGTGCATTTGGTGTTAGGCACAAAAGGTACTGCTTTGCTTGCATAAGGAATGGTAGAACAGGCAACGTGCAGCTTTCCCTTGCAGACTGAGGCTTGCAAGTGCTGTTACCTCTTCTGAGTAGAGCTTGCCACTCTGCAACAGGAGGAGAACACTACTACAGGACCTGTAGCGAAAGGAGGGGTATGAACAGCATGGAAAGCAAATGGAGGTGATAACATACTTTCCCTCCTCCTCCCTTCTGATCCCCTTCCCTATCGTCATAGTAGTATTTCTCTTGCCTTTAACTAGTCACTACAGCAATAGCTCTTCATAAAGCATCCATCAAATCAGGGCAGGGGAAAAGTCAGATTAATGCCTTTGGTGAAAATATTTTAAATTGGGCTTCCCTTTCACACTTATGCATGGGAAAAGAGCATTGTTGGTGGAAGAGCTAATTTAATCTCATGATTCTGGAAATGTAGCCATTCATAGACAATCTGGCCTGTCTTTACTCTCTTGGGAGCAGGGGGGGTGGGTGATGAGCCTTTCTTTCTACAATTTTACACCAAGATAAAACCAGAAACAAGTAACAGTTAATATGAAAAATAAGTGATTCCATTCTGAAATGGCCAAGAACAGGATATTGCAGTGCCTGAACCTTTTTCTGAAGGTTTTGGGTGTTTGTTTTGTTTTGTTTAAGCAAATTAAAATCTCTTCAAGATTTCATTTGGCAAAGTGTTTTGACCAAGGTGGGACCACAGATCTTGATGGTATATTAGTTCTTCTGAAGTATCTCTGACTTGTCTCTTTTTTTTAAGGCATAGAGGTTGTGGGAATGATAACTTGCTTCTTTGACAAACACACAGCTAGAATCACACTCTGAGGGCAGCTGACAGGCTGCTAGATAGATGGTTACTGTGTGGATGTTAGCAGCAGCTGAGAATCTTCCCTTCTCAGGACACCCGTCTGGTGACCAGTGCTGCCACAGTATATCCCTCACACTTCTGGCAGACCTGAGAGAAAGATGTGTGACCGGAAATATGAGCATCCACTGGATTTTTTTGCTGTCAGGAAAGCCCCCTGTGGCTGAGGAGTGAGTGTATGTGGTTTAGAGCAGGTCATTAGACTTTCTTTCTTTCCTCCCTTAGAGCCTATCATAAGCATGGGGTAGACCAGACAGTGCATAAAATGCCCAACACTATTAGTGTGGACTTTCCAGCAGCATCACTTCCTTACGTTTTAGTTACAAGCAAGACTCCGCTTGGTGTATTTAGGCCAGTACTTGAACGGTTTGGAAAACCTCCCCCCTGCTAAAATGTATGGCCTGAAATTGTAGGAGAATGTTGTAAGTCCTGTCCACTCTTTGCCAAAATACTTTATGTCAGTAGTGGAACAAAGGACGCCTAGTTTATTGTGGTTGAACCTTTGGTATCTCCAATGGTGGAAGCTCTCGTTGAGGCTTTCCTGTGGCTGAGATATTCAAAACCTCTCTTTGTGGCTTCACAGCTACGTCAGAAAGTTTGAGCTTATGTTATTGCGTTTCCTTTTAAAAGCAGGAATTGGCTCTCCAACCCCTCTGTTAATGGTGGGTGAAATAAGTCAACAAGCTCAAACTTTATTAGGGTGAGGCAGAGAGGTGCATACGTACACATCAAGATGCTGTGATTTATATAACCCTTGTTTTCTCAGGATACCAGGCTACACAGTTCCAAAAGATGCTTGATGAAGCCTTTCAAATTAAAACACTGCTAGGTGCAACAGTAGTACCTGTTACATTTCTTACTGTTAAACCACTGTTCAAGGCATGCAACAAAGGCACATGGCGGTAGTATTTTGTAAAATACATACTAATTTTGGGCACACTAAATATGCACAAACATTTTTCATCCCTCCCGTCAATGTTTTAATCGAGAAGGTGGTGGTATTGTAATAGTGTCTCTCCTGTTGTTGATGCTTTAAGGAACTAATGACATCTGTTTTACCAGGCATAAAGAAGAGCCAAATTATAGGATAATCTGTGCTGTTTATTTTATTGTTTCACATAAAGATCTGAAAGGTGATGAAACTGTGCAATTAAGAAACAAAACAAAGGAATAAATTCTACTGATGCTGTGGGATACTGCATTAGCAACGGGTGGAGAGTCAGCATACGTCAGCTAAGGAACCTGGCATGACTCCTGCATGTAAAAATATTTTTAAGTACTGAAAAATTTGGACCTCTTGATATGGCCCATTCTGCACTGTTTAACCTTGCAGGAAACACTGTGTTGTTTTGACCTTCAGAAGAGTTTCTGCTGGGGGTTGTGGAGGAAAGCCTGTAACTAACTGGTCAAAGCAGTGGGACAGAGTCCTAGTGATGCCTGCTAATCTTCTGGGTTACCTGCATTCCTACTGTATTTCCACAGACATGGCTGAAGTGCAAGGGCAGAGCTGGCCCCGTTAGCAGCGGAGCAGGATACATGCCTAGGATGTTCAGCAGCAATCAGAGGATTTAATGGGAGTAGAGGATTAATTAATTCTGATCCATACAGACACATTGGCTTCTTGCACAGTCAGAATCTTAATTAGGCAATCACATTTTTTCCTTTCACAGTGACCATTGCTCCAGCTGTGCTGTAACTCTTTCCTCTCTTTCTTTGCAAATCTCTCTCTTTTTTAAAAATAAAAATTTGCATACTTCATTAGGAAAGTTTCCTTCTTTTCTTTCCATCTTTCCTGTTTGCCTCTACATATTTGCATATCTGCTTCTGATGTCCTATAATCCCTCAACCTTCATTTTCAGTCCCCTGTTATGGAATGAGATCATGACTCCTTCCTCAGCTCCTTTATTCCTCTAAATCCAGGGTTTCTAACCCTCCTTTCCGCCCCCCCCTCCAACCCCTAGCTCCTGCTGACTCAGTTAAATATACATGTGCTCTTTTCCTCTTTGTTCCTTCTTTTCCCTTCACCCCTCTGTGGCTGCTTTTCTTATGTCAGCTTTGATCTGTTTGCTGGCAACACTAACGTTTTTAAATCTTTAGTAATTTGTTGTTTTTTGTACCTTGGTGCAAAATTAAATATATCTTGGAAAGGAAGCATGAGTTGTCCCATTCACTGCTGGAACAAACTCCTTGTTACCTGGGTGGGAAGGCTATATATGCAGTCGAAAATCTTTGTTGGGGAAGTGCTGAGGCAATGGTCCAATCCACTCTGTGCTGTCAATCTAGTCTAAATAACCAAGGCACATCCCAGATTTGGCTGTACAGTTAGCCTCAGTTTTGCTAAGCCAAGCTACTGCAGCAAAGAGAAAAATGGAGGGCCCAAACTTTACACCTCTTTATGTTCCTTTGTTGTGGGTGCTGACCAAAAGGATGAGGAGTGCGATCGTGAGTGATGGGAGCTGTGACACAAATCTCTGGAATTCAGTGGGGCCCTTCTGTTCATCAGCAGGGGCACTGAGAGGTCCCTCACGTTTTATAACCCCTCACTCTCTTGGAGTATTATCAGAGGCTTAAGCCAGTGGTTAGGGTATCCTGTAACTCTTGTGTTGCTGCTGTTATGTTGCTTTTTACTGTACTTATATCTGTCCAGACTTTTTTTTGTCTGTTTATGTTGCTTTTGTGAAGATGGCATGAACTGGTATTAATTACGACTAGGGTTTTATGCTCTCCACCACATTGACTCGTGGTAAGAAAAATGTCCACCTTAATGACTGCAAGTTCCTCTGAAGCTATAATATACTCAACCATCCTTTGCTGTGAGGTTTCCTCCTGGCCCACGCTTAATTGTGGTCCTTTCAATAATCTCTGAAGGATCAGGACTTTCTGAACAGTAATGTCAGCTATTTCCAACAGTAACAGTAGTAGATAAGTTCTTTGCCAAGTACCTACAGAAACCCTTGGCATGAGTGCTTAACAGTGCAGCTGCCAGCTGTCTTATGGACATGACTCCATAGAGCCACTCTGGTCTGCAGAACCTGCTCTCTGTCTCTGCCCTTTTCTGCTCTTTTCTTGTCAGATGCCTTCCAGCCCTCCCTTCTAAGTTAGCCCAAGAATAAAACCTTCCAATTCCTCTATATTCTATTCCCCACAGTGACATTGAATCTTATTTGTGGCCTTTCCATACCAAAGATTGACTGGACTTTGTTGTTTTATTCCAGGTCACCGGTCTCTTCAGAAGATCAAGGTAAGATGTGTTTTATAGATACTAATAGCATATTAAAAATGAGACTAAAGACTAGCTGTAAGCGGTGTTTTAACACAGTTGTGGTGGAGAAAAATGGTTTTAAAAAAATGAAACTTTGATGTTGTCCAAACTTTGTTCACCCCTAGACATCAAGTGCTTGTTCATTTAGTTGGGGCTGGCAGAAGTTAAGCCTGTGTTGAGTTATTTGTAAAATGAATCTTGCTCAAGCAAACTGAACTATTGCAAGTGTTTGCAATTTATTCACACAACTGTGTAGGGCTCCACCTATGAAAAATTTTGTGTGGGCTTGAAGGGCGATATATGGTTTTCATGAAGAGGAGCTGATCTCTTATGACTCTTATAGGACAGCACCTTTGTAGCAGAGGAGAGTGGATTGTGTTTAAAGGCTTGAACCCAAGTTATCTTGGGTTAACACTAAAATCAGTTTGGTAGGATGGTGTGGAATTTAGTGCCGCTAGGAGCTTTTACATATAAAAATCTCATGGCTTGAGTAGCAAGAGTTGCAGGTTATGGTAATATACTTGCTCTGAAGGAGACTGAAGGATCTGATCTTTCCCTGTGGACTAAAGAGAGAGTTTGCAGTAACTAGCTGGTTAATAACTATGACCAACTTAGGTGCTTAGAGCTAGGTGGTATAAATATCCCTCTAGAGTACATTAAAGTATGGTTGCATTGGTACTGAAATCTAAAGGCGTACTGCAAGTGAGGTGGTAATTGCACAGGCAGAGTTGCACAAGGAATGGAAAAAAAAAAATTGTGACTGAGAGGGGAAAGTTCATCATGTAGCTCTGAATCTGGAAAATTATTTTGGACCGCAAAAGAAAAAAATACCTATTTTCTTCTGGCATTCAATTTGTATGCACTTACACAATCAGCAAAATTTCTGGACAATACAATAAGTATTATTCAAGAAAGATCCAGATGGGGAATAGTTAGGACTATTGCAAATGGAGTTGTAAGGAGGTCTGAGCCTGGAAGTATGTCGCTGAAGTATGTGTACTTGGAGTGTGGAGTGACGAGTTAGATACCTACCTACATTGTCCTTGACTCCAGTCAAGATCTTTTTAGTCCAGTATAGTGGCTGTCAAACATACCGTCATTAATAAATTCTCTTCTATCTCCTTGACGTGTCATTTCTTAGTAAAGAAAGTTATAAAGAAAGTCATAAAAATGGACAAACATGTCAGACCAAAGATATGTTTAGCCCATCTAGTCCATTCCTAGTGTCTGATAGCAGTGGATCCCCTGACAAATAAGGGCATGAGAATGGCAGAAGTATACAGTTTGTATTTCCTGATGTACCCTATCAACTTCCCGTGATTTACAGCTCATTGACTTTGTGAACCAGCGGCAGTTTTCTTGTTTAATAGCACATCTACTTTTTACCATGACCACAGCTTCTTAATATAAAGTACTGGAGACTTGTAAGAAGTTAACAGTATACCCCATTTGTCCAACCCTCAGAAAAAAATTGAAAACATTTCCTCTAATATACTATTTCAAGACCTGGACTCAAGCTGCTTGTTGGTACATAAGCTTGTTAGTGATAGACTACTCTTGCTTTT
The DNA here is from genome assembly GCF_965638725.1 of Aptenodytes patagonicus. Lineage (NCBI taxonomy): Eukaryota > Metazoa > Chordata > Aves > Sphenisciformes > Spheniscidae > Aptenodytes > Aptenodytes patagonicus. The sequence continues at coordinate 65,905,814 of NC_134949.1, forward strand.
TCATTTCACTTGCATTTATTCTATTGCTCCATTTTTATCTATTAATGGAGCAACAGACAGTGTAAATGTATTTCCTTGTATATCTTTACACTTTAGTGTTTCCTGCTGTCATAATACTTTCCTTCTTTCCACTGTTTTTATACTGTTCTAGTTCTTCACAAAATCTTCCTGCTTGCCGTCTACCATCTGCTGCCAGGGTCTGGCTTTTCAGGTTTGATAAACATCTCTGAATAGCCCCTTCCTTCCCTTTCTTCCCTTTCTCCCATAAGAAACCTCCTCTCAAATGCAAATTGAAGGGCCTATGTTCCCTGGACCAATTAGTGACGTGATAGTGCTAGTTATTAGAAGTTTTGCGTGGAGTATCTAACTAGATTTGTCATCAATGTAAATATGTAGGAGCTTCTCTCAAACACAAAAGATTTCACATGCCCCAGTGACTTTTCAGAAAGAGAGGTCCAATACTTGGATTTCCTCTCTCCCACTATGCCACATACAGACCATGGTAAACAACCACAGTACTAGAAGGAAAACATGACAGAAGTGCTGTAGCACAAGCTGTTTTGAGCCTAGGTCCTTCTCGGCCCACTTTATGCATGCGTGGAAGCGTGTAAAATTAGTCTTGGGTCTGAAATCTCTTATCTAAACAAAAAAGGGAGGGTCCAGGACAGAGCTGAAAACTTATCTCTGAGTTTCCTGTCTTTTATGGTGTTTATGCAGACCTCTCCTGGTATATTTCTTTTTCTTGGAGTAGGTATCCAGGAGTCAGTTTTGAGACTCTCATTTTCACTAATAATCAGTACTCAACTGTGTGCCTATTCAAGATGTTAAACATTCATACGTAGTTTTATAAGGCAATAATGCTTTGGGGTGCACAATGGGGCAAGATCCAACTGTAGAATAACCTACCCTCACTGGCATCACTCTATGTCCTGTGTTTCAGCTGCTCTTCCCTATTGTGGGGCACTTTTCTAGTGCTGATTTTCTGATGACATGATGTGTTGGCCATTACTGAGAAAAGGTGCTTTTCTCATTTGTGTTGGATCTTTTGCTTTAACTTCCCATTTGGTTCCTGATCTTTGTTTTCTCTTCTTTGATCTTCAGTCCTCATTTTTTCTTCTACTGTTTCTCTGTGTTTGTTTCTTTCCATCATTCTTGTCTCCCTTTTCAAATGTCTCTTTCCCCTTGACCATGAGGTTGCATTCTGCATAGGTTCTTGCATTGTGCTCCTCACTTTGGCTTCTGAATGTCCTGCCTCTCCTCAGCATGGACTGCCCACTTCAAGCATTAGTTGCAAGCAGTAGCTGTAGCATCTGTAGTGTAGCAACAGAGTTGCTACCAGAATTAGCATCTAATGTGAGTGGCACTTCCATTAGTCCCTGACAGGACAATGCATTATGCTGTCTTGAAGAGAGGGTGAGGATAAAGCACCATCTGTCTGCGATTGGGCATCTACTGAACAATTGTAACAGCACACAATGCTCCTTGTTGTGCACACGTGTTAAAGGCACCTTTATCAGATACAAAACAGAGACATTTTAATTGGCATAGAAAGGGAAACAGTACTGCTAGAAAATCCCAAACTTCAAAAGAAAAAAAAACAAACCTCTTAAAGATTTTAGAAGGTTTGTGTCTTTGTTCTTGGTACAGGTAGTTAGGAAATACATAACTAAAGAGTGAAATCCATCATCATCTTTCCTTTTCCTTTTTTTTTTTAAATTAAAAAAACCCCAAACCACAAAAAGAGCAGACAAAACTCCTAACCCCCAAATTCCCTAACTGACTGACAAAGTGGAACAAGCTAAGTAAATACCAAAGCATAGTAGTTTAGACAGGGGATTAGGGTGATGGCTGTGAAGAATGAAATGGAAGGGCTACCTGTTCAGTCAGGTGGGCCCTGGTGCAGTTACATGCCCTGCAGCCTTGGAGGACAATGGTCTTTCTTTGGGTGTTGGGACTAGCTGAAAATCAACAATGGGCAAGTGGCAGGGCCACAGAAGACCTGGTGGATGTCATGAGGGAGGGGACAGGCAGCTCCCCTGTTAGTGAATGGTACCACCTGCTGTATTTTCACTCTATAAAAATCCTGGTCCTATGCTCAGGAGGCCTGAAGCTGTTGGAGGTTATTGAAAGAAACCATAACCATTGTTTCTAGATCAGGTATGGTACTGTGATGGGAATGCAGACTTCTAATGCGTTGCCTGGCCAGTACACAGTCATTCCCTGATTATCGTTGGGTGAATGGTTGAGGTTTACCAAACCCTTCCTTCATCCAACACCTTTCAGTACTGCACTGTACACTGTATGTATGCTAGATCATGCCCTGCCCACTCTTATTCACAGCCGGCCTGCAGAAATCTGTCTACAAATATTCCAATGCTAATGCATTGAATAATATTCTTATATTTTACATTACCTTTGGTCTAGCTTCATCTGGGTTATCTTTACCATTCTTTGGTTACCCTGTGTAACTGAGTTGGCTGTTCTTCATCATCACCTGAGCAACTGAGGAAAATGCTCTTAAAAAGAGTAGAATGAATTCCATTTCCATTTCAGTCTTCTGAAAAAAAAATACCAGCAAACTCTAGTGGTGTGTGGACATTGGCATATTATTTTTCTAATGGCAACTTGGAGCTGATGCAGCTCAATATTTGTTTGCCTAACTTCAAAGAGAGGAACCTTGCCTTTGATGGAACTACTCAAAGTTTTAAACAGCTGTACTAATGCATCTCAAGTAGCAGTCAACCTCAATGCTCAGTCCTTATGCATCTGAGTTGCATTCTAATCTGGAGACAGGAGGTTCCAAATATTTATGTCTCTGGTCTCTTGCTCTTCTTGCTTCTCTATTAACTCATGAAACTGTTTTTTTTTGCCTTGTTTGCTTCTAGCAGGCATGCTTTTTTGCTGCATCAACATAATTTCTAGCAAGCTTTGCTGGGATTAAGCTCAGTTGTTGTTTGCATTCTTTTTTTTCCTGCAATAGGTTCCAAATTCATGAGGGAATAGGGGACAACTGAGAAATTAAGAGGCAAATATATTCAAAAGAGAAGTTCTGGAGACAGTTGGTTATTACATCATCATAATATGGTACAAAGGGTGAAGATGAAGGATTGATATTTCTGCTTGGAAAGATGAATGGCAACACTCAAAGATCTTTCAGATTCTGGCAGGTGGTGGTTCCATGATGATACTTAAAGTAATGCAGTCTGGATATCCCATCCTTAGGAGGGACTTGTGCAGAGCCAGGAGTGCATTAGAAGTGAAGTGTGTTTAAATGATGACCTTCAAATTAGTCTCTATTAGATGTTTTCCACAGGGATTGCTTGGCCCAGGTTCAAACTGGAAGCTTGGGGTGGGAGGTGTAATTCTGTCTCTAGATATCCCTCTGGATGGAGAGAGCTGCTGTATGAATTATAAGGAAGGGAGTGATCAAGTGTGTGCATGGAAGGCAGTGGCAGCTCCATCCTATACAGCAAAATGCTTTGCTATACAGTATCTGCTCCTGCCTTGGAGGCAGAATGTGCTGTGCCTTACGGTATTTGCTCCAGTGCTGTCTGCTCCGTTAAAGAGAGGAGGTCTGAACCGTGCAAGGAGGAAGATGGCTGTAGGAGCCCCAGAAAAGAGCACAAGAGCTGAGAACACTTCCTGGGACCTCCAATACATGGGATTTCCTGTTGTCCCTGGTGGCCTGTGGGAACGTGGACTTCACTCTCTCAACCTCCTTTCTTCCTTCTGAAGCCACTGCCCACTAGTCTTGCTAGTCGTAGTCTGCAAAGGGATGTTCTCCTCGAGAGTTTTTTAAGCATCCTGCCATTCTGAATAAAAGGACGAGCAGGGAATTACAGGTGAACCCAAATGTCTCAGTGCTGGTAGAATTTAAAAAAAAAAAATGCACCTCTGTTTTGTACACCAGATTCCTTCAAAAGACAGAGTGATGGTTTCGTGCAGCTCCAGCTGAGAAGCTATATTCTTCAGGGTGATGTTGCAGCCATTTACCTAGCAACAAATTGAGATGTCTTGGAATGCTTTCTTTGAACAAATCAAAGACAGTACAGTGGGGGGGCTCCTGACTGCAGGTATTTATTTTGATTAATTAGCCACTTTGGGAAGAAAGCCCTCCTGGATAGCGTTTTGAAAGTATGTCTGTGGCCAGCTGAGCCAACAGTTGCCTGGGGATCTGCTCTGAGTTTGTTCATTTACTTCTCAGCTCAGCTGAGGCTGGTGTCGATGCAGAGCTGTGGTACCTGTAGGAAGAGAAAGCATTCTGTCAAAGCACTTCTCTAGGGCTGAGGGGGATCCTCTCTGCCCAAAACCTTTAAAAGGTGCCTACACCCTACCTCTCATCACATCTAAGCAGGCTGAGGGGTCAGTAGGCAGCTGGGAGGAAGAGGTCTGGCAGATGTGGGCATCTGAATGAGTAATAGAGGAAAACTGGGAAACGTTTCTTTCCAGATGGCCACTGCCATTATCCCTTTTCCCTCAGGAGGAAGTAGGAGTGTGTTGTCTGAATCAGGGCACCTGTTTTCAAGCAGAGTAACCTTGCAACCTACTTTGCTCCTGTTTTTGTTCCTGATGGAGGCTGCTCATGGTCAGAGAAGAGTGGCAACTTGTTAAAGTAAAACAAGAAAACAATTTGCTCCACCCACCGAAGAATCTGGCCAGCAAATAAATGCTTGAACTGACTTTCAGATTATTTAGTCCTACTGTGAAGCCCTAGCTTATTGAGGAAGTTACTTAGATATTGCCAGGCAAAGGCACTGCAGCCAGCCTTGCAGTGGCAAAAAACTGAAGGGAGTGTGGTAGGAGTGCCTGTGATAGTAATGGTCCACCACGTCAGGGAAGGGGGAGGAACAGTGTGGCCCACAATGTTCCTTTTTTTGCTCTCCTTTTTATTTTTAAAGAAAATATAAATCATTGCTTAATTATTTTACCTAGAATTCGCTTCCTGCCAAAGTAATGCCACTCTATTGATAAAGTGGCTGCATTAGTCAGCCAAAGTCTTCCCTGCCTTGTGTTCTCACTTGATCAGAGACATTTTCCTCCACCCCATTGCTCCTGAAAATGACATTAATCGTTCCTGTCTTGGCTTAAAAACACAAATGGTGGAAGGGAAAAGGAAAGGAAAAAAGTGACGATGTCTGCCAGATGGTACTTAGTTTATCTGCAACTGTCCTTTGGGTTTTTGGACTATTTACAAAGGAAGTCCTTCTTCTTTATGGTCATCCCTTCCTTTTGTAAATCTGAGTTAAACGGTCTTGTAGGAAAAGTTTGGCATTAGGGTCTGAATACTTCCACTCCTAACTATCAACTGCACTCTCAGCTCAGCACCAGTGCCACATAAACAATTCAGGGTGGACTCTAATTGGCATCAAAGTACCTTTAAACTAGTCTGACAGTGCAAATGGAGCCTTAAAGGCAGCTTGAGTGTAATTTACATCTGCTTGAAAGCCTCTTTATCCTTCCAGAGTTGTATGAAGGGACTTCTGTGTAAGTGACAATTTAGCCTTTCTTTTCCTCCAGCAAGCCTGTGTGGTTATTTTTACTTTTTTTTTTCCTCTCTAAACAGTGGTTTGATGCTGTGTGTTGTTTGAATCTAAAATTCTTAAAAGGAAAAGGTTTGTAATGCATATTTATAACCACCTGAGTAACAGATGATTTTTTGCATGTTAAAATTTTTGTCTTATTCCCAAGTTAGGCAAACAGGTGCAGTCAAAACTGTGTCAATTCTGTCCTTTGAATCTGCACAGGATGCAGTGCTTTTGTAACTAAAGGACAAGCCACAAATGTTTAGAAGGGTTTTCTACCTCTTTGTGCAATCCTAGAAATAGATGTTATTGAGGTATGACTTATTCAGAGGGCCAGCATGCTTCAAAAGTGTCTCTCAAGGCACAGGAGAATGTGTGCTTATGCACATGTTTTCCTGTACAGATGGATTAGCTCAAGATGCTGTGTGAAGGCCTTCGTAATATTCCCCTTGCTGGATAGTCATCAGACTGTGTCTGGCTGCTGTTCAGCTGATGTGCTTTCGAGCTTTTGGTTGCAGCAGGTTGCCGCACTGTTGGTTTTCTTGGTCTCTTGGGAGCATTTTGAGCTCTCAGGCTCTTTATTTGGTTTTCTTTCATGGAAGTGGTGCCTCACAGCACTGCTGTCGTGAGCTACCTAGGCTGGTGCCATTGCTCTCGGATTCCCTAAGAAGCCTAAGCCGTTCCCAAAGCTGAAATCCTGTGGGGAAATCTTGTTTACCATCTGTTTCTTTAGGATAGCGGGTAGTGGCAGCGAACAAATACATTTTGGAAAAATCTTAAAAATCAATTACTTTAGCCAGCACAAGAGATACTATGTTTTAGGCAGGAAGCCTCTAAACTGCATGTATTTTTGCTGTCGTGTTTCCATCGTGGTTTGTATACAGTTTTCAGGCTGAGGCAGAACTCCTCTAGCAAGTCCAGGAACCTTTCCCCATTCCCATGCCAGACAGTTCCTTCAGATGTAGACCGCCAGCATCTTCTTTCTCATGGCTGATGTTAGATTAGAAAAAGATGTTGCTGACATATAGGGCTAGACTTTATAAAATGGCTAGTGAGAGACTTTTTTTCTTTAAGCTATAACTGGCGTTTATAAGTTGATGTCTCTTCAGGCTTACAGGCAATCAAGTTCCCCATCAAAATGTCCCTTGTCTAGTTATAATGCAGCCTCTTTCTTGAGCATTGAAATGTGAAACTGGTTCTCTTGGTCTCTTAGCCATCTTTTTGCTGAAGATGTTCCATTTTGATTGCCCAGCACCAAAGTTTAAAAATTGTGCAAAAATACTCTTCTGTTTCGTGCAAGAATTTTTTTCTTTTACTATATGGCAGCTTTAGTTCAATGTGGAGGTAAAAATCAGCATAAAAAGAAAACAAGATGGAGGTTAACACCTGACACACATGTACCCAAGAGTCTTACTATCAAATAGCACTATTAAGCTTTATGTTCAGGCAGATTCCCCAGCAGTACTTTGGGCTGTTTTTACAGGGTTTTCTCATGAAAATGGACATTTTTGCCTGAACACAGCTTTTCCTGTGGACAGTTGTAAGGAAAAATTCAGTCCTGATGGTTATGATAGGACCAAATGTTTGTGTCCTTATCTTGGCGTAAGTTGTGCACCATTATAATAACAGACTCCAAAGTGTGTGTGTCTCCCTTATAGGGGCTTGGTGCAGCTTTTTTGGCCCAACCAGTGAGCCTATAGTCAGGGACCTTTGCCCCATTCTATCGGGAGGAAAATTTGGTTGTGAGAGTCAGACAGCTGTTTGATGTAAAGTCCTTTTTCAGTGGACACAGAAGAAGTGATTTTTCTTGTGGAGAAGTTCAAGCAAGTCTTCATAGCAGACGTTTTGCTTTTGTTGCTTTTATTTTTGCTAGCCTTTTGCCTCTCCTATACCCACACAAAACTTTAACCATTTATTTCTCATTTTTTTCCCAGCATCTAGGGGACCCCTCAACCCAGAAGGCTTAACTTCCGTTTACTTTTTTTCATGGTCTTCAGTGGTTGCTTCCAGTACTTGCAGGTGCATAAAATACATGAAGAATCATTTAATTGCTCCTTCCACTCAGCTTAGCTTCAAAGAGAAATGTTTAAGCATCATCAGCTTTGGTGGGACTTGAGATTGTCTGTAGATCAAAGACCTGCAAGCTCACAGTCATTCCAACAAAGTATTATTAATTTTGTAATTTAATTTCTCAGTTACGTAGACAGTTTGGCATATGTATTTTAAAGTGTTTTTTTTTTTTTTTTCCTGTAACTTTAAAAGCAGGTTAAACATTGGGAAGAGGTAAAGGGTTTGTAAAAGCTCAAATGCAGAGATTTGCAACCTTTCTTCACATGGATCCCTGAAACTTTTCTATGGGACTGGCAGACCCTTCAGAAATGTCAAGTGTATGCGCTGCTCTGTATCTTAGATGCTTGTTTTTCATAGTCATCTTGGAAGGGAAGTAGTCCACAAACCAATTCCCCATGGTGCCCTCCACCCCTTTCACCTGCAGGCCAAGGCTGAAGATCATGGCTAGAGTAGAAAAAAGTCAGTTCTGTACATTTCTGGGTAAGTTATGTTACTGTCAGTTTTTCGTATTAGATTTGATCTTTACTAGATTGTACAAAGCTATTACAAGCAAATTGTTGTTTACAGAGAAAAGAATGTTTTTCTGAATGATAATCTATATGGACCACACTCACTTGAGAGCGTAGCTTTTTGAGTGATTGAAGTAGAAGTTATTATTGATTTCTATAAAACTAGTGGGAAATTAAGAGCGAGGGCTGGTTTTCTTATAATTTGTGTAATGCTGATCTTTTACAGCTCAGAAGAGTCCAGCTGTGTAAAAGCACTCTTCTAGTCAGGGTCAGCTTTTAACTTCTCAACGTGTAAAACAGTAATTACTCTAAATTTCTGACTGAATTTCACAAAGTCTACAACAGCAGTAAAGAGCTGGAAATATTCTGGAAGCTAATGATAGGCCAAGTTAAGTTTAATAACTCTCAAGAAATTTCATTATGTCACCTTCTGCTGCAGCTTCTTCTTCATTATCAGCTCAGCAAGGTTTGAGCGAGGCAGTATTTCGTGAGGTGTTCCTTAAGAGTTCCCCTGAGCAAATCTAGCAGGAGATGGTGGTGGACACTGAGGCTCAAATTCTGGGGGCCCCACACCAAAGCTCTAATGTCTCATATTTTTTATGAGCTGCCTCTAACCAGTAAGAAACATCCAGCACTGAAATGCAGATGGCATATCAATTGCAAGTGCTGAATCGGTGCGTTAGCTGTGTCTTAGAAAGGTTTGGACAGTTGCAGGCACTGCCTGATAAATGAGGTTTCTACAAGGTCCTGATCACTTCAGATCATCAGCTGTCTTACTGTGTCTTTTGAAAGAGCTAAAGATGTTATGATCCCTAATTTTGTTGGAGTTATGGTAGTTGAATTCTGCCATAATTTCCAATGTGCTTAAACGTTGTCATACACTGATCAGATGCATTGTTAGCTTGGTATTTTTTAACCCATGGTAAGATGTATTATTGCAAATAATACTTTGTTCTCACACTGCACTTCATTCATAGATCTCAAAGTGGCTGCATTTTAATCATGGATGTGACAAATCCTTTGTGTGGTACTTATTCTTCAAAACATAGTTTTAAATAATTCTGCTCCCTCCAGTGACAGGTCTTAGACCCTTGCTAAAGAATCGCCTGGAGATGGCAAAAGCTTCAAAATAGTCACACATTTTTATCAGCATTCTCTGTGGCTTAGTTTGTATAGCGGTAGTGGGTGCAAATATGGCGTGGAAAGGGTCAGGTCAGGTGTGCAATCTGACTGGTAAAATCTGGAAGATGTTTATGGTTTATGAATAACTTTTACTCACTTAAAAAGACACATTACTCCTGTACCACTGACAGTGGCAGACTGCAGAACTGTACTGTTCTTTGAGTTTCTTTTTCAGTGAAAGCCAACTCCTCTCACTGACTCACTAATGATTATTTAACTAACTTACTAAATACCCTCCATGTCAACCTACTTCAAACAAAGAACCTTGTAATCCTGATATATTACCTACAAGGGTTTATAAGAATTTTTTTCCCCATGTTCCTTCTGAAAGTGTTTTAGCAGCAAAATTCTGGCACGATGGTAGCCTGGTGCTGAGCCCTGCTTATGTCCTTGGTGTTAAGCTGATCAGCGGCTTTGTGATCAAGAGGGAATTTTCCTGCAGGGCAGACGGGAAGGGGCAGTTGTTGGCTGAGGTCTTCCTTACTCGTGATGCTTCTGAGAATTTTCCTTGCTTTTGAAGTGAGTGAGATGGTAACGATGTTTTCTGCCCCTCTCCTGCTGTTTTCTTTTGACGTGTTGCAGTTGTGGGTCTGTCTTTGTTAGCCCTTACGTTTATGAGGTGTTCTCATGCTGCACCTGTATGTTATACAAAGACCTCCCAAAATTTCTGAGACCATGAGCGTTGCCTGGTCCCAGGAGTATCATACCTTGGAAACCCTTAAAAGGAGGACCCCCCATTTTGTCCTTATTTGGTTGTCCTTCTCGCAGGTGATCAGACATGTCTCCTGGCATCATGCCATTCTGAAGGATCCCCTGTCTGTCTTAGTTTGGCTCTTAATTTAGGTACTGCAAGTTGGAGGTCGTTTTCCCTAGAACTTCTGTAGTCCGTGGAGGGAGATGTGCAACAGGAACTATTGCAGGGATGCCAGGTTGCTTTCTGTGGAGGGTTATTTTCTCTTCTGACCATTCAGGCAGCCCTGTGAGACCTCCTAGGCATCTTGCAGCCTCTGAAGGTACTGGGTACAAATACCTCATTCCTTCCTTATCTGTTTCCCAGTGTTTAATGACTGATTTTGCAGCGCTGTTTTAATGCTGCTGACTTCACATGCAGAACCAGAGAGCAATTGTGATTTAGTAGGTTAGTTTTATGGCTGGGAGACAAAAATGTTTATTGTAACTCAGTGACACTAACATATATTTTTAGAATATGAAATAAAAATAGGTGTTTCCAATAGAAACAGTGGGCACTAACATAGAAATAACGAGTGATACATGCCACAGGAAAGGTATTGTTTTCAGCATGTGTGGATGTACTAGCAGGTGTTTTTCCTGTGTTTCAAGCTACACTAGCTTGCACCATTACCAGAATTCAATGAGCAGCCTTTTTAACATGGCTTTTTTTCTGTTAGCGCATTATCCACTTGTAGCTGTTCAATATTTAATTTATAAGTCAAGTGTGGGGGGTTTTTTGGTTTGTTTGTGTTGGAGTGGGTTTTTTGGTTTTTGTTTTTGTTTGTTTTTTTAAAAATGAGGTTTCTTTTGTAAGTTGGTCTGCAGGGGTGGTTAGAACCTCGTCTCAAAATTTACGCAGTGGAAACTAAAAGTTGCTAGTCTCTAGCAGCTGTTACATACATAGTCTGCATTTCTGGCTGTCAATATCCTAGCAGGTAATTGTTTCTGTCAAGATCCATCACCCTGGGCAGTGATTGACACATTTGCTGACAGTTTCCACAGAGAGGTCAGGGATGGAGCAGGGATGGAGCAGGGGCTGTCCGCAGGGGTGTACCGGTAGAGAGGGTTGAGCTTCGCTGAGAAGGCAGCCTGGGGAGTCTACCACTGTGGCAGACTGAGTGTTTCCTTGTTATGTGGACAGAGCACTTCAGTCTCCAGTCTTGTCAAGCTGTCACCTTTCATCAGCCATAAGTCTGCTTGCTAAATAAATGAAAAAGGTAATAAAACATTTTTATTAGTCATGACAAATGCTTGTCTTAGGAGAAATTGAGAAAATAATGACTTGATTTAAATATTTATTAAATCAAGTAATTTTTGAGGCATCTTTAAGACCTGAAGGTATTTTATGATATGATAAAACAATTGCATAATTCATGTTATATATTACACCAGTGGTGCAGCGTTGCTCAGAAGAAATAAAACCATTCTCACTTCAATGTTTTTAATTTTAAGCTAGCCTGGCATTGCATGTTAACAGCTTTTTTGTCCAATTTATCAGTCTGTTCTCTCTCGTCAATGCCATCTGCTTGCTTGTTTTACCACCTCTTTAACAACCAGGTGACTTTTGCCATCTTCACCCTCCTCCTCAATATGCCCAGCAGTCCCATTTGGGTTTATGGGGTTAGTGTGCTAAGCAATATTCATATGTTTATGTAAATGTGTTCCCTATTCTAAAGAACCTTTCCCCATTTCTAGTTCAATAGCTTCTAAGTCTTCCAGCATCCTGGCTTATAGCACTGAATTATTTTACTGTAGTCTAATCTGCTTGTTATGCCAGCTGGTTTTGTTGATCTGTAATGTATTCCTTTATGTTATAGGTTCTACTCTAGCAAAGCACTTAAAATTAAGTGTGCAGGTAGACTTGGTGAAAAGAATGTGATTAGCTCAAAGCTAAGCACCTGCCTAAATGCTTTGCTGGATTGGAGGCTTAGGAAAGAGAGGAAAAGATTGGTCTAATTATGTTGAATGTGTTTTAGAGCTGCTTTATCCTAATAGCCTTATCACCAGACCAACCTCTGGTTATGGATACTCAACGCAGAAGATTTCTCACAGCTTGCCAGGCTTTTCTTTTCACTTCATAGTTTTCTAGATCTCTCTCCTGGCTCTTCTGAACTATAATCTTAAGCATGGTTTGCATGAGAAAATGTATCTCTGCCTCTTAGGAAGTGACTTCAGGGAAGCCATGTCTTAAAATACTGGATGTAGAAGGCAATGAAAAGCTGGTGTCACCAGTTTGTTTGATTTTCGCATGTGTGAGGAGAGCAAAATATTTATACAAATCCAGACTGCAGTAGCCCACAGAATAAATGTGGCAGTGAGACCAGATTGTTGAAAAAGGAGGAAAAAGATAAAATGAATGACACAAGGATTAAATTCTGCTCTGCTATTAATTTGGGCTGAGCCAGTATTAGAATTATTGGGAAAAAAAAGAAGGATGTAAACCACTGAAATTGAAATCTGAAGAAAATATGTACATGTATTTTTCCAGTTCTAGCTCTTACCTGCTGCTATTTGTCTTTTTCCATTCCTCAAATCTGGATGCCAGATGCCAGAGGGATTTGCAGGACTTAGTTTAACTCATGGTCACTGCAAAACTACCCTAAATCCAATGTTACAAGAATTGCTGCTACTGCTTTCCCGAGTCAGAACTTAGCTGGACTGGGTTTTTGCTTTTCCCACTGCTGCATGGCCAGGGCGTAAGGCATTGCCAAGACCAGAAAGCCATGCACAACCCCAGGTGTTTTCAAGGAAAGGGTCATTTGAGTTGTCTTTGCACGCCCTTCTTCTGCAGTGTTTAGCCTGGATGTGTTGTTTCTAAGCCGTAACAAGCTCCTCATGGAATTCACACTGTGCAGGTTCCTGTGTGTTATTTTTCAGAGGCAAGGCTGTACTATGGTTTTCTTTCCCCTTTGTTCCTCCCTACATGAGTTTTTGGCATCTTCATCGAGGATGGTACTTGAGCAAATGCTTAACTTGATTGCGCTGCCTAGACTCGAAGATAGAAATGGGCTTAGGCACTCTTGAAAAAGTATGAACTGAGGCAGATGTTTAATGCTTTCTAAGATACAAACCAAGTAAGTGCTTTCTCAGAAAGATTATTCATAATTGTTTTTTACTATATATATCATGATAGGGAGAAGGAGGAAAAAAGGAGGAAATAGCCGCATAGCAGTAGATTTCTAGCAGCTTCTCATGTTTGTGGTTACTTGTCACCACGGTGTTTTTAGCTGAATGCAGCCTTATACATAGGGCAGTACAGAGTACCAGGCTTTTGCCTTCCTCCTTCTTTTTAACGGGCGTGGGGCAGACAGTAGCGGCTAGTGAGCAGCTCCTGGCTCTGTGCACAGCTATGTCCTGCCTTGCTATGAGCCTTTGTTCACTTTGCCTCTCTTTGTCTCTCTTTCCTTCTGTGTCTGTTTAAATTAGAAAGGCTAAAAAGGTGGGGACTGGCTCCTGCTCTGTGTTTGATCCTGCCTGCCAAACCTGGAGGACTTGCTGCCCACTGGCATGTCAAAATGTTTTTGTAATACAAAAAAATTATTAAGAAACTTCTATTTTGCCACCTAATCATCTGCACCTTGAGATTCTCAGTGTATTTGAGACTGACTGACCACTCCACCATCAGTATGAATAAAGCCTGAGAGGTCTGAGGATGCTTTCAGGTTCTCTGTGTTTGACATTCATAGAATCATAGAATCATTAAGGTTGGAAAAGACCTCTAAGATCATCGAGTCCAACCGTCAACCCAACACCACCATGCCCACTAAACCATGTCCCTAAGCACCGCATCTACATGTCTTTTAAATACTTCCAGGGATGGTGACTCAACCACTTCCCTGGGCAGCCTGTTCCAACGTTTAACCACTCTTTCAGTAAAGAAATTTTTCCTCACGTCCAATCTAAACCTCCCCTGGCGCAACTTGAGGCCATTTCCTCTTGTCCTATCGCTAGTTACTTGGGAGAAGAGACCGACACCCACCTCGCTACAACCTCCTTTCAGGTAGTTGTAGAGCACGATGAGGTCTCCCCTCAGCCTCCTTTTCTCCAGGCTATTGACATTCTCCAGGCTCTCAGACACTGATGGTCTTCAGTGAAGGCTCAGGTGCCAGAGACTTGGGCCTACCCTGTGGACGCTGTTGAAAGGTCCCTGAAGTGTCTCAAGGCAAAAATTCAGATAGAAGCATGCAGTTCCAGGGCAGCATTGGAAACACTGGCTTGATGTCCCTACAGCTTTCGTGCAACATGGGCGCTCTTCCATTTGCCTGCCAGTGCAGGGTTTGCATTGGTTTTGATAGTATATGAGAATGCAAGTGGATTGAGGCATTGGTCTTAGTTTGCACATACTGTGAGCTATGTTCTCAGCTGTGAGGCTATATGCATAATGCTTTCTGCCTGACATTAGTTTTCTGTTTGTCTTTTCCAGCACTTCTACAGGCAGTCATAGCTGGTGATCTGCTGAAGGTAAGTACAGAGCACTGAGTGTCCACTTTTTCACAGCTTTTTGCAGGTCTGATATTCTGTAAATTTTATCACACCTCTGCTCAAAACATAAATAGACTGCTGTAGGGACTGCTGGCAAGTGCCATTTTACAGCCTTTCCAGGAAACCCTGAATATTAGGGGAACATATCAATCAGGTGAGATGTGAAATTCGAGTGAATAGGATCTGGTGTTAGACAGCACCTTTCAGCCCAGGATTCATAGCGCGCTGCACAGAGCAATGTGTCAGTTACTAACAGGGAAATTACTATACTGGCAAATGCAACACTGAACAGCAGGGTAGTTCTGACACAGCCTTACACAGTAAAGGATATTTTATGGCAGTGAGGTTGGTGGCCAAGCCCCTAGAGTTGCTAAAGACTTCTTAACTTCTACCTAGGCAACCACCAGACCAGGTAGAACAAACCTCAGCTTGTTTTATCATCTGATGGATGTCTCAAAACATGTAGTGTCTTGGTATTGTTAGTTATTGGGAGGAAAAGGCACCAATGTTTTGTGCCCAAAGTCTGAAGTTCCATGTCTGACAGTTATTCAGGCTGTGTTTTTCAGTAGCCAAGTTAGGATTTGAAAACACGCCCTTGAATTTGGGTGAGGACTGTGATTAATGATTGCAATTTTATCTGCGAGAAGCCAAGCTTGGAGCCATTTTAAAAATGGCAGTACTGTTAGGCCAACTCTTTGCCTGCATGTGCCCCTTCTATACCTCCACCCCTGTGCTTGTGGCTGCAGCATCTAGGGAGCAGCCCTTCAAGCAGCAGTCATAAAAATATTGTCCCCTTTCAGCTTCTTGAAAACTTTTTGCCTGAGTTTGCTTTGACAGGGAAACTTCTTGCCTTCTTCACATGTACTGCATCATAAATGATGCTGTCGTGGTTTAACCTCAGTCGGCAACTGAGCACCACACAGCTGCTCACTCACTCCCCCTTGCCTCCAGTGGGATGGGGGAGAGAATCTGAAGAGCAAAAGTGAGAAAACTTATGAGTTGAGATAAAAACAGTTTAATAATTGAAATAAAATAAAATCCTAATAGTAATAATAAGAAGAAGAATATACGAAACAAGTGATGCACAATGCAATTGCTCACCACCTGCTGACCGATGCCCAGCCAGTCCCCGAGCAGCAGCCCCCCGCCAGCTTTCCCCAGTTTATGTACTGAGCGTGACATCACATGGTATGGAATGTCCATTTGGCCAGTTTGGCTGTGCCCCCTCCCAGCTTCTTGTGCACCTCCAGCCTTCTCAGTTGGTAGAGCATGGGAAGCTGCAAAGTCCTTGACTAGTGTAAGCACTGCTTAGCCACAACTAAAACATCGGTGTGTTATCAACTTTGTTCTCGTCCTAAATCCAAAACACAGCACTGTTCCAGCTACTAGGGAGAAAATTAACTCTATCCCAGCCGAAACCAGGACAGATGCCCCACTGTCACAATCCTCTCCCTCTTTTCTGCAGTGATCTGCACTGCAATCCCCCCCGCCAGAGTTTGCAGCATTTCTGAGACCTGGCCGGTTGCTGTTTCCTGCCCGTTCTTACCCCGCATAGTGCTTCCCCCTCTGCCACTCCTGGGTAGGGGGCAGAGAGTGAGAAGGGAGATCTGGGGCAGCTGAACCCCACCTCCCTGCAGATTTTTGTGTTGGAGTTTTCTGGTTTAGTCAGAAAGTGTTTGTTTCCTGTGCTGAGGAAAAATTGGAATATTCAGTAGAGAAGCCAGAATCTTCTATCAAATACATATATTTTAAAATATCCCAACAGCTTCACCAGAAGTGGTTTGCAAGCATTGCTAGCAAGCAACAATTCATCACCGGTACAGTAGCAATGTCTCATTGTTTAGGAAATACAAACTGCTTTTCTTAACCCATATAATTGTTAATACTTCTAGTTTCAGGTATTTTTTCATTGGGGCCTCAAAGCTGGCTTTAAAGTAATATTTTATTTCATTTTATTCCATTTTTGTACTGATCTCCTATGAAAATTAGTAAATAATTTGCCTGCATATTTGTTTTTCTGCTCCTACCATCTTATCCCTCTGTGTGTTTTGTTTTGTTTTGTTTTTTTTCCAGTTCATAGAATGCTGTAAAAAAGGAGCCAATTTGTTAATCCAAGGACCTGATCACTGCTCCTTGTTGCACCATGCTGCCAAGACTGGGCACGGCGAGATTGTGAAATACATCCTGGAGCATGGTGAGTCACAGTGGGCAAAGCCACAGGGAGCTGTACTTCAGCCAAGTGTCAGTCAGGTAAAACACACTGTGCGGCTGGAAGTGCCCTCACTCATCTGTCGTCACCCTCAGCAAAATGTCCACCTGCAGCATGTGTGAGCAGGAGGCTAGGAATGTGGTAGCAATGACAGTGATAGCTCCTGATAAAGGGAAAGTGTGGAAACAAAAATAAAGATGGCTTTTGAGGAGGATGGATGTTTTCACAGTTGCATCAGCTGGGGGGCTGTGAAGAAGCAGTGTGATGCTCTAGTTAGAACCCCTGGCACAGGAATCCTGTAAACTAATTTGTTTTTCAATTAGAGCATATGTTGTAGAAAGCATCTGATCTCCATTAAAACATTTACAGCGATGGAGGGCCCATCCAACCATTGGTATTATTTCAGTATTTAATAACACACTGGTTAGCAATCTGTGCATTTATTTCTAGACTGGATTTGCCTAGCTTCCCTTCCAACCTTCCAATATTGTGTCTCTGTTAGATTCAAGACTACACGATAACAAAAATTTATGATCTCCATTTTATGTTTAAATTTATAGGCTGTGATCATGCCATTTCCCTTTTTTCCTTTCAACTCTTTATCTTTGTCAGTAACAGGACTGCAGGCATGCTTACACAGGCTATGCAGCAGTTTGTGTGTGTACATACGTTTGAGGCAGTCACATTTAGGAGTTTCTGCCTGTTGAACTACTGTAATCTTGTTCATGGGTTGCTGGAGAGTGGTACAGTAATATCGTCACTGCTCTGCACGCAGAGCTAAAGTCCCAGTGATCAGCCTCCTGCACTGTAGGAAACGTTTTCTAGTCCTTTAAGCATTCTTGTAACTCTTCTCTGATCCCTCTTCAAAATATCAATGGCTATTTTGACTTCTGGATGTCAAAATCAACTATATTATTTCAGCAGCAGTGTTAGCACTAAACACAGAGACTGCCTCTGGCAATTGGAATAAGTGTTAGCTAATGCTCGAAAGTTACTGCAGAAATTGTACGGAGAGAAGAAAAAAGTACAACTCATAGGAAAGGAAGAGGCAATAATCCATCTGTTAACATTTGTGTTAATTGGGGTGGGATTTAGCTCGAGCTTGACTCCTAAATTTAGGTGTTTACATATAGGTGTCATATAATCTATGGGTCTAAGTTCCTGTACTGTCAACAGGAACTTAGACTGTTCAACTGACTCAATTAATTTGCTCCTGTATGACTGAGGTACTAGAGGAGACCTGTCCTCTTTCAGTGGCAGATGGAAATGAGGAGGGCATCTTTAATAGCAGCAGACTTCTAGCATGACTAGCTCAAGGGAGACCCTAATCAAAGTAGTCATTGCAGCCCAGCAAGCGATTCAGCTGACAGTTACCTGTGCGCTTCATTCATTTAGCTAAACATAACTACCCAGTGTCATTTGTCCTTAGATATCCAGGACACCTGCATGGGTCTACAAGATAACATAAGGCCTGTAGGAGACCCATACTGGACTGGCCCATACTGGACATACAGGAGACCAAGCAAGCATCCCTGTCATTCCAAATGCATCCCAAGACCTGCCCGTAGGCATATCGAATGGCACAAAATAGCTGTGTGTGGGCAACTGAACTGTGCCCCAGATACCTGACTGAAGGGGTCTGAATTGCTACTGTACTCTTTTATGTAGAGATACCTTCACGTGGGTAGCTAAGTGTAGTTGGCCTTATATCCAAATATTGGCTAGTTTTCTCCCCGATTGTAACAAGTCTTACCAGTGCTAACTCTACCTCCTATTTAACTTCTCTGGATTATCTCATTAGTCACATTGCATATACACGCCTCTGAATTCTGTCGACAGACATAATTTCACTTATTTTTCTTACTGCCTCTGGTCTCTTCTCACAGTGCACATGACCTGTGCCAATTCACTGTCATGGTTGCCTCTCCGGGATTTTTCTTAGGCACATATACCTTAACTTACAGTCTGAGCCAGTTACACTTCCTTTGGTGAAGGTTTAAAATGAGATCATTTAAGCTGGTAAGGATGTGAGCAGGGAATCCATGGGAATTTTTGAAGTGAATAGAGAAATGTGAGGGATTACGGACTGTTAGACAAAGACAAACCAGAAGGTTGAGCAAATGTCAGCTCAGTTCCTCTCTCCCCCCTTTATCCCCAAGGATGTCAGGAAGCTTTTGCAGCTTTCCAGACATATGTCCTCTGGGCTTCTCCAAATGCATTGTTTGTTTAACATTCTCTGGGGATCAGAGAGTGCATGGGACAGTGCTCTAATAGGGGCTTCCTCTCTTCTCCCACCAAGCAATTAATGAAACTCATTTCTACCCTGGGCACTTCTCAGTCACAAATGAGCTCTCTTGCTGAATCATCATCATCATAATGTCCTTGTTTTTCTGTTGCGTTCTCTGGCATCTGGCATCTTCTCAACATTAATTAGTGTATAAGACCCAATCCAACGCTACCAATATCTGAGGCTTTGCCTGTATCTAGCTTCTCATTTCTGCTGATATCCACCCTTGATAAAAATGGGTCTTACTCCTGTTCTAGCAATTACCTCTGCCCAGCCATACTTCCTCTGTAGTTTGTCTGCTTCCCATACATGGCTGGAGATAGTTAATATTTCCAAGAATTCCACTGCAAAATACCCTCCAGCACACAGCACAGAAAACCTGTTATTAATCACACAGGGAAAATCTTCTGAATATCTTTAAAAAACAACAACAAAACCCACCATACCAGGAATTTTAACTGCGTAGTGCGAAACGAGTGGGGTGAATCGAACATGATGCAGGAGTTGGGGAATCCCCCCCTGCCCATAGCACTGGGATTATGAAGGAGAGAAAATGGTGTAGTGATGCTGTGACTGTCCTTTATAGAGATGGCTTTATGCTTTCTGCAAACATGCAGAGGACATTAATGCAAGAGGTTATTCTGTGATCTTGATCAGAATGATTTCAGATGTTAAGGGGAGGAAAATAACCCTTATTAAATTAGAAAAAGCAGAGATGAGTCACACAAGGAGACTGCTGTGCAGTATTGCCAGATACTTAGCAGTGGACTAGCACAAGCCTGGAATAGCAGCTGAAGCACCAATGTAGTAGGTGTCAGAACAACAGCTGCTTACTGCTGCAGAAACAGTTGTGTTGGCTGCTGTTCCTGCAAAACAGTTTCTCTCTATCCCCTGTGCAGGAAGGGCAGATACACAGACCTATATGTTGTTCAAGACTGCCTTCCTAAATCACGGGTCTTTTGCTTGTAGTAGGAGGGTCACCTTTTAAGATCTGTCTGTAGCCGGGCTAAGGAACACTTAGCTTGAAACTGAGGGCCAAACTCAGTAGGTATCAGAACCACATCTGTTTATTGCTTCAGTCAGCAACTGTCTCACACCCTAATGCGTACATATTAGGGAAGAGTTAACTGTTTACTTGCTTAACACAAACAGAATTAGGGAAGACTTAAGAAGCTCCATTAGAAAAAGGACCTCCTAAATCATCAGCTGTATTTGGAATCAGACTTGGGTTGGAGTCTTTATCTGGCATTTCTGAACTATTTATAATTTTAACCAGTATACAAGACATTCCAAGGTTTGCCTTCTCCTTGTCTTCTCCTCTTCTCTAGAGGCTCAAAAGACAAACAAGAATTCTGTAGTTCATCTAGAGTATTTTAATTTTAAACAGAAGAGAGGAAAGAGGTTTACAGTTGCCTTAGGAGTTTGTGGTGGGAACTTCTGATGGAATGGTCAGTCAGTAGAGCATCCCATCCTGAACATATCTGTGACCTCAAACCTCGATGTCCTTGCTCCATTATGTAGCATCCTCTGGTAAAAAAGGTGATGGTTTCATTACTCTTAGCACTGCAAAGTCAACAGTGAAGAGCAATCAGTGAGTTTGGATTTGCATCCTGACCAGATTTAGGAGTTCCAAAGAAGGCTTTTGGAAAGCAAATTTTGCCTTGAGAGAGATGTATGTCAGGGACAAAGTTTGAATAGCCATCAGAAAGCAACACTGAAGGAGAGTGAGTTTGCCTGACATATGCTAGTATGTCTAGATTTGCAGAATGTTTTAGGGTAGTGGACATTTGTGAGGGGCCTAAGCAGAAAACAGCTTAGTTTTTGTAGAAGACACAAGGTATAAAATAGTCTATTTTAATTTGCAAGTTTACCAAACTTAAGGTCAACGTGGCTGGGAGACTGTTACGATGGAAGGCATGCTCCCATAACCTGACTACCCTCTATGTTACAGTGGAAATTCTGAGCTAAAAGATACTAGCAGTAAAAACCAGACACTGTTAATCTTCACATTGGGTAAAAATGAAGAGTGTGGAGTTGGGGGAAGGCTTGAAATAGGTCTGTCTTAGTAGATACTATTCTTTTAAAAATATTTCCTCTTTGAAGGTAAGGAAACAAATCCAGTTTTGTCCCCCACATAACAACCTCAGTCAAGTTATTAGACAAAGAGAGTTTAGACAGATAAACACCCAGAAACGCTGATAATGTCTGACGTTACTGCTTAAAGCAATACCCTTCTTCCCCAGTTCTGTGAAGGACTGGCAGGGGTTAATAGCTGTATGTCTCCTGTGGGTAGCTGTAACCACATCCATTGGAGAGGGCAGGGTGTGCTGCCGGCCTGGAGGCCTTTCGGACTGCATGGTGCTGTATATTTTGGAAATGCCTCTGAAATATGGTCATTTAGTGTCTCTTTTATGTTGTAGTGAGCTCAGCTAAAGGGCAGCTGCTCTTGAGCATCTCCTTCCCTTCCCTTCCCTCCTCCCGTCCCCAGCTCAGGCTGCTTTGCCTCCTGAGAAACTGGAGAGGGGCTTTGGTGGAGTGAAAGTGGGCAGAAGGAGAGAAGGAAAAAAGTTAATAATTCTACACAGACAGTCTATCGGAGATGTTAAGGAAAGAAAGTGATCTCAGCTGGGCTTCCCCTCAGTGCGTCATGCTTTTCAGCTCCTTTCATGCGAACTTATCCCCCCCCATCCCCCTCCCATCTCCATCCTGCCATTCTTTAGCCCCCGAGTTGTTCTCTCTCTTTCTCTCTCTTTTTTTTACTCCCTCCACCTCTCCACACATTTCTATCTTTTGTTTTTATTCCCCCCCCCTGCTGTTTTCCTTGATAGAAATCTCACTCATGCATTTCCCTTCCGGATTTCTATTGGGTTATTTTGTCCTCTCTCTCTCTGCGCCTTGGTCCCCTTTTCTTTCGCTGCCTCTTGTCCTGGAGTAAAACAGCTGCCTCCCCGCTGGGTCAGGATGACAGTGCCGTTAGCTTTCCCAGTGCCAGCCCTTCCCACATCTGTGCAGCTTTTGTCCCAGGGCAGAGGGGGATTTGGAATGGTCGGTTGGCAGCGCCAGGGAGACTGATGTAAAAATGAGGTCCAAAAAAGAGGGGAAAGGGAATTAGGAGGAGGGCGTGAGATGGTTTAAGAGAAGCACAAGTGAAAATAAAATAAAGAAGTAAAGGGCACAGCTCAGGCTGTGTGTGAGTTGGGACATTCCAGCTTCAGAGACAGGCCAGAAAGAATGAAACGAATGAATCCTGGTACCACGTTGTGCTGCTAATCGATTAACCCCAATATCTGGCCCTTACGTATGATGAGGATGGAGTTGGGGCACTCCCATGAAATGCTTTATTTGGGACAGTATCTGGGAGAACACCCTTTGCACACAGGGAGGATGTACGTGGCACCTCCTCAGGTCTGTACTCACAGGCTGCCTTGCTCAGTCCTCAGCACTCAGCTCCTCTGTCCTAGCCTTGCTGTTTCTTCCTACTTAAGACTGGTTTTCCTTCACCCTTGGCTTCCCATCTCCCCAGACCCCCTCTGCCCCAGCTTCTCCTCCCTCTCAGGTCATATTCTTCTAACTTCTCACCATCCTTCCTCCTAATATTTTAACACCTTTTTCCGTTCTCCTCCACTTACCAGGGCAAGTACCTCTATGCCCAATGCAGCCAGCCCAGTCACCCTGTTCTACCTTTGCATCACAACCTTTCTTGTGCCATCCATGAACAGAAATAATAGTTTACTTGGCAGTGTCTTTTCTAACACACTGCAGGCCATTCCTGGTTACCTATCACTGGGATGTGGCATTGCAGCAAGCCATGGAGAATTGCCTCTGTTTTTGAGATAACATGATTTTCTTTTCTCCTGGGAGATGTAAGGGAGTCTTTTTGTTCACCTCTTTTTTTTTTTTTCTTTTTAGTTTCTCAGGCATTATTTTTCTTTCCTCTCAATGAGGGTCCCTGCTTAGCCCCCTGTATCCTTCTTCATACTTATGGGAGCTCAGAGGTCTTGAGTGATTCTTCTTTTTGATGGGGAGGATTGAACACATAACTGCCAAGTGAGGAGATGATGTGTGGCGGTAGAGTCAGGGTGCTGTGCTTTAAAAATTGACAGTGGCTAATGAGTTTGGAGAACTGCCGTGACAGGTATGCAATGCCCTGTGCACTGGGGACTAAGCATGATACTTTTTTGACCACCCCTTTCTCATGATGACAGAAGATGAAGTGAAGGAGCTACCTGCAGGTCCTGAAGCTGAGGCAGCCGGCTGCCCCGATGATACTGCATGTGTATGTTGTAAAAGGAGTGAGGGAGAGCCAGGCTGCTCTGATCCATTTTGACACATACTTAGAGTGAAAGGAGTGTAGAGAGGTTGTGTGTAGGCCTTAGTAAGCAAGTAGTGTGAAATTCCTCAGTTTCAGGTGAGATTTGCTGTAAGCTCTTGAGGACTCTTGAATTTCAAAGTCAAAGTGTGCTGGAGAGAAATATTCATGCACAGGAAGGAAAATTCCTGTAAAGTTTCACTGTTCCCCTTGCTAACTGTCCCATACCATCTGGCACTATGCTCCAGAGCAGCGGAGACAAGAATAATAAGCCAGACTGCAAAGGGAAAAGTTTTTCTCATTTCAAATGCTATCCAGATCCTAGCCTTTCCATATCACTGTAATTCAGTGATGGAATTTGCTGCTATAAACATCTTCCTGTAATGAATATCAAGGACAAAAGAACATTAGCATAAATGCATTATTTTGTCCCACTTAACAAAAATCTTTTCTGTTTTTCTTAATCTTACTTTCCTGATCATTGCTAACCAGTAGCGTACAGGATTTGCATATCAATATAAAGACCGCTGGGAATATTCCACCCCGATCTACATTCTGCATAACGCTATTAAATAGAGTAGCACAGGGATGTCATTCAGAATGGAATTTGGCTAATTTCAACTTCCTAATGACATTTTCCCTCTAGTACTAACAATAGATTTTAACTTGCAATATATCAGGGTTTCTAGTGTATCAGCATTTTCAATGCATTGTACTTATGTGAACCACTTAATTGAGCAAGGTGAAGAGAGAGAAAATAAACTCCATGAATATTCATTCCCAGTATAATTTAGAGGCTGCTACTCCCGGGTGCTGACACTCCAGCAGGGACTCTGCGTTCAGAATTTTGCTAGTGCAAGGGCTTGCACAAGCAAATATTACCTTGAAGGTTGGCATATTTGTGCAAATTGGGCTTTCAGTTGGCTTGTTTTACATATTTGCACAGGGAATCTTCTCCTGGTAGTCATACTCTTCCAGTCATGCAGACAAATGTTATATGACATACCTGACTCTCTTTTGCAGGTCCATCTGAATTACTGGACATGACAGACAGTGAAACGTAAGTACAACCTACCCTGCCCTTCCCATTATGTGCATTAACCTAGCAGACTTCTCTTGTTTTTCAAGTGCAAACTTTCAAATAAAAAAGCTTGTAAAATGGCACATCTTTTAAAAAACAAAAAAGCAAACAAAAGTCCCCCCAAACCCAAACAACTACCTCATTTGTGGTTTTCTGGCCTAAAACAAATGTTTCTTGAACTCCAAAAAGGACTTCCTCTCTATTGCTTCCTATGCCTCCTTAATCTTTCTAGAAGAATACAAGTCCTGCATTGTGCTTTGATGTTTCCAGACTCCAGTTACTGAGGAAGCAACCTGAAGGGTAAATTCCAGAAATCAGGAAATTACTTTTCTTGCTCTACGGCTTTTCTTCAGTGCCTTCTTTATTCATCCAGAGTGCTCTGCCTTAGCTGTCCCAAGTGGCCACAACCTGTGCAGTCGAAGATTTATCTCGAGTAGTTAGAACCTCGATCGCCTCTGTTATTACGAAAAAAAAGACTTTACTTTCCAATTCCCAACTGCTCTACATCTTGTTGTATAATCAAGGTGTCACAAATAGTATATAAGGGAAGCATGAATAATCCTGGGAAGTATATGGAATATATGGGAAGCAAAAGAAACCTTTCTCATAGTGGTTAAACCTACCGTTCCTCATCCCACAGTGCCCTCCTCTGCTAACTGAGAACACCAGAAAGGTTCTGCACAAGGTGCATGTGTGCAGTCCAGGAGTGATGGAGTATGGATGGATTGCCTGTTTCTCTTCAAGCAGTAGCATAGCACAGCCACTGAAATAAAGTGCAAGTGAACATGGCTATGAGGGCTTCCCTTTGCAAAGGTCCCTCTACCACTAACTCTTGAAAATGGGAGGTTCGAGCTGTAACTGGCAGCATGAATTTGTCTTTTGATCCTCAGGGGGAAATCAGATAGTATCCCATTCTGAATCTAGTTCTCATGCAGCAGAGACAGATTCATTACAAGGTTGCCTATTAGTATTTCAACTTGCCCTGTCATGGACTGAGGCTGAAATTCCTTTATGTTCTCTCACTTTCTGGGTAAGTAGGTGCAAGATTTGTCCTACTACATGTATTTCTTGTCATTTGTTATTTTGGAGGTTATGTAATGGCCCTACTCATTGGACACTAGTATTAAGGACACCTTTTCAACCCCCTCAAAGCATACTTTCCTCCTCTTCCTAGGCAAATCTAGATAGATTTCTTTAACCTCGGTACTACAGTCAGTCTCAGAATCCTGTTACATGTAGCCCCATTCTGAGTGAGGAACTCTGCAATAAATCTGCTCCCACTACACAGCCTTCACTTTTGAAAAGCATGTGTTCAAGCTTCCCCAGTAGCTCACCAGTCCGGCAGTGGAAAACAAAAACACAGCTCTTGCTCTCATACATCCAAGAGAGCAAGGTATCAGAACCAGGGCAGCAAGTGCACCAGTCGTGACTTTGATGGGTAGGATTTTTCTAGGATGTGTCCAAGAATGAGGTTGAGGAAAGAAACTGCAGGAAGAAACAAACACTGTTGCTGTTTTGCCTGCTGTGAAATAAGAAGGTGGCTAGTTTGCCTTTGCAGCAGTTAGCAGAACTGGTGGTTGGATGGAAACATGACATTCAGTCCTTTGAATGGATAAAACCTGTGCATGTTTGTTTCCCACCCCTCAGAAGTTCTTCATCTGCTATTTGTGCATTGCAGGCTTTCCTACTGAATCAAAGGATGTAGATGCTAAGGGAGAGAGTGCACATGTCTACCTCTGCCAGCAAGAGGGAACCTCGCAGAAATACAGCATCCTTCTCTGTCTGTCCTCTGCACCTCATACTTCGTAAATGTACATTGGTGTGATGTCTCTCACTGCTGGTTTCTGTACTTTGGTCTAGGGGTGAGACAGCGTTACATAAGGCAGCCTGCCAGCGCCATCGTGCCGTTTGCCAGCTCCTGGTGGATGCGGGAGCCTCTCTGAGAAAGACAGACTCCAAGGTAACCCAGCCCTGTCAAACAGTTATAAAATACGGCCGCCAAGCGAGACCGATCAGCATCCGTCCCTGCTGTGTGCATGATTGAGGCTTCCTCGTGTGTGCCAAGAGCAGCCCTTTTTAAACAAGCTATTTTTATTTAGAAAACTGTATTGATTTAAACAAGTACAAGAGACTTCAGTCCCCAACATGGGTCATCTTCACCATAGTGAGAGCCTGGCCTCAAACTATTCGGTGTGTTGGGTGTGAATGAGGCATCTCCACGGCACAGCATCCTCCTCCTCCTGTGTGGTCAAAAGAGAGGCCTGTGGGCAAGGACCACCTGGGGGAGCCTTGGTTTGTGATTGCATAGCATCTGTGAGGCTTGATTATTGTGGCTGATTTGCTTTGTGAGGATGGCTAACCATTTTCTTTTGCCCTCGCTTGCCCCTGTGCTCACTGATGTGACACTAACCACAACCCTCTCTCGGTGTACGCTTGGCTGAGAAAGAAGTCTGGGCAAAATTAAACTCTAGGAATATTCTGTCAATACAACAATCCGATCACTTGGGAACATGGTCCAGAAGCTGCCCCTCTGGCATTTCTGAACATAAGCATCCTGTGGTCAGCAGCTGAGAGGTGGTTGGATCTCTGGGTTCCAGAGTCAGAAGCACCTTCACTGCAGCAAGACAATTAAAAACACTTCCTACCGTGTAATGCTGCATGGGGTAGCCTATAAGGGGGAGAGAGATCATATCTTTTTCAGGTGAGAGTACTGTACATTGCAAAAGATAATTTCTGCAACAGCTGAAATCCAGACAAGTGGCTTCTGACTTGTTAATCTTCATCTGCCCAGAAATCCAAGGATCAGGAGTGTTTTTGTGGAGATACATTAACGTGTTTCCAATATTTTTTCACAGTTTAGGATTAAGACTTGGTCCAATTTAACTTAAGGTAGCTCAGATAGCGGAGTAGCAAATTGATGCACTGAAAAATGATTTGTACTTGAGATAGAATGAGACACATTGAACTCATCTCAAATGTTGGGTGTCTCTCTGCACATCCTTAGCAAAGTGTGTAGTCTGTGAAGTGCACTTTTCAATTGTTAGCTACAGTACTGTGCGTCATATTCATTCCCATAGGGACTGTAGCCCTAAAATGAAAAATCAGTTCCTTCCAGCGTGTGAGCCCTTCTGTGTGATGTATCAAATAGCATGTCCTTGCAGAACTGCATGATTTGTCCTAAACCACACAAGGACTTTGAAAATCTTCAGAATATCGTGACTCTAATCATAGAAAAACACCAACTTGTACAACAAATAAGTAAATTCTCCAAATTTGCTTCTATCCTTCTTGTAGTAATTTCTCTGGGTCGTGCTTTCATCTGTTCTTCTAAATATGTTAGCACAAGACTTTCTCTTCATGTTTCTTTATTATAGGGTAAGACCCCTCGTGACAGGGCTCAGCAAGCTGGTGACCCAGATCTGGCCTCCTACCTGGAGAGTCGACAAAACTACCAAATGGTTTCCCATGAGGATCTGGAGACAGCAGTCTGATGTCTGAAAACGTCGAAGAGGATCCTTGGAAATCGCAAGGCTGCACCTGAGGCACTTGGGCATCATGTGAGGAAGAAGCTGATGGAACCAATGTGTCTCTCACTCTCGTGGAAAATACCTGAGGACATGCCACCAGTTTCTAAGGGCTACTGAGTCTTGCCACGGAACGGTTAGGTTCCATAAGTTAGCCCATGATGGATGAGGCGGGACACTCAAAGGTCTGTGGAATCCATGGGCCACAGAAATTTACCTTTATTGCTTCCAGCAAGTAGCATGAACTTCTCCCATGTTCATCTGTACAATTTATTTAAAAAAAAAAAAAAAAAGGAAAGAGAAAAGAGGGTGTGGGGGAACCAAACTAACTGGGACATTAAAACACCCAGCCAGGACCTCCTCCATCCCTACAGTTTTCTGCATTCCTTTTATTCTCCCATTCCCTTCACTTCTCATCAGTTAAATAGTACCTGTTATCTCTGTGTTAAGTTTTCACAAATGGTCAGGCAGTAGCAAAAAATTTGAGGAGCTCTGGATGCCCTTAGGAAAAACCCAACGTTTTTACCAGCTGCATTACCTCCCTTGCCGTCCTCTCGGAAGCTGCGTCCTCAGTGCTCAATCACCAGGGAGTTTTCTCACTTTTGGAGAGGACTCTGCCTATTGCCTTGTTTCCCAGGGCGCAGGACATGGTTAGATTTACAGCAGTAACAAAACCTAACCTCCTCATTGTTGCTGGGTATATGGTTACAGTATCCTCATGAGACAGCCATTTGTGTGGAAAGGAGTTATATGGGATACACCACGTTGTATGGCAGAGCAGAAAGTTACCAGTAAGGTTTCTCACACCACCATTGCATGTATAATGACCAACCTGATTCTGCTCAGGTTTCGGGCCTGCCTAAAAGCTGATAGCTATTTTTTACTTTTGAAAAGATGGGTTTTACACTGGGGAGAGATCTGTGCAAGATGGAGGGGTTTCTGATGGACTGACTTATGGACCCAGTCGTCTTTGCATTACAGCCAGAGGTAGGAAGGAGACCTAGAACACCAGCGGTCAGCCTAGGCCTGCTGCCGTCAACAAACAAATGAGCACCGCCCCGGTCACACTGGGGATAGGAAAACCTTCTTTGGCTGAACCTGTAAACTATCCGATTCCCCAAGGGAACAAAGTTTCAGAGAAGCTATCCCACTGGAGAAGGACAAGCGGCAGCTCTTTGCCTTGTTACCCACTATAGGCTCGGAAACGTAAAGTTGCTTAGCTGCTGTAAAGGCCAGCTGTGTCTTCTGTACTCGTCTGTTCTCTGTCTTACCTCAAAGATTATAACCACAAAAGAAGAGAAAGCAAAAACACATACACACAGGCATACACAAAATGTTCACCTTCAGGTTTTCAATCACTACAGACAACTCAGCTGCCAGAAATAGCAGAGCTTCCACTTCCACTTTGTCTGACCCATGAAGACGCTCAGAGACCACTTTTGGCATAATTCTTGCAATAGATTTTTGAATTTTGCTTTGTTGTTTGTTTTGAAAGATCCACCGGTGTGTGTTTTCACGCGCCTTGCTAGGTGTAGGTCTCTGGTAGATGGTGATCATCGGGATTACGTGCAGTTTGGAAACCATGAAAATAACTCAGGTCATTATTCAGATAAGTTTTTCTTCCTTCATAAAAGTTGTGGAAATGAAATGAATGCGATTCATTTTTTTTTTTTTTTTTTTAAACAAGAGTGATTGTTGTGGCAGAGAGGGAGGAGCTGAAAAATATATTTTTTATTTTCTTCTGTTTTCAAAAGTTCATTTGATATGAGCAAAATATTTCTTTAGTATTTCTTCCTCTGGAAGGAAACTATATATTTGTAATCTATAGATCAATGGCGACATGAAATGTATTTTGTCTTATTTTCTGTCTTTACCTTTCTTGTTTAAAAAATAAAATATGAAAGCCAAATTCCTTCCCTTGATAATCATCCAGGGGCTTGTGGCGAGGGTCAGTATGTGTATATATTAGAACAGAATTTGGCAACTGTTAAAATAAAAAAAATCAGAGTATAATTTTGGTGTATGTGAAATTTCCACAAGGAAGATCCTTGCGCTGTGGTTTCATGGTAGGCCTTGTATCATTTCCCAGCTGTGAGGAAAGACATTGCTGTAAATTTCTATATATTTGATGAAAAATAAGAATTATATTAGTATCACTTTTATCTTTTTGCTTTGTTTTACTGAAGTGAGAAATGGAGGAAGCTTCAGTGACAGCAGGGGCTGGGTTCTGTCCTGTGCTGAGGCCAGACCGGTGCCTGAGCAGAAGACAGTCAGTCAGCCCGTTGCAGCTCCCTGGTCCTTTAGTCCCATGAAGCAGGTGGAGCAGTAAAGGCTTGCTCTAATCACAGGTAGCTTCCAGAGGCCGTATGTGAATTATGATAAGGGAGCTGGGTCTGGTCCCTCTCTGTCCCCAGCGGTCCTCCCCTCGGTGAAACATTCCTCGTGCCCGGGGGGTGGCTGCAGCAGGGGCTGGCTCTGGAGCAGCTTGGCAGGATGGGCAGATTTCCTGAGCTCCTTTGTGCCATTCAGACTGCTCAAAGGAGCTTAGAGCACACGAGAGAGTCTGGCTTGCCTTTTTGACCAGCAGCTGGAGTACGATGCTATGATCAGGGTGAGCCTGTTGTGCCTCTGGAAAGCTGCCCGTGCTATGTGCTCAGTAGGAGGCAGTTACTGTAGGATGAAAATAAACCCCAGCACTGGAGATAGGACAGGAGCTGGCTGTACGTAGTGCCTTTAATATTCAAGGTGTCCCAAAGCACTGCACACATGATGCATTAGATATTGACGATGTATTGTATTTGTAGATAACAGAGCATGTGTATTGTTTTCTGCAATGGCTCACACACAGCCACGAATATCAGAAGTTGGTTCACTGAGGGAAGGAATTTGGGGCCAGGATGCTGCAGGATTCTTTCTTACCCCTTTTCAAGTGCCATGGGATTCTCGATTTTGGACAGCCACCAGAAGCAGGCAGACTCTGCAGCAGTTAAAGGTGACACGTACGTATTGAAACTCTTGAGCACTTGGGCTCTAGCTTAGTACAGTATCATTTTGTTTGCACTGTGCAGGGCCCAAATTCTAGTGTGCAGCTGGGAACTTTAAATTACATGTAAAACATTTTGATTTACTAAAAGCGTCTGTTCTGTGGCTGTGTCTATTAAGTGTGTATACTACTATATATATGTATATTTATAAATATCAGTATGCATATATATAGACTCACACACACATATGGGCGCACACTTTTAGAACTGTGCCATTTGAATGACAAAGTACCTAGGGATGCTCAGCTACTGGGGTTGCTGGACTGACGAAATGTCATTTTCCATTTTAATTTGTTATTAAAGGGGACCCTTTTCAGTAGAACTGAGGAGCTCCTGAATTGTTCCATTGTACTGGATTTACTGTCTCATTTTGGAGTTAAATGGAGGGAAAGAAAATATTTATAATGTTGATAAAATAAACTTACTTTTGTTTTTAATAGCATCAGTTACTCTTATTATTTCATGTTTCAATGCTAGAGATATCTTTATGTATGACGATGTCATACATTTCTCACTAATTATAGCATCGCTCAATATTGTGAGGTGTGAGGCTGCGACTCATGTAAGACAGGAGTTCAAGGCAAATTTTGCCCGTTACAAAATGGCCCTCAGACTCCAGTGGCTCTTTCACTATTTCACGTGATGGCTTGTCTGTGTTTTAGCGCTTTCAGATGTCTGTAGATGTTTTTACTGACACCTGTCACCCTTGCTTTTCCCCAGAAGCAGTAGAATTGTTCAGTCTCAGCTTGTGGTGCCGTAGCCTGGATTCGGACTACATGAGATGTCCCCTGCTACATGAGGACTGTCATATAGAAGCGCCAAAGACATAAATGAAATAGAACAAAATTGATGTTTTGTTGCCATTGATCTTCCCAATTATATTTGTAGAGCTGGTGGTGTTGTGGATGAATAGATGGGGCAGATAGTTTTTCTGGTGGTGTGGCCATGGGAGGTTGGTTTGAGTAGTATTTAATGGCCTCTTTTGCTCATTTTTGTCTTTGTCTTTGCCGTGACAGTGACATGCATGGTCATGAAAGTCACTAACACACAACCTCACCTAGAAGGTGGCTATTTTCCTTTCAGCCATCCCAGATGCCTCCTGTGGGGTGTGCTTATGTGCTGACCCTTCCAGTATATCAAAAGCTTGTTGAGATGATCTGACTCTGGGCAAAAGCTATGAAATGGGCAAGGTACATTGGTAGCTTTAAGCTTGCTGCGGGCTTAATGGTACTCAAGAAATGTATGGACAAGCTGGGAATTTGGATGCCTTGAAAACAGTCCAAGGACAATTCTGTCCTTGCACTCCATGTACTCCAAGAAGGAAGCAGTTCCTCTTGCTGATCCATTTGAGGTCTATCACTTTCTTTCCCTCCCTTTTTGCTGCTTTTGCACCAGACTAACATCCATGGAGAAGTATTTTATAAGAATGGTGTTTAAGCTTGTTGAAAGTAATATTTCTATCATCTCCATTATAGCTATTCTTTTCCATTCATCAGACATTATTTCCCCTCTATTTTCCTCACTGAATCTGAGCCAAAGTGACATTGAGTTATTAGCTTCCTAATTAATCTAAAACATCAAATGTGAGTATCTTAGGTCATTTCAGCAGTCCTGGTAACAGCTTATTATATACCTGTGCCTTTCTGGATACCTGTGAAGCTATAGGACACAGTATTACAGGGTTCACTGTGGTAATCTTTTCATTTGGCTTTCTTAACAACAATGTAGGCAACTATTTTTCTTAGTAAAGGATAGCTACAGCTTTAAAATCCCGTGAGCCGCCTGCCAAAATCTGTTGATTGCAACGGCAACTCAGTAGTGTGCTAAAAGTGACTTGCTAGCATATTGATGAAGACCAGAATTTTATGTGGAGTATGTGTTTTGAGCTTCAGTGCTTTAACTCCCTTTGGAAGTGCAGGATGCAGATAATGGCTGCACTGTGGAAACGCCTCAAGAGGAGCTATAGCCCAGCCCTGCACCCAGCTCTTGGGGTGAACAGAATATATAGAGGGGTCAGGATGTCTCAGCCTTTGCTGAGGAGTTACCGGTGCAGACAGGCTGCAGCAGCTCGGCACTTGGCTTGGGCTGCCCAGAAGTAGGCCAAGTACTTGGGCAGTTCCTCACTTCCATTTCAAAGCTGGCTTATAAGGGATGGACTACCCAGCAGTCAAAGCGGTGACCGTGGCTAAGTGTACTCCAAGTTGTGCCATGGCACCACGCTTCTCCGGACTGCCTACCTGAGATCCTCTTGTAGGTACCAGAGCTCAGGGGCCTCCCTTTCCTTCCCCAGCATGTTTCCAGCGCCGGTGCCCACAGAGAGTGGCATTCTCTCATCCCCTGTACATGTGCACTGGAGCAATGGCCCCTGCCTTGGCCAAGGGATTTCCTGGTCACATATGGTGCCGTTCCTGCAAAAGGGAAAAATTCCCTCCCTCAGGCCTTGATCACACCAGTAAATTCATTACATTTGACTTCAGTGATTAGGCAGGCTTGGAGCTGAATAACCTTACTGTATTCCGCCATCAGAGTGCATCTTGTCTCCTGCCTTATTTATAAGGTGCCACATTCCAGTCTCAGCTGCAGTTTCTTGTTTCTCAGACTGCTTTAAAAAAAAAAAAAAAAAAAAAAAGAAAATACAATCTATCCTATGCAGTACACATGTATCTAGTTACCCAGAAAGTGGGGAAGACAGGCAGCTCGTTTTAAAAACTCTTCATTCTGATGTAGCACGTGATGACTTCGAAAGTCTAAGCAGGAGAATGCCTTGCAACAAAAGCAATTGTTTCAACATAAACGCATCTATAATTCCGGAAATAATTTTATGCTTAGCCCCTTAAAAGCAGTCAACTTATGCTCCTGGATCCCCTACATGGAGGAGATTTTGTGAATCTAAGAAGGCAGTGATTCTTTTGACACACACATACAAGAAGGTGAATATCCGAGAAAGCAAAAGACATACTTTCTTCAGAAATTTGTCTGTATTATTTTGCCCTTATCCACCAGAAACAGAACCCTGATTTGGGAATGCTATTTCAGAGTTCACTAATACGTTAACAGCTCCAGCATTCATATATAAAGTACGTAGAAGCTGTAGCATTTTGACATGCAAGAAATAAGCACTACTTCTTTTAGCAATATAGTACTACATATGTAATTGCTTCATCTAGAGCCAGCCTCCTTTTGCTGGCAAAGTGTAACACCTGGCTCTTCAATTAGTCCCTGTCTAGGAGGCTGCTTGATGTGTAACTTACCAGTCAGTGAAGTGTGCATGGTGGCAATCCAGTGCTCCGTTACAAGTGCTGCAGCAATTATCTGACTACTAATGCATGAACTACAGTAGCAATTAATTTCTTAGTGTTACACTTTATTTTAATGAGAAAAATGGCCTTCTGGTTCCAACCAACTTGATGACCTTCAATAATCACTTTTTCCTCAGTCTGTGGCCCAGCAGAGGGAGAAGGCAGTCCCTGTTCCTACACGTATTCAGGAATCCAGGTCCTGTCTAGGAATTGCAGGAACCAGTTAGGTTTGTAGGTATGGAGAAGTAGCTCAAGAAGGTCTTGAGCTTGATGCAGCAGACATGAGTGATTTCTACTTGGCTAATTAGGCTCTAACTGATAGTCCCACTTTTCTAGGGCTTTTTTTTCCTGTATGACATTGACACAAAAAATGAACGAAGGCAAAATTAGAAAAGCAAAGCTAAGCTGGCCCCTGGGAATGGGGACCCTACAGAATAGTTTCCATAAGCATTGCTATTTTCTGGTCAGGGAGTTGCAATGCTAGCTACTGAATATCACTGTAATGAGTATTTATGTACCACAATTAGATGTATCCACTTTTGATAAAGTGAGATGGGTGCATTTCTTCTCCACGCTCACTGCTCCCAATATTTGTCATCTATCTGCAGGGGGCATCCTGTTCCTGCCCCTGCAGGGATCACTGCCCAGGCTGGTGGGGCACACCCTTCTATTTGCAAATCTTGAGGCTTCGCGAAGTGAGACGTGAGCCCTAAGTCATGCAATGACACCTCTCCCTGCTCCTTAGCCATACCGGAGGTTTTCCTTCCAAATGGATGGGAACAACGCCATGTCAAAAGCAGTGATTGCTATAGGCCACAAAGCGAATAGCTGTCTTCCCTCTCCTGTCCCGTGCTTCAGCCCTTTTCCCAGGACCAGTTTTTTTTTTCTTGATCTGAATGGGAAAACTGTCGTTGATGTGCTTGTTTTAATAGGAGATGAGCGCAGTTGTGAGTTGTTTTCTCCTGTGGTCTGGCCGCTTTTGTAATAGTGTCCTTATCTCCATGGCATGCGGGAGCAGTACATTCGTGTCAAAGCTACGAAAAAAGTGAGCTTGCTGGCAGCTAATGGCAGGAAGAAAATGGAACATAATTTTACTTAAATTTGATTTAAAATAATCTTGAATGCTCTTTGCTTTTCCCTCCTTTTTTTTGCTCTGTCCTTTTCAGACCTACCTTACTGAAGTCTTTATTCTTCGATGACCTCTTTTTTTCACCTAGCTCATGCTACCTTAATTTTTGACTGGAAAGGTCAAAATCCTGTTCATGTGCTTGCCTCTGGGACACTTCTGCTTGACTAGAGTCACAGACAGTTGGATCTCCTCTGACCATGCCCAGCCATGGGTAGGGAATGTTGAAATTTTGCTGTACTAGGGGTGAGTTGGACGTGCAGCACTAAAGGCACCTCTGAGGGTAGCTGTAATGTCTCAAGATTAAGCAGATGGGAAGCATGATGGACTTGGGTATTTAACACCTGAGGGGTTGATTTCAACCTTTTCAGACTTAGTTTTAATATCAATAGGGAATTTTTTTTTTTTATTATTTTTGGTCTACTCTCATGTTCCTTCCCTTTGCGACTTTCCTGTTAAATAATCTTTGCCTGGGCAAATGTGATTGTGTTGCTCCGTAACATGCTTGCGAGAAGTGGCAGCTGCTTCCAACGTGTTGAGAGAGTGTGCTGGTCTCTCATGCAAAATGGCTGGCCCTGCCACTGTATGGTTTTCTGCTCAACGTGTATCTCAGAAAAATCATAGGGAGATGGCAGAGGCTTATCAGGTTTTTTGTTCCATTTACACACCACTGCAGAGCGATTCTCCTCCATCTGCCTCCTTTGATCATGCAGCAGCTTTGGGAGAAAAGAAAATAAGTGGCTGAGCCTTCAAAGCACTCAACAGCTCTTGGGAGCTTTGTCTCTCTCTAGCTTACTGCTGCACCTCACAGATTTGGGGAAAGGGAAGGGGAGGGGGGGTGCCTTCTGTGCAGAAAGATCCAACTATCACCTTACTGGCAAAAGTAACATCTTTTTGGAAGCTACCTATTCCAGACACCCCACCATGTGCCAGGCGGAGGGTAAAATACATACGGATATCAGTAAGCCTGTAGGAGCTGCCTTCCTTTCTTAAGGGCTCTTCCAAGCTCTTTTTATCAAATGTGTTTCTCTTTCTGGTGCCAGGGCAGCTCCAGCGGTGGCGGAGATTCCTGCCCATTTCCTCTCACAGCAGCCAGCGTGGGACTGCCCTTTGTAACGGGTGCTGTCTAGCTGCCCTCACACTATGGGTTGCATATGCTCCATGTCCTGAAACTCTATTGGACAATGAAAGAATCAAGGGTTAAAATCCCTTTCCAAATGGACCTGGGAGCTGCCAGCCTTGGCCGCTGGCCCGTCAGGGTGCAGTGCATTGGGGAGGGGAACATGGAATATGACTACCAGCGTTTCTCTGTAGAAATCTTCGCAAGGTGAAACGTGCTTTCACAGTGGGAAATGAAGGTTATTTTTCTTCTGCCCGTATTATTTTGTGCTGCAAACCCTGTTCCAGTCATTTTGGATGCAGCCGGCTTTTTGGAAGCAGGAGGCTTTTGAAGGATTTTGGAAAGTCTAGCCAATGATATAGCTGAGGACTCGTGTTCTGCACCTCCCACACAAACCTTCTGGCAGTCCATGGAGGTTTCAGTGTCCTCTGTGAGTCAGTGAGCAGAACATTTTGCTACAAACTACAGGCCTTCTTCTGTGCCACTGTTACTGCTACTCTGCGTCTGCACAGCTTTTAGAACAGCTATGGCTTTGCAGCCTTTCACTGGGAAAAAACAGGATGCATTGTGGGGAAACATGATTCTCCTTTGGACACAAATGCTCATCAAGTTGCAAGTGTGTGCTGATGGAAATGCAATGTACATAAGGACTGAACCTGGTTTATGAGACTGTCACAGCTAGCTCAGTAGGGATTTATTCTGAGCAAGAACTGACCTGTTGTTTTATTGCGAAACATAAAGGTTATGCAAAAAAATGATCACTATGTTTAATGATATGCTTCTGTCTTATGATAGTTTACAAGTCTAACTGTGTGTCACGTGGTTGTGTCACAGAATAGGGAAAGCACGTGCTGTGTGTTATAATTCACCAGCACGTCTCTTTGGAGGTGCTGTGGTCAAAGGGATAAAGCAGAAGGTAGCAAATCAAGACATTGAGGTTTTATTCCTGCCACTGTCATTGAGTCAGTTTCGGTAAGTCATTTAACCTTCCTGTGCCTCAGTTTCCTAATCTGTAAAATGGGGATAATATCACCTCCCCCTACACACACAGGTAAGAGCCTTGCTTTGTGTTGCAAGGCCAAAACCTGCTGTATATTAACCATTTATGACTTTTTTGTTGTGCCTTGTAATGTTGCTTTCATATAGTATCCTGGTTCTTTTGGAACCGTTTTTTGAAGGATGGTGGAATTAGCCCTGTCCCATGCTTTTTAGTTTAGCTGGCTTAAATTGAGATAGTAAAGAGTGCTGGAGGATGACAAGTTTCTAATGAGCTAGTTTGCACTTGTATTAAAAATTTTAACTCAGGTGACATTTCCAGTCAATGAAAGCATTCAGGTGGTTGCCCTCCTTCCAGAGGATTTTTTTTGCTGAATTGTAGAGCAGTTGTATTCCATCACATTGAGTTCATTGTGCACAGAGTATTTCATTTGGGAGAGCCCATCTCAGAAATACCTCTTTCTATCACCTCTATCCTATCATTGAGGTATCACAGTATCTTGTCCAACAGCCCAGAAGTCACCACTTGAGTTTGTTGATGGGGTTTCTGGGGAATGAAGCCAAACATCTGAGGGAGCAGACTCTCTGGCCTTCACACTAGCATCTCCTCTGGCCACTTGG
This sequence comes from Aptenodytes patagonicus, assembly GCF_965638725.1. Classification (NCBI taxonomy): domain Eukaryota; kingdom Metazoa; phylum Chordata; class Aves; order Sphenisciformes; family Spheniscidae; genus Aptenodytes; species Aptenodytes patagonicus. The sequence goes on from NC_134949.1 coordinate 65,943,927, forward strand.
CAAACGAGAGATGAATATTGGTAAAAAATGAGGACAACAGTTAGTGAAGAGTTAGGGAACTGGAGGTGTCTCCTGCAAAAAGAAACAAGGCTAAGAAGGAGTCATCGTCACGTGGGATGGTGATGAACGGGCTCATGATGGAAAGGCTGAGTTTCCATCAGGCTACGTAGTGGATATTCACTTGCTGCCCACTGGAGATGATGAAGGAAGGATAAAGGACAGATCCTGATCTCCTCTGCACTGAATTCACTCCAGGTGAACCAAGGTGTGACGGAGGTCAGAATCTGGACCGCTCCATAATGTGTTTAGTCCCCTTAGTAGAGCAGTAAAGTCAAATAACAAATGCGCATATTCAGCCAACATTTCATGGGCATCCAGAGTTCCAGTGTTTGTACATATCCTATTATCTGAACCCACATCTGTTCCAGGAGTTGTAATAACATCACAAAGGGCTCTTTTATGCTGCCTGACCCCATGCATAATGCCCCGGAGCTGTGCATCATGAGGCTGCCAGCTGGCAAAAGGAACCCAAGGCATGCAGCAGCACCCATGAAATGAAGCTATATGTTTAACAGGGAATCAGGGTCCAGGTAATCAGCAGTAAAGGGGGATACAGGAAGGGGAAGGGATTTTTTGTAACAAAGTGAGAAAGTATTTTCTTCCCTGATTTTCTTGCATTTCCTATTTATACAAAGTATCTTGATCACTGTGTTGCTAAATAAGGAGATTTTAAACTGGGGGAAGGAGGAAATCTGTATACAGTGAAAGAGCTGGTTACTGTTCCTTTTGGACACTTTTTCTGTATTGTGACTTGTGTGGAAATGTACAGAATAAAAGTGAAGAAGCGCATGCCTTGGCTGGGCTGAGTTTCCTTGTGTTATTTGCCAGTGGAGCTGGGTTGCTGCTTCTGGCAGGGTGATAAGACTGGTGTGACTCAAAAGCTGTGAAGAGTTAGGAGGAGTGGAGGAAAGGGATGCAAGGGTCAAAATTCTGTGTGTGTGTGTCTTGGGGCCGGGAGTGGATGGGAAGGGAGTGTTAGGCCTTTGGATAAGCCAACTTCAAGCTCATGGTAACAAAAAAAGGTTAACAATACCCTTAATATTTCCAGGGAAATCTTCTCAGCCCCTCAAGTAAGCTCAGATTGTCAGCACAGCATTCAGTGTGTGCAGGAGAGATCCAGCAGAGGTTAGCAGGACTGTAACGTAGGCATATAGGTCACCTCAGGGTCTTAGCTATGCGTCTCAGGAGCGTTTCTCCAGCCGCTCTCTGATTCACCCCCCAATTTAGCTTAAGTTTTCAGTTTAACACTGTTTTAGACTAACCCATGAGCATATAATGGCTCTGTTTGTTTCTGCCCAGCTGTGCGTGATTGAAGAAATTTCTGTCATGGCCATTGCTTGCTTTCTTGTCTTCAGCAGCTGCCCTCCCTGCCCCACTCAGGAGCTTCCGCGCTGTTTCTGACACCAAGTTTTCATGGCCTCTTCCCGTACAAGTCGATATTTCCTAATAGTTCCCTTGCCTCTGCTCTCCCATCCTGAAATCATATTTCTGAATCATTTTGTGATGTTTTCTTTGCCCTGTCTCTCTGGGACAGTGCCTGCCACAAAAACACCTCCCTCGCACATGGTTCTGGCTCCCCCCTCCACCCCAAGCCCTTTGATGCTCACCGCTGCTGCCAGCAGCCAGCTGTGTGCTTGTCTCTTTTAAAGGATGTCTTAAGCCCCCTTTTCCTGCTGTCTCAGACAGCCTAGGAGTATTATTATTAATAATAATAGTGCTAAAAAGACTAACTGTTTTGCCTGTGCAGGACTGGCCGGAGCTGGATGAGGATGTAGTCCAGTTGTGAGTCACACTGGGCCTTTCTGCACAGCGAGAAAGCGCTACCAAGCACAGCTTTGGCGTTCATAAGCCCTGTGGTACAAAGCATTAACTTCCCTGGGGTCCTTCGCAGTAACAAGCTGCACCAAATGGCTGCCAGCTGCTCTCTGGGAATGCCCATGGAGAAGAGATGCTTTCTGATGTACTCAGAGCTGCCCTCATAGCAACATCTGGAGGTGTTCCACCACCTGCAGGCAGAGCTGCTCGGTGGTGCGTTTAAAAAAAAATGAGAGTACAGCTTTACATCCTACCGGTTTTGCACCACAAATTCTTGAATGTGTGTGGCCTTGCACATGTATGTAGTTCTGAAGAGAGTCCAACTGTTGCTTCGCTCATCCATTGTAATTTGCCCTTGTTCCTCAGCATTTCAGCTGTTAGCTGCTTCAGGGCTGATTTCTAGCCAACTTACCCTACAAAAATCTTTCATGAAGCTGGTGAAATTCATATATGTATCTATATATACACATACATTATATAAATATCTTTATCATAGGCTAATGTACTTTCTTAAGTGGGGAATTCCCTTTTTCATGCAACCTTTCTTTACATATGAAATGTAATAACTTTTAACTGTTTCTTTAAAAAGCTAAGCCTTTCATAGTAGGAATGTAACTACAATGAAAAAAATCCATTCTTGAGAGAAAAAAAAAAAGAACCCTGACAGGAATAATTTGCTTAAAAAAAAAAAAAACAAACCCCACACCCAAAACCCCTGCAGTTTCACTGCAGCCAAGTGACTTCAGTATTTCCCTGCAGTTAATATGTGACTCTCTCTCACAAGGGATCTTTTAAACTAGGTAGTGATGCTTGTAAGAGATTTTGCCAAGGTTGTTAAGTTTAAAAATAGGTAAATATTGGAAGTGGTCCCATAATTTCAAGGTGTTGGGTCTCATATTTTCACGTTCAAGGGTTGATATTGATACATGAGTATTATATTTGCAGCCATATTAGTTCACAGCAGGCATACCACAGGACAAGGAAACCTTCAGAACTGCTCCCCCTCTTCCTTTGCCTCATCTGTCCATAATTTTAAGTGGCACTAGGGATGTGTGAGTGTGTGTCTTCTCTGTGTGTTTGTTAGGAACTTTTTTTTTTGTGAACGTGGAGTTAAAGTGAGTGTGCCAACTGCATGGATCCTGCTGCTTTCATTCAGTAAGGCAAGCAATCCCACAGGTAGGAAGATGAGCTGTGAATCCCAAGATCCAGAAAAATAAAGATTTTGTGTCCCATGGATATGAAATGGGAGCTACCCGCTGGGACTTAAACTCAGATGGACAATCTGTAGTGTGATAGGAAGCCAGGTGAAGCACTGCCTGGTTAATATCTGTAATAATTTTGCTATCTAATCAGGGAGCTAACAAAAATCAGTAGCACTGACTGTCAGAAGAACTTTTGACCGTAGCCTAGCCTGTTCAACATTTGACACCAAAGCACCTAACGGCTTGGCAAGAAACTGCACAGGGTGATTCACTCTCATTTGAGAAGTTTCGGCTTTGGGATGCAGCATTCTGGAGAAGTTAGAGGAAAGCAGGAGGCTTCTCACCAAAGGGTGGGTGTAGGTCAGTTCAGCTGGATGTTCTGTTATGCTGGACAAAAGCTGGAAGGCACATAGTAGTTGGAGGGTTTTTTTGTTGTTGTTGCTTGTTTGTTTTTTTTTTTAAGGGTATAGGAGAATGAAGAAGAGATCTAAAACTGAAACAGTAAGATTAAAAAGGTAGCTCTGAATGGTATTTTGGATCCTAAAGCCTCATCCAGCCCGAACCACCATGCGTCAAAAAATGCTGTTATGTGATTCAAGACTAGTGTTTGGTGTCTAGAATTTGGGGGTTTGTTGCTGACATAATTAGCCAGCAGGCTGAGGATTGTATTTGCTAGAAATAGGGTGTGATTACCTGCCTGCTTCTGTTAATGCATGTATGTATCACATAAATTTCTTTGCTGACAGAACTGATGATATTCTAACAAGCTCTGATCTTTCTCACTCCATTTATGAATATATATTTATCTCCAGGAGTAGCTGCATTTTGCTAATGGGTCTCAGTATCATCCCTGCAGTAGGTAATACTGGGATGTAAGGCGCCTCATAAATTTAAGGGTTCGTTATTCTGGCTGTTCATTCTTTTTCCTTGTTTCTCCCTTCTGCCTTCTACCAAATGTAAGATGGAAGGGCAGATATAATCAGTTGTGTCTGAGATGATTGCAGAATAAGGGGTCACTGGATAACTAACAGTTTCTCAGTGCAACACAGCTATTAGAAGTTCTCCATAGTCTTTTCAGTCACTTAAGCTTTTCCATTTTAATTTTCAGTTATGTACCACCTAATGTTGCAGTGAGGGCCTGAAATTTGAATATTCACAGATGTGACCAGAATTAATGTTATGGTAAACCAATGGACAGCTTGCAGATTGAAGCTTGTAGATTGAAATGTCCCCTAATATAAACCCATGTGAGCAGTATGTCTGTAGCTGCATGAGTGCATGACTCCACAAGTCACCCTGAAATTCTTACACTGGATTTCCAGCCAAGCTGAATTGTACTTGTAGTGCCCATCTCTAAAAAGTCACCTCCTCCTGGGAGACCTAGTTGGGTATTGCAGTGCTCTGCAGATCATCTGGGATTTTTTCCCCCTTTAATAATGAAGGAGGTCAGATCTGTAGCCAGAAGTTAAGCACCTGTGTGCATATGTGGGGGAAAGAATAAGGGCTAATTAGGATTATGAGGCACTGTTTGATTTGGAATATTAATACCCTCCAACCTTCTCATGTTTAAGATTTTTTTTTTTTAAAGCTTCTATAATTTTCTGTATTCTGATTTTGAAAAGCCAGCAATACAGTATCTGGAGTATCCTTTTCCCCCCCCCCCCCAATTAGCAAACACTGATATTAATCTTTCCAGAATATAGATTCACAGATCCTTCTAAATTACAGCCTTTTTCACTGTCTCAATTCAGTCATCCAAAAAAAAGACATCTGTAAAAATTACTATATGCATGTGAAGGCCTTGGATTGAAAGACTTGGGATTGGTGGATAATTCAGAAACATCATTGCAATTGGCCAGAGGTAGTTTTTTTGCGTTAGATTCTTTCTTGCTACCTATCTCTTGGGGAGATGAAGTTTTTGATGTCAGCGATGAACTTTCTGCTTCCAGACTGTGATGCTTAGTTGTAATTGTCTCAGTTCTCCACTTTTGTCTTACCCAGACATATTGAACCTCCCTGTTGCTGCTTGACTTCTTTCCTAACCAGTATGAGAGTTTTTTGCGACTCTTTGCCATGTATCCTCACTAGATCACAGAAACAGCACAAGCAAACAAAAGCAGGTGACTACAGGCTTCCTTCGGACACGCAGCAAGAGATGTTGTTTCTACTCATGTGGAAAGAAAGCTCACTTAGGTTCTGCAGCCACAGCATTTAGTCAACACTTGATGGATTGTTTCATGGGGAGGGGAGATGGATGCTACAAATTCAGTATATTCTCTGGTGGCTGTTTGCTCACAGGCAATGCATGCAACATCCTCTTCAGCTAAACACAGCAGAGCTCCTTAATTGCAGGGGGTAAGTTTTTTGCTCAAGGTTTCCAGGTCTGCCACCACTGGGAGACTTGCTCAAAGCCTTTCCAAGTCAGAGAATCTCTACTTTACCCGCAGTTTTCTGGGGAGGGAAGGAAGGGGCTAGCTCTCACTGAGTGACTGATTGCCTTCACAAATTGTCTTTGCTGTTCCTAGATATCTCACATCAGAAATAGGCTTAACTGCACCTGCTGTTTAATGTGAGAGATGGGTTATGGCTCACCAACTGTACACAGCTCTATGAGCCTGTGGAATCCAAGATGGATGTGGGAGTCACCAGGAGTAACCTCCCACAAGAAGGCTTTAGGAACTGTAGAAAGCTGTCTGGATCCCAAAGCTGCAGTTTGGCAATGTGCAGACTTTCATGACAAACCTATCTGCTTATTAAAACACACACTGAATTTCTATTGCTGTGAAATATAAACATAGGTTAATTTAGGTTGGTGGGGACATCTGCTCCAACCCCACACTCAAACCAGGGTCAACTTCTACGTTAGGTCAGGGTGATCAGGATCAGATCCTTGTGTTTAGGACCATTATTTAGGTCTTACCAAGGCCTTCCTTGGGTTTATATAAAAATAGAAAGAAAGAAAAAAGTACTTGCTCTAAGGAACTGGGTACATGAATAAACAAAAGGACTGTTATTGCCCCCACTTTGGTAATCTGAGGCAACATGAAAGGTGTGTGACTTGTAGAGTCAGGGACTGAACACACCACAGCCAGCTAGAGAGAGGTTTCTTTCACTTACTCAAAGGCACCCAGGAAATAACTGCTAGAAAAAAGAACAGACCTTCAAGTCCCCTGGCTCGCACTACATTAACTTCACATCTGGAAAATTTTATTGCACTATGTGTCTCCTATTGAATTTTCTAGTTTCTGCAGTCTCTCTTGTGCTGAGGGTTGTTTCATGAACTTATGCACTTTGCTTTGAGTTGTTGGGTTTTTTTGTCCCCTGAAGCTAAAAGTTGCATCCCTATTGTGCAGAAAATAGGAAACAGATTTGTTCTTCTCAAACGTGTTGGGCCTTTAAATGGAAACTGGGAGGAGAAGGAGGGGACAGCCTGCAGCCCTGCCACATTCTTTCCATTGATACACATGACACCAGGCAAAAGTCTGATTCTGAGCCCCTAAAACAATAGATATGGAAATGTTTTCCCTTTTGTTTTGTTTTTCTTCTGTCCCTTTTAAAGTGAGCATAGAGTTGAAAAGCACTACAGAGCCTGGTCTAGGGCTTGTGTCCTCTGTTAGTCCATAGAATAAGACAGAGTTGCTTACCCCACCAGTTCAAATACCAGCTTACTGGCCAACAACAACAACAAAATGGTTTTATCTCAGTGTGAACTAAGCGTAACAGTTAAAAAATGATCTGCTCCAGGGTACAGCTGTGTTCATGCTTACCTATATGTGGCCATGGAGAAGCAGTGTGCTTGACTGGAAGAAGCAAATGCAATTTCCAGGCAAGCAGGTAAGTAATTCTTTGTTTTCCTGCCGCAAGGGTATTAGGTGTAGGTTCCTATGCAGGTGTCATGCCGTAGATACAGTTCAGCAGTCTGACTCAGACCTCAACCACCACTGTCTTTCAGTCATTTTCTTGTCATCATTTTCTTGCGTAACCATGAAATAAAGGAATCTAATGAGGTCTGATGCAGCCACAAGACAAAAAAGCAAGCTGTGCCTACTGCTGTTTGTCATGGGATGGGAGCGGGCATAATGCATGGGCTGAAACTCTGGTGGCAGAGAGTGTCCAGTTTGTGTCCTACACATACACACACACACAGAGGCAAGCTAGCATCCAGAGGCTTGAACTTAAGACTCAGCATTTATTTTACTTACTAATTTAAAAAAAAAAAGTAAATGCTGGATTTAACTTTTCCTAACCATCAGTTTTACCACCAGCATACAGCAGGCAATAATATTGCTGAAGCTTTCAGTTCTCAGATGAAATGTGCTACAGTTATTAATAACAATTGAATAAAACTAATTATACTTAAGGTAGAGCTATGGTTCGAAGCCTTCCTTCTCCATTTGCCTCAACCTTTCAAACTCATCTTCTCAAAATAAATATGCCCATTCTTAGCTGTTGCTCTGAAGTATTAATTAAAAAAAAAACCACCACAAAAAACTGTTCTCCACCATGAAGAAACAAACCTTAAGCAGAAGTGACTAATTTAGTCTGCTTCATATGTTAATTAAGCAAATGCTTTTCAGACGTCATAACACAAAATTTGGCATAAGAATGGTGGTCAAAAATAGCAATTCAGTCTTGTCCCACATCTTAAGTATTGATGAGATGTAGGAAACAAGACTTCTTCAAGCTGGAGGACATTTGGTTAATGACTTTTACAGTTATGAGTGTTAGAGTTTTCACAATGTTGGTCAAGTAATTCTGCACACAGGGAACAGGAAATCACTTTCCATTTTCTTTAATTTGTCTTCATTTTTTAGACAGCCTGAGCTTAACAGTGGTCTGTATTCTGAAGTGGTTTCAGATTCAATACTCTTCCTCTTCTCAACTGTCCCAAATAACAAAGCACCTGAATGTTAAAACGGTATTGTTGGCCTTTCTCAAATTCTGTTCAATAATCTTAGTGGGTGAGATTTGAATTTTGAAAAGTTGTAATCAGAGGCGAGTTTGAATCAATAATAGTTTTGTGACATCTTGAGCAATAGCTTGGTGTTCAGTGAATCTGAGTACCTGCGATCTTGAAGTTTTCTGAACATGTTGTTATCACAGCCTGAGAAGGTGCAAATTCCAGTGGATTTACCTGTTTTTCTTTAATAACAGTAAACTCAGCAAAATTTTCCTTAAACCCCCTTCCTAGATAAATTCTTCTAGCAAAGTGCTAGGTAATTTTTCTGACTCACTCACGCAGCTGGCTTGTTATGTTACTGGGGAAAATCATAGGTAAGAATAGGTGCCACAGTGAGGAGCGTTTGAACGCATGTCTGCCTACAGTCTGATCTGGGCATTCCTTACAGGATGAACCTGAGTATCAGACAGGCTGTGGGGAAAAATCCAGCTGTGAGGGTTCATATAGGATTGAATAAAAATGTTATCCCTGTTAACAAACCAGGACCCCATGACGATGACTTTTTCCTGGCCAGATCAGGTAGTATATAAGTTTGCAGGGACTTCTCCCATCTTCACTTTTCAATTTCATGAATTAAAAAAACCCACAAAAAACACACTTGCTAAGCAAGTTCATAAATTCCCAGCACTTCTTTCATCATCAGAACAACCAGGGGAAAAACATTATATAAAGAGCATTGAATTACACTTGTGATCTGGTCCTATGACTATGCTTCAAAATTAGGTGTTTCTCAGTTTTTTGACCAACACTGTAGGAATAATTTGAGACATAAAGGGAGTATCATTTTACAACATTCCAAAACAATATTTCAGCTGGAAAATGAATGGTACCTGTAGATGCTAGCATAAAGACAGGCAATCCAACTATGAAAGTGCTCCTCATTTCCTATCCCAGACAGCTGAAACAAAACAGATGTCACAAGAAAAAAAAAAAAGAAAAAAAAAGTTAATCAAAATCTAAACCATGTCACTAAAGAAAGAGTTCAGACAACAACAGTGATGCAGGGTCATAGACTCATACAAACTCCTTGTTAAAGACTCATGTTTTCTACCTCCTGAAAAAATACGATGGGGGAAACGTAAATAGGCAAATTATACCGGGAGCATAAGCATTTTGTTATAATACTGTGAACATTTCATTAAATATCATACTGCCTTTAGGCAGTCAACAGTGGTTCCTAACACAAATCTTGTGTTGTTGCTGCTTCCAACTCCTTGACGATGGTGCAATTTCTAGATATGCATTATTTACGCTGTCCTAATAGGATCTTACATTAGCATCATTTAGACAAAGAGAAGGACGCAGGTTATTTAAAGAGGGTGGGAAGAATGGTGAAGAGGGTGGAGATGCAGAGAGGGAGATGGAGCTCAATCTAACTGTTTGGAAAGGTCTACTTTGCAATATCTTAGTGTTTAGCCCAAATAATTGGAAAAAGAATAGCCTGGGGAGGCAAAAACAATTCTGAAGAGCTTTAAGTAAAAGTATATGCAATCTCTTGTAGTGTTGAAAAGCAAATTGCAAAAACAAGAATATTGCTACTGAGGTACAAGTTCATCTATCCTCTCAGGTTCTGCAAGCCCGTTAATATCATTTCATCAATAATGGCATACAGTAATTAGCATTAATACTAAAATTAGGACAAAAGGGACTACAGACCTTAGCTAAGATTGTGTTCCTTTGTTCTAAACATTGCATATATAATACTAAAAGTTCATGGGATCTTCAAAAGGCATAAAGTTCCTGATGGATCTCAGAAGGCAGAGGATGAGACCCTGCTTCCTATCCATTTGTCAGTAGAAATAATAAGCCCAAAGACCAAAAGAGCTGTAGATTGTGCAGTTACCCTGATTGTTCCTGCTGCTCAAAGTAAAACCAAGTATGTTTGATCAGACCCACCTCCTTTTAAAATCTCCATAATTTCACTCTAAAAATGAATGGTATAGGCAAAATGATTACCAGCAATAGCTATAGTGGTTTTGTCAAAATAAGCCTAAAATTAGGATTGTTTGAGTGACATCAGAATTTATTCTGCACGGGAAGATACCTACCCCCTTCAAATTCCTGATATGCAGAAGGAACCACTGAAGTAAAGAATGTGCTGGAGGAGAAAACAAAAGAAAACAACATGTCATGTAAGTATGGCTATTTTCTTAAGTCTTTCTCACTATATTGACAGTTCCAAGAGTTAAAAATGTGAAAAAAAGACCTCATCAGACAGGCTCCAAATTTTAAACAGTTATATGTGTTATGTATTACGATATATAAGTTTATGTTATAGATCTTAACACATATTCTGAACGTTTTTATTAACTTTGGATTTTTTAACAGCCTTTTAACACTTATATTCTGTACTTTTCCTGTAAGAAAGCAGGAGTGGAAGGATCAGGACTTGCTCCCCATTGTTTGCTTGTTCACTTTTTGCTATTGAAAACTGTGTGTCTAATGCAATCACATAATGCTGGGAACTAGGTCTTTGGGGAAAAACTCGAGTCATTTAGCAAGAAGTGCTAGCATTGCCCATAGTAGTCCCCATACTTCAACACCAGTATGAAATTTTTAATGTGAATGTTAAAGGGTTTTAATGTGTTCATTTTTTTTTAATAACAACCAGTCCAGGTCTAGGTCTGTGAATGATGATGCCATGTTTTGTTAAACTCCTGAGCGTGAAAACCTAGATCAAGCTGACATTGAAGCCAACAGCATCCCACAGGAGTTTCCATCAAAGATGTATTGTGCTTTATGAGGGCCATGCAACTGGCTCAAATCTCAAGCAAGAAATTGCCAGGAAGTTAAGAACAGATGTACCTAATTTTGTTCTTATGGGGGGAAAATCATGGCCATTACATTAACTAATGAGGCATTGCACATGCGCAGGTTATAGCTGTTAGTCTTCCAGTTCCTATGCTTCTGACAACAGACCTTTATGTTGGTTTCTCATTTTGTGCATGTGTGTGTGTACCTCTATACATTATATATCTCCTAAATTTCCCATTTGCCATAGTTATTTCTAAAAATGGTAGCAGGAAAAGGGTACTACTTAACTTAAATACAATTTCACTTTTAATTTTATTCTCTTGTGAAAATATCTAGCTAGCAAGCTAGAACCTGAAGATTTTTGCGACCCTATCATCCTCGGGAGCGACCATTTTTTGGGCCTGAATTTTATTATGTCCTACTTTATGGATGAGTTGCTGTTACTTCAACAACTGTCAGTTTCAGTGCAGGCTTGACTTTACTACAGCGAGTGCTACTAGCTAAAGTGAAGAAAAAAACCTTTGTTAGTATATGCAAGCTTGTACTGTAACCATTGAAATAGTGAGCTGATGAGCTCAACTGTGGACTGAGGCTAAGCTACTGAAGTCTTGGAAGAGCCAGCTATAAAGAAGTCTTGGTAATGGTATTTCTGAACATGTTTGATAATTACTTGTCAATGTTATAGTCTCAGTGTTCCTGTTAGCGCTGTGATTTGACTAAAATTCATAATCAAGGATTTAGCTGTCTGTTCTGCACTTGCACTGAAGGAGAACATCTCATCATTTGATTGCACATAAGGAAAACTTGTCAAAACCACTTATATTTGTCTTTAAATGTGAAGTTTAGCATCATTATAATTACACAGGTGAACCCTTTACAAATTGACAAACAAATCATTTCAAAAGGTAAGAGGACATTTTGATAAGTGGAATTTCTTCTTTGTTCATACATTCAGCTCAGAGTTGTGCTGGGTGCATCATACTGTGGATGCAGAGAGTGTCCTAATGGTCGCTCCCCACAATAGTAGTAATTCATTCTTAAGGGAATATATTAAGAATTATTTCTTTAATTATATAAGCATCATTAGAATGAAAGGTACTGATTATGTATTTCAAAATGTGGTTACCATAGTTTTCCTTTTAACTGGAAAATGGTTGTGTGTTATGATTCAGCTCATAGGCAAATGATCAGAATACTTTTCATTTTCCAGTCACTTGCCTGCTGTGTAGTTAGCGCCTCAGATTTGTTATTGCTGGCTTGTCACTGAGAATAAAATTGACCGTTTCAGTTCAGTGCCTAGGTGAAAGCTATTTAGTACTGCGACTGATACTAGCTGACTGTCTTAACGAAGTATCAAGGACTGATTCAGTGGGATTATAAATATTACCTTCTCTATTTCTAAAGCCAGTCCTTTCCTAGCGTAGTTAGGCGTGTGGGTATAGTGATTTGAGAAAAAACAGGTATTAACAAATCAAGTTCCTCCTGAGAGAAACTGAAAAGGAAATTTGCATTCTATTTGTTCAGTAATTTTCTGCCAGAGGTTTGAAACCAAATCAAAATGTCAATTTTATTGGTTCTGTTTCAATGGAAGAATGTTTTATTTCTGCACTTTGCTTTGATTTTTACCCAGAAATACATAGTGACAAAAATCCAGAAAATAGAACAAAAATGGTAGCTTTTACTCAGCCCTTCAAAATAGAATGCCATTTTGTTTTGGTTTATACGTCACCCCAAACTGTAAAACCGGAGTGAAATGAACGTGTTTATTTAAATAGGAAAAAAAAGCGATAGTGTACTCAAAGCAGCAATTTTTTTAACATATAGCTAAGATTTTTTTTTTTATATATAATAGACTTCAAATCCTGGATATGGAGGACTTCCATTCCCAGGATTGCCAGCACAAAAGAAGAAAATAGCGAGAGAAGCCAACATATGAACAGCAGTCTTTTAAATGCTGGGGATCTGGAAAGGCCTGCTGTGTCGCATTATATTTGTGGATTTCAAACTGCAACATGCAGATGTATGCACATGAATAATTTTGAGCACAAGAGCTTTAATCCCCTTGTAGAAAATAGAATCAGTCAAATGTGTAAAGTTACAACATGTATTCACAGTTTGGTGACTGAAGCTTAAGACCAAGTTCTGGGACACCGACTTTGTTTTCAAATATCTTAAGTTTTTCGCATATGTGCATGAAAGAGTAACTCTTCTGGGTTCATGCTCTGTTTGCCTTCTTCCGCATACATCTGGGAAATCTGATTTTTTTATATACTGGATTACTTTAATACTGGAGAGTGAGGTATGAATTATCATTTTTGAACTCCATGGATTTTTCTACTCTAATTATAGGATTGATGGCCTCTGTGACAATACGCCTGCCATTGTGCGGACTTGAAATGAAAGATAGAGTGAGAAGGTACACAGCTCAGAAGTAGTTGATTTCAGTCTTCGATGCATTCACTAAATAATTCAGTATCACTAATGGAAATCTGATCTTAGCACAGGGGTGGGGATGCAGGGCACTCAGTTGCCAGGTTTTGGCAGCTCAATAGCTTGGGAACAACAATGGAGCAAAAGGTGAAAAAATCTTTACACTATTATCGAATTCTCTTCTTTGCTTTCCTGGAATCACGTTACATCTTCCTGGAGCTGCTGCTGCTGATGGCTAGGGAGGGCGAGAGAAAGCAATTGCTATTTACAGTGTATGTGACACAAACAAGGCAAGCTCAGCTCGAGCTGACCTTTTAACTCATGCGCAAGGGGTGGTGTTTGCTTTTTGAAAAGTACAGCCTCATTCTACTCAGCAGTGGGACCGAAAACAGTGAAGCGCTTCTTGGGAGCAAATTGCATAAAGCCCTGTCCTCTAACTTTGTAGTCTGAGCTTTAGAGTCAGAATTTTTCAAGGGCATCTTTGGAAAAAAGTGCAAACTCCTGTTAGAAGCTGGTGAGATCCAAGTAACTATCTCCTTCAGGTGGCTTGTGAAATGACTGCCTAAAAGTACTGAAAAACCCAGCTTCAAGGGGAAAATTTGGTTCTTTTCAAAGGAAAAAGAACTCAGTGAGAGGAAATTTAGTAAGGGCGGCTTTCTACATTTGGCACAAACCACGTCTAATGCTGGGAGCTTCTTTCCCCAAAATTGACTTGAACGTTTACTGATTGAATTAGGATTCTAATTGCGATCTAATACTTTTGGATTGTGTATGAGAGCATTTGCATGTGGCATCAATCAGAAGTCCTTTATAACTTCCTATAGCCCTAACCCTCAGTTTTCCTTTTTAAAAGAAAATTCAGCCCCCTCTCTCTCTTTCATTAGGTTGCCAATTTTTGTTTGGGTAGCAAAGAGGATACATAAAAGTAGAAACTGGACTTCTACAGCTGCCAGTCCATTCCTCACCTCTGTTTTTTGATTGGAGTGGAACCAGCAGCTGTAAACAAATGTCGAGGATTTTAAAGATAAGTATCACTGGCAATCTGCAAGCAAATTCTCCTTTCTAGGTTAGCTGCGTGTTCAGACTAGAAAAGTAAGAGTCAAAAACTATTTTTTCAGTATGGATTTGTCTATATGTCACAAGAAACGTAGATTAGCCTGTAGTTCCAGACATCATGTAGGAAATAAAGCATTGGCTGGAAAACAAAGTCAGAAGAGGCAAAACAGCAGAGTAATTCTTGAAATAAGCCTCTCCCACTTCACAGTTCTTTTTAATAAGGAAAATAGCCCTGTGGCAAGTAAATGGTCATAGCTTATCTTCCATCAACCCCTTTTCTCCATGCTGTCCTGTTCTTTCCCACTGGGAACCAGCACAATAGGCACCTTTGAGGCTGTGATTAACATATAGCTCATGACTTTTTCTTGGCAAAAGAAGTTACATTGGTCCTCCCAAGATTGCTGTATTCACCAACTGTCTCACCTCCCTCTACGTCTTTACAAGTTCTATTTCAATAGCAAAGGTTCAGTCAAGAAATTCAAGTGTTATACTCCATTAATATCAAAGGCATCAAACACAGAGGGCAATTTGGGGCAAAGAATATCTTTCTGTACTTGTACAGTGCTTATTGCAATGGAAACCTCAGTCAAGCCTCAAGGTGCCATTGAGACAGAAATAATATTAATACACATTTACTTTTTGTGAATTGAAAACTGAGATGCTTTCTTTTTCAGTCATGGGTGCTTCAGACCATAATCTGTCCTCTGAGCAGCTGTGTTAACCTTGTCTGCAGTTTTATTTTGGACTTTCTGAATCAAAACCCAAACCGTATCACACAAAACTAGTTTTTGTGCATGTAAACTCAGTTTCAGGAAATTAATTTTTGAGCTATGGAAAACTAGGTATGGAGAAAAGCTGTGAGCAAATTTGGTCAAAAATCATCTATTGGCATTGCTTCTAAAATTTAGTGGACAAATGAGGCTTCTAACGTCAAGCACCTCTTTGTGAAAAGCAGTTGCTTTCTGCAGAAAGTTTCCATTGTTTTCCGAAAAGCTGGAAATGTTAAGTTTTCAGCGTTGTAGCTAAGACGTAGATTTCCATACGGAAAGGAAGGGATCTCTTGACTCACTTCGATGCAATCTGTTTTGGTTTCAATCAAGGTGAACTTACAGATCAGCCTTTGTCCTCTTTCCTACTTTCTCTTTGTTACTCAGACATGATTGACCATCTGGAATGCACTATTGTGGTTGTGTGGAGAAACTCTGAGGGCTTAAAGTGTCGACCACTACCAGGTGTTTTTTGATGGAAAGGGCCTTTTTTGTAGATGTTCCTGGTGCTTAGCACCGTGATGCCAGGATTTCACTGAGAAGCCCTTAGGAAGGTGCAAGCTAGCTATCAAGGATCCGTTCAACTTTGCATAGTCTGAAACGCAAAGACTAGGTTTACTATTGAGAGCTCATTTCCACTCGTCCAGCTGCCAGAAAGAATATTCTCTCCATCTCAAGCTACCACTTTACACTGCAAATCATAGTTGTTGTTTTAAATTACATCACTGTCATTAAATCTGCCGGTGGTGCAAATCCTGAACAGCCACGCCAGGACTAAACACATAACTGTGTGATGAAAAGAAGATGCCAAGGTGTGGATGGAAGGGAGTAGTTTACTTTACTGAGAAAGACTCCAGGTGGGTGCAATTGCCCACGCTGGGACTAGCCGCACAGTGCTTTTCATTGTCACAGATGGTAGGTGTTAGATGATGCAATGTGTACGGTGCCAGACAAATTACTTTTTTAGCTCATTCCTCTGGAAACAGGAGAAGAATCTGAACTGGATTTCTGTGCAAACCTGGAGCAGGAGCTGCAAGCTGCAACCCCAGCTGAGACCCAAGCAGTCAACGGGCTCAGTCTTTCAAATCAAGGCAGAGACTTGCTCTGGGGATCGGGAATTACACAGAAATTGCCTGGAGTTTGGAACAAGTCCACTTAGTTTTAAATTAAGCTGTGGATTGGGGAACACTCTTACTCAATGGATGTAATGAACCTAAAACTTGGAAAAGCCTGCTCCTAAATGAAAGCCTTGATATAACTCCAGCAACCACTACAACCAGAAGTGTTGAAACGCCATGACAAAAGTTGTTCTCGTGGCACTTTCAGCCCAAGTTGAAATTAAAAGTTGGGTTTTTTTTGGCTCCCCCCCCCCCCCCCCCCGCAGTATTTCCAGTCCAACACTGCCGCGGTCTAAGCGGCAAGCTGGAAGTCAGCGAGGCTAAAGTTAAAGCTCCCCATACCCCGACAGCCAAAGGCTACCCGGGCAAAAGCCGCGGATGTTTGTGCCTGCAAAGGTAGATGAAGCCCCGGCGAGCCCCCGCACCGGCCGCGGGGTACCGTGAGGTTCCCCCCCGCCCTCGGCTCCCCGCCCTCAGCGGCCGGGGGTGCCGTGAGGAGAAGGAGGGGGAGTTGCCTGGGCTTAAGAGCCCATTACCGGGCTCCCCCGCAGCGGCGGGCGCAAGGGGAGCTGCCGCCGAGCCCCGTCCGCGGGCGGATCGCCCCCGTCCCGCCCCGCCCCACCCCTCCACACCCCTCCACACCTCCCCTCCCCCCCCCCCCCGGCGGCGGGGGCGAGGCTGCCCCGCGGGTGACCCGCCCGGCGGGAGCGCCCCCACCGCATCACATGAGGGGGCAGCGCGGCCGCTCGCTCTGCCCCGGCGCCCGCCTGCCTCCCTCCTCTCGCCGCCTCGCTGCGGCCCGGGCTCTGCTGAGTCAAAGCGCGGATCAGGTTCCCTGCCTCCAGTATAAAAATCTCGTCGAGAAATCTCCGGCGGGAGAGAGAGACGGGGCGCGGGGCGTGAGGCGGCGGCCGGCGAGCCCGTCCGTGGGGAAGCGAAGGGACGCGCTGCGGCAGCGGCGGCAGCAGCAGCGGTAGTCGCTGCTCACCGGGGACGCCCGCGGCTCGCCCCTCTCAGCTGCGGGAGAAGAGCCTTTCGCCGCCCGAAGTAAGTCCGAGGGGGCGGCGGGGCCTCCTGGGGTCCCCCCGGGGGATGGTGCCCCCCGCGCTCGCTCCCCCAGGGGGAGGGTGGGAAGCGCTTCCCCCCTCCCTGCCCCGGCTCCAGGGGACTTGCCCCAGCGGGGCTCCGCAGCCCCGGCCCCACCTCGCCTCCTCTCGCCGCCCGGCGGGTGCCGGAGAGAGGGGCCGTGGGGTTGGGTGGTAGCCCGGACTCAGCGGGGTGGTGGGGGGCGCCTGCGGCCCCGGAGACGCCTGTCCGAGGGGCCGGCGGGGGGCGAGGTCTGGGGGTGCCCGGGAGGAGAAACGGGGTGGCGGGGGCGCCGCGGTCCCCGCCGCGCTTTGCCGTCGGGGTGGCGGCGGTGGGTCGGTAAGTGGGAGCGTTGAAAAGCCAAGGCAGGGTGAGAAGGAGCGAGGCGGCGGTGGGGGACGTGATCCAGCGGGGAAGGGAGGCGGGAGTCCTCGGGCTGGTCCGTTCCGAGAGGACAAAAGGGCAGCGGAGTGACCCCAGAGCGGCAGACCCCCTGCAGGTCCCAGTTGCCCTGTGCCAGGAATGTCCCGGCTGAGACTCGGGATAATGAGGTTAAATTGTACCCTCAGACCCAGCACTTTAACTCATCTTTTTCGTGGGACTTTGCCTTCTTATCCCTAGTTTACTTCTGGTGGAACAACTGAGTCTAGCAAGTGCTGATAGATCTATTTGAAACTGCCGTCGTTAGTTTGTGTCTTCCATTTCCTCTGGAGGGATCAGCTGGGAGAAAAACTGGGTTAACAACAGTGAAAACACAGTTTCCTCCCGTTGAGCATACAGATTATTCTGCAAATGTGTTGTGGTCTCCAACACTGATGCTTCAAACTCCTTACCCCCCTTCATCCTCTCCTTTTTAAAAGTAGAGCTTTTTATAGGGAAAAAGTAGTCTTAATTCTTTGGGAGCTCGTCTGCTCCTCTTACATGTTCCAGCTGGGTGTCGCACACCTCTGTCTTCCACACTGCAAGCGGGTGCCTTGGCGGTGAAAGTCTATTGTGCATTAGCTTAGTGGTACGTGCTGAAGCTGGATTCTAGGATGTAAACCCTAGAGACTAGTTCTTGGGAGCATTGTGGAAATGTTTGTGACATGCATTAAATCTTTCTCTGTGAGATAACCCCACAGCTATGGATAGCGGTACGTGTTTTAACTAGATCCTGTTTGCTCTAAATGACTTGTATTACAGTGGAAGAACACTTTACCTGTGGCTCATCAACTCTTGAACTCTATGCCCTTTTCTTGGTTTCCCTTTGGGCCTTGATTCCCCCCCCCCCCCCGAGCTTTTAGCAAAGTTCAACTTTTTGGATGAGAAATAGACTGAGTGTGTAACTGCTTGTATTAGGGAGAAGGAGGGAGGGGATGGAGAGAAAGAGAGAGAAGGGAAGGATATGGGAAAAGTTGTTACAAAGAAATACTTCTCTTTTAACATTTTCTGGACAGTGTGCTTGAGCTGATTTACGAAGTAAATTTTATGGGTTGTTTTTCTCTGTGTATTTCTGTTCCCTCCCTGCAAAGAAATAAGAATTAAAAAAAAAAAAAAGTCTGAACTTTTGATCAAGAGATGGTCCAAAGGGATGAAGGAACCTGCCTATTTGTGACAAAATTTGTTAATTTGTTGTAGTAATGAAAATTTGGAAGTGAATGGAGAGGGTACTTCACTGGAGAGGACGAACAAAAAAAAAAAAAAAAGCAGCAACAAACAAACTTGCTGCATAATTTAGTGACCCTTCCTAAAGAGAAGGAAAGCAGGGGTTTAATATACTCCTATCTCCAGGCTAAGCTAAACCCTTTGGTGACTTATTACTTACGAAGCTTTGGATGAAATTGAAGGACAGAAACTTACTGATGTTAGCATGCTCCAAAGCAAGCTCTTGGGTGGAAAAAAGAGATGCCAGCAACAAATCTTTCTTTTACAAGTGGTAAGTCTTTGTTTATAGTGTAGAAGTGGCCTAAGAAAAACAGACGTTTTGCAATTATCCAGATGTCTATCACCAGTCATTTGAGGTGCAGTCTGTGGCTGATACATCCTTGCCAGCAGAAGGTTGGTCTTACTATAGTATTACAAAACACAGTGCTGCTATCCCACTACCATGTGCCTGTATTCCTCTACGCCCATACCGACGCTGAGGACACTTTGGGGGCTTATCTTACTCCTGACACAGCTGTACTGATGGATGTTTTGTGTACATTCATCTTTCTGTCGCTACTGTGAATATTATTACTTAGCTGGCTTCCAGCAGCCGCGGCTCCAGCAAGGTACTTCCCTGACACGTCCTATGTTTCTTCTTGATTGTTCTGGGAATGGTTGTTCCTGAGTCCTCAGATAACAATTAAAAATAATCCTTTACGGGAGCTCTGAAAAGGCACTCATTTAACTCGTACTCTATTTTATTTTAGTGTGGTTTTGCGGCAGGGAAGATATGATTTATCAAGTGTTACAGTGTAACAAGTGTTTTAGTGTAACGCTAGGGCATTAGGGATGGAGCTGGCATCGCTCACGAAACCTCCTGCTCTGTTCAGGCCCCCTCATTACCTGCACTCCCAACTGTGGTGTTTTCTGTGGGAACTGGTCTTTAACAATGTATGCTTTGCTTCGATATTTACAACCTCTTGCTGATCAGTGTATCAAAAGCATTTTCATTTAGAGGATTCATTTCAGGACTTTAATTGAGGAAATCTCTTTGTTTCAAGCCTCTGTAACAAACCATTCAAAATGCTGTCTCTGAACGAACTAGGTCACTGTAACGCGCGCGCACACAGAGTGATTCTCATCTGCTTAGGGTAGCCTGCATTCGGTCGACCCATATCCCTGGTGAGCTTGTCCCTGATTTATCCTTCTTGGACTGGCTTGTTCACAGGGAGCTTATGCTGAAAATTCACTGCTGGAGGTCATTCTCCATTCTTGGCATCTCTGGCAGCCTTAAGCTTAAATTGCAGCCTCATTTTCTATCCAATCAATACCACTCTTATGTCGCTGAGTTTCCATGGTGCCCCCAATCTTCTGTCTACATATTGATGTCTGACAGCAGGAATAGCATTCTGTGTCGCTATATATACTTACTAAAGCTGTCAAAACTATTTAGGGTCTGTCGCACTAATTTATATCCATATCCTGATATTATTTGTATCTGTTGAGCTTTGACTGATGGAACTCGCTGCACTAAGGAATCAACCCCAACAATGCACTCCAGGGATGGCTCAAGGGATGGACGTTTTGAGAAAGGGAAAAAGAGTCTCTTCTAGAGTAGCTGGGGTAGTCTAGAATCCTTTGAGCACAATAGAGTCATTTTGAAAACATCCAAGTCTCAATGGCTCCAAGTTAATGCTTTGGAAATCATTCTCCATTGTGCTGCTCTGAATGCATAGAGGGTCCTCTTCGATGGAGCTGCGGAGAGGAAAATAGAAAAGTGGGCATTGTCAAGTGTTCAATGTGCATTTGAGGAGAGTTGGGGGAAATTTGAGTCAGTTGTCTCACACTAATTTCTTCAGCAGAAGCACTGTGGAAAAATGAAATTAAAGGAGCAAGCAATGTCTTCTGTTTGTGTTTTACTACAGTAACCCACAGAGCACTGTAATTGCATAAGAGAAAGTGTGGCGGTGTCTCTGTGGATTGACACAGCAGCAACTAAACAAGATGAGAAAAGGCGTATCTTCTGTGTGTCATTAATTTCCAAGGGACTGATAGCTGTTATTGGTGCCAACGGTAATAGACACTAAGTAAAGACTAGTCAATTTTTTTTTTTTTATTATTTAAATATGCTTTGCAAACCGTTGATCTTGTATCAAAGGTGGTCGTCAGCTGGAGAAACTCTAATCCCACTACCTTCAACATGAGCTTGATCCAGCCCATGAAATAAGACTTGGCAGTCAGTATGGAATTTACTGCTTAAAATTTTGTTTGCTCTGAATTGCCAGAAGAACTGATTTTGTGATGCCAAGTTCATTAATACTTTTCAGACTCTCTTCAGGCTCCTACAGTCTTTTCACTAGTGAGAAGTAAAGACCTTTAAGCTTAAAAGGCCCTGTTGCAGGTGGTGTTTGACGTAGTGGTATTAAAGTAGTTCAGTTTGTTAAGTTTTCAGCAATGGCTTACCTTATCATGGTAGAAAGGGTCAGTGGGACTTTACCAAACTAGACACTCTCTTGGCCAATATGTCTCACCTTATTTTATTCCAAGGAATAGAATCGCTGAACCGTTTAAAATATCTGGCTCTACCTCCTGCAGTGGCACCATGATGATTTTTTTTAAAACTTTTCTCATTTCCTTCCTTGCTTACATATGTGGGAGTGACTTTTTAAAAACTGTAGTCATCTTGCAGACTGCTTTTTAATGTCTTTCAGACCAAAGGTTGAGAGAACACAGCTGTAGGCATTTTCATGGGAGATGAGAAGGGGGAATGTGAGTATAATGAAGAGCTGGATGTATTACTGATGTAGCCAGGTGATTTCCACCCTCTCTGTCCCTCCACTCCAAAAAGCCTCTGCCCTTCCTTGCTTTCCCAGAATAGATTCTAGTTTCAATGTGGATAACCTCTGGAGGTGAGGAGTACAGCTGACTATGTCTGAGGCAAAATCCAGTTTCATTACATTAAGAAAAATGTATTAATATGTTAATTTGGGCCCTTGGAGCACGTTGCTTGGCAAGCGCTATTGATTGCATGGCAGCTGCAAGAGAGGGGTAAAGACTTTTAGAGCAGAAGAGCATTACAAGAGTTGGGGATTTCTGATAAAAATAGTCTCTGAAAATAAATAGTGCTTGGGGCTCCAGTCCACTGCTATTTAGTAAACTGCAAAGTTCAATTTTAAACTGGACCTTTCTCCTCTGAGGCCTGCCGGCACTATTTCAGAGCTCATTAAATGTTTCACGAGAGTGTTATAAAAATCTTCCTTCCTCATTAGTTTCTACAGAGTTCCAGTGTAGCTTGGACCTTGTAAACATCCCCTATTTAGTTGTAGATGATACCATCATAAAGTGCCCATGGGGAGGGAAGAGAAAGAGGAGAAATTTGCTAATACCTCAGTCCAAATGCTTGTTTTGACACTGGCCCGCAGCTAGCTAACAGTGTAAATGAAATAGAATATTTGTCGTCTTCAAACAATATTTTTGGAGCAACTCACTGTCTGTACAAGTTCTCCTCCCAGGAGTAAAACCAGACAGAACAACTGGGAGGGAACAGGAGGCTGGATGGGCTCTTGTTTCCGTCAGCAAGCCTCTCTCTACGCACCTGGGCTGATGCTCTGTTGTCTTAGTGGGGCTGGTCCACCTGGCAGTGGAGGCAGGCATGGCACTAGTGATGCTGGCAATGAGGTGAAGGTAGCCTATTTCTCGGGCTTGAGTGCAAAGTTGGTCTTGATCTTCTGAGCTCATTAAGGAAGATAGACCACTCTGCTGTTGTCTTCACCATCTGACTTTGCTACCTGCATCTGCCTGTGGCCTTAGGCTGTCCCTAAGGATTAGAAAGATAAAAAACAGATAATTGTGCTCTATGGGTATGTAAGAAAGGAGGAATTCCCTGTGTATTGACACAAGCAGTAAATATGTAGATATCTGTGGAAGTCAGTGTCCCTGTCTGATTGCAAGCAACAAAAATGACTGAACTGGCTTCTCAAATTCAGTTCCATTGGATATCAGGCACAAAACCTGTTTTGTTCTTGGGTTTTGTTTCTCTGAGCCATGAGAACAATGGCATTGGTTTCATAACCAACTAAAGATGATCTGACTACTGCATTTAAGGCTTCCTTGTTTCGACTGGATCACCAGTACAACAGATTTATTTATGTATTTATTTTTTTAGCTATACTTCTCACATATCATGTATCTCAAAGTGCAAAAGAGCCTTAGTAGTGCGGCGCAAATGTATGCGCCCATCTGTAGCCAGGAACAGAAGGCTCACAGTCTGGAGCATCTTTGCCTCCATGACAGGAGCATCCAAAATGTGCTTAATACTGTGTGTAGGTAGTTCTCATACCAAAACTTTGTATTTAAAAATAACTATTTTACAGGTGTTTTGTCTTTTTTTTTCTTCCAGGTTTACAGCATGCACGCAACAGTGGGAAGAGTGACATTGGCTCAAAATGCCCATTTTAATATTTCTGTGATGCTCTTCTAGGCACTGTTAGACGGTAATGGATGGATCTCTTAAGAAAGGTCTATTGTCTTTGAAAGTGATATAGGAAGGGACTTAGAAATAGCCTTGGTAGAAAGATGGTGCCTCTAATATGGTGCTGCTTCTGCAGTGTTATGGCACCACAAGGTCACAGTTTGCTTTTGGACAACTGAACTCCTTCCATTTTCATATTGAGATCTTTTTCAGCTCACTAAGAATCATATTCTTCCTGTCAAGCAGAGATTAATACTAAACCAGGCACACATCCTCAACCATTATTCAGGCAAAGTTGATGCTTCAGCAAGAGCTTCATCAGAGTAAGGACTATAGAATTCAGCCTAAGATTTAGAAAGGGTGCCCACCCCTTTCTTTTGGCATCAAATTCTTCAAAATAAGACACAAATGAGTTATAATGCTGGTAAATGGTTGTGACTTTTCTTGCGCTTCTTGCAGCAGAATCTCATTACTTTCATTGAAAGTGCCTTTGAAGTGAAGTGCCTATTAGTAAATTAAAGATAAATCAAGATATTGTTCTGATACTCTGCCTTAATTCTGGTAGGAAAACACTTCGTTCCTTTAGTTTGAACAATAAAAATTACGTGTTCAAAAGTAGCCTCCCCACCCCCACCATATTAAACAGAAATAGTTTGAACTTCTTGTTCTACCTAGGGCGGTTTCTCCTGGAAACCCAGTCTTCTATGGTAGTGGCTGAGCTTTCCTTCTGGTGCTGATGAAAGGCCCCCGAGATGCTCTGATTGCTTCCCGATAGCTTGTGCCACCTGACTGCCTGGTTGTTTGCTTGGATTGCTGCCTTCCCAGAGGTCACAAAGATGTTTTTGTTTGCGCAAGAGTCACTTGCTTTTATTAGAAGCCTGCCTGGGTGCAGCTGATATGCAGTAGGGACCGAGGGATGGAAAAAATCTACTAGCTTTCCCTCTAAGGCCAGCAGATAGGATTTTCAGCAATCTTCCAAAAACGCTGCAAGCTTTGGTTAAGGAACTTAATGTCATTTCACTTGTTAGAGCCTCACTTTCCTAAGCTGTCCCTTCAGCCCATGTTTCGTGTCTGATTTGCGCATTGTCAGATGCTTTTGCTGCTCTCTGTAGTTGATGTTTGCTTAAGTGATTATTTGGCAGAAGTGTGTGAGCAGGCGTGTGTGATTGCTGTTGGCATGGCAGTTAGTATGATACAGCATTAGCATACTTGCTCTGTGCTGCAGGCCTCCTCCTCTTCTAGGCTTACTTACACAGCAGGGGGACAAAAAAACCCCAACAAACCCAAAACAGAAAGCCATGGGGGAGCCAGTTACAGTATGGTGATCCTCTGGCCAGTTTGACCAAAGACCTGCAGAATTCAGAGGAGCCTAAAGGCTGCTCTCGTTTTCTTTCTATTACTAATCATAAATAGATCATCCACCAGCAGAGGACTTATAAAGAGCCGCAGGGACTATGGGCTGCCTAAATAGGGGTATCTACATTGAATCTAGTTTTCAGGAATTTCCCTGTGCTTGCAAAATAGTGTGGGAACCGTGTTTATGGGGTGATAAAGAAGAAAAGGCAAGCTCCACTCCCTTCGTGTTTGTTAGCTCAAGAACCTGCCTTTAAATGGGACATGGAGTTAAGTTTGTGTTTTGGACTCATTAACATTGAGTGGCCATTGGGATTATAGGTGTATGTGTTTTAAGAGGCATCAGTCTCTTCTCTCAATCGCTTGTAACTTGAGCTATAATCTTTGCACATCTCATGCATTGGAACAGCTTTATGGGCTATCAGTTACCTCACTGAGAACAGTGGGATTTACTTAGGCAATGTAAATGTAAAAGTGCATGTGAAACCTTTGCTTGATCAGTGCCTTGATTTATAAGTTTAACACAGTTAGTGGAAATAAAAATCTCTGATGATACAGTATGTGTTCAGGTGCATGCCCTTTGTGAGTGGGTGGGGATGAAGTCTCTTATGATACGTTCTATAGCAGTACATTTACCGTGGGGCCTTTGGCAGCTTCACCTGATATTTTTCTGGATGTCTGTTTAAGCATGAGCTGCTCTTGTATTGTTTTTTTTGGTAAAAGTCAAACTATTGGCGAGCTGGTTTTCTCCTCCACTTTCTGATGTAAACCTCTTTTGTCGGTCCATGTTAATAACTGCACCTTTCCAAGGCATGGTGTGGGCCAGGCATAACCCCTTGCCAAAACATGTCCCTGTACAACTGTCTGGTGCTGTGAAGGTTCTGACTTTATCCTGATGAGAGGTGGAGGCAGCAGTTTTCCTGCTGGGATCGGCCCTTGGTTTTACCTCTGAAGGGAGAAAACTTCTGGGCTTAACATCTGAAATGGTTTTGTAAAGCTGTCTGGAATCAGAAATATAGGAAAGTGGGGAACGTTTTCTCTCCCTGTCCCTAACTACCTGCAAAATTGGTCGTGTTTTCATGATGGAAAAATCTGAGGTTCAAAATGGGATGGGAATGGGAGGAAAAGCGGGTGAACTCCCTGCTCTTACTCATAATTCTGATCTAGAACAGTTATTTTGAGGCTGCTTTCAAAAACATTTATAGATCTTTTTAGTATTTTGCAACAGATAATATTTACAAACACCTCTTCTTATTCGGTAGCATAATGTGCTACATAGTCCTGGCCTTTCTTTGGCTGCTTCTCTGTGCCCAAATACAGCATCTCTGTGCTAATTTTCACAAAGGGTGAGAGCGCTTGAGAATGGCTGGAGATTGAACGCTGCCGTACAAGGAAAGGACTAAAAACCAAAGGTGGTATATTATAGCACGTACTTTGTTCATTTAATTGCTATGTACTATAGTTTAATTTGAATTATTTATGACTATATCTACAAGGAAGTAGTCCTTTAAATAAGAACCCCTCTTTCTTATGCTAACCACAACAGTAGGTTGAGTGGATATGGAGACTGTGTGTTTTTATAGAGAAAAAAAATGACATGTGTAGACACTTTGCCCCAACATTGTGCTTTACACACACACACGTCAAAAGCGAGTCTCTGTTTGGAGAAACTTTCCAAACTGTAGGGATGTGTAGCAGAAATGTGTTAGCTGACTTTAGACTTTACAATTGCGCAACATGTACTATAAATGACAAGTTCACATCTTTCTGTATTGACACTTTCAGCATGTGCAATAAGGCTCTAATTCTAGTTGGGATTTTACCAACTGAGACTTCTCAAGTAATTGTAGGTGGGAATTTCTTGTCTTATTTAAATAGGAAATTCTGAAACAAACAAAAAACCCAAAGCAGGAGAAGTCTGTGAAGTGTAAATTTAAATTATCTGTCCAAGTCAAGAAAAATTGAGGTTGAAATCTTTCACATGAAGCTTATCGAAATGGAAATTTTTGAGTTACTGAATCCAAGGTTTCTGTTCCAGGTCAGTGAAATTCGAGTGTGTATCTGAATACTTGCAGCAATTAATGGGTATTGAGGGAATGGAAACAAGAACTTGAGCCTACATGCGAGATAGGTACATTGGCTACAGTAAGCTCTTCATGATGCCATATGATGTCCAGCTGATGCTGTTCATTATGGCATTTTTATGATCATGATGTCTCATAAAAAGAGTGGTATAGTATACAGAGATGGGGAATGAGGAGCATTTTCTCAAATTTATCCTTTCCTGATCAGTTTAAATTTTTTTCAAAGTATATCTGTGAGAATTAGAATATAATTTATACATACAATTAAAACTGTACATATAATTGTAATAATTGTAGACATTTGTAAACAATTGTAGTAATTGTAAATATTATAAAATTATTTGTATTACAAAATTATTTCTTTACAAAATAATTGTAAACAATTGTAATAATTTGTAATTATTATTTACAATTACTACTACTATAATTATAGAATTGAATAAAAATGGAATTTTGGTTCCATTTTTTTCCCCAAGACTTGTGCATGTTCTTTTCAATTGCTCCACAGGACATGGTGTTTGGGATTCCGCCCCCCCCCCCCCCCCCAATAATCATAGCTTCTGTTGCAAAAGACAATTTAGCCGTCCTTCAGTGTTAAGTAGACCCTTAGCCTAGAATAAGTATAGTTTTCACTGCCTGATGCAGTGTGTGATTTGTGTGAAATGAAAGGGATTTTTTTTAAAAAATCTTATTTATATCTGTCTTCTGTTCCTCCAGGTTTAAAAAAGTATTCTAGGCCTAAAAACCTTTTGGGGTAGCAGAACTTCCAAGCTGCGGCAGCTGATCCCAGGTGAGCTGCCCACGTTGTGCAGCCTCGCCTACTTCTCTAGTTTCCTTGCTCAGATTCCTGTCCGGCCCCAGTTTTGCTGCCTTGCAAAGCTAAACCATTGAAGGCTGCTACTGCTTCTATAGCAGGAGCAGTATCAGGCTATGAAATAGGTCTGGATTCTTCTAAGACATGGATCACGCCCTGTGAGTAGCAGTCCAATTGTACAAGATGCGAAAGTGGATGCAAGAGCATGGGTCGAGTTCTGTAAAAACCAGGGTTATGTGGACTGCTTAAAACTCTTTGCAAGTAGCCTTCATCTTCCTTAGCTTTAAATGTGCATAGATCTGAAATGGATTTTTCCCTGAACAGATAAACCACACCCAAGCTGTTTTGGTTTTGAAGATATATTTCCATAACTCTGAATGCTGAGGCTTCCTTAATCTTAATTCTGAATTCATATGTCTCTAATGTCCTTATTTTCATAACCCAAACTTCTCTTTGCTTTAATCTCTCTTCTATTTAAATAGTGTAGTAGATCACCCTTCATAAATATTACACACTCTCATGTGTCTCGTTTTCAGTGGCCTTTTACAGCCCCACGCCTAGTTCTAAATCAGCAAAATGTTTCAGCTTGTTTATTTCTAAGTATGCTCACAATTCATGCCCTTATTTTAGTGAGCACATTTAGCTGAAATTTAACCTGGCATTCTATACTTGCATTGTAATTTCCACAGTCAAACTTTTTTCATATTACAGTTTCAAATTTTAGAAGATCTATTACAAATCTTTGTCTAGTCTGAAAAGATTCTTCTGCTAAGCACAGGGATATGACATCGTTTGTCTCCAGGACTCTTTTGGTGTCTAGAAGTTAATTCGGTAATCATTGCTATATAGTGGTATGTAAGCATCTATATATATATTTGTTTCATTAGACTTCAGTGTGTCTGTAGTGAATTTTATCTGATATTTGTGTTGTCCAGTTGCCTGGGTAGTTGTGAGGACAAGGACCTCCATATTGTTGACTAATACCATGAGCAGCGTATTTTGTTACCTTGTTTTTCATTCTTTCTTGCAGATACTTCATAAATGCACTCGACGACACTGGTCCTAGACTGATCCTTTGCGTGCTACAAGCCCCCTTCTGTAGGAAGAACTGGTTATTGTTCTTACCCTGGGATTCTTACTTGCTTGATTAATATTTAAAGAGTGAGAGGACCTTACCTCTTATCCCAAGATTACCAAGCTCTCCTAATAGCTTGTTTCAAAGTCTTTGAAAATCCAAACAATTTACATCTAGTGAAAAATAGCCAGGATAAGTTTTCAAAGGCTTCTTGTAGATTAGAGAGGCATGATTTATCATTGTGAAAAATGTGCTTTTTTAGACTTTTCTAGTTTGTGGGGCTTCTATTTCAGGCTAGCTGGTTTACACTTGCCTTTAACTGATTTTTCTCTGGAAATGCAGTTTAGTGCAATCGAATTTCTTGGGTGGTTTCTTTTTTTTATTTACTTTATTTTTCCTAACTCTGTCTGGCAGTTCTGCCTCAAGTTCTTTACTTGTATCACCCTAGGGCATGCATTTCTCTTCCCTACTTTGAAGTGAAAACTGTAGCACAGGAGCCATTTAACTTCTGTGCAATCTCTTTTTCTGCCTTCATTGACTTCTTTGCGTCAGGGTAGTCTGCAGTACAGTCTACAGGACCCACCGGCTCTTCTGGAGTTCCGGTTTCCCGTGTGCTTAAGGAATGCCTTATTACTTGTCACTATGCATTTGCCTCCTTGTTCCTCAACCTTGCTCTTGGACCTCTTAATCTCCATTTTGCATCTCACCTGCCAAAGTTGTTCTCTCACATTAGTTTCACTTGTGCTGGATTTCCATTTTCTTTCTCTTAAGGATATTCTGTGAGTGAATAAATTCTTAAACTACATTTGAGAAGTCTTTTTTTTTTTTTCTTTCTTTTTTCTGAGTGGCCAGGAGTGTCATCAGTGATTGCACTTTGGCATCCTTTTGAAATATCTGTGCTCACTCCTTGCATGCTTTATTAAAGGAAGGCTCGCAGGGAACAGAAAGACGTGACTCCCAAATACTGTGCTTCTTGAAGCCTGCTTCTCTTAGGACTGGTGATGAGCTCCCAGTTGTAGCATCCACCATAATCATGTAATAACTTTGGGGTGAAGATTTCAAAGGATTGTGAGGTAATTCTATATTTACATCCCATGGAAATGTATCCAAACCATGGCAATTTTCCCTTTGGAAATTAGGCTGGAAACATAGCCCTGTCTAATTCCTGAATCAATTCTTTTCCGTTGTTTGGGACTAACTAATTGTAGCCGTTCCTTCTGCAAGCTTCAAACCAGCTGCCACCATACAAATTGGTTATGCTGACAAGAAAACATTTATAGAAATTATCACATTTTCACATTTCTAGAAAACGGTAATGTCATCGTCATTTGGTCACCAAGTATTTTACACTGATCATCTCTGGTCTGAATTGGAGGCTTGTATTCTATCATCCTCAAGACTGTAACTCAGAATTTGTAGTTGGAAACACTCCCCTAAGGTACCTCCCTGCAAGGAAATGCTCATTGAAGAGAGCCTGAAAAGTCAGATTTGTATTTCTGACTTCTTCCTCTTTCTTACTCAGTGTGTGTGCAAGTATAGCTCAAGATTGTATGTTTTTTTTTCTTTTAGAAGAATCCCCTCTAAGCATTTTAGCTAAACGCCTGACCTAAAGTCCACCAAAGCAACTAAATACATATATAAATATATAGGTTCATTGCAATTTAGATTGGCTGTATAATTTGTCATTAATACTTTTTGTGTTACTGCCCTCTTTTTTTATTAACACTTGAGCAAACTGTGCTCCAGGAGGCTGTTTGTGATACCAGAAATGCGAGCTGATTGCACTCATGTACATCTAATTTGATGCCCTGATGCTTTCCAGCTGTGGTAAATGGACAACTATTTGAAAACAAGTATGTTGTCAGAGTTGGAATATTCTGCGAACACTACCCATTTTCCCTTAAGTCTGGCTGTATTCAATTAATCTGATGCTGACTTAGTCTCCCTGCATCTCACAGAGAATGTTTTTAATATTAACTTCTCATAGTAACACTTATAATTTTAGAATGTCTTTCATTTAACTCCTAGAATTATTCATATTCTGGGCAAGATTGATGCCTCCCTTGCCGATTTCTATTATGGAAAATCAAGACTTAGCAAGTTGAGGTTACAGGTACTTTAAGGTTATTACCTTTTAAGTAATGAATCCCAAAGCAAATCTTTGGTTTTTTGAATGGGAGGAATCTTTTGTTGCATCCTTCATTTTGGACCTATCCCGTGTGCTCGGTGGTGGTGGGAAGGACAGGGTTTGAGCACCCACTTATGTGCTTGCTCCTCAGCAGAAAGTCAGGAGCAACTCCTTCCCCAGGTTTCATCTCTGTGCACAGATGGAGTGAGAGAGACGGGACAGTACTGTGTTATCCCCAACTGATGTCACAACAAACAGTCTCAAAGCCTCTGTGCATCTTTTTTTCTATTTTGATGCAAGCTGGCATCTCTTTAGCAGAAGCAAATCAACTTACACAAATGTATGCCAAGAGCAGGAAGGGAAGGCTAATTAATCAGGAAGACAGAAATGGGCTTCCATATTTAACAGGATTTTTTTTTTTTGTGCTAGTGGAACAAGATTTATAGTAGTGATTACTTATCACAAAGGTCACTCGAGCCCTTTCTTAAATTCATATCTTTAGAGAAAAGCATCTGTAAAGGAATATATAGAGAGGAAAGAGGCAGTTATGAACCTCAGCTAGACGGTGCATACAGTCGTTCTGCCTTAACTTTTTAGCAAACTAGTGTGTGCAAGTTAGGTGCGTTGCCACTTGTAAGCCCTGTCTCTCAGCATTTCCATATAAGCCTGTTAACTGGATTGGGCTGGACTTAAGAAAGAGCTCGTTCCTATTCTTGATGAGCTCAAGTAGCTTTTATGTAGGGTACTGTGAATGGGCACAAGGGCTTGTCATCATGCGAGTCGCTAAATGTGTTACAGCTTTTGCTGTGACACACGCAGCGTCAGCAGTAACAGAAGCCAACCGAGGTTGCGGTTAACCTCCTGCTTCTAACGATGGTGCTTTTAGATCACTTGCCTATGATGCATCTGAGCGTGGCAAATGAAGGGGTGACAACAAGTAGCTTTTGTTTAAAGTAAATCATTGTTTAGGTGGAACAAGAAGAGAAACTTGTCTGTTTTTAATGGTACTCCACTGCGCATAGGCTTTGGAAATGAAATAACTTGACCTTTCTTAATAGCACACCTGTGTTTCACATCCAGCTGCTATTGCTGCTGGACAGAACCGCACAGTTAGTGTACTGATCAGAGCTCAATGGAAACGTTTTTGTCATATGACAGGTAGAAACAAAGACCGCCAGCCTCCTGGGACTGGAGTGAGCCTTCAGCTTTGGACAGTGGGTCTATGGGATTTGATGGCTCTGCTAATACTGCAGTGTCATATTAGCCCAGCGATAATGCTAGTGTACTCTGCTGCTCTCGTGTTACCCCCGCTGGCTCATGCAGGATTTATGGCATTGTCTTATGGTGTGCTTTTCTGTACGTGTGGTTTGCAGGCTGCAGGCAGCTCTGCGAGGTCCCAGCATAGCCTACCATTGCTCCCATTCTCTTCCTTCCCTGTTTGCATGGTGGAGCAGAAATCATGCGTGTGGACCTTGCAAATCACAGCAATAGAGGTCAGAAGCACAGTAAAAGTCGAAATGATCCTGACAAATTGGATGGTTTCTCTGCAATTGAGAGAGTTTTTGACAGAGAAATGAAACATGCTGCCCTTTGGGGTTGATAAAATGCACACACATAAAATTTGGAAACATGGTTGTAGGGTAGTAGGAGGAGGTCTGACAGCAGTCTCTCTATGCTGCAGAGGATGCTGAGTGTTCATCTGCTAACCCAGTCACTCCAGGACAGCTGAGCTCTAGTCGTGGTTTGTATGGGTCGCTAATAACTTGGATGCACAGGGACTAACCTAGCTACTGGATGCTTTAAGTCATGACACGTTTTGGCCTGAGAATTTGTATCTCCAAGTGAGAATCGAGTGTAGTGGCTGGAATGTGTTTGACC
Organism: Aptenodytes patagonicus; assembly: GCF_965638725.1. Taxonomy (NCBI): domain Eukaryota; kingdom Metazoa; phylum Chordata; class Aves; order Sphenisciformes; family Spheniscidae; genus Aptenodytes; species Aptenodytes patagonicus. The sequence continues at coordinate 65,976,604 of NC_134949.1, forward strand.
ACATTTGATGCTACTTCAGCATCTGCCCCTTTGGAGGCTTGGTGTTTTTAGGTGGTGATCTCTCACAGCGTTTGGGTGCGGCATTTGATTCCTGTGACATCTGCCATAACTGTCAAGACAGGTGAAGGCGGTGTCCAAGAAAGGACTGAAGAGATTACAAGGTGCTCTAAACCTGAGGGTGGAGAATTTTTACAATGTGCCATAACAAACCAAGGCAGGACACACCAAGAAGTTCCCCCGCCTAACGTTCATTGTAAAACCAGCTAAGCTGCTGTGCTCTTAGGCCCCTTTCTCAGGGCCAGGCCTGGGATGGCAGGTGGAGCAGCTGGGGTAAAGGGCTTTCACATTGCGGGGGCAGTGGATGCCGCAGGTAGTGATTAAGAAATGCTGGCAGTGTGGTGGTAGGGAGTACGGTGACACGGATGACTGGGGTGGCAATGCATAATTTTTTTTTTCTCCTTGTGGCTAGAACAGGACTGTGAATACAGAGGAGGTGCTGTAGGATAAGACACATGGTTTTATGGAAGTCCAGGGCAAGAGAAATGGAATGGTGCAGCACAGTGTGAAACGCGTTTGCAGAGTTGTACCTGGGAAGGCTACATTTCACTTGCCTGCAGCCAGCTTGCTGTAGCTAATAGTATTTAATACTCTGCTGTTTGTTTGTTTGGGTTTTTTTCCCCCCTTTTAAGCAATGTATTTACCTCGTAAGGGAAAAAGAAATCTTATTCATGTATGTAGTACCTTCCTGGGAACTAGGAAGAGCACAGGGCAGTTTGGAGTTGACACAAACAGATTTATTCCTGGCTGAGTAAGCTGTTCCTGAGATGCTGTGGGCCTGTTCCTAAGCAGGCGTGTGATCGGGCTTTCATGGAAATCTGGCTTTCTGTGTCATACTGTCAATTCAAAAGATTTCAGGAGCTTTTTAAAAGCTGGTGATGATCTGGGCCCATTTCTGGTTGTTCTCCCCCATTCCCTTGGCTATTCTAACTACTTCTTTTAATTTACAGCACCTGAGGCTTGAGGAGAAATCCCATCACAAATCTACCTGGAGTCTCTGGATTCTTTACTGCATACAGAGTTCAGGCTTTCTCTTGCTCTCCGTGGGGAAAAAGAAGAAAAAAAAATCTGTTGCTGACAGCAACTGGGGTTAAAAAGGCAAGAGGTGAAATAAATATATTTTATGCTTCCTTGGATGTAAGGACAAGTGGGTGGAGTATCGGACTGCAAGGGAGATCAGAGGCAGAGCTCCTTCAAAGATGGTTCTCCAGGCAGGTGAGGAGCTGGCTGGTCTGACGGCAGAAAGTTTGCGGACTATTTGAGGAGGTTGGTGTTACGGTGCTCCTCAGAAGCCTGGGCGTTAAATAGCATGTCTTTCTCACTTTCCCAGTCACATGGCTGCATAAGATAAAAGCTTCATCGAGCTCCTAGACCTTGGACTTGTCTTGCAAAATCAAGCCAGCCGTTGTGAGAGGGGTTAATTCACACCATCGCCACAGAAGACAAAATGGATCTTTGAAACAAATGTGGTGGTGGGGGTAAACCCATCAATCATGTGAATACTGCTTTACAGTAATTCACAACTGCAGCTTTTTTCTTAAGCAAGGGCTGGCCGAGTCCGATCAATCCCTTGGCTCTCAAATAGGTCTCAGCAGGCAGTAGCTTGCTCGTTGTGGGTTTGTATGTACATGAAAGCCCACTTTATATTAACTCTGTGGAATAGTATTTTTTTCCCTCTCTCTAAACCCCTTAGCGCTAATTCAGTGTAATTATACTCATTGAATACAGTACTGACAGCCCCACTCCTCCCCCTTTCCTGCCAGGATATTGGCCTAAAAATCACCAGATGAAGAAAATCCAAAACAATGATGGGATTCTTTGTTCTGGGCTTCTACATAGGTTTTTATTATTTTAATGTAACCCGTTGGTCACACTTTCAAGTATTTCCTTTAAAGCTGAAGACTGAAATACATTTTTATTTTTTCTTTTAAAAATTAATGAAGAATTAGACTTTGGGCTTTAAGGAAAATACTAAATACTGCAAAACTCATTACTAACTGAGCGTTGGCATCATTATTAACAGCCTGAGGCTGCTGAGGACCTCTTTGACCTTTTTGGAAATGGGGAAAGGTGCCAGGAAAAGGCAGGGAGCTTCTTTCCACCTGTTCTTTCCCCTGTCTATGTCTGCGTCTCAGGGATGGGTGGCATTTTCCCTGTTGTGTTTTCAAGGCTGCAAAATAAAGGTGCAGGTGTCTTAGCACAGCATGTTTTAGTCCTTTCTAGCTCCATATGTATGAATGAAACTTCTGTAGTGGGAAATATCCAGAAAGAAGTGACTAAAAAGGTTTTTAGGGGTCACAGGAGGTAGGCATTGGCATGTGAGCTCTGAATGTAGTGCTGTGGAGAAACGTCTAAAACCAATTCTTAGGCATATACATGAGAGGGCCGGACTAGGGCGATGGTGCTGATGAGAGAGATACCAGGATAAGGCATTCTGTGTTGGTGTCAACATTTTCAAAAGGTGCAAAAAACAAAAGAGAAAGGAAAGGGAAAAACTCTTCAACAAACTAATGGCTGGAGAAAGTTTGCTCTGCGGCTTAAACAGCTTAGTCTGCCTGACAGACTCAAGAAGAACAGATAACCACATTATAAATATCTTTTAGGGAGGAAAAATAACAAGTATTGAAGGCCTCTATAACTTACTGGGGAAAGCTATGATAAGAAAAATTCAATTACAAACTAATTTACTGTTTTACAGTGTCGATGGTGGGAGGCAGGATGATAATTTCCCAAAAGCTTTCATAGAAGGCAGTGGATCCCTCGTCTTACGAAGCGTAAATGGCAAATGTGGAGTTGTGGATTCCAGAAGATTGGTACAAGGAACTAACTTGGGGCTTTTGCATAAGGACATCCATTTTGTCTTGACAGAGTTTTTCTCAGCTGCTCAGAGGTGAAATGTGGGCAGGTCAGCAAAGCAGAATTCTGTGTTTTAAAAGATAGCAGATGTGTCCTGCTTTAACAAGTAATGTTAACTGTAATACACAAATACTGTAATTTAGGTGCCAATTTGCTTCCTGCAAAGGCTGTAACATGTTGCAAGTCACATTTCTTGTATTGCCCTTTATCATATCAACTTGTAACTCAACTGCTGTAAACCTAGTAGAATAGAGCCAAACATCACGTGAAAAACAGAGTGAACAGGGAAACATGCATTATAGAAACTAAAAGGGTCATGCTGGGAGGGCATTTACTATCAAAGAATAGAGTTGCTTACTCCTTCCTTTCTAAGTGTGGTTTTGTTTGGTGGTGTTTTTTTTTTAATTTTTTGTTTGTTTTTTTCCCCCTGCTTACCTTGCCTTAGTGGAATGGTAGCTAAGTGTGTGCTTTCCTTTCCAATCAAGAGTGATTTTTCTTGATAGCAGACAGGCAGGCCACAGCCCTTATTCCTGAAACCCTGGTCCTTTAGCCCAAAAGGTCTCCATCCAAGCATTGTCTTACTGTCTTTAGGTCTTGTCTGTATAAAGCCTCTTGGAAAAGTGAATCTGAATGAAGAAAAACATGCGTTTGTGAGATAGGTAGATTGTGTCAATTTTTTAATGTAAACAATTCTCTTTACAGTGAAATAAACTAGATCAAAATAAGGTGTTGCCAGTTCAAAGAAGAGTATCCACATCATTGTGTGCTATTTCTTGCCCACTTTTAGTAGGGGAACATGCAAGCTATGCAGGGATAAGGAGGTCTTATGGATTTTGCAAGACTGAGGAAACTGAGGCATTAGAGAGGAGGAAGATGTCAGCTTTATTGGCTTCCTTTGCTCATGGGATTGAGGGACCTTTATTTATGCTTTTCTAGTCATGTGGATAAAGTAGTTCTGTTTCCAGAATCAAGAGAAATGCTGATTTTTCTCTCATTGAGAAGAATGAAGGAGCTTAGCAGTTTTGAACTCTAGTTCAGTTTGAGCACTGGCTATAGTTACAATAAATTGCTGGCTTTATTTAAGAAGATTCTGAAAGATCAAATCCCAAATAGGACTTTCTGAAATGGGAAAAACTTGTTTGTTCCTCTCTCTGAGAATATGGAATTGTTCCACAAAGTACGTTTCCTTAAACTGGGTTTTCATTTGTAATGCAACTTGGGTGGGGAGGACAGGGGGCAAAAAGCAGAAGTTGTAAGCCTGTGATGTGGGAAGTGGTTATAGCCTACATCAGTTCCCCAGACCTTAGAGCAGCCTCTGTTCTCTTTCTCCTGCTTTGTTTTATGCAAAGGTCATGCTTCCCCAGTGACCATTAGGACCTTTTGTTTTATCTCTGTGATTAATGTTGCCTAATTTAATGATGATGTTGAGGTAGTGGAACCATCTGGTGATTCAACATCAAAAAGCTGAAGCTCTAGGCTGAAAACTTTGGGTAGAACTGCCAGCATTGGGCCAACCTGGCTCCTGTGGAACAGAGGGAAAGTCATTCTGGATTTCTAGAACTGATGAGATATTTCTTCTCTAGCTTTATGCAGGTAGCTCCTCCTATTGCTAGAAAAAGTGTTTTCAACACGTTTTGTTGTTTAGGTGAGTACATATTAATCTTGAACTTTCTTCTGTGAGTAGTTGCCTAGATAGCAAACCTTCTAGCACAAGAGAGAACTTTGTTTAAACAACACAGACAATAAGTATTACCAGAGCCAGATAATTGCAGGTAAGCAGGCATCTTGATGAGATTAGAAGGGCAGCAGTAGATACAACAAACAGAGGCATATACAATATAAGCTATTCTGATTAGCTCCTAATCCTTAAGCAGACTTGACTGAACTCTGCCTGGTTGAATTGTTCTCTCTTGGGATGCTGTTTTTCGATTTGTATTGCTGACACAGAAGATCCATCCATGCTACCTTTTGGGTAACTGTGAGCTGCCAAGGCTGAGAGTTCAAACCCTGGAGCACACTGAATTGGGGAACAGCAGCCAGGAGCTGGTGCTCTTGCTGAACAGATGGTGACCCAGAAAGCTATATGCTCAGCATTAAGTACTTAATGACATGCAGGTGTCCTTCATGGTTTGGAGCACTGAAGTTTTTAAATTTACTGTAGGAAGTTGGTTACTTTGAAGACCAAATGGGGCTTCCTATCTCTGTGGAGCCATTTGTGGCACAATTTACTGCTACCAAAATCTATCCATTTAACATAAACAGGTGTGCAGCACAGAGCTGACCTGAACTTCCCTACAGTGGGAATTAAGCAGGGATGAACCAGAGACATCTTCATTCAAGACAATTCAAAGCCTTAGCCTGAGGCCACCAGAGAGAAGAACGATTTAGAGGGTAATTCCTCACTAAGATATTACTGTTATCTGTTCTTAGCACTAAAACAAGTTGTTTTAGACCAGAGCTGTGTGGTTGATCTGCCTGTGTGGAATAGTATCATCCTATTAACCATTTCCATGCCCTGAATAAATAGTCATTTTTGATAACTAGCAAAACCTTTCCTAAGTGATCTCTTTCTTTCTGTTCGCAAGCCAGCTTTTGAAGGGGCAAAGCTACAGGTCCATGGGGGTGGGGAGAGAGGAAGAGGTCTGCAGGCCAGAGGAGTAGGGAGGATGAGCAGCACTGTAAGGTTGCTTAGGCTCTTTCTTCTCCCTCTCTGCCGTGTTGCAGTGCTCTCCCTTCTATCCTCAGTCTATGAGCCTGTAGCATTACTTCTGGCTCTTCTACATTTGCAGAGCTGCTTCTCATGAAGGACGAGTTGTAGAGAGGTAGCAGTGATTCTGTATCGTGCCTTCAGTGCTGGCATCCTTGAGTGGTGAAATATGCTTCGCTAACTTTAACAGGTGATACCTGCGGTCTTAGGGAGCCTTTGGGTATTTGGAGGGAATGATTCCCCAATAACGGGAGATGAGCAACAAGGTAAAAACCACACCTCAGTAGTAGGCATTCAGCAGGTGAAAAGGAATATTATCTGTGCCTGCTTCCATTTTTGATAGACATGTTCTGATAGCTGTAGAAGAGAGACTTGGGAGCAATGGGGAATGCCAGCTTTAGTTTCAATTCATTTGTATACAAGTTGTCACTTCTATTCTTCTTTTTTCAAAGGGCTTTGTGAATATGCTGGGTCCCCTCTCACTGTGACTCAGAGGCTGTATATACTACCTTCAGTAGCAGTGATCTGTCCGTGGAGCCAAGTGGCTCCAGGAGGTTGTGCCTGTACTGTCGGTGGAGGCACAGTCAAAGTGAGCCTTTCTCCTTGTGTGCCTGAGCTCCCCTCCCTGGGGATTGCCCAGGGTGGCTCAGGCTAGAGCTAGAGTATGAGCCACCACGGAGGCTATTACAAATTATCAAAAAGCTGAAGCTTAAATATGAGCTCTGGGTCTGAGCTCGCTGGCCAGCAGAGGTGCTAATGCCGCTTCCAGGAAGCTTGGCTTGGCATCTTGTTCACTGAATTAACAATGAATAAAGTTTAATGATTCCTGCCTCTTGGGTGATACCTTTTCACTAGAACACTAAGAAAAGGAATTAAATTGTGGCAAAGGGATTGGGGGAATGAAAGAGAATCATGCCTGATTAGCTTTCGGAAGGAGGAAAAAGAATCTCATGGTTCAGAATGGTAATCGCTCTGCAAGAGGCAACTATCTCCTGGAGTTATCACTTAATCTCTACGTAGGCTCTCTTCTGAGTCGTCCTTAACGAGTAAGCTTTGGACTGGCCTTCAGTGAAAAGGAGGACTGCATTATCATTTCTCTGTCAGGATAAGGCAGGAAGGCAGTCTTAGGTAAGAATCTGCCTCTTACTGAGATCTGCCCTTTCCAGCTTTTCTCCCATAACCATGCCAAAGTACCTTGCTGGCTTCTGCCTAATTTTTGGTATGCTTGAGATGAATTTTGACTGGTTATTCTGGGAAGTCATTAATGATATAAGTATCCTAGTATAATCTGTGACAGTCTTATCTAATACCTTTGCAAAAGATTCTGGTTTTAGGGAATCACTTGCCACTGCTTCTTGCCTTCCTTCTGTCCTGCTTATCTCTTTTGCAAGTGGTGCAGGCAAATAAGCTCTCTGGAGCTGCTGCATCTCAGTTGTTCCTTTCTCTCCCTCTCCCTTTCTTTCTGTCACTGGCATCAGCGAGGTCCCTCAGCTCTGTAGGACAGCATGCAGTAGCACATTTTCCTTCGTCCGACTTTGGGATACATGGTGTCATTTAACTTTTTTTCTTTTCTTCTACTGTGCATCTGTTTCAGATGCCCTGAAAGAAGGAGCTCTTTGCCAATGCAGTTGTAGTGAGGTTGCGAGAAATGGGGAAACTGGAGGAACACACCAGAAAACCAGTGCTATGTCTGAGTGAATAAGCTATTGCTTCTTAAGTGCATTTGCTCCCTAGTGCTAAAAATTGCCTTGATATTTGATTGATATCACATATCAAGACAAATCAAGCTATGCGATGCAGAGGTGATGAGGAGGAAAGGCAGGTGTATGCACTGGGGGCAAAATACCTCTAAAGTAGGAGAACTGATGAAGGGAATTTAAACACTACAAACACAGCTTTGTTTCTAATTGCAAGGAAAAAATATAATGAGTTGCCCATCCTTTAGGCTTTCACTGCAATTTCTTTTCAAGCATTTCTCCCTTCTCCCCTCAAATTTCTATCCTTTCCTGGTAATCTGACAAGAAATTCTATCTGGGGAAGGGGCTGAGGAAATAACCCCTCCTCCCCAAATAACAGCATCTTTCTTGGCGGAATCTGCACTTTTTGCAAGTGAACTATGTACCCTCACACCTCCTGTGCTTTTCTTTTTCAAATCACATAACTTCCTGCATGAGGTAACCTTTTCTATCTTGGTCTGTCTCTCTCCCTTGCTTGCTCTCCCTCTGGCTTGCTTTTTAGTCAACGTTGCTCTCTGGGTCCCTTGCTCGGTGATGAATGAGTTTCATTCATCTTTCTTTTGGGGGCTCTGTGAAAAGCTTTAGACTTTGCCTGCTCCCATTTTTTCGCTTGGCTATTCATTTCCATGGCGATGGAGAAAGGAGGGGGGTGGCAGAGTGGGTGGCAGTGGGGCCAGAGGTCAAGAGTGGCCACTTTCTGAATTAAAGCTTTGAATTCCATTAAAGGTGACATGTTGTAACCTGGAGTAACTCTCCAAGAACTTGGCTGTCAAAGTCATCAAAGCAAAGGGAGAGGGAGGCAGGAGAAAGAGAGAGATCAGAGGAGGAGGAACCCAAGAGCTTCGAGTTGCTGTCAGGATTACATCTGGTGACTTAATATAGGGGTAGTTCATTTGTGTTGCCATACACTGTGCTTCAGTAAGGCCGTGCTCAGAAATCTGCATGCAGATGGGGCGTGCAAGGTAGAGAGGGTTCCCCTCGTCCTTTGATCAACAAATGTAATCTTCTGATTAAGTAAACAACCCTTCCCCTCTGAGAAATGGGATGGGGGGAATTGAGTATAGATAAGTATCCCAGCCACTTCAGGATTTCATTAGGTTATTTTTTCATTTCTTTCACAGAGGTGCCAGGAGGACTCAGCCAACAAAGATGAGGGATGTTTTCTTGGCATTGTACAAATAGTCACTGAGAGAAAGTCTGTGTCCCAGAAGACAGCATATGAAGTAGAGCAAAGTGTATCAAGCTGTTTCCAGACATCGAAAATTTAGGTGTTTTAAAAACATTATATTTGGAAACTTGCCAATCCCTATATTAAAAAAAGAAAACCAAAAGAAAACCTGCTGAATTTTGTCATTTGCAGATGTTTCTTCTCTGAAGGTTGATTACAGCGGGGAGGAATCGGAAGGAGACACCAGGACCTCATGCTGTGTATGCATGTTTATTCTGAATTCACGTCCCCTCTTTGAATGGTCTCATCGTGGTGGTAATCAGGGTCTGTGTTAAAACTCTCCTTTCTCACTTGTGCCACCTGATAAGCCAGTGGTTAAAGCAGAATTTTCTGTTAGTTCCCAAGTGCGTGATCTTACTTCTGGTACTATTGAGTTTCAGAACTTGTTATCCCTCCATCCCCAAGGTTAGCCAGTTCTTTTATGATGACCTGATCCTAATGTGTACTAGCAGGAAAGCCTGCTAATTTTATAGTATATAAAATTTCGTAGAATCATGGAATGGTTTGGGTTGGAAGGGACCTTAATGATCATCTAGTTCCAACCCCCCTGCCATGGGCAGGGACACCTTCCACTAGACCAGGTTGCTCAAAGCCCCATCCAACCTGGCCTTGAACACTTCCAGGGATGAGGTATTCGCAGCTTCTCTGGGCAACGTGTTCCAGTGCCTCACCACCCTCATAGTGAAGAATTTCTTCCTTATATCTAATCCAAACCTACCCTCTTTCAGTTTAAAGCCATTACCCCTTGTCCTATCACTACATGCCCTTGTAAAAAGTCCCTCTGCAGCTTTCTTGTAGGCCCCCTTCAGGTACTGGAAGGCTGCTATAAGGTCTCCCCGGAGCCTTCTCTTCTCCAGGCTGAACAACCCCAACTCTCTCAGCCTGTCTTCAAAGGAGAGGTGCTCCAGCCCCCTGATCATCTTTGTGGCCCTCCTCTGGACTCACTCCAATAGGTTCATGTCCTTCTTATGTTGGGGACCTCAGAGCTGAACTCTGTACTCCAGGTGGGGTCTCATGAGAGCGGAGTAGAGGGGGAGAATCATCTTCCTTGACCTGCTGGTCACGCTTCTTTTGATGCAGCCCAGGATACAGTTGGCTTTCTGGGCTGCAAGCGCACGTTGCTGGGTCATGGTCATGTTGAGCTTCTCATCAACCAATACCCCCAAGTCCTTCTCCTCAGGGCTGCTCTCAAGTCATTCTCTGCCTAGCCTGTATGTGTGTTTGGGATTGCCCCGACCCATGTGCAGGACCTTGCACTTGGCCTTGTTGAACTTCGTGAGGTTCACATGGGCCCACCTCTCAAGCCTGTCAAGGTTCCTCTGGATGGCATCCCTTCCCTCCAGTGTTTCAACCTCACCACACAGCTTGGTGTTGTCAGCAAACTTGCTGAGGGTGCACTTGCTCCCACTGTCCATGTTGCCAACAAAGATGTTAAGCAGCACTGGTCCCAATACTGACCCCTGAGGAATGGCACTCATCACTGGTGGCATCCTTGGTCTCATATGTTTTCTGTATTAAATGAAAATGCAAAAGTTTGGTGCTAAAATCCTTGTGGAACTCACTTTGAAACCTCCCCCCAGCATTATATTTCTCAGCTTGCTAAACTGTCTAGATCCCAAACTGGACAATACTGTTCCTGCCAGTCCTGAGTATGCCACTATCAAAAACTGTGCTGTGTGCTCAGCAACCAAGATTTAGAAAAGTCTCTCTGTACTCTGAATCACACTTGATATGAAGCCTTCAGCATCCAGATCAAGTTGGGATGTCCAGAAACACTCAGTTCCTCCTCTCTCAGGGTACTTGACACTTCTTAGCAAGGTCTTTCTTATCATTATGGTTCCTCTACCTATTTTACCATTCACTAGCATCCCTGAGCTTCCTTGTGGCACTGTAACAAATGGCTTAACAAATTTGCGGTGGAGGAGGATTCTGGGTTTTTAGTTTGGCTAGAAAATTGCGGCTTTTATTGCTGGATGCTGTTCAGGTTCTTTGCTGAAAGTAAACTGTGAGACTCTTGTGTGTGTTTTGCTGTTGTGTTTTTTATTATTATTTATTCCTTCATATAAAAAAAAAAAAAAACTTCCAGAATCTTGTAAAATAACAATCTTAAAGATTCTTTTTTATTTTCCAAGTCCATATTTTCATGGTGTTTTTCCCCCCATGTGTGGTATATAAGACAGTCGTAGCCAGTAATTGGTCTGGTAAGATAATGTATTATTATTTTTTCTTTGGCATTTCTTTGCTTGTTTAAAAAGCAACAAGGAGGGACTCAAAGCAAAAGGAACACTGGATTTTTCAGACCAATTTGCACAAATCCTGCATCTTTGTGATGCAGTAAAAGTAAGAACTGGGGCTGTATATAGTGACCACAGGAGATAAAAATGATGAATTAGGAAAGTTATTAGAAAACTTCGACATTCATGTACATGGATTTTTTTGTTTGTTTGCTTATTTTGGTTTTTGGGGGTAGAGAAGATAGGGAAGGAATAGTTTGAGGTGCCAGAAATACCCTAAACTGAGAAGCAAAGGAGGAATATATGCTTACATTACTGAATGAATGAGAGCTCTATCAGTCATATGTAACTCTAGAGATGTTAGAAGTCCTCTAATTAGGGAGAGAATCAGCTGCAATATGTATTATTCCATGCTAAAGGAGAGACTGCTGAGAGAAACAGCTCTAACTTTGGAGACATGCTGCAGCTAATAAAGGCAACTAAACCAGCCAGGGAAAGGATCAAAACTGTAACAGCAACCACTGGTTCAGAGGTATGCAAACTCGGGCCGGAGGGACCTCAGAAATAGGGCAGAGACAAAGTGAATGGAGAATAAAAGCATCGTAGGTCTTTTTACATGAGAGGTAGAAGGAAGCAGTGCAGGGACTGAGGGTGGAGAGTTTCTTTGTTAATAAGGAAGATATTGGCCTACTTCAGTAGACTCAGACTCTCAGTTTGCCGACATGCGAATAGGAGGAGAACCGCTGTCATATTTGTAATTATGGCATTTGATTGCTGATGTCTCTGTATCTGCAGGATGGTGGCGTTCACTGCAGTATATTCTCAATGAAAGGGTGCTGTGAATTGCCCCAAGAGCAGCACTTGTACCAAGTGTACTGGCTGGTGAACTGGGGCCATTCTCTTTTCCCCCTTAAGAGATTTGTCTCCTTTTTTTAATCTGCTTTTGCTGGTGAGAAGCTTGTTTGAAACAAATCTGCTCCAGCAGGACTTTCAGTTCTGTTAGTTCTCTATTCCTTTCACCTGAAACAGAATAAACAAGAAATGAAGACAAAGGGTAGGAAGCATAGAGATTTGATTTACCTGTTCTCTATGCTTGATCCTACTTTTCCACAAAGACTTTCCTTCATGAGACAGTCCTGTAGTTTCACCCTCAGGGGTGGTGCCCTGCTTACTCTTTCTACCTTTCTTTGTATTTTCATACCTGCTTGTAATACATTCTTTCCCTCTCTGTAGCAAACCCACCTGTTAACGTTGACTCTGCTTAAAAAAGCCAGTACCAGGAGTAATCACAAAGATGACCTCATTGTTAATCTGTGTGTTACCTGAGGAGTGGGAGTACTCTGCCTTGCAGAGGCTGTAATAGGATTGATCGGGTAAAGCACAAACAGTTCCCCTTCTTCTGTCAAGCCATTCTGAGAATTAAAATTAGAGCGTAAGCTCTAACAATTATGCCTTCCATTTAAAGGCCTATCTTGCTGAAGAACAGACATGACAAAACATTAAATCACAGGACTTTTGCCTCCCTAGCCGGTAGTGTCTTGACTGTAAAACTTGCACATGTTTGTGTGGATGCCACGCAGGGGTGTGGATGCTCCGGGATTGGGAGAAGCAAAACCCCACACCACACTAAGTGAATTCAATCAGGTCTGTGAGTGTCCAGCCTTGTACAAAACCAGGCCTGCTTGTGGTGTCAGGCATAACTGTGACTGTGGGTCTTTTCCTGACTAGGCGCTGGCACAGGTTGCCCAAAGAGGTATTGGAGTCTCCCTCCTTAGAGATATTCAAAAGCCATCTGGACGTGGTCCTCTGCAACTGGCTGTAGGTGGCCCTGCTTGAGCAGGGGCGTTGGGCAAGGTGACCTCCAGAGGTCACTTCCAACCGCAACCGTTCTGTGATTCCTATACTGGCTAATTCTGTGACTCTTGAGCAATTGTCTTGTTCAGGCTTGTACCCCATCTCTGTCCTTCTGTTGGTCAATTTGTGCGCTATGGAATAGCAGTGTATGCTAGTAGAGGTGAGGAGAAGGGCATGCACTGTGTGTTGTGTTAAAAGAAAAGGGGACAAATTATGCTAAACTAGCTTTTTACTTGGAGGAACTACTAGTAGAAACATTGCTATTTCAGCTGCTGTTCCAGTCACGTGCACAGACTGACATCCCAATAAAGAGTCGTATCTGAAAGGACAATGTTCTTACTCCTTCAAAGAGACACTATTGCAGTGTAAGACAGCCTGGAGCTGCAGGGAAATTAGTCCTGTGTTGTGGTTTATGCCGATGTAGCACTTAAGACTGGAACACTTTCCAGGCATCCTGCTTGTCTTTTTGGCCGTGGAGCAGGGAAGCCAAAGTAGCCAGGGGCTAGCTTTGGTGAGAAGCTGTATAAATCAGAATTGTGTTTGCTTTGGAGGAAAGGCCAAACCTCCAATATATGCAGAGGTACGTTCGGAAGTTTCTGCAGTCTGGGTAGTGTGCAGAGGTCCTGATCGCATGAAGTGTTTAAATATGGCTTTCCTGAAACCCATGAGGATGAATTGCTGCTAGAAAAACTGGTAGGAGTGTCCTGGGAACGGGCTGTTGTCAGCTGGGCACTGGAATGGCTTGAAGTCCTTGGATGGATTCACTCCTTCCTGCCCTGAGACTCCAGCCTTTGTCACTAAGAGCTCTGCCTTTTCTTTCTAAGGTTATTTCTGGGTCAGTAAAGAGGAAGATATAATCCGTGAGCCTAGTGAGGTAGTTAGCTTAATCATCCAACTTTCTTCTGGCAGAAAGCTGCTTACAACAAGCCTATCCTGTGGCAGGGAGAGAGGCGGGGAGGAAATGGGGTGGGGTAGCCTGGATCACAGATCTGGAAATAGGTGCTGGAAATCCCACTCTTCTGACGTAGAACTCCCATCTTTAAATCCCTCGGCACCCTCTGACTTATGTAAATGTTTATACGAGGGGGAATCAAATTACTCTGATCTTCTAGCAGTTGGAAATCTGACATCTACCTGTAACTGTTTTCAGTTAAATTCTGTAGGGTTTAGTAGTAATATCTATTAAATTCTATGTTTCCATCCTTTGAAATCTTACAGGTGCTTTTCTTTAAAGCCTAGCCCTTAATAAGTTCCAGCATAATTAAGCTATCGTCATCTTGGATTGAGAAGAGAATCTTCAGAAGGATTTATTTTTCTCCATTTCCTTTGTTGAGTTTCTAAAAACGTCAGGACACAGAAACTAGTCGCCTGCTCTCTGGGTGTTCGAGCAACCGCCTCAGCCCCTGTGTCTTCAGCACAGTTGGCTGGGCTGAGCTTCATATTCAGATACTTTGTGTATCAGCCTTCCTCCTCAATGCATAGCCCTCTTGTTGCTGTGTCTCCTGGCCCGTTCCATTCCTGATTGTCATCTTCTTCCAAGTCCTTTTTCATCCCATCTGTTTTAGGCCTTTGCCATCTGTGATACAGTCCTCTACCCTGAAAGGTTTCAGAGTCTTTTCCTTGAGTGACACAGTTGAGACTGATTGTTTCTCTGTTTAGTGTATATAACATACAGCTTTTGTCCCATCCCTGTCAGCTTTTGGAGACTGTTTCTCATAACATGTCTACGTAACATGTATATGCAACATCTGTAAAAGTAGAGCCTTTTTTTTTTTTCCCCCCCCCCCCCTTGGGAACCTCTTAGCTGTAGTAGAGAGTCACCATTCTGTATTCTCTGCATTTGGGCTGGCTTGCTCCCTTGGGGTGGCTGTAGCATAGACCCTGCATGCCACTGAAGCAAGGGCCCTACTGCTTTTCCTCTGCTGCAAATGTCTGCAATAATGCAAATATGGGGCATAAGATGAAGAAAGGGACATGGCACTAAGCTGCATCTTGGAATTGTATCCCTGGGAGAGAAGCATCGGTCCGATGCCCAGCTGAACTGAGCCTTTCTTTGCGCCCAGGTGCAGTCAGCAAGGCAGCATTCACTGGGAAATGGGTCCAGGTCTGGGGGCTCAGGGAGTGGGAAGAAGGTTACAAAGCATCACAGCTGACCTGTGTGAGACCCAGCCCTGGCTCTGGGAGAGCTTTTGGAGGGAATCAACTCTTGAGTCTCATGCTTCATGTATGACACTTGGGAGAGGTCTGTAAAAACAGGGTGCTGGGGCTGCTTGCATGCTCACTTCTTTCAGGTCCCAGGTATAGACGGTGTAGGTGTAAACTGTGCCGTGCTGTCTACATGCTTGCTTTTTTTCCTATTTATAACTTTTGAATAGAAGTGCCTTTTTTGCAGATGAGGTGTGTGTGCTGAGACTTTACTTTTATCTTCAGGAATGAATAAGGCCTCAAGTGACAGGTCATGTAGAAACACAGTGCTATAGTATATTTGCTTTTTTTTTTTTAAAAAAAATTTAAAAGGATTAGTAGACAAGGGATACAGACAAATTTGAATCCAAGTCCCTGTCCATTTCTCACTGTGTTCATTGTGACTGGATCATGACTTTTTTCTTTTTCTGGAAAACTGCAAACCAGGCAAATGTTGACTCTGAGAAGAGCAGGCAAATAATTTCTGCTGTTCTTTGGTTTGTACTGTTGCAGCATGAGGGCAGATCAATGGAGTGAATCCGAAGTCGAATATTTGCCCTGACCTGTAAGGAAACGTGGTTCTTGGGGTGGAGTGAGATGCTGATAGAAGACACGCTGTCTTTATTCCCCTCCGTTCCAAGGGCAGACTGCTGTGAAGGCCAGTCCTGGTACGGTAGTGAGGAGGTATTGCAGGTCTCTGTGTATCAGAGCATCACAGTAACCAGCAATGCTGCTCTAGGGATCTAGGAAGAGCATCAGACTAACTGCTCTACCACAGCTCTAATTCGCTCATCACTTTTGGCTGATGTGATTAGCAGTCAAGGCTAATTACCTGCAGGAATGCTCCCTCTTGCCTCCCTGAATGCACACATGAGAAAGCTGGTGTTATGATCCTTGGCAATATAAGCTGTTCTTCCTTCTTTCCATCATAGAAGAAGATATGAATATTAATGAAATGGAGACAGGGGAATGCTTCAGGATCAAATATCCTCTTTCCTCAACTTTTCTTCTTTCTGTGTTCTGCTTTGTGTGGTTTTGTTTCTCCTATTGCTAGAACAAAGAATGGCAGAAATATTCTCAGAAGCAACCTCATACACATACACCCATTATGCGAACAGATACAGGTATGCTCTGTGCCAGCACTTTTTACTGTTGGTGAAGAAAAGAGTGAAAATAATTGGCAAACAGATATACAGTGTGTTTATTTTCTTGTCAGTAAACGTGATGCGGTGACCCAAGGAAGGGGTGGTAGAGAAGGAAGTTAATTGAAATGGTCTGGAACTTCAAGCAAGTCTGAATTTAACCCTGCCTTCCTGCATGCAGGCGTGCCAGCCGCTCTTTATTGGACAGGGAGGCAGTCTTACCCAAAAGCTGAACTTCTCTTTTCTTAGCAAAAAGTAAAAATAGAAAAGAGCCAACAGGTTTCAGCATACCCTGTGGATCACAAACTATCCAGAAGGAAAAAACTAACGTGGCTAGGCTGAATTTGGGGTTTGATCCCTTGTCTCCCATGCTGGCACACATCGCAGAAACTGCATTCAGCCTTGCTGAGCTAATTGTTTAAGAGTGGAATTAAGAATTGTTAAGATTGATGTACAGGGAGAGTTAAGAGCGTATGGCTGAAATCCATAAAGGTCTGCTGACTGAGTGGTAGCTTGGGTGCTGAAGATTGTGTGGCTACAGTAATAGAAGAAGGTAATGAGGTAAGTTAGCTTATAATGAATCCTATGAAGCCAGTGATTTCCAATATTCTAGCTATTCGGGATAAAGGTGAGCTACGTTTATATTTAGCTATATTTAAACTGCACTGCCATCTGAGACATTATCAGCACTAGCTGGGCACCGGACAGAGGTACAAAAGATCCACATTTTGCGAATCTAGGTATCTCACATGCCAGTAAGGTCCTAAGTCCCTTGGGACTGAATATCCAAGCACTTGCCTGGTTAACCCTATCAGCACAGCAAGTTACCAGAAAAAATCATGGAGTCTGTGGGATCTCCACCCTTATTCATTAAAGGCAGCAAGTTCACTTAATGTGGGTTTTTGCTTTCTAAAGCGTGCAGCCTTACAGAAATGAACACGTGAACCTGTAGCTGTGTATGGGAGAGAAGATCCAATGCCGGGTCCATTGAGTGTTTTGGGGTTTGTTTTGGGTTGGTTTTCTTTTTTAAATTATTACTTTTATTTTTGCAGAAGTTGAGGTGGGAAGGGAATATATGTGCATGAAATTGTCCAGTACTTCAGGCTTTGTTTGTAAACAGAGCATCTCTTGGCTCTGCTTTCTCTTGGCATGTAATAAGCAATAACAAATAGCATAATTTTCAAAAAGTTCCAACAGTGGAAGGTTGTTCCTTGCCCTTCTATCAGCATTGCTCTTCCATTTTTCAAATTTCCTTAAGAGTCATGGTGCCAAGAGATCTGAGTGGATGTAAGTCAGCCAAAGGGTTTTCCTGTTTGAGCTTGGACTGTACTACCTTACTCATGCCTTACTGCAGTTGGAACATGAACTCAATCCTCATAGGTATTTTCTCTGATGGGGACTAAAAGACAGTGTCAGGAAACCTTAAATACCACTGTTTCTTTCAGGCAAGATATTTTGAAATCCGCATTAGACTTTTTAATACCTGCTTGTTGGCAATAATTTCCAAATTCAGTTATATGGTATAGCTATAAAGAGAACAAACTGTTTTTTTCCCCCCTTCCCTATTGGCAACATTTAACTCGAAAGGAGGCTGCATGTTGCCAGAGTCCTCCCACTCCAGTCCTGGCCTCCAGGGACTCTGCAAACTGCTTTGGAATGCGCCAAGACCTTTGGGACACCCACACCCTGGGAGAGAAAAGACAGTTTGGTAGCTTTCTTGCATTGGCTTTCTGACATTGCTGTTAAGAAGTATCAGGGATATATTGTCACTGTTCTATTTGTGGCCATCTATAGCCTTGCAAAGTCTTTTTTTTTTCCTTTTCTTTTTTCCCTGTGATGTTTACCTGCAGATGTTTACCTCAAGACAGGACAGTGGTCACATGGAGATTTTTCACATTCTGATATATCATCATCGCCAAGCATTTTCCAATTTAAAACACAAATAGCTAACATTGTAGAAAATATGCGTTATAATATAATCAGTCATGATGTACAGTGTGTCCGAAGTTCAAGAACATAGTCTTAAGTAAAGTTTGTCTTTGCAACTTACACTTTAAATAACAATGTTTTTTTCATTTGAATGGTTGTGCTTTAAAATGTAAAGTAGGGTATGCACCTGAGTGTGACGTGTTGAGAATTTTATATATTCCCTTGCATCTCTGACTGCTTTGCTGAACCATTTGCATTATGACTTACTCCCTCAGTCTTAAACTGGAGAGATCACCTGCGTCACTAGCCATAGTGACTGCTTATAATTCCAAAACAATTGATAATTGGTACTATTTTGGAATTACTGCATGTTTAGGTTTCTGACATCGTTACAAGATCCATTTTATGGCTTTGCATGTTGTTCAGTCACTGGTTCAAGGTGAGTATAAAATGTTAATGGATCATTTTGCCTGCTCATTTGCACAAGTATGCATAACTAAATAAAGCACAAGGCAGTGAAAAATTGGGCTGATGCTGTAAATTGTGTTCTTTGATGCCTGCCTGCTCCATAAAATTCTATTTTGGCATCTAGGTAAACTTCGTATTTAAGAATTGAGTTCTGGATAATATGAACCTTATCACCATTTTTTTTACTAAGTGTATAATTCTTATCTTCTATCTGTCAGCATGTTAGTACATTCTTCACATTTTCATGTCTGAGTGCTTTCATATGTAGTGACACAGACCTTTTATTACATTTAAGTTTCCTACTTTCCACAGTTTATAAGCTGAAGTTGCTAGATTATCAAATCTTCTTGACTTCTGGTGCTAACTTCTTTCAAGAGATCAAACAATGTGGTTTTTTTTTTTAATTTTCATTGCACATGGCTGAAGTTGGTAATTTTGATATTAAAACCAGCTATTGCTCTCAGCTTGACAGTACGGGGAGGAAAAAGAAGCAGGAAAAGGGCAAAGTTTGGAAATGCAGCATAATGCAACGGTGAAGTGTTATGGTGGCAAAATTTAATTAGCTGTAACATAAGAGAAAACAAATCATGACATTTATTTTTAGGAAGAAGCCTCCCACAGAGAACTGCAGAACACCTTGCAAGAAGAGGCAGACTAGAGAGAGCTTTTTAGAGTACAGATATTCTCATCAAGCAATAGAGCAAGAAAGTATCTTTAGAAACTGAATTGTTTATTATTATTGTTCTTGTTGTTATTATTATTAACACCACCACCCATGGAGAAGAGTGAGTTGCTCCCACAGCAACTAGTGCAGGACAGATACATAACAGAGTTGGAATCCTAAGAAACTAGGGATATAGGCAGCTGGTTTTGCAGACTAGTTATTCTGAAGAGAATATACAGCATGTATTTTTGGTGGAAGAGGGAAAATGAGTAAAATGTTAAAATGAGACTGGAATGGGAGAATAAGGTAGAGACTGAAAGAGAGGAAGAATGGCGGGAAAAGCAAAGTTAAAAGAAACCCAGTAAAGGACCATTTAAGAAGCACAAGGGTAGATTATGGGTTGGAAATTAGTATAAATTGAAAAGAGCTTTCTTTTTGCACTTTCTTTTTTTCTGAAAGAGTATTTGCTAACTCTGTTTCCCATATATTAGTCTGAATTAGCAGATGTCCTGATTCACTGGATGTGGTCCCATTTTGCACAGCATCAAGCTACAGGATGCAAAATGCCCTTCTGTGTCTTTTACATGATCAGCAAGAATAATAGCTGAAGAAGTACAGAAATGGGATTTGTTCTCTTTATCTAGATCATATGGTTATAATTAACCCATCACAGGCAACTGTGTTCAAATATGTGTTTACACATATAGGTATACCTGTATGTGTGTGCGTTTGATTAGTAATATCAAATGTCAATAAGCCAGGGAAGAGTCAGCAAATGATAGATGCTGAACAGCAAGAGCAGGCAAGACGATTTGCCTTACATTGTAGTGCTGCATCTAGTTTGCCCTTCCTTGTTCTTGTCATACTCATCATATATCAGTCCACACTGAGGTAGTTTCCATGTTCATACCAATGAAGAGATTGGAAATAGCACTTGACTGTTCGTCAGGAGGTACCCGGAAAGGAGGTGGTGGCAGCAGGCTTTTGTCTAGCAGGAATGCTGTGTGCTGGGAAACACCCAGTTGGATGTGACAGTCATGTAGGATGGACCACTCTCGTAGGTACCAGAACCGCGGCATGGGTTTAGCCGGAGTTCACCTAAAATTCAGCCTCTGCCTATTTAGATGTTGTGGATCTGATTGCGCACTGATTCTGTTCAGTGTTTGGACTCTGGGGAATGCACAATTGTGTGTGACTGTTGCTGGACCAGGCAAGGGCTGAATGAGTCAACACTGGCCCTGTCTGAAGTAGTGCTAGTCCTGTAAAAGAAGAAAGGCTTAGGAATAAGCATTAATTCGCTATTTCAGTCCTTATTTGGTGGTAAGATATTCCCTTAGGATAATTAGTACAGTGCTTGTTTAAAAATCCTCCTTTATAGCTCAGCCAGAGGCAACTTTTGCACGAGTAGGCAGCTTAAAATCCAGCAGAGGGCAATGCTGTATTGCACCTATACAGATATTGCAAATGAGTCTACCTCGAGGACCTTTGAATTACCTTTCCTAATGAGAAATCATGCATTTAATTCATGATAGATTATACTAACCTTGTGGTTGGGGTTTTGTAATAAAGTCCTGGAGTGTTTCTGGGGAAATCGCTCCTATTGGTGGTAGGTGTGTAGCCGATAGAAGAATGGACTGATTGCATTACATGTTGAGCTGCACGGAAGTAAAACAATCATGACTTGTCATAACTTTCCACAAAAACTATCAAGAGTTAACATCCCCCACCTTTCCTTCTTTCCTTCCCCCACCTCTCCCCAGTACTTGCCTATTGACTTCTTCAGCTATTGCAGTTTTATTAAGGCTTTTTTTTTCCCCATCATTGGTTCTTGCAAATTCACAAAAATGAGAAATGACAAAACTCAGTAGTTAAAATTGACCATGATCTTGGGAGACTCATTGAAACTGAATTCCTGTTTTACAGAAATTGTAACAACCATGCATACCACGATACTTTTCTGTCCGTTAACCATCTGGGAAGAAATTCGAAACAAAGGACCAATGGGAAGTACCATTTAGTTACAAATATATTCAGCTCTCTACTCCCTCATGAAGAGTATAAAAAGCAGTGGAGGTCTTACAAGGTCTGGTGCTCTAGTTTGATTTTTAGACAGCTGCAATCTCACAGGTGTATATGACTGATTTCATCTGAGGTTGATTGCACTCTTCTTGTCTCAGGACTCATCTGCGTGCAATTCTGGTGTAACTGAAGAATCCAGAGCCTTCAGAAGCTCTTCACTCTGACGAGGGCCCCTGAACCCAGAGAGGAGCCTGTGAAACTGGTCTTTCAGCCACACACCAGCTCCCCTTTGTTACCGCTGTGGCAGCTCACAGCAGTAGTGCAGTCCCTGGAAAGCTGTTTTTACCATGCTGTTCTCCAAACTCCTCAACCAGCAATAACAGTAAAGGGTTTTAGTTGGGTTTATGGGAACAGAGACAAAAAGTGCTCCCAAGGGATTCTGTCTGGAGTAGAAGCGCCTCTTTGAGAAACCTTCTGTACTTTCCTTGGACTACTCTCTGTAGCAACCTGCCGAGTGACTAGCAGTAGCAAATGGAGAAGGACTTCACTTTAGAAGCCCAAAATACATATGTGTGTTTATCACACTTTTTTGGTTTTCTCCTGTTCCTACTTCCAAAACAAATTCGCAGTGACTTCCACATCTTGCAAGCCAGTTTGTTCTAGGGGACGGGCCACCCTTATTAGGATGCAGGGCAGAAATTCCATTTTTTGTGTTTTGCATATCTGATTATAATTGCAGAGAGCAAAGGAAGAGGAGAGGGTGGAGTGGATGCGAATGTGTTTCACTGGTGCTTGTCTCTAGGACAGTAAGGATGGTATGATACTGACAGATGATATATTGGAAGGGAAGGAACATAAATGTAGTGTAAAGCCTTACTAATTTGATCCATGGGTGATACACCTTTTTGCATTTAAATGTTGGTTTCTAGAGGCTGCCACTGTAACTACAGTAGAATCCAACTTGTACAAAGAGAACTTGCTGCAGAATAGCAGACAGATGCAATCCTTGCTGTGTCTGAGGTATACATGCCACTACTCCTGCCTTGCACAGGCACCACACAAAGACATCCAGCCTGGGGCCAGTAAATTGCTATGATTAATGGCTTTTACACTTTTATTGTAAAGAATAGAAAATCAAGAACAAGTTAAATATTAAGGGGTTTATGACAGTGCGGTAAACGAGGGAGGTGGCTGTGAGCTTTTTCAGTGGCAAACCCAACAGTCTGGGATTTAGAACTAATCTCTGGGCAAACTGTTTTTCTTAATTGATCTGTGCAGCAATGATGTTGACTTCGGTTGCTTAAAATTCAAAGTCTGGAGCCGGTCACCTTGCTAATTCAGTGTGTGTATGTGGTGCCATTAGTGATACAGACTGCCTGCTGCTTTCTAGGAGAACTGAGGTGCCTGGATGAAAGCTGTAAAGCCCATGCTGTACAGATAAGTGGCTTGAGCTGCCTCCTCAGTAGGTACCAAGTCAGTGGAGCAGCTGCAAGTTGTGCCACGGGAGGAGGAGCTGTCTCAGGTGCTATCACCGCTCAGTACCTACCCCAGTGGGAGCTTCAGGGTGCTTTTGGGTTTTGTTTCCCCCCCGCCAAATCTGGCCCCAAAAGTAGGTGATTAAAAATGGATGAGAAAATGCAATCTCTCTGTGCTGTAAACAACAGGCGTATACATGCAAAGAAGCATGAAGAAGGCAAAAGACTGCTGTCACATTTCTCCTCTAGCGAGAACCAAAGCCTCCAAGCGTTGTTTATAAAACAAGCCTCAAAATCCAGCTTTTCTTAAGTCTTTAAGAGTGCAAATATAACTTGCAGCCAACAAAATTCCATTGTCTCTGCTCTGTGGCAAAGTAAGTGTTTTAACTATATTTTTTTTAAGGACATTCGGACTGGGTCCCTGAATACCAAGTCCCAGCTGAGCATGAATTCAAATGACTGAGGCCTAAGCCCCTGATAATAAGGGTTTATTAAGGAAGCACTAATGCAGCTGAACTGGAGTGGACTGAATGGCCAAACTGAAATAACAGAATGCTTGTGGCAACCAGAAAATGATTGTTTATTGGCATAATCCCAGGATACACTTCTGCCAAGAGCATGCAGTCTTTCCTTGCCAATTTCTTCATATGGGGAAATACAGAACTGAATTTCTTCACGTAATAGCAGTGCAGAAGGATGGGAGGAGGAGAAGTGGCAGTTTGCATGAGGAAGGGAAAAAAAAATGTACGTCCCAAATGGTGTAAACAATGCGATCCCTAGAGCTCCACTCATCAGCAGATTCTAAAGAGACCACCTGGGTTTCAACTTTAGGAATATGGTCTGAAAAACATGGTTTGGGCTATGGAGCTCTCTCACTTGAATCTCTTAAGTATCCCTGAGTGCAGCATGCAGGGAACAGAAAAATTTGGAACTTTGTTCTAAAAATCCTGCCTTTATGATGGTTGAAGTGCTTACGAGCAGTTTCTTTCACACATGAAAAAAGAGGACTGTCTTGCAACTCTGCCGAGAGACATGTTCGCAAGAAAATTCTGTTGAATCACACTTGGCAAATATTTTATTCACTGAGAAATGCAGTTATGAGATGTAGCTATACATAACTGCAGGTTACGTTAACAAGTTTATGGAGTAACTGCTGCAAGGGAGAAGAGAGCAGTGAGGCTACTCTATATCATACTGCCTTGTCCTTATCTAGTAGTCTTTTGGATAGGATAGTGAGGGAGTCCTGATTCACATCCCATCTCTGTTGGATTGGAAAAGTTTTTCTTTTCAGCCAAAAACTCGGATATCTGAATGCTGTAAATACTGTCCTACAAGGCACTTTATAGTGGTAATCTCTCCACATCTCTTGTGGAAGCTAGTCACGTGGTATAAAATACTTAAGTATTCACTAGGGCATAATAATCCTCCCTTCCACGAAAATGCCTCTGAGGCCATTAGAAATATCTGTAGCGTGAGAGAAATTCTCTATATGGGCGATTGAGATGCCCGCCTGAGAAATCTCTGAGATGTAGCTAGGGCTCTCTTGAGGAGTAGGAAACAGCAATCAAAACCTCAGCTATCAGTCACAGACAGGATCTGAAGACAGATCTTCCAAGCTTTACATTTTTGTTTTGAAATCAATACAAAATTCAACAAAAAAAGAGTAACCATAAATGATTTTTCTCTTTCTTTTAATTTCTGCTGGTGAATTATCACTAAGTTTGTGTGACTAACTAATTGTTCAAAGTCCCAGAGGGGTGGTTCTCAAAGAGCTTCAGCAAGAGCCTCGTTGCTGTGATATAAGGTCCAGAGCTGAAAAACAGTCTAGTTTGGAGAGAAGTGGGAAAGGATATTGTCTGGAAACAATCAACCAGTACGTCAACAACAAATCTGAGCTGTTCTCAGCCTGCATTTTTTTTTTTCTTTTTACTTCTAGTTATTATTACATTTGGATATGTGGCATAGATATAGCTTTTAAAAATTACCTTATTTATATGTTAATAAGAACTCAATTTGAATAAAACCTGCCTTCCGGCAGTAGTTCAACCTCCTCCAGGGCTGTAGCCTCCCTTTGGAGATTAAAAATGGCAACTTCTTTCTTCCTAAATGCGATATTATCTTTCTGGCATCTAATGGCTTATTGTGTGATACTGTGATGATAGAGTATGTCATAAGTATGACTCTTGTCACACAAGTCTGTGCAGAATCTGGACTTTATTTAAAAAAAAGAAATGAAAAGAAAATAAAAAGCTCTTTAGCCATTGTGGTTTGGAAAGACAACTCTGAGGAAAGCTTTTTGTGTGTGACCTGTTGCATTTCTATTTATCTGAATCTTGAGTAAACTGAAAAATAATCCTTGAATCGTTTTGTTATTCCCAGCTGGCTATTGACTCTCTACACCAAAGATGGCGGTCTTAAATTCCAATGTGTTTAATACTGTTTTTTTCCTCTTTGAGTATCCAGTTCTCCTGTTTGGACCCCCAGGATAACAATGGGTCCAGTTCTCCCGCAGTTGGCTGCTGAAATCTCCAGTTGTCTCCCTGAGAATTTCTGCCTCCTACTTGCACAGTGAATACAGATATCTCTGGCAGATGCAAAATGAAGACTATGGGAACAGTGTGAAATACGTGTTTGCCTGCCCACATTTTAAGAAGAGTTTCAGTTTTGCATTGCAAATTTTGCATTACTGTTACTCAATGAATTTTCAGTTCTCATTATCGGTGTGTATGATTTTCCCATCCAATGAGTCTGTTAAATATTTAATAGTATAAATAACTCCTTTTTCTTTTTTTTTCCTTGTGTTCTTGCTTACTGTTCTCCCAATGCTAGAAGTTATTCTTTGTTACAGAAACATAGATGGAATAGGATATGTGTCTGGTTTTGGAAGGACATGGCTTCCCTTAGGAGCTCTCACCTTCCAATGATTTGATGAATGCTATCTTCCAGTTTGGAGAGAGGACTTTGTTTACTTTTTCGTTTAAAAAGAGTTGTTTTAGTGGTCTTAAGAGAACTTTGTGACCTGAAGCAGCTATAAGGTGCAGAATGACTCATAAGGAGATTCTCTTTAAAAATGTGTGTACAAGGATAAAGGAATGAAGAGGAGGGGAGACATTATCTGGGATTAGAGATGATGAGACTTGGAAGGGTAATTGAAAGAACAGGGTGAAATCGTGACCATCAAATTATAGCCGAGATGTCAGATAACAAGAATTTTTAATTTGAATGGAATTTCTTCATTTTTTCCAATACTTTCAGCAGATGAGGATGATAACAGAGAAGGCTAATCAGTCATGAAAACACATTCCCACCCTTCCTGGGTAGATGAAAACAGGCATTTAAAAAATTGAATATATTTGGACCTGTTGCATGACTGGAAGGTAGCTGTGGCACAGTGTCCTTTAAATAGTACTCCTACAGCAGCATGCAGGCTTATTCTGTAGCTACCAAAATTTTGCTGCAAGTCTGCAGCTCTGTGTTGACTTCCAAAATGGAAAGATTTTATGGAATATAGCAAAAGAGCTCAACAGTCTAAAAGCCAAAAAGGCTGCTCTGAAGTCTCACCTCTTACGTATTGCACACTGTGCAACTTTGTCCTCTGCTGTCTGCGTCAAATGATATAGCTACAATATCCTTTGACATTTTTTACCTTGGATAGAAATATGAAACTTATTGCAGATAAGGTAAGTAACTGGAGCAGGGGCAACTCTGTCTTCCTGGCCATATTTGAAAGTGGGATTTTCTGTCTAGGATGTTTTTATGGTTAAGGTGCAAGATGAAAATTTTCTGAAAAAAGTTCTCTCTCTGTCACACACTTTTTTTTGGATAATTACAAGCAAGGTGATTTATGTCTCTCAACCTCAGTTTCTGTTCTGCCAAGTGAAGGTGATTGCACTTTCCTCTCTCCCCCTGGCTTGCTTGTTTCTAGGACATTCTCTTATGGATGGAGGCACCACCTTGAGGTGCTGTCACAGAATGCAGCTGTTCACCATCAGTGCCTGACAGTGCTTCACCGCAGCCATCGAAAGGTGTTGCTCCTTACTAGCACTAATATGATCGTGGTGAACATTGGCCAGGCTCCCATACCTGAAAAGGGACTGGCACTGCATCCCAACTCATTTTTTGCTACCATTAAATGCCATGGTGAATGTCCTTTTGTGAATTCAAGGTAGGGTCCATCCTGAGTGGTTGTTAAATTGCACTGGAGTAAGAGAGGCAGTTCTTAAAGCCCTAGCTAAGTAGGAAGGGCTGCAAAGTATCTGAAAGGAGGTGGTAGCGAAGTGGGTGTCAGTCTCTTCTCCCAAGTAACAAGCGATGGGACGAGAGAAAATGGCCTCAAGTTGCGCCGGGGAGGTTTAGATTGGACATGAGGAAAAATTTCTTCACCAAAAGGCTTGTCAAGCATTGGAACAGGCTGCCCAGGGAAGTGGTTGAGTCACCATCCCTGGAAGTATTTAAAAGACGTGTAGATGTGGTGCTTAGGGACATGGTTTAGTGGTGGACTTGGCAGTGTTAGGTTTACGGTTGGACTCGATGATCTTAAAGGTCCTTTCCAACCTAAATGATTCTATGATTCTGTGAATATAAATTGCAGAAGATGAGGTCTGGGCTCCTCTCTTTCTTTGCTGACTGGTATCATACTGGGTGGTGCATGTGCCTCGGAGATGCCATTTGCTTTCTGACTGGCAAAGAGGAGATAACATGCTACACAACAGCTGCCCTCTGCTCACTAACTGCTTTTGGAGGAGAATGATTTAAAACCACATTCTAGCCCTATGTTATAATGTGGCCGAAACACAAATTTCATTTACATGTCGCATTTGTTTTGGTTGAATTAATTTCTTTCTCATTCATTTTTGCATAGATGTCCCAATGCCCTGAGATTTGTCACTTGAAGCAAGGAGATAATTTCTCTGAAAAAAAAAAAAAAATGCAGTCCCTCAAAAAGATTAATAGAGGGCATAGGTGAGAGGCCATGTGCTTTCAGCTTAAATAGGTTTCTGACTGCACTGCGGATTTTGGAATGCCATATGAATAGACAGACAGCAAAGGAGATAGGGAGTCATAATGAGTAAAGGAAATAAAATGGGCTATTTTCTTTAGGAGTATAGAGTATTTCCCAGAGTCTGATTGAAGGGGAAAAAAGTCTCCAACCTGACAGTCAGCTCAGGCAGATCGAAACTTAAGTATTTGACAAAATACTTTCAAGGAAAGGTAGTTATCAAAGATAAAGGGGTTCTGCTGTGTCTTACAGCTTTCCCTCAACAACACGCTGAGCCATTGGGAGCTGCACAGTGTTGCTGCTGCTCTCCTCTGCTTGGGGGAGTCTGGCCATGCTGCTCAAAGCCTGGAACCATGGAGGCACGAGATCCAGGAAAGTAGAACAAGCTGCAGCTGATGCTGGATAATAAAATTATCCCCCCTTCACATCATAATAATTTTTATTATGGGTTTCTCAGTGTTTTTTTGAAGGAGGCAAGTGCTATTATCCCTGTTTCATAGATGGAGAAGTGAGGACAGTGACAGATGCTATGATTTGCCTATTGCCAATGAGCTGAAAATGTCCTCATTGGGGCAGAGGGAGAAAAAGAAAATGAGAATACAGTGGAGGCATCTGCCTGGCTTGGACGGTACAGCTGTTCATTATGAAAATCATGTCACAGCTTAAACAGCTCTCAAATCATGATGCATTCACAATAATGGTATGACCACTGGGGCTGTGGTGGCATCAGTGTATATCTGCACAGAGTTTTTTTTCCTCATAGTAGTAGTAGTAATAAACTTTGGCTGTGGACCTAATTACAAAAATAGTTATATTCCTTGATCGCTCCTGTTTTTTCTGACTCTGATACCCATAGGACATTGTTAGAACTGCTGCAGTCAAGAAAATGAGGCTTCATAAATTTATTCTGTTTCAATAAATGAATTTATAATAGTGAAGAAAACTTTCTCTTGGCCAGTCAGGGACAATGAGAGACTTTTTTCTGCCCTCTGTTTAGCGAGTGGATGGAAATATGCCACTCCTTACTCTTAACATTTTCAGAAGGTATCCAAATTCATCTCTGGTAGATGAAAACGCATTAGCTAGCCAAACAGATGTCAGCTGTACTCCTTATACCAGAAGACTGTATTACAGTGTTTATTTGCCCTTTTCTGGTCCTGTAGTGTCACGGTACCCAGGTAGTAGGGATCTGGACACTTGTCAGAGGCATTGCAAAACCATGAAAAAATACTTTTTGTCTTAATAATCTCGGGCAACCAGAAGAACGCTAGCCAGTTTAGGGTGGGAAAGGAGGCCGAAAGAATAACTGTAATAAGAGCTTGTTTTCCCCCAGTTAGGCATGCTTTGTCCTTCTGCCATTATCAAGTAATATATCTTTTGCACACTGGGGGAGCAGTGAAGATGGAGTCAAACGAGAATAGAGAGAGAGGATTTACCAGTAGCTGTGGCTGGGGAAACTCATGACCACAACACGTGGATTCTCCAGGAGAGACACATTGATGCAGATGATGCACAGGAGAGCTGAGTCAGCAGCTTGGCCTCGCTCTCACTGAAAGGAAAATAATTGGAGAAGAATGGAGGTGAGTCTCCTGTGGTCTTCCTGGTGGGTTGTTGGCTGGTCAAATCTAGGCCTGTTTAATCTCATCTTTAGTCTTGGAGAAATGAAAGAGTGAAGAACCCAAGTGTGACTTCGTAGATAGTGACACAGCAGCTGTGATCATTGTGGGAAGAGCAGGGAGGGAAAAAAATCACGGTAACAGAAATGGCTTAAAATGTTTAGTTAGGATCTGGAAATACAGCAGAACGAACTGAAATATCAGCCTTGATTTGGGTTTTTTGTTTTGTTTTCTTCAGCCTCTCAGCTAGGGCAGTGGGAGGGGAAGGTTAATAGAAGAGGCAGTTGCAGAAGTCAGTTATTGCTCAAGAGCCCTGACTCGCTCAGACCCACCACGAGCAAAAGAAAGGAAGAAAATGCAAGCGTTGTGGATGAGAGTGAAATAAGAGCTCGGGGATGAAGGAGAGAAAACTGATTTCAATAGTGATGTTCATTTCCATAATGTAGTTTCTAAGAGAAATTTTGAAGGCCAGGGCTAAGAAAACGATCTCTATACAGTGGCTGGGGACCAACAGAGAAAATAACAACTGCCCCTTTTACATGTAATAAATACAATGCTTCTCTTGAACGGACAGCATGTTTCTTCACCCTTTTATTGACATGGTTAATTTCTTAACATCAACTTATGATACTGAATGGGTTTTTTTTTTTTGCAATTATGATGTTTTAAAAATATTAGGTGTGTTCCCTAGGCTTTCTGAAAATAAAATCACTTGTAAAGTCTCATGTTGGAAATTTGGAAAGAGAGAAGCATAAAATTTTTAATCCCCTTTGGAGGGTTTTGGCCATCTCTATTAGATTTTTAGTTCCCTGGACTCTTAACCATCCGTACTGGGTGTTGTGTTTGTTTAGTTCTGTGTTTCCACTTACTACACTTCTCCTCTCAGGAAGAAACTATGTGTTACCATTATATTTTTTGTTCACAACACTACCGTGTGAATGCTAAACTTTCACTAAAAAAATGACACCTTTTATAATTGATTCCTTCTTCTGTGATCAGATAAAGGCTTATAGTGTCCTGGGTTGGCAAAATTTTGCTTAAAACTTGCAATGAAGGAATTTCACAGCTCTTGGTGCTCCCTGAGAGAGAGAGCTGTCTCATGAGAAGTCTAAACGGAGGTTCAGATTTCTAGGTCTGATGTTATGTTGCAGAAGTATCTGGAGATTCTGCCTATGAGAAACAGTAGGATCCTTTGTATAGCTTGTGTAAAATTATATTTTTAATGGAAGGGAATACAGTTCAATATTAGTGAAAGTGAAGAAAAAGAAAATTATGTTAATTCATAAAAATGCTTTCAAAAACTTGTTGAAATTTATGTTCTCCCATAAAACATTTTAATTCTGCCAAAACATTTTGGAAAAATGGAAGAAATGTTCTGTCTGTATTTGTTTGGACCAGCTCTTTTCTTGAGACTTGAGTCAGTCTAAATTATGTTCAGCACTAAAAGGCAGAATTCATGTACCCAGGGGTATCTGTTATCAACTCGAACGATTAATTTATGTCTGGGGAGCTAGAAATATAAAATATCTACAGCATGTGTGTTTGCCTTAGCCTGATGTGAGAGACAAACAAGCAATCAGCTATGCAAATATCAAAGGCTAGGGGAACTGTTATCCACAACTTAACTAATTACTTTAGCTTATTTACTTGAACAAAGCTAGATGGGGCACGTTAATTGATCATTGGTTTTGACTTTTTGTTGTTTACATTTTAATAATTATTCTCAGTCACGCAACTCTTGGTTCCCTGCTTATTTTTATGGCATTGGCATAACTCTCTGGCCTCAATGCTCATTTTTCTGGCCCTTAATGATGTCCATGTTGAAAAGAGAACATGAAGTTGATTACATATTGAAAAATGTAGTCCCTGAGCCGCACACTGCAATTTTTGAAGTGAAGTGTTTGACTTGGGCTTATGAGAAGGGTCATGCTGCTATTTTTTTTTTTTTCCTTTTTAGCTAACTGTTTGATTCTGGCTTGTTATTACGGGTACCCTGTGCTGTAGCTGAGTGTAAATGCTGATTTAAAAAAAAAAAAAAGTTTGCCAAATATCATTTCAGCCTTCTAGAGTTTTCTCACTTCTCCCTGGCTGATCTGCAGCAACAAACATACACTCAATTTTATTCTTTTTTAAATTTGCTACTATACTGCTGAATAAATTGCTGCTTACCCAACTCCTTCCAGTACCGGCTCACCTTGGAAGCATTTGCCTCTTCCCTACCAGCTGCTTCTTGCCAGCTTCCCCTCTCCTGCATGGAGAGCAGAGCATCGCTGGAGCTGCCTCCATGTGGGGTGGCCCTTCTGTCCCCCCACACATGGAAGCAAAGGAGGGAATAGAAAAAAGAAAAGCTGAGAAGCGCCTGTTAGTTGAAACTCCCTGATTCTCTCTCACTTTGCCAGACAAAGCAACCTGCCAGCTGCACGGTGTCGTGCATGTTGGAATGGGGACCTGGAGGCTGGGCGCTGAGACGCCGGGCCCACTACCCAGCCGTCCTCCTGCGGCTGAAATGCAGGGAGCGTTTTTCAGTAGGGTTTGAGGTTTCCTACACCGCTTTGAACTAACTTGATAGCACACAGACTCAGACCACTGGTGTCCGCTGTTCGGTGTTGCTGACGCAGCTCCCAAAATTTCATGACTATATCACAAGAGAATACCGATCCCAGACAGGGAAGTAAAAGGAGTAAGGGAAATGAGCACACAGATTTTGCTTTGGGCAGGATTGCAGTAGCTGCAGGTCTCTAAATTAATATGGGGTTTTTTTTGGTACACTGACCACCCTACCCACCCCCTCCCACCCCCTAATCCCCCCAAGACTAAAATATCATTTCATTACTTAATTTGACAAAGAAGAAAACTTGGTATTTCATCATTATTCTAGTAGGTTTTCTTTAATAAAATCATTCTGAAACATAACCATTGTTAGAAATGAGATTAAGGCATGTTTTTTTCAGCCAGAGATAGTATCATTTGGCTGAGCAATCAGTTATAATTAAAGCTTCTTGCTTTCCTTAAACCTTGGCTGACTTTTAGGCTTAGACTACTAAGGCTATAATAGTAGTTCTGTTTGAAATGAACACAGCATTTCTTTGGTCCATGAAAGTGCAACTAAATGATGAAGATCAACGAGTTGGCTCAAGGCTTTTTGCTGTGAGGAGAGTTTGGGGATTTTTACCCATAAGGAAGCATACAGAGAAATCTGTTTTCCATGTCTACTTTTAGTACTCAGGAAAGAAAAAAAAGGTGAATAAAGATTTAGTGTTAGATAAGGAAGCCACACTGCAGTGGCAGGGTAGCCAAGACAAAGAAATAAATTACTGCTGTTGAAAACCACAGTAGTTGGGGTGGAAAGACACTTAATGAAAAGCTGGTACCTGGAAGATATTTGGGTGAGATCAGAGAGAAATATCAGGTACAGGTGGCTTGGGCAATGAATTGGAGAAGCTGGAAAGAGGTGTAGTACCTGCAAATGGATATGATTGGGTTAGCCCACACACACTCTGAAATGGTGATCATGACTGGTAGACAGGACTTGGAGGTCTAGAAAAGGTCCAGAAAAAATAGAAACCAGAGTAGAAGTTATATAGCTATAACGGAAATGTGTAAACAAATAAGAACTACTGGTATGCATAAGATAGGATTCATATGACTCAAAACTACTTTGGAGGAGTATGGAAAAATATCTACTCTTTTTGTGTCGACGCAAAGTTGGATGTGAATTTAGTTAGAAGTCCTTGTACTGTTATGCATGAGGAAAATATAATAAGGTGATCTTTCATTATAGAAGGATTTATCTTTCCAAATTTAGATTAGAAGGTAAATGGTGCTAATAGGGGCTAATTATTTGTGGATGTGATTTCTTCACTACCTACCACAGGACTATAAAAAGTTGATGCTATTTTAGAATTTAATTCGGTATGACCTTACAGCTCATCCTTAAAGCTCATCCTTAAAAATAACCACTTGTATCAAGTGTTAACAAGCTGATTCAGTTTATATTATGTAGGATCATGAACATCAATCTAATTAAAGTTTTCAATTTTATAAGTTGATTTTTAAGAAATTAAGTAAACTGGTGATGTGTGTTGGACCAATGCAAGATTTTTAATAAAGGATTATTTCAAATCTCTTTGTATCAAAGTAAAAAAAAAAAAAAATTGAAATTTTTTCCTCAAGAAAAAAGAGGGGAAAAAAAAGCCTGTAGAGAGGAATTCCAAATCTAACTGGGGAGCAGCCCACTGAAGTGCTGTCAGGAGCTTGCAAGAATTTAGGAAAATGGTAGTGATCATCCAAGAAATTAGTGTCTTGGAAGTCCAGAAGTGGCAGGTTGCTGAGACACACCAAAACCCAAGCTGACTTAAATCTTGCAAGAAAAATGAAAAGCAAATCTAGACTCTGCCCCCCCTCCCCCCAGTACTGCAAATAAAGACAACAAAGAAAATATGTATGTGTGTGAGGGGAGGGGGAATATTTTACAGTTGGAAGATTGCAGTTCACAAATGTCTGGCTCCAAAAGCGCGTGAGCATTTGCCTCAGTTTTCAATATGGGAGATCAGGCAGGACGTAGGGGCATGCACCTGACAGTGAATGAGAAAGAGACCTGGAGAAGCGGAAGTTTCTGCAGCTGTTACAGAGGTCAAACTCCTAAGAGCCGAATGCTCTTAACTTCTCTTTTACAGAGAAAACTGTGTGTTTCCATCTCGGAGTACTGCAAAAATGGCACTTGACATTTCAGATTCAGTAAGACTGTTAAAACATGCATCAAATACTTCCTGCTGTTGTACAACTGGAGCATAGCAAATATAATATTTATATTTAAGAAGGGGGAAAGAAACAGATCCAGGTAACTGCAAACATGTTCATCTGCCCTCAATGGACTGCAAAATAGAACACATTTTGAATAAGAGAATAATTTAAGAAGTGGAGGTAAATGTTAAGTTTCATTAAACACAGCATGTGTTTACTGAAAGGAGACTGATCTCCCAAACTAGCTCACTTAAAAACTGATTTTGTAGATGTGACTAATCTGGGACTAATCAAACTGTAATTTATTAAAGTATTTGTTGTGGGACTTGATGAGAAATTATTCATTCAAGCAGGAAAAAAAGAGGTATTAATGCAAAAGGTAGTTCTAACATGGGTAAGGAGCTTAAAGAGGACTCAAAATGAGCAGTATTGTGAAGAGAAATAATGGGCTGTAGGAATTTAAGTCTGCTTTGGGATGCGTTTTATTTATTCATGATCATGGGATGAAAATGATAGTGTACTAAAAGATGAAGCTGGAAGTCATAGTTGTGCTCAAAATATTGTTTATGGGCAAAGAGGAACCATACCTTTTATATATATTTATATAAAGTAAAAAAATTATTGTTAGTGTAATTGAAATGTTAAGTCTAATCCAAGAATCATTATTAGTGTAGATGTAATTATTACAGAGAAGGAATATGTCTGTGCATAATAATATATAATAATGATAACAATAACACCACCACCACAGTTAAAATTGTTATATATACACTTAGATTCAACTGCTTTTCCTAATGTTATGCTGACCCTTCCCCAGCTCCTCTCAGCCCTAAGGTTGGTAGTTTTGTTATAGTGTTGGGGTAGGGGTGGTTATGGTGACTTGTCAGCATCCCAAGTCCTTTGCCAGGAGAAATCTGATGTTCATGTTGATGGCTTCTTCTTCCTCACTTTAGGATCAACTTGGGGTTGGTTCTGTATGTTTGCTAACATGCTTTTATACTTTTCCTTTTTTCATTGGTCTGCAGCTCCATGTCATGTCCAAACTTACTATATATGGCACCTTTTAGGTATGTTGGAAACTACTTCTGTGTTCTCTTTCTTACTCCTGTATCCAGTTTTGTCCAGCTCCAGGTCTGCATTTCTTTATCTGACCATGGGTGAGTTGTTTATAGCTGGGGGGGTCTTCATTGTCAAGCGTGTGGGCAGATGAACATGTTTGTATGTCATCTCCCATACCTGTACTCCTCTACACTGCATCCTGTGCCTCCACTTCTCAAGGCCTTTGCTAAGATACCAGTCCTGTATTTCTCCATAGTACATTATTATAATGGAGTCACGAAACCTGGGTGGCTCCGTACCATGACAAAGAAAAGTAAATCAAATTAGCTATAGCTAGCTGGTCAGTTAGAAAAATTGCTGTTCCAGCTACACCGAATGTGACAAAGCTGCAGACAGGCCAAGGAAAGCTCAGACAGAGCAAGCCTCGACAAGCCTCAGTCCCAAGGCCTTGCAAACTCACTACAAAGCCCATGGCCTGTCATTAGCGATGGCAATACATACAGTATTGCAATACATGCAGGGTCGCAGGGTGATGCGTTATCAACGCAGCTGATGTTTGGGGTATTATACTGGAAGAGTTGGAGGATATGGACAGGTTAAATCATGTGAGAAAACCTGATAGTTCAGAGTGGGAGATTACACTCATATGGACTAATAATAAAATACTTGCTTATATAATCTGGGACCTTGCCAGTTGCTTTGGAAAGAACAGCTGAAGGGAAGGGCTTGTGAGTAATAGTTATTAACAGCAAAAAAGCCACCTGCAAAAGGCATATGTGATCCTAGGATGTGCTGCATATGCTAGTTTCAGTAAGGCTATGAAAAATAAACACTTGCTCACCGATGGAGCTTCGTCTGAAATTGGTTTGTTGGATGCTTGTGTTCAGGAAAGACTTGTTCAGATGTGAGAAATGGAGAACCTGTGTATGAGTTAATTGCACGAGTGCAGACAGTTGCTCCAGCAAGCTTGACTTGCACTAACAAGAGATCCAAAGGTCTACAGAGCACAGCATGAAAGCACCTGGGCTGCCTTGGGCTGCCAACTTGGGTATGAAGGAAGTAAGCTGCATTTGCAGTGTCTTGGGTTGGAAGGAGTAAAATTTTTGTCTTGGGCTGTTAGACAAAGCCTGGCACTGCATGAAAGTGTCTGTAGCGCTTCTGGACCCAAATGGAAGTGTCTGCACGTGCTATGCTATATGGATACCGGTTTGGGTCTCTGGTAGAGCTGGGATTTGTGTGCTGCAGTCCATAGGATAGGTATTTCCTGAAAGAGTTGGTACACTTAGTCATGTGGACTGTACTCATCACAGGAAACGGATGATTTAATGAATCAGGTTCAGGAGAGATGAGTGCGATTGTAAAATCAGGTCGTGGGTAGTGCGGGATTCGGAGTGGGAGGCTCAAGGTCCACTTAGAAGGTCCTTTAAACTGCAGCCATACTGTGACTTCTTCCTGACTCTCTTTCTGGTGCTCAGCATGCAATTGAACCCATGGATGTATGGCTGATGAACTCATTAGTTTTCTGATCGCCTCCCATTTTTTAATTTTCCTTTCATTTTTTTACTCCCAAGCAGAGATTGACTGTGAAATCAACTGTAAGACTGAGGTAATTCCTGTGTCTCATTTTTGTTCGGAAAAGCCACTTGCTATGGTCATCTCAGCTGGGCTTCACTTCTCACCTCGTTACACACTTCATGTTTTCCTAACACTCTCTGTTTTAGTGTTTAACTGTCATTAACTACTTCTCTCTTCTCTCATTCCTGTTTTGGTGCTCTTTTCGTGATTACTCACTCTCTTTTTCTGATCTTGTTCCAGCTTACCGTTTAAACTGTTCTAAACTCTCTTTCTCTCTCTTTACCTTTTCTCTCTTCTGAAGTTTCCTGGAGCTCTCCCCACCCCAAATGTCTCTTTTCTTTCCTTCTCTTTTATTTTTGTCTCTTCCTGTTGGTTGTAAATGCCACTGCCATTTGTTTAAATGCTGCTGCCTTGCTCTGTTTAGGGGCTGTCAGAAGGGATTTTAGAAATGCTTTCCCTTCATGACACACAATTTACTTGTTACCATTGGTGTAGACAGAAGGCTCAATAAAAAAAAAAAAGTCAAGGAGGAGTCTATTCTGCATGTCGTGAAACAATTGTTTTTTCATTGCTGTTAGCATTTTTGGCAGTTCTTTAAACCAAAGTTTGAACTGGAAATGAAATGGAAAGGAAAAGGAAAAACTGTCACCTTCAAATTTTTTTGGGGAAAAAAAAAAAAAGGCAAAGGGTTTTTTTTTCAGTGGAATATATTGTTTTCAAAAACAAGTCCAGTTTGACAAGTTTTTCTCCTCATCCATCTTCTTAATGGCCAGCTGAAATATTTGCAAGGAAAACTGAAGATTGAACTCAAATGATTACTCAAATTCTGGCCTTCTGAAAAAAAAATCTAATGGGTACTGTATATAGGCCGTAGGTGATGTTTGTAATTTTGGGGGAGCACCTGCCCTTGCTGATCTATCATGTGCAAAACAATTATGCAATTTTCTGTAATCGCACCGGTTACATCAAATTCGAGGAGGTGGTGTGG
Source organism: Aptenodytes patagonicus (assembly GCF_965638725.1). Taxonomy (NCBI): domain Eukaryota; kingdom Metazoa; phylum Chordata; class Aves; order Sphenisciformes; family Spheniscidae; genus Aptenodytes; species Aptenodytes patagonicus. The sequence continues at coordinate 66,014,137 of NC_134949.1, forward strand.
TGAGAGGCAAGGCCTCCTTCTGTACAACAGGGCTTTTCACTTGTTGGTAATTAATAGCAAGGGCACTTCGGGAAGTAGCCTGGCTTTCTTTGCCAGAGGGATATATATACACATATCTGCAGGTTTAGTGTTTGCCTTAGACAACTTGGCAAGTATTTTGGCTGTAGAGAGACTTGGAGTCTTAGGAAAACATGCTATGTTAAGGCTCCGTGTGGTTTTGTTTATAGGGCTTCTGGAACATTTCAGATTCCAAAACCCAGCTATTTTCCCTGGCTATTTTGCTGAAAATAATGTCGATCAGATTCGAATTTGAGACTCTGTCAACTTAATATAAGGCAGCTTCCCCAGAGGCAGTTATCCACGGCTCCCGGTGACTGCCCTCAGCCCGTGGGGGTGCGTGTGACCACATCCCAGGTCCCTGAGGTGGGCAGCAGGGATGCAGGAGGGAGCCCCAAGCCTACAGTGGGCATCTCTTGCGTGTGGTGACATCCTGTGCAACAAACCCACTGGTGCTTCAGCTCCTGACATCCCCAGACAGCGTGCTGGGAAGGTGTCTTGAGGTTCTGGAAGTATTTGTCTCTTTCCATATGTTTCCACACAAGCACTTAATACTCCTTCCAGGAGGGAGTCTGGTGAGTTGTTTAGAAGAGAGGAGGTGAGAAGATAAATTGTTGTGAAAATGGGATGTGAGGTGAGGTGCAGTGCTACTGGTGGTGAAGTTTCTCCAAGGGAAAGGGGCTGAGGGGGGAAGTTTGGTGTCTTAACAGTGTTGCAACTGTGGTTACGGAGAACCAGTTTGAGGTAAGCTGAATAAAAAGGCAGGTTGCGTATTTTTTTTTAAATTGCTTATTTTATTTATTTATTTATTTCATTTTCTGTAAAACATGGGAGGCTCTAAGTGGAAACATGTAGCAGAAGAAAGGGAAAAACAAACCCAAGCTCATGCAGGACTCATGTGCGCTCTAGCTCCGGGCTTTTGAGTTCACTGGAAATGCTGGTGGTCTTTTCTTCGTGACAGGAAATTGTACTTTCTTTTGAAGTAAACCAAACTGGTGCTAATAACAGCTCTTTCAGACATTTGAATGCCAGGTCTCTTGCAATCTTCACATGAACTTTATTTAAACAAAACTATTAAATTTTCTCATCTGGCTTTTAGCATGGTATTAAAAATGGCTACTTAAAAGTCTGTGTGTTTGGGATTCCTCTCCTGTTTTCCACGTCAATTACAATTATTTTGCTTTTGAACAAGAGGTTGCCAGCAGGGAATACTGAGGAGTGCCAAATTAAATTTCAAATACATTTTGTTCTTTGTTCATGGTGAGAATTATGTCTTCCCTAAAGTTGCTGTGCTCAGCAAAATGAGCTCAGGTTGCCTCTAAACTCTCTGTAACATCAGTTTATTTGAGGTTTTTAAGGCCAGCTTAGTGGCTAGCACTGTTGACACCTCCTCGAAGGGCTGGCGTAGCATGCATGTCATGGGCCCTGGTTTGAAAAAGGCTGGAGAAACCTTCCATCTGAGCAACCTCTAGTCCACTGTCTTGGTACCTGGCTGCCTACTAGAGAGGTGTCTCTGGGAAATGGGGAGGTTGCTTATTTTTAAGATATGTATTTGTTATGGCCCTGCTTTCTGATAAACAATGCCAAAATAAGACAATGCAAATTATACCGAAGTGAAAGGGAAATATGTGTGTAAGCCATTGAAGTCAGCCAGCTCTGAATGACTTTTGATGACTGGCTACTGACTGATGCTTCACCACCAAGCAAATGTTTTTAATACCTTTTTGTATTTGAATATTTGCTTCCCAAATCCAGATTTTGGGTTCATTAGCATGCTGTGGATAGCCTCTAGCTGTGTGTGCAAGTCCTATCTCTGTGCCCATTTTGCATTTCAGGCAATTAGCTTAATTTATATTAGGAAGAGACACTAACTGGAAGGGAAGGAAAAGGTAGGTAGCAACATGCCAATGACAATTAAGATAATACATCACATAATTACCTGTATAAATTTTCATGAAAGAGCTCTTTTCAGATGTCAAGTAAGCCTGATAAGAACTTGAACCCTTGCAAGGTGGACAGTGTAGTATTCCCTATTTCATATGAACGGGTAAGCTGAAACACAAAGTATGTGTTATGTTTAGCTTTACACAATAAATCACAGCCAGAGGTCAGGAAAGAAGAGAGGAGTTCCAGGCCCATCAGGAACCTTGATTCTCTGACAGGTTTTGAGAAGGTGAGCAATAAGTACTGAACTTCCTGTGGCAAAACTCATCCATAACATCAGCGATGTAAATCAGTGATTTGGTACACAGGCTGGAAAATAATTGTTAAAAATCTTTGTATTCTCTCTGCAATGAAGATAATTGCCCATTCTGCCAATGGCTAATTATGTTTGACCTGCTTGTGTCTTATGGCCCTGAAGCAGAGCCTCCCAAAAATGCTGTAGCAACACTTTAGATGGGGTCCCACTTTTTACAGCCTAACCAACCTTTTTTTCCTCTCTCTTGTTAATCCCCAGAATGCAACAGCAACAACAGCAACGTCGAATGTTCACAGCTGCCTTCCTGGCACTTGTTTTCATTCTGGCAGCTGTGAATACCACCGAGGCTGGCAAAAAAGAGAAACCAGGTAAGGTCCAGTGTAATTCAGAGTTAATCCCCGAGATAGATTGTATGTGTGGGAGAATGTCAAATGCTTCTGGTTTTGTTCTGAAATTCAGGTCATTCGTTAACCTTTTGACATACAAGGTAGGGATTTGTGGCTGTGACATGTTGTTCTGTGTTAACAGGAAAACAGAAAGTAGTTTCCATGAAAGTTGGCAGCTTGACAGCCCCGGAGACTGGAGTCCTCAGTTTATCACAGAGTGTGTATTGCACGGCAGCTTAAAAATTGCTCTGGGAATAGGTTCATGCTTGACTTAGGGAGAACCAAACAGGAGTGATGAAAGAGCAGTTATCATGTCGCTTGTTCAGTGTTGTATATGACAATGATATGCCAATGCCATGTGATGTGGAAATCCTCTGACAAAGAATTGAACTAACTCACTGCTGCAGATAGACAGCCAGACATCCAGCGGTAATTGCTTTCTGTCAGTGATGAACTCAGACCTCATTATAGGAGAGACAGGCCTGGGGTGGAAAATTGACATCTATCAAACCCAGTTTTGACATTTTTTAAGGAACACATCTTTTGGTGTTTTTCTTAAGGTCTTAGTATTTACAGGCTACTTACACACCAGTTTATATGACCTGTGAGTCTATCAGAATTAGTGTTCCCGTTAAAAAAAAAAAAAGAGGTGTTTCTAACCATTGTGGCTGTATGGAAATATGAGAAAATGTGAACATAAATATACAAGAGATAGAAGGAAGATAATTTTATATAAGGTTATTTAAAGTTGCTTGTGATGTTTTGGGGCCCTAACTAATTATTTTTGTGAACCCTTGGGTTTGCTAACATTGCTGTCTTTTCTCATCAGACTTGGGTTTAAGGATTTAAATCATGATCCTTACTTTTGTCCCTGAGCAACAAACCCACCTGCATTAACAGCATTTCGAGTACACTTCTTCATGTAGTTTCTTCTTCACCTTTGGGGTTTTGGTCATATTCTGACATAAAACGTGACATGGTATACCAAGTGAAAAGTTTGTATCTCACAGCTGTTCCCTGGAGGTGCTCAAATCCTCTGATACACAACATCAACACGTACATTTCTAATCTGTATAGTGTGTAAGTGCTTCAGTTGGAACTGAAAATATTTGCATACCATCAGCTACTGGAGACAGAGGAGTGTTCTTTCTGGGCGAGCCCTCCTGCATGTTTTGGTCAGTGATCCCTGAGGGTTTCTAGATGATTCCCCATTCTGAAGATGAGAATCCACTCCAGAATATCTAAGTGGATATTCTAGTAGATGTGGTAATGGGGCTGAATTTGAATGATCCACCCTGCTTTGGAGTCAGAGGCTGACCTATCTCTGCAGAACTGTGAAGAGGATGCCAGACCTTTTGCTTTTGAAGCAACTGTTTTACAAATGTCTTCCTTCTTCACCCTTTCAGGTGCTGTGACTGTTTAGTGATGTTTAGTGATCCATAGGCTCTGGGTACTGACGGCTTCTCTTCCTTGGGTTTGGTTCCTTGTCTTCATCCAGACAAAAAGGCGAAGAAGTCTGACTGCGGGGAATGGCAGTGGAGCATCTGTGTGCCCACCAGCGGTGACTGTGGCCTGGGGACGCGCGAGGGCACTCGCACTGGAGCTGAGTGCAAACAAACCACCAAGACTCAGAAGTGTAAGATTCCCTGCAACTGGAAGAAGCAGTTTGGAGGTAAGCATCACTCTCTCAAGGGATTTGCTTTGTTTTTTACTTAAGTGTGGAGCAGAAAGTCTGCATTTTCTGCTTCGCCCCTTGGTGAAGGCGCTACTTCTGTATTTCAAGTTCATCACAGCTGGAACACGTAAGGCATCAGAAGGCAGCTTCTTCAGAGCAAAGCAGCTCATCTGCTGAGAGTCCATGTAGCCTACTTCTTGTAAACTCAGTCTTCCAGCAGCGTGTTTAAATCTGCTCTCCTGTAATGTACAACGCTATATAAGGCAGCAGTGTAAGTGTCGTGTGTTCTCTCACAGCTGTGAATTTCTGCGATGGTTACCACAGGCTTTATGTGACCTTGCGGTGTGTGATTTGTAGCATGGAGCATGCGTGGCTACCAGTGTGTGCATTGAAAGGAGTGAATGAAGACCAGTGTATTTCATCTATATTATTTAGTTCAGAAGGTTCATCTATAACAGTTCAGAAAGATACGTCAGATCTGTCCTGGACAAGATGTCTGTTCAGGACTCAGATCTGATTACTCTTGCAAACTTGTTTTTTTTTCTAGTATACAGCTTGTATGGCTTTGACATCATAGTGACCTTACCAAGGCAATCAGTGCAGCAGTTACAGACTTGACAAGTTCATAGTTGCACATAAATTCTTGAAACTATTCAATCCTCATTTGGTAACCTTTGGCATCACAAAAATGAAGGAACAGCCATATAGAATGTGAATGACATTTCCCACTGCTGTTTTTTTCTTTCTTTTTTTATTTATTTATTGTGTATCTTCATAGTTGAATGTATTTTCGTTTATATAACAATAATGCAGTATCTGTGCAAAAGCAAGAGGATTCCATTTTAAACCATTTGGGGGGACGACTACAATTATCACTGCAAATCATCTTTAAATTTTTCTTGGGATTCCTTTCTTCAGTTGCATGATCCTTTTGTCTACAAGCACTGGCTGTCTGTGATATCCTATTAGACTCATAGCATTTTTGTTTTCACACTTAGTCATTCTGTTTTAAAAATTGCTATTTATTTGCTTGTTGCAGCGGAGTGCAAATACCAGTTCCAGGCTTGGGGAGAATGTGACTTGAATACTGCCTTGAAGACTCGAACCGGGAACCTAAAGAGAGCCCTTCATAATGCTGACTGCCAGAAGACTGTCACAATCTCAAAGCCCTGTGGGAAGCTTACCAAACCCAAACCTCAAGGTAAATTCCATTTGCGGAAAGCTGCACGCTAGTTCATTTAAATCACTGGATTTGTGATGTCCTGCATGCTTCAGTGGGAACTCAGTAGTACAGGAGATTGTACTTTCATGGCCTTTCCTCAGTTCTGCACTGCTCCTACCTCTCGGCAGTCAGGCAGACAATATTCCCGAGTTGTGTAGTCAAGGAAGTCTCACACACAAGAAGTGAGCTGAAGATTAGAGCTCCAATTTTAACCTTAGACCACCTGTACTGCTACCAGTTTGCTTATGCTCACTACACCTCCAGGGTACAGATGCTTTTCATAACTCACCTGTTGACAGGCACAGACCAATAATAACGTGCGAAAACATCTCTCAGTAAAGACACCTTTTGTGTAGGTTTTGTTTTGTATCGAATAATGACTAGTTGAAAAAGGGAGTGCTTTCCTTCTGGACAGGTAGTATTGAAGAGATGTTCTGCTCACTGCATGTTGAAAAGAGGGTATGTGGACGTTTTGCACTCTTGGGGCTGTGTATTCTTTGTTTAAAGATAGCAGGAAGGAGAGTACAGAATGTATATGTCTTATTTAAATGCGAGCGACAGTGTAATTCCTAATACATGGAAAAGCGTATGCCCTGCATTTGTGTTTCCAGGTGTCCCTTAGACAAACTTATTTTCTTTCTAATCATTAAAGCCTTTTAATGTACTCTTTTGTTGGAGTAGCAGGTGTTATGTGTGTAGGATGATTTATAGTGGGAGCTAAAACTGAGAGATCTTGTTTGAGATACAGAAGTAATGTGTTTTAAGTGGATTATACAAGCTATGCTACCCTGGCATTTGTTTGCTTAAAACCAGCTAGGTTTAACACATTCCAGGCTCTGAATACTTGGATAATTATAAAAATAAATGTGATTAGGAGTGACAGGTGCAACTTGGACCAGCAATTTTCAAATAGTGGATGGTGGTGCATCATTGATCTGAGGGGTACCTGCAGGTGGCCTGCTCTGCTTGTGCAACCACAGACACGTCTGATGAGGTTGCAGACGCTTTCTGTGTGTGCGCATGCATCCATCTTGCTTTGCAGTCAGTACAGCTGTAACTGGTCTTCCTCGCACACCATCCGTGGAGTTATCAGATAAGCACTAAGTCTAGAACCTGTGTAGATAATGACAAGCTGTGAAGTAGAAAGGATACAACTAGATTTTGAGAGACCAGCTGACTTGGTTGAGTTGGCAGCAATAAACATCTTCATTTGGGGATGGAAGTGGCTGGGTGGGAATGCATGAAGGGCTTTGAACTGTGTGATTTTATTGTTTATTAGCTTGGGTTTTTTTGAGTAAGTTTCCATGCCTAAGTGGCATTTGGGAATTCATTGAATGAAGCTTCCTATTGCGCTGCCAGAATGCCTCTGCCGCTCGAGCTACTAGTAGCCCTCTGCCTTATTCTGCTCCCGTTGAGTCAGTATATTCTGTCAATGGCTGTCAGAAGAGGGGAGGGGGAGACAAAGGAGTGTTGATGCAGCATCGTTTTGTGAGAGCAGTGCTGTTGGGTGGTACAGGGTCATTTTCAAGTTATAGTTTTAAAGGCAGAGCTTGTGAAATTGCTGGATTGGAGTTAACTTTAACTGATTCTAGATATGAGTGAGTCACAGCTGAGACTGAAACTCAGATTGGGACTGACTGCAGCAAACATAGTTATGTGGTTTGACTTAATTAGGAAACCTGACTTCATTTGATTTGAAGGAATGCAAAAGGAGAAATAGGTACAAATGTAGGTTTGTGATCATAATAACTGTGGGCAGAAATTCTGCTCTCCTGATTTGAGTTTGAAATCTCACGGCATCTTCCTGCCTGCCACCTGCTCATTCATCTGCTGTTGGCATTAGTAGGAGCAGCATGCATGGAAGTCACACACTTGCCTGCCTGGGCCCTGAGCTAAAGATAAGAAATCCATATTGCAGGTCTGTGGGCATAACTACATAGGAGCTACACCGGACAGTATGTTGGCAGCAGCAGGAGGAACTAGAGTATGAAATTAGGTCAAGCAGATTAGTGCTGTGTGAAATGTTGTGCCCTACTGAACCTTATTTCTGAATTAAAAATCTGAGTGCTGACGTGTTAGCTGGAATAAGAGTATTTGTTTTCTTCCTGAGGTGAAGGAAATTACAGGTTGGAGGTAAGTCCCCACCCACATCTAGATAAAGGAAAAATTAAACTGTATGCAATCTATAGTTAGAATAGGACCCAATTTAATTCTTTGGAGACAAGAAGTAAGATCTAGATTATTGTCTGAGCACTTGGAATGGACTGCAGGTACATATTAGGCTCCCTTTTCACCCATAGCTTCATATCAGTGGCTCAAGACTACAAGAGAAAAAGCATATGATACATTATTTGGAAGCAGCAATTTTTTTCTGAGGCATAGTGTTGCATAAGGTCTGTATTGATATGCAGCTGGACCTGTAAATGCTGATCAAGTGCCGTACATTCCTACTGTGATTGCCTGGAGTAGCAGGGCAGTGACTCTCTTGCATTTGGGAGCTCTGGCAGCAGAATAGTAAGTGAGGGGCTTATTGATTACAGGAATCTGTTCTACCGCTAAATGGTTACCTTTCTGACTGGTTTGTGCTTCAAGACCTGCATCACTGAATACGTCTCTGACAGCAATAGATTGGGAGTACCAAAAGCAGATGTGAACTGACTGAGAATATTGCACTGAAAAATACTAGTATATTCAGAAAAAGGTTGTTTTCATGATCTTCCTGACTAACCCCCTTTCCTGTGCCCTGAAATTTTCCTTCTATTAGGTCGTGTTTGTAACTTTTCCATTACATTTTGATTTCATATTGTAAATGGGGTGAGTAAAAGCTCCTATTTAGCTTCTCCAATCAATTGTAGTTTTATATATCTTCTGTTAGTTTTTGTCACTTGCCATCTTTTAAAGCTAAAACCTCTGACTTAAGTATTTTGTTGTATAACAATTTATCCACAATAAGAATACTCTCTACTGGACTTACCTAAATTCCTTCTATTATTGCTAAATCATTTCTGAGCTGAAGAGACTGGATGTACACAGTATTCCAAGCACGTCCTCTACAGATTTGTGTTGAAAAGAATATATTGTAATACTTCCTTTATCGTTCATTACACCCACTAAATAACCTAAATATGTTTTTCTTTTGATCACTGCTTGCATGTGGAGGAGATATCTTTATCTGAGACCTTCACAATTCTCCCTGATGTATTTTTTTAAAAAAGTTAATTAATGTGGTGTCCTGGTTTAACCCCAGCTGGCAACTAAGCAGCACACAGCCACTCGCTCACTCCCCCCCCGGTGGGAAGGGGGAGAGAATCGGAAGGGTAAAAGTGAGAAAACTCGTGGGTTGAGATAAAGACAGTTTAGTAGGTAAAACGAAAGCTGCGCATGCAAGCAAAGCAAAACAAGGAATTTATTCACTCCTTCCCATCGGCAGGCAGGTGTTCAGCCATCTCCAGGAAAGCAGGGCTCCATCTCACGTAACAGTTACTTGAGAAGACAAACACCATCACTCTGAACGTCCACCCCCTTCCTCCTCCTTCCCCCAGCTTTATATGCTGAGCATGACGTCATATGGTGTGGAATATCCCTTTGGTCAGTTGGGGTCAGCTGTCCCGGCCGTGTCCCCTCCCAACTTCTTGTGCACCCCCAGCCTACTCGCTGGTGGGGTGGGGTGAGAAGCAGAAAAGGCCTTGACTCTGTGTCAGCACTGCTCAGCAGTGACTAAAACATCCCTGTATTATCAACACTGTTTTCAGCACAAATCCAAAACATAGCCCCATACTAGCTGCTGTGAAGAATATTAACCCTATCCCAGCCAAAACCAGCACGTGGTATGTAAGAACCCAAAAAAGTGTGTGGGTAAGGCAGATTATTTCAACTAGGCTTGCCCAATGAAGTATTGTATATCAGATTTCACCTAACACATTTCCTTAGTGTGGTTTGGTGTCTGAAGTTCCTCCTCACCTTCTCTGTTCTTTGAGAAAAATGCAAATAAATTGATGTATTCTGTAACTGCTGCTCTCCTGTTGCTTATCCACCTTTCCAGCTCATGAACATGCAGCAACTTTGCTGGTAGGATGAATCCTGTGCCTCTTTCCTCTCACCTAACTATTTGGAAGATGACTGCTGTTTCATAGAATTTTGATCTATGCTTAACAGAAAAGAAAATTATACCTGCAGAAAAATCCCAAGGGTTATAATTTTGCACATTTGCTGATAAAAGTATATTTTGGTTTTCCAGGAACTTCTATGTATATCGGATTTAAGGGGGAGAGCAGATGATGAATCAGGAATTTGAATTTTATCTGGATTTCTGACAAGCTCTTTTCTCCATAGCTTTGCTGAGGTGTTCCAAGATTGGAAGACGATAGCTTGGTCTTGGGCTGCTGTGCTAAAGTATAGTTAACGGAGGATGAAAACTGTCATCTGTTCTTGAATATTGTGCATTTGGACAGAGAGATTGTCAGCAACGTGACAGTGATATCCCAGACACCATGATTTGTGTATTTAGTACACAAATGAGGTCATGAGAGAGCCCGTCACAAAGGCTGGAAAGGATGAAAGGATAATTTTTATCACAAAATCCCAGTGGAGGCAGCCACCTCTCCTCTAGCACACACAATTGCATATTCTAATCAGTGTTTGCAAGGCCGGGGATGTCCAAGGTCCCCTTGAACTATCTTGACAGATGTGAAAGACTCAGGCACTTCTGTCGAGTGGCTGCTCTAATGGCCAACTTACACCGAAGAGCAGAAAATGCTTCCGACATTCTCCGTCTGGCCTACTTCATGGCCACCCAAACTTGATTGATGGTTGTTCAGGTTCCAGCCAGCCAGAAAGTAAAAGAGTGGGGTATTGTCAGGATTCAGGAAACATTGTGCTTTAACCACTGAGAGAGGAGGAATTTATTTTTATTGAGCTGGGTTGCCTGATAGGCTTTATTTCTTTTTTCACTCTTTCTGTCACTCTCATTCTTCCTGTCTTTCTCCCCATATCTCTTGTACTTTTAGCTATTTGTTCTCCTGATTAAGTTAAAATTAAATAGAATAAGCAGTCTGCCTGCTCTTTCTGCAATGTACCCTTCATTTTTTGAATAATGCTCCTTTTTTCTCTGATAACTTTTTCACCCAGATGTATTTCGTTCTTTTTAATTCATGTCCCTTCCCAACTTTTTATCAATTTACAGTATATCTGATCTATGAGTTACTTTATCCTGGCTCAGCTCAGTCCTTGCCACGTAGGAAAACAATTCCAACTATGGTTGGCAAACATTAACACTGCTTACACCACTGTTGTCTTTGATAACTGGGGTGGTGTCCAAAGACCGCATCCTCCAACACGCAGTGTTTCTCACATGAAGGCAAGACCTACCCGAGTTGTTAAAGGCTGTAATCTCTTTCCTGTAATGCAAATCAGGTGTAGCATTTGAGGGTCCAGCAAGGTGTCAGTGCAGTTCCCTGCGTTTGGCACGGTGTGCATGCTACTGCAGTGGAGGGAAGACTACGCTCCTTGTGTTTTTAATAATTTCATATCGTTTGAAGAGCTTTACTTAAGAGTTTAGTGCAATATAAATAATCTGCACTATGTTGTTTCTTTTATCTAGCAATCTTTACAGGTAGCAATTAGCTAATGCTCCTATCACTCCTTGGAGCTGAGGAAGTACAATTTAAAGAAAAGTAATAATTGAAAGTCAGAAAGGCTAAATGATTTTCCAGGTTTGCATAGTATCAGTGGCAGGTCCAGGCACTCAGCTAGGAGCTGTTGACTCTTGGCTCCATGCTCTGACTAGTAGCTGCTGCTCCCTTTTTTTACCAGAATGTGACGATTTACTTCAAGGTGAGTGTCTTAACTACAGGCTTTAACTAGGGTCTTTGGTTTTGACATTAGTAATCTCAGTGGACTTAAGACAGTGTTTGACACTGATTTACCTCGTGTCTCCTCAGGGAGCTTGGTGTCAAAACATAGAGCTGGACTTCTGTTAATGAGCGGGTATATCCCCATCCTTACTTTGGTGCCAGGAGCAGAAAACAACATGTGGTTTTTGAGCAGTACAGTGGCAGCCTTGATTTCTACCTGCAGAGAGAACATCTTGCTCACAGTGCACTGCCAGGGCAGACCGACTGCGCTTTGGCAGGGTGACTTGGCTGCTGGCTGTTGCAAGGAACTGACAGCGATGTCTGAATCAATTGCTCACCTGCTAAGCAGCTCTTCATTGCTCAGACAAACTGGGTGCTGCACTGACGAAAATGACCACCTGTGGCCCACTCCATTTTGCACGTTGGGCAGTCTGCTTTTTCTGGGGTGCCCTGCCTCAATTTTGCCTTTGTGCAGCAACAAAATGTCTGCTTCTCAAGAGTAGCTGAAGGGGACACAGGGGGAGAAGAAATGACTTGTTAGGACTGCGATTTTCTTTTGTTTGAAAGATGCTGGTGTCTCCTGTTTTGGCATCACATTCGTGCTGTATCTCCCTCCGTAGGTTTCAGAATTCCCCGTCTTTAATGTAACTCATTAGTCGTGCAGGCATGCAGCTAGCATAATAATTAGTATTACAGGAGGCAGAATAATAGGATCTGCTCAAACTAATTAGATATAAAAATGAGGGATTTTCTCATATTAGGAAACAGCTGTGATTGATAGTTAAACAAAAACTTGGGAGGTTTGTCTTTTGCTCTGAAGGATGAGGCAGGTTTATTGAAGAATGGCCTCTGGCACTGACCAGGAGCCTGCAGTGAAATACAGTGATCTGAGCTCTGCGGGGCAGACACTGGCAGTGGATGCCCAGTGGGAACAGCATAGCTGGCTGTTATTATTGTTGCTATCATCATGATTATTTGCATTGCATGAGTGCCCAGAGGCCCCAGCTGAAAAAGGGTGCCATTGTACTAAGCACTGCATAAACATTGTGAGAGACAGTTTTGCCATGAATAATTTATGCCTTATGGAGCTGAGAAATGTGAAAACCAAGAGAAGAAACAGTGGTCCAGAGGGGTGAGATGCCGTACTAAATGCTTGGTTGTGTTTCCTCTGTGCCCCTTGCTAGTATGAGGACAAGGCTTGTTATTTCAAGATGAAGTAAAACTCACTGGAAACTTTAGGCTCTGAGACACATCTCTGTGATTTGGCTCCTGCTGCCTTAACATGAGGAAATAAGATTTTTCTCAATTTAAGTGGGAGCAAGAATAAGCCATCAAAGAAAAATAAACACAATGATGGTTACAGTATGGACCAGCCTCAAGCTGCTAGTAAGCTGCCAGTGTAGTCCGTAACTAATAAAGTTTGGATGTCTTTTAATTGTGTTTTTTCTGCTTCCATTTCCTTGTGTTTCTTGGAGGCTTTGCGCTGTAATCTCCCTTGAGACTGCTTTTATACCTTTGAAAAATTATACTGTTTGGATAAATAATTTGAATGCATCGTCAGATCATAACATAATATCAATCTGATTGACACAGCCCTGATTCCAGGGAGCAGGAAATGTTTGTAGGAGAGGGAGAAAGAGATTTTTTTTTTTTTTTTTTTAAAATAAGTATTTTTCAATTTTTAGTTGTTCTGCAGCTTTTACAGGTGGTTTTGAAAAGAAACGGTTGGGAATTTTCATGGGAAACCTAGACCTCTGTGTTTTCTCACCCCCTGGTTTGTATTTCAGATATTTTTTTTTCCTGTGCTGCCCCAAAAGATGAAAAACTGGATGTGACAAATGTTCTTGTTTAACCCTCTTGTGCCTGCAGGAGTTTCTTTTAGGGTTTAATACAGACCTTTGTGGGTGAAAGTTTAAATAGCCTTGTGTGTGCCAATTCTGTTACATGCTCATTGTCTCACTTTCCTGGCTTGCAAGAGCAGTCCAGCCTCCTTGGCATTAGTCAGTGCCCTTGAGCTGTGAAAACGCCTGAAGCTGTGGGACTTGCTGTGATAAAAGATATGCCATCAGCAAATGTTTACACTCATTACTGTTCCCAGCAGTGAAACAGAGAGAAAGCTCTGTTCCTTCCTTTCTGTCCTTTCCTTTCCTTTTCTACTTCTTCACTTCCTTTCCTTTCAAGCTTCCCCCCCCCCCTTCTTTATCCCTCCATCTCATTTTCCATGTCACCATCTCTCTATCTTTTCTCCTATCTGTGCTTACTGCGAAAGTTTTGCAGGCAACTTTTCAGAGTGTGGAGCACAGATCAAAGCAAAGCCCGTGTCCTTTGCCCTGAGTGTAGATCCCCTCTGTGGTAGATGCAGAAAGTACAACCGAGAAATGCATGTGCCTGGTTTTCAAAAATTAACTGAATGAAATGGGGTCTCTATTCACAGTAAATCACAAATAACTTTCTGCTAAATAGCTATTTACTGATCTCAGTTTGACATATAAACTGCCTCAATCTGTGATCTTTTTGCTTCTCTGTGGATACAGGTAAATGCCAAATGGATTTTTAATATTTTTTGTTTTCAGCAGTCTCCTGCAGACATGTGAATGCAGAGAGTAAACTCTGAATGTATCAGTCTGTGCCTGCTCCTCTCTCGCTGGCATTAAGAGGGATCTTGTGTCCAGCATAGACAGAGGGCTGAAGAGCCAGCTGGGACTGGGTCCCTCTTGTGCTGAGCGTAGAACATGACAAAGAACAGTAAGAAAGTCCATACCCTACAGAAGCAGCAGTACAAATGTACCAGAGGCAGATGAGAAGAAGCAGCAAATAGAACAGCAAAGTGAGCTACTTCTGGAAATCACTTTCCAGTTAGCCAGATCTCTTCAGCAGTCTCCAACTGCAAAACAAGCTTCACTTGAAAAGTTTATCCATTGCGATCTTCCTCATACTTACTCTTAAGGCTCTGACATCTTAGATACATGTGACCCAGACTTAAAGAAAATGAAATGAAATGTTCCTGATCTTTGTCTTTAGGCAGTTAGGCCATCTAGTAAGATCAGAAAATGCGTGTGTCTCTGTGTAGGCAATTTTGAAACTTTTTCTCCTAAATTTTTGCATGAAGGAAATCACCAAAATTAAACCTTTCTGATGAAAATCTTTGGCTTCAACAAATTACCTCTTAAAAAAAAGCTTCCTGTAATTCCTGATGAGTTTTATGTAAGGATGTTAAAAGTGAACGTTTTTTAGGTCTTGCATCCAAACGTCAGGTTCAAGCAATGGCTTCTGACTGTCTAAGATCGTTTCAGAGCTTTGTGGATGGTTTTAGAATAAATTGGATTAATTTTCCCTGCATTGATTTCTTCTTGCAATTCCAATGAGGTGGAAAATGAGTGAAATTTTCCATGAGTGGCTGGCTCTTTGGTCCATTACTTTGTCAGATATGTTAGTGTTTGTTACAGTCATAAATCTACCTGTTCCCCGTTCATAACACACATTGCAGCGAGCCTTCCTTGCTTATACAGTGCAGCTCCACCCTTTAGGTTTGAATTGGGTCCATCTTGGGTTCAACTGGGAACAAATCCAAGTCTATCCAAAATGGAAATTGAGCAAAGTGAGAAGCAGAACAAAACCTGCTGGAGAGGAGTGACTGGAAGAATGGAGAAACTGAGATACGCAGACAACTAGAGAAAGTCATTAAACAGCACAGAGTTAAAGTATAGGGGATATAATCAATTGTAATATATTAATGAAGTAAAAGTCACATCAAGGTCACTGATTCATTGGAGAGTTGCCTTCTACTGCTGTTTAGCTAGTGGAGTATTGCTTTTTTTCCAACCAGTAGAACTGTGTGTTGCTCAAAGAGGCTTTTCAGAAGAATTCATTTTGGAAAAAATTGCTATCGTAATATAGTTTTTCTTTCTTAAACTCATTCGGAATACATAAATGCTTTATGTAAGGCAGGAAAATCGGAGGAAAAGGAGTTAGATGGCCATGAAAGGTTCTCTAGAAGCAGAAGAAATACCATATTTAAAGGGTATTTCAGAAATCAAGAGATTTCTTTCTACAATCATGGAAATCACAAGATAGTACAGTTTCTGTTCCTAGAGAGCAGGGTGAAGCCCTTTAAGATGAGATTTTTTTCACCAAGGGATAAAATCATCAAAGTCAAGACTGCTCCCTTTCACATGGGTTGGCATTTCATCCCCAAAATTCAGAAGTGTCCTGCACCCAATGGCACCATTGCCCTGCGCCACTGTAGCAACTAGGTGCTTTGGAAAATTTGCCCCAGTGAGAGGTAGGGAGCCCTTTAGAAAACCTGCCTTCCTCTATACTCAGTGGGACTGAGTGCTAGTTCCTGGGAAAACTGTCCCCTGAACACCTGGTGTTGAAATTCTTCGCTTTAATCTTCCATCAGCACAGCTTTTGCTATTTCGAATGATTTATATTGCTTTTGGGGACACTGCTTGACTTTATATATAGGAGTTCAGCAGTGCCATGGGTGAATTGTTACCTTCTTCTCAACAAATGAAAATAAATACCTGCAAATCTTGGCTTACAAAGCTTGGCTTCCATTAAAATGTAATTACCTCCCTTTTGTACCTTATACATTAAGAGTGGCTTCAAATGGTATGTGGCTCCTGTTTGACATAATTACTTTCCTTTGCTGCTTGCATAGTAAGAATGAGGCTCCAGAATAAAGAAGACTATTTTAAGAGGGCTGCTGCCCTTCCAAATTACATAGAGAAAGTTCTGCATATCAAATTAATTTGTTTACTCAGCAAGATCCTCACTGGAACTTTTGTTACCGATCATCATGGACCCACAGAAGTGGGGCTAGTGCTAATCCATCACCACACAACTTTTAGTTCTTAGGCATACAACTATTCATAGGGTTATTCAGGTGATGAATGATTAGATAATCCAGTGTGTGTGCATCGACACAGTTCACTCTTGCAGGGCTGTTTGTACAACACTACCTGGTTGGTTTTTATCTCTCTGGAAGTGCTCTGGGTTCTGGGGGGAGCAGCATGGCTGTGCAGTGCTTGGTTGCTGTGCCCTGCAGGGACTGCCAGGTATTCTGAATTTGATCTTTGCATGTGCCCTGGTCCAGGATCCTGGCCTCCATCTGAGTAAGAGCACTGCTAGGCAGCCTCTCTCTGTGGGATAAGAGGGAAGGAGGAAAGTGTATGCTGTAAAACAGACACAAAAATTGAGGGCTGTTTTGTCATCCTCGTTAATATTCTGGAGCACACATAGCTCAATCTTATGGTACTTTTGTTTTGCTGCAAGGATGCACAGGGATGATAAAGCTAAGTGTTTCCTTGAGGTGAAGGAAGCCCGGTCCAGAGTGGAGAAGGCATAGCTCCTGCTGCTGCTTTGCTGCTGCTTTCCTCAGTGTGGCTGTGTGCTGAGCCACGCCGGAGGTGGAAGGACAGTTTGGCTGGGGCACTAACACACGGTGCACTTGGAGCAGTAGGCAAACAGCTACCCTCGTCCGTTCCCTCCACTGCACAGCCTGCTCGCCTCAAGTGTTGAGAGACAGTGAGAGATAGCACCCACTCCCACCTCAGTGCTGACCCTGGTATTGGCAGGATAAATACCTTTGATAAGGCACATAATGTATTAAAATTAATGTATTTAACTGTAAATATCAAACATATTTACATACCTTTCATAAAGCGTTATATTGAGATGTTCCAGCTTGTGGCCTGCGAGCCACATGTGGCCTGTAGGATAATTCTGTCGCAGTTAGGCACTTAGCCTGGCTGAGCAGGTCCTGGAACTGCCCAAAGTCTGCTCTCCTGAAATCTAGGGTCCTCATCCTGCTTTTTGCTTTGCTCCTTCCTTTCTGGATCCTGAACTCCACTATAGGTAGCTCATAAAGGTAACTCTGGATGGTGACTGGCTCAGCCCTGAAAAGACTGGACCATCTAGCTTTAAAGCAAACAGTGCAGTGAAGAGATTCAGATTAAAATTCTGCGTGGGCTGGTGTGAACCTGGATTTCATCTGGTCAGGTCATCTCGTCATAGTGGCTCTTGATATTATTGGTAGCACTTGTCTGCGGCAAACACGTTCCCTGTAGCCAATGCAGAGGTGAAGCACAGATCCGCAGCTCTGTCTTTGCAAAAATTGCATTAACCAGGTAGGTGAAGTGAAGGAGGCTGCTGCTGACCCAGCTGCTTGCAGATGGCAGTGTTCTGCTCAGGGCAGTCGCTGTTCACCTTGTTGCTTTTCTTGCTTCCTTCTGGCTCAGTGGTGAGTGTCGTTGAGATCAAGGTGCTTTGCAGCGCCAGTGAGATGTGGAGAGCAGCGTAGTGGCTTCCTCATCGTAAAGGCTGTTTCAGTGGGCACTGCTTGATGGGTTACTATAATTTCTGATGGCAGGCTGGGACCTGGTAGAGGTAGAGGTAGAAAGAGGGACCTGGTAGAGGCCTGGTAGAAAATGGCTGAACCAAAGGTCTTGCATCCAATCTGTGCTAAGCTGAATTGAATTTCGATAATTTTCCTGTATGGAGTAGGAATCTGAATGGGATTATCTGAGACAGTGTATCTAGGGGATCTTTCCCTCACTTAACTGGTAGATGCCTACAGGTGGTGCTGGGGCATGGGACTGCTGAGCTTTGTACTGGCGTTGTACTCTCAACTGGTCAGGGCTTTCGAGCATGGTGTCATCACTGGCACTGCTGGCATGGTGACTCTCTCAGTCAAGCCTGGCTACCCTGGGAAGGGGAGCACTGGCAGACCAAGTGATCAGGATGACATGGATCCCAGTGGGGCTGTGTGAGCTGACTAGATAGCTTGTCGTAAGAGTTGAAATAGTATTGTAGGGTGAACAGAGATGAGAACAATGAAAGCCTGAATGACACAGATGCAAAGAGTAGGTCTGAGCAATGAAAAAACATGAACAAAGTACATCTTAAAGCAACTTTATACTTTGTTAGCCATGGATATAGCGTAGTCTGTAGCCATGGTCAAAATAGGTGGAGGGTAGCTGTGAACAGATTTGTGCATGAACAGCAACATTTTCATGTGTCAGTACCTGGGTATTGGTGTCTGTGGTAGGATTTTTAAAAGAGCCTAAAGACTGGGAAATATTTGAGCATCTTTCTTTTTTCCCTTTCTTTTTTCCCTTTCTTTTTTCCCTTTCTTTTTTCCCTTTCTTTTTTCCCTTTCTTTTTTCCCTTTCTTTTTTCCCTTTCTTTTTTCCCTTTCTTTTTTCCCTTTCTTTTTTCCCTTTCTTTTTTCCCTTTCTTTTTTCCCTTTCTTTTTTCCCTTTCTTTTTTCCCTTTCTTTTTTCCCTTTCTTTTTTCCCTTTTTTTCTATTGCCACAACTCTGGGGGTGCATGTCATTTCATGGAGCACATGGGCTTTGCATCAATACAACTTACCTGTCTGAACGATTAAGCTGTGGTGGCGTGAGTACCTTTAATGTGAGAGGAATTACATCCCACACATGGGTTTTACTCTGCTGAGACACAAGGCAGAGTCACTTGTCTTTGTAGGTAGACGGGTTTGGCAGTTTGGGTGATATGCAGATTATCGCAAGGTAGACAACAGGGAGGATTGAGCTTTTGCTAACAGGAGCCGATATAGACCCACAGGGGCCAAGTGCAAATGAATAAACAGTGGGTTGTGTGGTACCTCAAGTTAAGTGAGGATGGGGACCTGATGCGATCACACGACTCCAGACCAAAACCTTCTCCTGGTGGTGACTTCACCCCTAACGTGAACTGCACATAGTAGAGTCCTGTTGGTGGTCTGCCCACGTTCATATGTCTCCTTTGCTTTTAGTAAATTTAGTTGAAGTCTGCAGAGTGCCTTTCTGCTTGTGCTGGGTCTAAATAGATTTTACAGATTCCAGTGCTGGTCTGATTGACAAAATGCTGCTGTTTCTTTCAGAGAAAGTGGTGTTGGGGGGGAAGAGAAGTGTGCAAGAGAGAGTGCAATCAATCAAAAAAAAAAAATCATGTTCACATTTTCAGACTAAAACAAATTACTTCGTGTTTTAAACTATTATCCCTTTAAATGTTAAGCAGAGTTTTTAAGGGAAAGATTTTAGAGCAGATTATGTGACTAAATATGAAATAGGTTTTTTATTTTGCTTTGACTAAAGGATTATTGGAAACAATTTTTGTCTTGTTGAAAAAGATGAAGAAAAGAATGTTGTTTTGAAACACTAACAAACAGGAAAAACAATCATCAGAGAAATGTGATAACCTAAGCTTGCCTTCTGCTGAGGTACCCTGGCCCTATCCATACTGAAAGATGTCAGTGTAGCTCCCTTGGCTTTAATGCAAGTAAGTTGGTTTTACCAGAGCTGATGATTGCTTGACTGTCTATATGTTACCCAAACTGGTCAGAGAGAGAAGAATCATCATATTCATAAAGAAGAGTACCACCTTAAGGGCCAAGTGCTTGTCTTCTCATTCAGGGTGATATTTGTTATTTAACCCGAGATGGTTTTTGTTGGTTTGTTTGGGTTTGGTTTGTTTTTCTTTTTTTTTGGGGTGGGGAGGGGGAGGGCGGTGTTTTTTGAGAAGGAAGAAACAAAGGCAGGATTCAAAGGAGGAAAGTGAAATCTGGGTTAAGGCAAACGTGGGTCTACTTGCTTGCTGTTTTGGTTCCAGGAAAGATGCTTCACAGAAACTCAGTTACCATCTCTCTGTAGTGCCTGTTGTGCCGTGTTTTGTGGTGCTATCCACAAGGATTTATTCCTGTTCCCAGTGAGAGCTGTTATTTCCCCCGTTACAAGGTGACATGTGATACAAGAGTACCTAATCCCCTTAATTCATATTCATTTTTTAGGCCCCTCTGTGAATTTCCTCTACCTGTAGAACACCACACTACCCTATAGCACAGTGAAAGTTACTGCAGATGGTAGTATAATGTATAAACTTTCACTTGTACCTGCACATCATTCCCTTATTTACCCCAAATTAATCAGAGAAGCAGACGCTCCCTCGTCCCTTCCCTGTCCTATCAGTACCAGAAGGCTGGACAGACCGTGCTCTAATGACTCCAGGCCAAACTTCAGTTGCCTCTCAAGTGTACGTAGGTGTTTGTCCCAAACAAAGGGGGAAGGGTTGGCAAGGGAGAAGCTAAAGAAACAAGTGAGCTTTCTCACCACGCTCTGGAGTTGCTCTCATATTCAGAGAAAGCCAAAGACTAACAATGAAATAGAAAGGAAGCAAGGGAGGGATGTGTGTGTGGGTAGTGTGTGCAAAGCTTTCTTCCAGCTCTCCACTGAGCCATGACCCGGTTTCTCCAGGAGCTGCCTGCTGTTTTCTTATTTTTGAAGCAAGTTCCTGAGACAATGCTTTGCATGCCAAACAGGGTCAGCTGCTCAGATAGGAGGGGTTCTGAACTGGACATGCACCCCCCTTTCCATCTTCCCTAGCGCCTCAGCCATTCCTTTTTTTCCTTCTTTTCCTTCTGTTTTCCCTTTCCTTGTTCAGAATGAGGAAACAACATTAGTTCTTACATGCATAGAGAAAACAAGGGGAACTTTCAGGGGTATTGGATGAAATTTATTGCAGTGGCTGCTAGATGCTAATTTTTTATGGTGGTTGTTATCTTGACAGAATCCAAGAAGAAGAAAAAGGAAGGCAAGAAACAAGAGAAGATGCTGGATTAATGGAGCCAACTTGGGCAATGTGAGAAAGGGACATCAGCAAACACGATCAGTTAACAGTTTCATTTATACCTAGGCATTTTATCCTAAAATTATTTATAGCTTAATGGTACCATAGAAAGAAACAAGCAAACACAGAAAAAAAATCCTTTTTTATTACTTTAGTATTTTTAATGTATAACCCTAACAACAATTTTTAGAGGCCTGTAATAAAGGACTCCAAACACATTTAGAAAATTATGTCTATTGTATATTGAACAATGTAGAGGTTTTTAAAATATTTTTTTCTCAAGTCTTGCCATAGGTCTCAATCTGGTAATTACTCCATACAAGCAGGACCTGAACTTGTGTGGAGCTCCGCTGAAGCCAGTGGTGCCCTGTGTGAACATAGGATTCTGGCTGGATGCAATTATATTTACGATTGGGACCTTATATCTGAAAAAAACCAGACTTGTTTCTTAAATTCTTATTACATCCGGATAACTGTATGAAATTATTTGTTTAAGGAAAGGATGGGGGCATTTTGTTGAGCATTTTCAGGTATAGAATTTTTTTGGATGTGTGGTGAATGTTCATGCCAAAATGCCACCACCTCCGGGTAAAAACCAGTAGCACTCCTATCCTTGGCCATATTTTGGATGGTGGCAGTAAAAATTCTGAAATCTTTCAACAGTTGGACATAGAAGAGTCCTAATTTTTCATGATTTTCTAGCAATGATTTTTCCAAGTGGAAGGATAGCAAAACTTTCAATTTTTTAGCATATCAACACTGGCGGATGGTAGTGTCCTCTGTTTTACCTATAAAAGCTGAAAAATGCTTTCTTTTATGTGTTTATTTTGCCAGAAGGGAGAATGTCCTTTTCACAAAAATCTAGCTGAAATTGTTGCGATTCTGCCTGACCCAACGCCCTTTTGTATCAGTGGGAATCTTCCTGTTGATTTTAATGATAGCTGGTTGAAAAATAGTATGTCTGGCGGGAAGTAACAGAAAAAAATATGTTTGGAAACTGCCTGAGATAGTTCATATTTTTGACCAAAAAAGGGACAATTTATGGGACTTGAAACCAATAGGAATGAAATTAATTTTTGTTTCTCTGTTAGTAAAGCAGAAGGGAAATGTAAAACCAGTACCTTTTGCTTTCTTCCATTTTTATGTAAGCAAAAAGACCTTGGAAAAGCTCAGTCAAAATAAAAATAGTTCTGTGATTTTTTTTTTTTTTAAATGGTCTGCAGGGAAAAAAAAGAAAAATTATAACCAGCTGGCTTTCAATTCCATTTCAGTTTTTTCAATTTTACCTGTTTTAAATGATAATAAGTCCTGAGAAAAGTCACAAAGTAGAGAAAAGTCACAAAGTAGAAAAAAGATCTGACAAAGGGCTGGTCTGTCCCCAGGTAAAGGGTTGTTTAAGAAACTAAACAACCAGCAGACTAGACTTTTTATAGGAAACATAAGGGATTTCAGTGCCCAAATTAATTTCAAAATCATTGCTTTTAAATTCTGAATCTTAAAATTCAACAGCAAGAAATAAGCTTTGCCATTTGTGTAGGCTGCAGGCTTGCCTGCTGGTCAAGAGGAATAGTCTCCCTTGTACTGCTGCGGGTACCCACTGACTTCAGCGAAGCTGCAGCAGAGTGTGTTCATTTGAGTAAATCACATTGCTCTCTTGGGATTAGCTTGTAGATAAGCAGAGAGTCTTTTTCCAGACTAACATCACTCCCCTTTTCTATGCAAAAAAATTGCTAACAATTGCAGAGCTTGCCCTCTTTTTTCTCACATGGAGGGTATGGCTGATCTGAACTCACAGTGAGGCAAGTCCTTTTGTAGACATTCCCAAACCTTTTTGAAGCCAGCTAGCCAAGGCTGCACATAGCTCAAGGTAGACTAGCCACACAATTATTTCCCAGACTTCTTGGGTGTGTTTTGCAGTCTGTGTGGATGTCCTTGTTATTTTGACTATGCTGTTAGACATACC
Source organism: Aptenodytes patagonicus (assembly GCF_965638725.1). Lineage (NCBI taxonomy): Eukaryota > Metazoa > Chordata > Aves > Sphenisciformes > Spheniscidae > Aptenodytes > Aptenodytes patagonicus. The sequence continues at coordinate 66,037,122 of NC_134949.1, forward strand.
TGAGCCCAGTGGTATAGTTAAAAATGTCCCCAACGTGTGGTGGATGTGCAATGACCAAATCCAAAATCATAAAGGCTCATATTTGGGTGGTTCTGGGTGCTATTTGGTTTGTTCATGGTCTAATCAGGTCTACCTGTGCTTGTGCCTCAGACTTAAGCTAATGGATTGGTAGGTCTGATTGAAAGCAAAGGGAGAAAGAAGCTTTTTCACTCACCAAAGGTTTGTCTGTCTAAATGCTGCATCAGTTCACTTAAAGTGGTTCAGCTTTGAGTGCAAACACTGTTGCACCATTGTCTTACACTGGTTAATCTAGTCCATGTTTCACAGGGAGCTGGCAGGGGTTGGGGATGATGCTGAGACCAACAGTTTGACTATCCTTTAGCAAACCTTAGATGTGACTTCTGATTTCCAGCTCTGTGAGTAAGAAGAAAATAAATTCCCCTGTGTTTCCTCTGACACCTTATGGCCCTTATGATTAACTGCCCATCTGGCTTGGTAAAGGAACATTCCTAATAGTTTTTGAAGGAGGCCAGTCAAGTTCCTATGGTGGTGTAGGACCTCCATGGAGAGAGTTTACAGAAAACAAAGAAATAAACAAAAAAATACCATGTTAGGACCAGAATAAATCGCAGGAGTCCTGGTAGCAAAGGATGTGAAATAGGAGAACACTTCCTCTGTACTACTCAGTCACATATGTTTGGATCTATATCGGCATCTTGTTGTTGACAGTAATTGGAGTTGTATCTGTCATAGTTTATAAACGATGAAGAAAATTTCCAAGAAACCAGCCGAAAACATTCTGTGGAAACTCTGATTATGAAGGAGATGATAAAAGTAATTCATGGCAGAACACAGAGGAAGATTGAACAGAATTGGTCAGTCAGGTCAGCTCTGAAAGGAGGTACCTGGTACCTAACAGGAGCAGTTGCTCAAGAAAGCAAGAGACAAGTATCTGAACAAAACCTCTTCCCACCCTATCTTGCTCAGTTTCCACTTGAGTCATTCTGAAATTTCTCCTTATTTGCTTTCTAATCTTCTACCCTCCCTCCTTTGGGAGGGCAAGCTTGTCTGACAGTGCTGTGGGGGCGGCTACTTCAGATGAAATATGTGTTTCACCCTCTTGGTGCTATCCTGTTAAAATGGAAAATGACTTAGCATAGATGTGTTGCTTAGCTAGTTTAACTGACTGAAGCTTGTTTCACGAATGTTCCTCTTGAGAAGTGGTTTCCATCTTCATTTGCTACAGCTATAATATGGTATGGGGAGATGATAGAAATCTCCCAAATGACAGCTTTTTTCTGAGCGCTCAAATCTCTTAGAAAAGAGAGGGGTGAGTTGCTGAACATCAGCTAAAGATGAATCTTCACCCAGACTCTGGCTTCTAGCAAGTTTAAACTTGGGGGAATTTGGGTATAGCTCCCTTCCCTTCCTCTAAGTAGGCTGAGCCATGCTTCTAAGCAATTAGGCCTGTCTATATCTCGATTCAAAACAGTATTTGAGGATTGGGGCATTTTCTGACTTTTACATGTCTCCTGACAGAAGTGCCCATATTGAAAGAGAATCATTGCTTGTCAGCCTGGCATATTTAACAGACTATTAAGTGCAGCAAAACTACAGGGCAAGGCTCCAGAAAGGGAAAACATTTGTTGTACATGTAGGTAGATACTAAGTTGTAACTTACTGATTCTCATCTTCTAATTCCATAATGACATTCTGGACTGTACTGGTTTTCAAAGGAGAAAAATTAGAAGAAATGAAAGAATAATAATTATAAAATATATCAACAGTGTTGGAGACTTTGTCAAGAAGAGACAGGTATGAAGTCAGGAGCATTTTATACAAACTTCTTTTGCATGCTCCTTGAGTAAGGAAGGCAGAATTACTGGCTGACACATTTGTTTTTATGCTTTGCTTGATTTGTGCCTTAATGAAAACTAATCAAATTTAGAATGTTACAGAGAAGTAAAGTCCCACTCCAACCCCAAAAGACCGTGTCCAACAGGAGGCAATGTCAAAAGGAGACAATAGTATGTCTGTCTTTTCTGGTTTAGGAGTGCAAGTTATGATGATGTTGATAGGAGAAAACATAACGTATTTCTTGAACTTCGGTGTATATCCTTCACCACTTGGCATGTGGCAATGGACAATTCAAGTAAAACAACAGAGCATTAGGATGAACTAAGGGGAAGTGAATACTTACGGAGACTGTTTATGGAAACAGGCCTATAAAACCCCTGAAACTAACTATGCTGCTAGCAGGGAACGTCTGAAGATAAACGTTGTGTAGCATTCCCATTTGTTTAATGAAATCCCTTAACATATGATGAACTTTATCTGAGTTTCCTTAGTCTAATGTCAATGATGAGGGTGGGACAAAAGCCAACCTGACTTTCCCTCAGTCTAGGAACTGCAACAACATTAATAGTGTAAACCTGCCACTTTTCTAAAGCAAAATATTGGTGAGGTACACCATTTTGGCATGACACAGTAGTCTTTCACATCTGCCAAATTCTTATAGGAAGGGGAAGCAGTATGTCAGTGGGGTAGGTATCTCATATTCAATCTTTTTAAACTGTCTAGGACAGCACCTTCTGTGAACTTCTGACTGTGTTCTCTCCTTTGTGGGGACAGATTATACCTGTTGTCTGCCTTCCCCCACTCATCCCTAATTTTGATAGTATTTGTAGGTTTTCTGTCAATTCTGCTAAGACACTCTACCTCTCAGCCAAACTTCTGTGGATATTGTTGATCCTTCCTCATGCTTGAGGCTGTATTCTCCATTTCTTGCTGGATTGTTGCAAAACAGCCTCAGCAAGCCCCCACCGTCAGGTACCTCACATTGTGTCCTTCTAAGATTAAAAGACACAGTAGCAACTTGTTAATCAGAAGATGAAAATGAACAAGGAAATATGAGAACGAGCAAAGAGATTCCCTGGATTCAATGGGAGGGTGGCTTGCTGGTAAAACCTTTGTCATAGCTCAATCTGGGCGAGGCTTCCTAGCGGACAGAAATGCATCACATTTGATCGAAAACTAGAGACAATGATGAAAGAGTGTCTGCCCTCAAACAGGAGAACACCTGAGCTAGATAAACAGTGGCAAGAAGCTGCATCCTTTCCCACTGTGTCCTCTTTTACCATCAAATTAAAGGGAAGAGACATGGTGCATAGAGCTTCAGGGATAGTGGAAGACTTGCCTGAGCTAAGTAGAGCACAGAGAGAGCCTCTTCCACCCCACAGGTGTTTGCATTTGGAGAAGGTCTAGGTAGTCTTGTTCATAGCAGCAGAAAACTTTGTGCTTTTGGACCAAAACTAAATGACTCTGAAGTCTAATCATTCTCCTAATGTTCCCTTTCTGCTACTCTTCAAAAATGGCAGTCTGCCTGGTGGCCTCATCACTCTGACCTGAGCAGAAATGAGATATTTCAAGAAAAACATGGGAATTCAACTATATTCAACTATCATTATCTCGTTGGTGGGGCTGTGCAATCCTTTTGCCCTTTCTGCAGTTTGTCATTTAAATGTGGAGTGTCTTGGGGTCCCAGATGGCTAAAAACTCAGTCGGTATCTCCTAGCCTTTAAATCGCTCGACTTTGAGTGAGTTGCCTATGAAAAAACTGTACCTGCAGTTCTTATTCCTTTCTTTAAAAACCCACAATAACAAGCAAAACCCACAACAAAACTGAAAGCGTGTGTCCAATGTATGAATTTACTGATGAGATAAAACAGAGGCTTCCAAGTATTCCCATTTCAGAAGGTCATTCAAAGTTAAAGACTGTACAAAAGCTTTAGCCCTGAATTCTGTGATGTAAAGCTAGTAAAATGGATAGCCTCTGCAGGGCTGTCTTACCCGTACCCAATTTCATTCAATTAATTACACTTTGAATTCCCTCACCCTAATCTACCTGGCAACAAGACATTATTTAACTTTTCTCATTAGGTCGTTCATTACACTTCCCATATTATAATTATGTAGTTCATCTAGATTTTTACAGCTGAAGGAAATGGCTCTGATAGTCCAGAGTGTGTTGTGGTTGCTGAGGGGGCTTGAAGCAGTGACAGGCTAGCACTGCTGCATCTTGGAGCTAGAAACCACCTAATGAGGATGTCAGCATCAGACACAGCAGCTCTCTAAATATACATGCATATGTACTGCGCATATATATCCATATATGGGGAAGCAAAACTTTATAAAAAAGTGCATCCATAGCTCAAAATGTGTCTCACAACTAGTGCTGCCATGTTTTCAAGATAAAGTAGAAGTGAAAGAGCTTTTTGTCCTGTGTTGTTGTTATACGAGGATACAAGAGTAGTATATAGGATGAAGAGCTAGGTTTCTTCCCACTCCCCTGCATATGAGTTTAAGGATAGCTGTGTCCAAGGAAAATGCAAAACACATACCAACGAAATGGCCGATAGGACTTAGTATCAGAGTGATGTTCTCTTCTGTCACACCAAGTACATGGAAGGGCTTTGTTCAAAGCTTCAGAGTGGATGTACTGCTTCAGTTAGGTGTGAACACAGAAACCCAGGCAGAAAAGGCTTTTTCTCTGCCAATAAAAAGTGAGGAAAATGGGAGAAAAAGATGGAGAAAACAAAGTAAAAAAGAAGTCATCTTGATGCTTGTAGTTTGGGTGTTAAACGGAAAGAAGGAATGAAAGTCAAAATAACAGATTAAAGCCTGAATATCGTGTTCAATGGATTTCTAATTCTGTATATATCTATTAAACCAGTGCTATATGGTATCTTCTCATGGGTTACTCTCTTTTTCCTGTTCCTTTTCCTTTTTTTTTTCAGTTTGTATATTGATTTTGTAAGCTAGCGATGTGTTACCTTTTTGATTTTTTTAAACTTGTATGAAAGCCATATATCCATATTGTAGAATGAAAGCATTAATCCTGTAACATCCCTTAATGTTTCCCTTAGCTCTGTGGGATTGTGGGAGGCTCTAGTGAATGTATATGTTTACCAATTGTATCAACATAATTTACTTGCTCTTAGTGGCGATAAAGAATTAAATAAACTAATACACAGAAGCGTGGTGTTCTCATTTGGTTGTGGAACCTGTAGGGGACTTCTGAAGTTTCTTAAATTAATTCCAAGTATTCTTAGTGGGCTGTCTTTATTGTACTAATTTTCCATCAGCTATAGGTGTTGCTTGTCACAGAAACACTTTTTTTTTTGTAAATTCAGGAAAAGTTTTAGTCTGTAGAAAGAAATCTGCCAGAAAATTATTCTAGTAAAAAACAGCTCTTTGGTTTGTGCATACTGAAGCCTGACTGCCCCAAATTCCTGAGACCTATCAGTTCTGTAAAGCAGCTTGTTTCAGTATACAGTTATTTCAACCTGTATAATATTGACACAATGATGGGTTACAGATGAGGGGTTTGATTTTTTTTTTTTTTTAAATTACTCTATCAGCTAAGCAGTGGGAAAACCTTATTCCCAGCCCTGTCGTGCTCAGCTGTTTTACTTTAACAGTGACTTTAACGAGTGTGTGTGTTCGGTGAGAGATGATTAAGCCTCAAGAGTAGAGCGAAGAAGTTAAATTACATTAATGGACTAAATAGAATTATGCAGAAATTCAGGTAATGCTCATTGTATATTAATTTCTTCTCCTTTCTTTCTGTTCTTTCATTATCCTTTTTTCCTAAATCTACTTTCTTTTCCAAAAACTTTTCCTGGTTTTGTTTCTGTGTCCAACTATTAGTTAAAATGTTAGAATAATTAATTACACCATCCAAGCCATTCCATCACTCACTGCCAAAAAAAGGAGATGCTTCACACTGTTTGCAAGACTAGGAGATTTATACAGGCCTCTGAAATTGTTTGGAAGAAAGTGAAGGATTGTAAGGTATGAAAACTGATAGTGCATTCTTCAAACCACTAATGGACTCAGGAACCTAAATTCTATCATTGGAAAGGAGACCAAGTGCTCGCTATTGTTTAATTACAAAAGAAAAATTTTAATTCCTTTTTAATATGCTACTTAGCAGTTAGTTACATTTTTAGGTGACTGAGTAATGAGAGAGTTTTAAGATGCTCTTGTTCTTCCGTGGGAGATACCTCATCTCATCAGTAAGCCTGAGCTGCTTGAGGATTGTCTCTAGTCATGCTTAGCTTCCCAAAGCTCCATCACGCAGGGCACACAGGTCTCTGATTTCTCCTGTCCTTCCCACCTCTGTCCCCAAATGCTGACTAAGCTATAAACAGGCCTGGCAAAGAGCTTTTAGATCAGCTCTTTTCTGGTGGGTTGCCTTCATGGAATAGGGTCTTAGAAGGCCACCTCTGTCTTTACATAGCCTCTTTTTGTTATATATGGAGTATATGAACTGAGAGGACTTCGTGCAGAAGAGACCCAAGTTCTGCTACCACTCTATGCTCCAAACTTCTGGGAGTGGTGGTTCATTAAGTGGGTCTATGGATGCAAGGAGGACCGCCAGTGGTGAGTGGGGTGAGAGGTCCACGCAAAAGCAACCACTAGCAGTGCGAAGGCCACTGTGAAGAACTGTAAGACCCCAGAGCTCAACCTATGCGTTATACTACAGCTGAAGTTAAAAACCTGTTTGTACGTCATCATCCCTCTGGCCTTGGACAGGGTAGAATTGTAATTAATACTCAAATGCGTGATAGTCGCATGTGCGCCCGCACAGAGACACATTCACTTCATCCCTTGCCTTGTAGATGACAGAGCAACACCTGATTTTCACTGAGAACAGAGAATTTGCACAATCAACTGTTCATGTTCAAGATGAAGCATTCCCACAAAGTGATAATACAACTCTTTGTCCCTTGTCATCTTTTACAGTGATGTGGGAAGTTGCCTACACAGAGGTCCTCTCTAGGTTTATCTTACTTAGCCTGTACTAATCATCTCTGGAAAAACCCAAATGGAAGAAAAAAACCCTGTAATCTTATAGTAAAACACAAGTCTGTTACAAAATCTTCACTGTTTACTGAGAGCGTTTCTTAAGAAAGACCATTACACTTGACTTGTGGTCAAATGAGATTTGACATTAAATATAAATACACATGTGCGCACACACACACAGTGTCTTTTACAGAAGAATATCTCCATCCCTTCTGGGTACCCTGAGTTATAGAAGGCTCCATTGCTACACAATCACCGTTGAAATTATTGTCTCCACTGGCAAAGAATATTTTTAATTTGTATTTATTCAGTCTCTGCTTTCTTAGTTACACTGTAGTCCTTTTAATTTGCTGCTTCCCTCCATTTCTACCCCAGGAGCAAAAGATGAGAGCTTGGATCTGAAAAGGTCAGTAACTGGTTTTTGTTCTGTTCAGTAGATAAAGCCTCTCGAGACCAGAACACGAGAAAGAATCCTTCTTAAAAAAAAAAAAATATATATATATATACATATAAAATATGATAAATGTTTTCAGTTAATTGATACCTATTTGGCAGTTGCTAAGTGTTTGTTACTGGAGGTTCTGGAGGCAGAGTAAAAGAAAAATGCAGTATACTGGGGATGGAGGAAAGGAAAAGACCTTTCCATAACAATGATAATTAACTTGCATACTATTGCATTTTGAAATACGGGCTGTTATTTTCTTTTGTTTTGTTTTGGTTTTTACCCTGATATACAACTTCAAAAACCTACTGTTCATAATAAGAGTTCTGCACCCAACTAATTACATTTTTTTTGTCTGAAAAACTTTAGCTTTTTTATTACATTAATTCTTATATTTCTATTATTCATTACATAGCACTACAGATGCTCATGGGACCTAGATACTCAACTTCAGTCAAGTGCAGTTGGTGTCGCTCCAAGGTGCACAGTGGGCCTCAGTGTGGTGAGGTGGCTGCCTGGGGATGTGCTTGATACAAAGGGAATCTCCAGCTGCAAGAATGGACCGACCTTCACTTTCTCCTCAAAGCATTTGTGGTGGAGGTAGTGGCCGAAGGGATGTAACACAGGGCAATATTATCCCTATTGGCCTTTCTCCCTCTTTCTTTTTCTTTCTTCCCTGCTTGCTTGCTTTCTTCCTTTCTTCCACTCACTGCTTTGCTTAGGCCACATACTGCTGACCCAGAACTCGGGGAGTAAGTAAGTGATTACCTGGGAAGGGACATGTCCGTGATGTCTGCAATTGCATGGAGTCACTGTTGTAGTCTCCAAACTTCTGTGGGGTTGGGAGTTTTGGGAAGAAATGTTGAGGAGGAGAAGTGATTTTGGAAGGTGGGAATAGAATCCCTGGTGTAAAGATCAACACAACAAAAAACCAGGTACATGTGTCAGAGAAAGACACAAAAAAGGGCCCAGACTGAGGTGCTGGAGAGTCCCGTCCCAAAAATAGGATTACCTGGGCAGTTGATGGAACTAGCTGCAAGGAAAGCCAGAGATTTCTCCTCTTGTCTTCTGACAAGATATACTAAAAAAGATTTATGTTTAATTCAGGACCTGATTTTGGATATATTCTGAATGTGAATTGGCCCATTTTCAGCCTGGAGAAAAGTCTTGAGATTCATGATATAACGTATAAAGATCCTAAAATATATAATATCTCAGTCCTGTAACAATTTACATGACTGCTGTGCTTTATGTGCTGCAGAGAGTCCTACTGATTCAACAGGACGCTTCCCAGTGTAAAAGCCCAAGGAGTGGCCGGACCAGGTCTCCATTTATCCTTAGCTGGGAGTGAAGTACAACATTTGTTCTCTTTGCTATTGTCCTCCTTTGATGACAGGGGTCCATCAAGCCGCCTGCACAACTGAGTGTCGCAAAGACAAAACATACGCTCCCTGTGATAAAGACTGTTTTATAAGTAGTTGAATTTGAACTGGGCCTGTGTATCATCACTGCTACTTGCTGTCTTATCAGGAAAGCTCCCTAAATAAGCCACTGCTCTATCTACCAGCATGGGAAGAAAAAGACCAGTAAATTTTCTTTCAGTGCAGTGTGTACCCAAAAGAGTAAGTGCTCTGCAACCTTAACGTAAGGGTCACAATAAAGTGGTACAATAAAGGCAGAATGACAAGCTCTTAGAGGAAGAAAAAACAATGGAAAAGGCAGCCACCTTCCTACTTTGCAGCATTTATGCTAGGGGTCCCTGGAGTAGATGTGTTTCATCAAGGGAGATGAAAAACACTCTAATCTTAAACCCAGACATATACCTTATTTGCTGTTGTTATTAGTAGCAATGACAACAACAATTTAACAGTCGTTATTGTGCTTTGTACTGTAGTTTAGTAATACACTCTCAGTTAACAACTTTGATTCAAAACCTTTTATGCAGTTTGTCAATGCTAAGTACCCACCATCCCTGCGTGTGAGGTGGAAGGTTAATCTCAGAGGTTGTCCTTAGGCTCCCTCTGTAGTCAATGGAGCATGACAAGTCTATTCAGAAGGTGATTCAGAGTAGAAGGCTAATTTAGCAAATCTGAAAGATGTCATGAAGGGCTTGTCTCCTTGCTAGCTGTGGAGGGAGCTTAGGGAAATGAAGTGTATTAGGCTGACCCGAGTTTCGCCTGGTAGTTTGCCCTCCCATTAAGATAGCAAGCTGCAACACTGAAGGCCAGCACTTCAAAGGTATTTAGGAATTTTAAAAGTAAGGGGTCTTAACAATTTTGATGACAGGGGCCAAAAAAAGTAAAAGGCAAGTGGGCTAAGGCTGTGGATTGTGGCAGTGAGTGATCGGATCTGAAGCCCCGCTGTAAATCTTTCTTGTCAGATGGGAGGCAGGACTGCTCACATAGCATGGTCCCGAGTGGGACCAGAGAGCGGGAGAGAGGTGAAAGAGGAGAGCTCACTGCCTCCTTCTTGGCCCTGACATCAGTATTGAGGCAGAGGGGAGAGAAAGTCCCTGCTTTTGTTCGCTTGTTTGCCTCAGCTGAGGGAGGGAGGGAGGGAGGCCGGGCGAGGGGCCGTGCCCCCCACCGGGCTCTGGGTCCTTTGTGCCACACAGCAGGTGTGAGGGGAAGCTCCTCTCCCTGGATGAATGCGCATGTGGATGCGGATGCCCCCGCTTCTTTCATGGCCGCGATGGGAACCAGAGCGAAGCCACATTTCTCAACAGCAGGCCAGTAATTCCTGGAAACAAGCAAGCGCAGGAAGGGGCCGTGGAGCGAGAATGGGGATGGTTTGGGAATAGCTCTGCAGGACCACTCCTTATCTAGCATTGCCTGTTGACAGATTTAGGGCTTCATCCCACAAGGCGTTCAGATCTCCTGAGAGATCTAAAACTGGTATCTTAACTACTTTTCTCTGTGAAAAGCTGATCTGGCCAAAAAATATCTCTAAATTCTTCAGTTGAAAGGGGCTACATAAACTTAAAAAAAAATTATCATAGTACCCACAGGCCCCTCTTATTCACATCCCAGTTCCTCGCTTACTCTCTGTTTGGCACAGGCGAGTTCTCGCCAGCCCGACGACGCTCTTCCCCCTGCATCCATATCAGCGGCTGCAATGAGAAGAGCTCTAAGCCAAATGCCTGGCACGCTGGAGCCTCTGCCAGGACAAAACCCACACATTTAGATCTGTGCTTTCAGTGCCAGGTGGGAGATGTGAACGTCAAAGAAAGGAGGTCTGAGGCTGTGGCTGGCAGGCTGTGCTGTTGATCCAGGGGGCCAGCCACTGTCAGGGAGCTTCAGAAAAACAGAATTAAGCACATGAGTTAGAGCTGATGGGTTGGGGTGCTGAATTCACCACATACTGCCTGACACATTTCAAGTTGGTGCTGGTTTTGCCCCAAAGCCAAATCATGCCATCTCTGAAAAGAAAGGCTGAACTTGCTTTGAAATTTAAGTTTTTGAGTATGGTTTTAGCAATCTAGGCAAATAAAACCCCAATCCTCTATTCTTTTCTGTAGCAGATACAGTAGGCTGGGCTGTGATAGTCACTGCCTCTAGGGACTGAACCTCCAGCCATTGGAGCTAAAGCATGTGCTGCGTTAAGGGACCCATCTCCCAGGTGTGTTGAAGCACCCAGGACTATGTCCAGATAGCCTTAACTCTCCCTGTGTCCCCGAGATCTGTATTCCCTACTGGCTGGGCTCTTCTGGAGGTGTAGAGCAAACCGACAGGAATACGGCGTTTGGACCTTAAGAAGGAACAACTCCAGATGAGCTGGACCCTTAATCCAAAGTCCTGAGCAGCCTGCACCTTCAGAGTGGGGAGAAGCTCAGATAAACTTCTGGGTTTGCTGTTTCCTAGATCTAACTTCTGCTGATGATGATATGAGGATTGTAGTCACCATATTTTTTTTTTTCCTGAATCACCTGCTGAAAAATTGTAAGACTTCAATTAGATCCCTAAAAATACCTTTGAGGATCTAAGCCAAAACCTGGAAATCAGAACAGACTTGTGTTTTTTTATGGATCAGATGCACCTGAAGATACAAAACTCTCTCTTCCGTAAGTTAAAGAAACTTACTTCTCCAGCATTTTGCTTTGCAGTTATCTGAGAACTGAGCTAGAGAGAATCAGACCATTTGGTTGCCAGAATCATTTTCAACTAGTGCAAAAAGTGCTTGAAACTCCTGAGATGTGGTGGTCAAGAAGCTGAACAGAGATGATCTTTTCAATAGTATGAATTTAAAGTTCTGTAGTCAGTTGATTGAGCATGATACGGTGTTGATGTAAAGATCAGGGCTTGACTGGGACAAGAGCAGGCCACCTCAGGCAGTAGTTTCCAAAGGATGTGACCTATTGGGAGAAGTGGGGAGGTCTGTGTATTTGGCAAACCTTCTGATAGCATGCCCTTCATTTTTCTTCCTTCGTGCCTTTAAAGGTGGCTCACTTTGGAATGGGCCAAGGTAAAAAGGTTTCGGTTCTCTGGTGTGAATTACTAGTCCTGCTATCACTAATTCTCGTGCACTCCTATAATCTCTGATGGTGCAGCTTTTGCTTTTCTGGTACAGCATTTTCACCTGTGGAGAGATTTTCTGAGTGAAATCAGATGAGACTTTCCATAAACTGTGAAATGGAGATTCTGCAAGCAAATGCCTCATTGAAATATAAAACATGAGCAGTGAGACGGAGAGGTTAAGCCAAAAGGAAATGGGAAATCATAAAGCAAACACGTCTTCCATCACAGTAATGTGTTTTGGAAAAAGCACCCGATTTTCAGCATATATAAGTTGGTCTGGCTCAATCAGTGATGGAAGAAGTTTGTTAGTGAGCATAGCTGAAGCCTTCAAACTGTGATGGGAAAGAACTGAGGAAAACAAGAGGACCATGCTGCATCCTTAAAGGCAATAGCAGAAGTGGTAGGCATAGATCTTACTTTGTGCACATGTGAGCAGGAAATTACATACACAGATTTATTCAAGCAATTTTGTCATCACAATCCAAAGTGTAGGGAATGCATCTGGAGCACCATAGTAACATGGTCACTGGCTTTCAGAGCTGCTTTTTTCAGAGGTTACAGGCCTGATGACTAGCACACCAAATAAAGGTACCTTTGTAAGGTCACTGTTCCCTCAGTGAGGGACTTCCGCCTGGAAAGCAACAACAAATCAAGGCTGTTAATAAGCTTCTTATACTTTATGCCCTATATAACATTCCTGCAATCTCTTGTATTCCTGCCACACTAGTCTTGGTGCTAACATTTTTTTACACAGTGCAAGAAAAATGTCATCCATTTTGGCTTTGGCTTACATTCCTGTGAGATATCTGAATTTGAGCCTTCTCCTTCTCAGCTATGCAAAACTGGCCTGGCCTCTGACCTATGAAATTAATAGGTCCTGTGGATCTCTTGACAGGACCAGATGGTCCAGATTTTCAGGGAGGTGGAAGATGGAAAAAGGGATAGGAAAAAGACAACACACACAAATTCCCACCAGAAATGGGTACAGCAGAAGGTAACACTGCCTTTAAACCTGAAGACACACTTTATACGTATACAAGGAAAAATAATGTGTGTAAGAATCTGAATTTTTATAATGCCAACCACGTAATTTTGGAAGTACTAAACTGACATTCCTAGAAGTCACAGCTTTCTATTTGCAAAAAAAGGCATTGAACCTCAGCTATGTTGTGGTAACAGAGTTGGTTGATTTGTAGATATGGTTGGTCATTTGCAGTCATGCCAACCCAGTGACAGAAAGGATAACCACTATCTATACCAGAAAGTCAGCTTGAATTATGTGAGGAAAGGACAAAATGAGAAATTCTGAATAAACACTGGATGAGAAAGGTGACAGATTCACAGTGAAGTGCACAAAGAAAATGGGGAGTTTAACTCACCGTTCTTTGGTGAGATACCTCTGCTCCGATACTCTGCTCTCTGTCATAGCACATTATGCCTCTTCAAGCTACTGACTTTCTAGTCTTCACCTTATCAGAAGGTGAAAAATGTATTCAACAGTCATGGGATGGAGCTAAGGGCTTTTCTCTACTCACTTGCTTTCTCTGTGTGGCTTCTTGAAATTAAAACTTTCCATACTCCCTTTTAACTGCTTGCATGTTGAAAAATTTTAGAAGGAAATCTGGATTTTTTTCCATGCAACTGAAAGAAAACATGGCCCCTGAATGAAGAGCTAACACCAGTTGCTTTTCCAAAAAGCTGATCTGAAAAAGTCCTGAGCTCTACTTCAGATAACTTCTCTCATAATGATTCTTGGCCATCTAGGAAATGCCTGAGTTTGGCCTAATCCTGGGTATTCCTTTACCCGACTGCAGCATCCCAGAGGCAGGACACTCTGCAAGGGGCATCGTGTTTACAAGCATCATTTGTCACAGCTTTTCTCTCCTTTTCTCTCCAAGAGTGGGCTGTGAAGTGTGAAGTGGTGTGGTGAAGAGAAATACAGCTGATGTTTTCAGCCTGCTTTATTTCTTTATCAACTGTTTATGTTAATGATGTCCTGCAGAGTCCGTTTGCTATCTGGCACAGGTGGAGAATGCACTGGTGACGACTGTTTTATGTCATGTTTATGCAGGCCATATTTCTTTTCATAATGTACAAAATGTAGAATACTATTATGAGTTTCCAAAAATGCCCAGGTAGCTGCCACCTAGACCATGAGGCCAGCTGGAAACATGCCCTAGTATGTTCCAGCCAAGGAAGCTGTCAGGTACATGTAAGGGAAAAACCTAAAATACAGTGGAGGAGTGGAACATGAATCATTGGCGCTGCTTTTGTGTACATAGAAGCAGGAGACAAAAATCTAGGTGAGAAGGGCAACAGTGAGAAGCGGGTTTACCCAGGACAGAGGTTAATGTCTGAGTAGTAGGAGTGCCGTAGAACAGCTGAGTATTCTGTCCTACAAGCTGGCCAACATGCTAAGCCTTGCACTGTATGAGACATACCAAAATGGTCTAAGACCAACTTGATTATGTATGTATATGTATAAACATATAGAAGGCATATATAAAAATATATCTAAATATATTGTTACGCAGCCTATATGTGCATTTTGTGGGTTCTCTCTTGAAAACGTAGTGTGGGCTTAAGTTGTGGAACTGTTTCTGGCAGGTTGTTTTGATAGCTAAAAATTTAAACAGGTTCAAAGAGTGATTGGACAAATTCATAGGAAAAAAAAAATCCATTCAGGACTGCTAAATGCAAAGTTACCACCTGTAATTCAGGAAGTCTCCAAGATGCAGCTGTTGATTTGGTAGTAGACATGAATTAGGAGTTGAGAGATTATCTTACTTGCCCTGACCTTATTCTATCCCCTGGTGCCACTGGCCACTGTCTGTACTGACAACTCTTAGGGCTGGGCTGATGCTTGACCTCTAAAAGTATTTCACAGTACCATCCCCACCGGGCAAAAAAAGGCAAAAAATAGTAGATAAACCAAAGGTGTCGAGGAGCAATAACCAAAAGAAGAGAAAGAGAAGAGAGCACAAAGCATTTTGGCCATGTAGAGGCAGCACAAAGAGCTAGCTGGACTTTAGCTCTTACCTGGTTGTCTGTCCTCACGTTTTCTGTAATGTTTCCAATGTTTAGCTATAAGCCCATTGAGTCCCTTACTGCAACCTTTATTAAGCAAGTTTTCCTCCTGTTTCCCTGCCACAGCAATCTGGTGTCAGTGAGCACAGCGTAACAAGAGCTCAAGGAGAGCAAAGAGAGCAGACAGCCCAGAGGGACCTGTGCCCAGAGACGTGCCTGGGGAGCCTGGCAGTGTGTCCTGCTGCCACAGAGCACGAAGGTGCGGGCTGCTGCCACCCTTTCATGTCTTCTGCCCTCTTCTCTGGGCACCCACGGGCTTGGGTAAAGCCTGAGATGTCGCGTATCAGCCCTATGTTAGTGTTCTTAAGCTGTCATATTTATCCCACATTCACTAATATTTTTTAAATGAGCAAATAATTCTCACTTAATTTTTTCTTTTGCTTCCACTCTTCTATAACTCTGTTGTCCTTGAACAGCTCTACATGCCATTCTACATGGGAGGGATTCATTATTGGAAGTTAATTGCAAGCATCTTCCTGCAGGGACTTGCTATGTGAAATCTTGTGCTACATTGGTAATTTTTTAGCTGGACACATGCAGTATGGCATGGGCTGCATCTCTGTCTCTAAGTGAGTCTGCAAAACTATTAGAATTGCCTCACTGGCAGGAATTATAACATTTTCAGATTCAAAAATTGACATAAATGAGCTATTTTTTGCCTGCAAACCACACCGCTGGATTCTTTCCAGAAAGCAAACAGAAAAAGGGCATCTGTGCATTCAGAGTGAACCCATTTATAATCTGAATTAGTATTAGTGGAAGACATTTTACACTTGATTGACTGAGAGGTTTGGGGCTCCCTGACTTTTTGCTTTTGGCTAAATCTCCACTGAGCTACATGGGAGCCTGACAATCAGAAGAACTGAACCACCATGCCCTCATTTTCATCAGTTATGAAATGCTTTATTTCAGTTCTAGTAAGCTGGGAAGTTTCAGTAACAGGTGAACACCCCATATAGTTAATTATTTTGCCTACTCTGAAATATAAACTGGAAGGTTGTCTTCCTGCCTGGGGAATGTGCTTTTCTATTTTTTTTTCCTGTAGCGTAGTTACAATTTGAACTTGTGCTGATTTTATTAAGTGGTGGCATATACTCTGAACGCAAACCAGCCATTGCTGACAGGGGCTGGAATGTACTGTGACCCCATAAGCAAACAATAAAATTTTACTACTGTGCCCATATATTGCTGAAGAGAACATGAGCTTTCCAGGAAAGTGGAAAAATCCAGGTGGTTCAGCGGGACTAGTAATAACTTGAAGCATTTCTCTTCAGTCGTTGCTAAAAAAAATGTAGCTGGCCCTATCGTGCAAGTGCATTTGATCGAAAGACACATCATTAGCTTATAGTGAAACGATTTGGTCTTCACCTATTTCTGCCTTGAATACATCATTACTAATTTTCTTTTTCATTACTCCCATTCTTTACATTGTCATGTAATTTTCAAAGCAGAGTGCACTCCATGAATTTATCCCCTCTCACTCTCATAGCTGTGAAAACATGTTTTCAGCATTTAGCCATCTCTGCCATTTGAGATGGCCTCCTTCTGCAAACGCACTGACACCAAGTCAGTCTGCTGTGATTTCCCAGGCTTCCAGCAGGGAGCCCAAGGGCTGACCGGCTCTCCCAGCAAAACCATCATCTCCTCCCCACAAGGAATAGACTAAAAAACCAACATCTGCTAGGTGGACTAAAGAAGATGTTTTGGTGCCAGCCAGGCTGTGCCTGTTGTGCAGGCACAAGACCTTTATTTTTCTTTCCAAAGGGGCTCTGGCACATGGTGCAGTGCTTTGCAAGGCAGTCTCTGGCTGGGACACATTCATGCTTGCATTTGTCCCTTCCAGTGCTCCCTGATCTGGCAGCATTTGTGGCCAAGCTCTTGCTGCTTGGCCACCTCCAAGAATTCCCAGTCAGACTTACCATCAGGTGATGTGGTTCCTCCCAATCCATTTTTGCTTCTGACGCAGTCTTGTCCCTTGCCATCTTTACTGAAAAATGAAGTGAGGACTGAGACAGTGCTAGGCAAAAAACATGACTGCAAGTCATTGTATTGTGGTCATAAAACCTTAGATAAGTGAGAGCAAATTTACCTTATAGTCTAAGTAAAGAAAGCACACTACCATCCTAGGCATTTGGTTTTATTCAACATCCTTTTCCTACCCCAATGTCATTTGATTCTGACATTTACACCAAGGGAATAACCAAAAAGCTTTCTCTGTATATATGCTTCCATAAGCTAACATCCTCTATGGGCAGTTAGGTAGGAGACCAGACAGATTGCCCTGGAATGCTAATTAATGCAGAACATTTACTGACATTACATCACATCAAAACCAATTACACTTCCATTACACTTGTCTACTTTACCCCTTCCTGCATATGTGCCTGTTGAATCCAGTCCATATTTAATTTGGGAGTGGATTAGCTAATGGGGTGGTAGAATCAGTTACTAGCCTGGCAGCAAGGCAATGAAAGCCATCCAGCAAACACTTTCTGATTTGGAAGTTTTCTCTGAAGGGTAGCAAAGAAAAAATAAACTGGAGCAGGCCCTCTTCATTAATCCAGTTTCCCTTAGGAATGGTCTGACCACAGTTCCCTCATGCTGTGAATTTTCTTCTCCTTCTTCTATCTCGTGGTAGTGTGGGGTGATTGAAAGAATAGCTATTGAGCAAAAAGCATTTGTGCAATACTATTCCAGAATAGAGGAGAGGTTTACATCCGCACAAACTGACTCCAGAAAAATCCACTTTGGTCAAACAGTAAATATTCTGGGGTCAAAGTGATGCTCCAGAAATACTCTATCAGTGGAATTATTCTGGAATAATTCTAATGCTGTATGTCTGTTTCCAGCTTTGTTCATGTAATTTTTACATGGGGGCAGAAACAGAGCTTGCAGCATTCATAGCCAAGCAATCATGAGTGTCATCAAGCAGATCTGTGTCCCACTTGCTAGAAAAGAGCACAATAGCAGCAATTAAAAGTGAAGCTCAGAGGTCCCAGCAGGGAGAGGAATTGGGAATCTGTTAGGGAGGAAAGGATACTCAGTGCTACCAGGGAGAAAGCAGAAATGAGCCTGGGTCCAGCTGGGACAAACACAGCAGAAGGGGTGGTGGCTCCCATCACGGCAGATGAGCTCTGAAGGCCGCATGGTGCCTCAGGTACGTGAATGAACTTGGTTTGAAGAGGAGCTCCGTGTGCAGGACTGGCAGAGCATGCAGCTCCGATGCTGTCAGAGCTCACTCGCTGACCCGAGTTAAGGGTGAGGAGGATAGCAGAGCTGTGGAAAGCTGCAGAGTGGGCCAGTTTTGTGGTGGTTTATGCTGGCATTGCTTCATAAGAGTCAAGAGAACTGAGCAGGCTTGCAGGAGCTGAGCATATTTGGGTCAGCAAGTACTGTAGGACTCTTCTATTATAAAGCTGTGTGTCATTAAGAAGTGAATTTTGAAAATACTTTAAAAGTAACAAAACTAGGAAGGCTGTGTTTTGACAGCAATGGTATAAATTCCCCAGACTGAGAGGAGGGAAGAAAGAGGGTGGTGTGGGTGCTGTTACCTCAGCAATATTTTATTTGCTGCTTAGTGTTACTCTTATACACTTCTTTTGCCAGGCTGATGTTGGTGCCTGGCTTTTTGAACAGTGACAACTGTTAGGTACAGCTGTATCTAAAATGCACAGTCAAAAGATTAGTTGATACTCTGCCTTTTAAAAAATGACAGCTGATATTAATAGCTTGTAGTTTTCAATCATGAAGGGAAGAGCAAACAAAACCTTTTCTGCTAATAATGTTTACACGAGTCCTAAGGCAGGCTATTTCATTCTTTCCTACAGTCAAGATAAAATAAACCAAGCCAGACTGTCCAAAGAAGGGAAGAATGAAAGAGTTTTTTAGCCGGGCTCTTCCCTCCAGTTCTCCACCCTCTATTCTCTACAACAAAAAATTGATTGAATCATGAAAGATGGGAAATCCAACATCAGAGATTACAAGGAAATGCAGCATGTCCCCTTTCTTTATCAGGAGACAGAATTGCCTTCTAGTCACAGCTCCAGCTAGCCCTTTCAGAGTCCTGTTAAGAGCAGCCTGGCTGAGCATGGCAGTTTGACAGGTCTAGGCTGATCCTTGCTCTTTTGCTATTGCTTTTCATTCAAGCTGCCATCATTCTGCTGTTTGGCTGCTTTGAGTGGCAGTGTGCAAGGGCCACGTTTTCGACTTGAGGACCTTTTCATGGTGAAGTTGCATGCAGCTTCACAGATGAGGATTTAAATGGGTGGAAGTCACAAAATTAAGACATTGAAATTATAATCCCCACAGTAGTGTGAAGTCAGCCACAAATTCAAAACATGGCAGGAAGTGGTGGGAAGAGGAAAATGAGAGTCACTCAGAACAGAGTTTAGTCCCATATATTTTTCATGACACAAAATCTGTATTTTGCTTTATAGATGAACACAACTTGCTGAGGGATGAGTATCTTCTCTTTCTGATTTAATGCTTTTAGCTCTTCATCTCTAACATCGTACTGAATTTTTGTTTTATTTCAACGTAAGGTGCACAGGAAGGAGTGAATATCTGTGTGTGTGGTGCTCCTCAGTAAACTATGGTTATAGTCACTTTGCACTTTGCAAATGTCGTATGTATATCTGAGGCATTTTTAATCATGGTATCTCATGGACTGGCCACAGAATCATGCAGTTTTTCAGCTGCACTCCTGCCTGGATTAATTTACATGTCTCAGTTTATAATAGCTAGACTGCTGCCAGTACCTGGGCTAGATGGTTTAGAGGTCATCTGAGATATGTTATAGTCCATACCAGTGTAGGCGTGTACTAAATTGTACATGATTGAATCACAGTGCAGTATCAGCCAACAAAAGCAGTAATAAAGGGATTTGGCAGTAGGAATAGAAAGGACAATGTGAGTTTTGGGTACTGCAAAGATTTCTAAGATGCTGGAGAAACAGCAGCCACAGCTATTAGCAACAATCTAAATAAAAGACTGTAGGAGTGAGAAAAGAGAAGACAGCACAGAAGCTTGTGCTATTATTAATCATCATAGAGACAGAGCAGGGAAGACAGGGAATTCAGGATCTGGCTTGTTAGATTTGAGTGCATGGAGGAACTTGGAGCTGTGACAGTCTAGGAAGGCACCCTGCCACAGTGTGCCTTACACTTTGCCCTTCCAAGGTCATATTTAAAACTCTAGTGGATGCATGCACTTGCTGGGAAGCCAATGAGATTTAAAGGCAGTCTAAAAACATTCAAGCTGCCCTCAGCCCTGCCTCAGAATGGCCAGTGTGGCCAGCACATCACCCAGCAATTTAGGGGGGTACACAGGGCTTTTTAATGCAAGACATTTTAGCACAGTCCAAAGATGCTGTCATGACACAGGCCAGCAGTGATTCATTGCCTCTCAGCTATCACGTGACTAACCCCCCCCAATTCATTGTCTCTAATTATTACTTCTTTTTTTTTAAATCATCATGTTCTCATCTTTTCCCATATAAAACCGTCAACTTGTCAAAAATGAGAGGAGCTGGAAAAAATTCCTCTCCTTTTCACCTTGTCTGGCTTCTTTCAAACTGAGCTATGCAAAGCTCTAGTGCAGCCTGACAAGTCCTAACTGCTGAGATTTCACAGACGCTGGGGGAATGGTGGTGGGAGGGAACGGGGGAGCTGTTCCTATAAGGGCTTTGCTGTAAGCTACTGCGTTCTGCAGGGGCTCTCTCAGACACCTTGGGATTGAAGGAGGGCAGTTAAAATGGAGCAGAGGGAGTCACATTCAACAGGAAAGCAATGGATGTAGGAATAGAAAAATATGATGATAAATTGTCTGTTTCAACGTAAGAAAAGCTGCTGATTTAAACAGCCAGGAAGAGTGGAAACTTATTTCTGTAAGGAGACTTGCCCCTGGAAAGGAAGCAGAGGGTCCTGAGTCATCATTTGGTATGTTTTATTTTGAGGCAGAGGACTTACTTTACAGACTGAAAACTGGATTGAAGGATTACAGTGCTACAAGCAGGCCATCTGTCCATAACTGTATTAGACATGAAAATGTTCTTTTCTTCACAGCTATTAATACCATGGCTCCAGTTGGCCTGCTCCTCTGCATTGTCTGCCTGGATCTGCCTGGTAAACAGGCGCTGGAAGAGACTGCTATATTTCTAAGACAAAAATATTGTTCTGAGTCTAAAAATTCTATTGCAGAGTTAGTGAAGTGAAGGGGGCTTCTGTCTTCTGCCATGCAATATGCAAAACCCTGGTAGCTGGAAAGTTTGGTAGGTCAGTGTTCAGTGGCAGATCTGGACCTCTTTACACCGGTGGTGTCACTCTGACATTCACTGCATGATGACAGCACTAGACCAGGATGGTGCCTTCTTCTTACTTTACCCTTTCATATCATTTAGACAATTCTTAGTGGAGAGATTTGGAGAGGCATTCCTGATTTGTTACTTTCTTGTGCCGGTCTCTAGTTCCCTGCCAGGTGCAATTATAACTGTTGGCATATTTAGGAAGAAAGATAATATTTTATGGGTTACACGAGCAGGGTGGGGAGCAGAGACATGATGAAAAGTGAGATCTGCAGAAAGCAATCTGCTTTTTTAAGCAAAGTTTCAGCTTATTTGCCTCTTTGATTGTGACACCTTTTGTTTTTGCAGAAGGAAGCAAGTTCTAAGAAGCATTTAATCATCAGAATACACAGGGATGCAAATACTCTGTGATTATATTGTGACTTTCTTCTGCCACCATCTGGAACAACAACTGAGTTTACAGCTGGAAAAATACTGCTCTCGTCGTCTTTTTTCTCAGTTGTTACCTTTCCAGATGGCAGATAGGAGCCAAGTTTCTCTTCAGTAGTCACCAAGCCCTATTTCTTAATCAGAAGCTGCTGTAGGAGCTCCTCTTTCTCCTAAGTTATACCAGACTCACTGTCTTTCAGGAGGCAGGAATTCACTCAGGAACCATCTTGGTTCAGAGATCCTTTGCAGTTTTCTGATAAACATGTACCCAACCTTTATGTCACTGGATGAGCAGCCATCAGGGACATTGGTTACAACTCTTCATCAGCTACGGTTTCTTCTCCTCCAGGTTTGGCTTCCCAGATGAACACCACTTTCCCTTTCTTTTACATTCAGTATGCTTGTCCCCAGGTCCTGAGCTCTTGTTTTCATTTGCCAGGGGCTCAGAGCTTCTGGAGCTGCTGGTGGCAGGGCAGGACTTGTAGAAGAAACATTTCTTCCATCAGCTTCCCAGAGCAAGGGACATTTCTCCTGGCAGCCATCCAGCTCCTGCAAGCTGAATGTGCCAGAAAGGTCACAGTTTCAGGCTCTTTAGAAAGCCTTTCCTCTCTTTCCATTTGAACCATTCACCTTTGAATAACAGAGCTCTGAGCTGAAAGAACAACTTGTCATATAGTGACCTGCAGCAGCATCACCCTGGGTCCCCTTTGCAGACTGTGAGAAGCAGTGGGAGGCTTTAAGTACGCTGTACCTCATCCAAAAGGAGGCACTGAAAAGGTTCAGAGGACTGCTACTCTGGAAGTGCCTATGCTTTCTCTATTGGCTGCAGAGTGAGCCTGATGAACCTAGATCATCTCCAGATATCCGTGTTGTAGACAGTTGGTGTCTACACCAATAGGTGAGTAGGTGAGAGAGTCAGTCTCTCTTCTAGTCTAGACACTGGTTTGTCTTTCAAGGGATTGAATATATTCTGTCTATAGTATATTCTTCAGTGCTAGCCCTGCATTTCATACAGTCCTCGTTAATCTTTATTCAAGATCGTAATCATAACCTCCTGTGTTAACCTCATAGGTCTGGAGAAATGTAAGCCTATGTTCAAGGAAGATTGCCCTAACCGCTGCCTCATGCTGAGCTGCAGCAAAGTTTTTCCCTGCTCCTGGTACCTACCTGGTGGAACACTGAGCGGAGGCAGAGGGAGCTGAGCCTGGCTGACCAGGGCTGCTGTTCTTTGGGGAAGGGACTGGGGCTCGGTGGGAGCAGTGGCTAAAAGGAACCTGCCGGGAGCAACTGCAGGGGCAGGGAGAGTAGCTGGTGCTTTGAGGAGGCATTTGGAGCCAGGCATACAATACCATGAGGATGGGAACATCAAGGAAGAGCACACTAGAGCAAATAGCTCCAGGCAGTTTATGTCTTCTTGCTCCCTTCTGCCTGGCCATTGTCTTCGATTGAGACACTCTCATCCCTTTAGTTCTTAAACTGTGAGACGTCCCACAGTGCAGGTTGTCTCAATCCAGAGGAAGTGCAGTTACACAATTACAGTGGGTACAGTGTCATTATAAAAAATTTGAAAGAACATTCCTTGGGCATAATGGCATCATTTTGCCAATATTCTGTAACTCAATAAACAAGCAGTAGAGCACTGATTCATAGCTAGTGGAAAAAGGAATCACAATTCTCACTAATAACATTTCTCATTTCTGATTTGACAATAGCTGATGGCAGCTTTTATAGACCGACCTCTGCTGAGCACACACCTGCAAGGAAATGAACCTGTGAGTTAATGTATTGTATAGACTTAGCTCAGGAATAATTTGTACAAATTGATGATAAATCCAAATCAAATGAAAGAAGCCTGCTATGAGAGCAGCTAGCAAGGGACAGGCCTAGAGGAGGTAGGTGACTTCCCCATGCACTTCAGTCAGAGTCCACCAGGTGCCCTGCTCTTCCAGCTGAGCCTAGATCCAAACCAAATGTAAGCCACCCCTTTGCAACAGCTGCTTTTGGCAGTAAGTTCTCCCTTGCATATGTGATTCCCATCTGAGTAAATGTTCTTCACTGCGAGGAAGGATTGAACAGTTTAGCACCAGGTTGAGCGACGAGATGAAAAAAAATGAGGGAAGATACCGTATGTGGGGAAAGCAAGTGGCAGTGTATTCCTAGAGCCAAAGGAGAGTTTTTCAGATTCTCCTTGACTCAGCATTTCAGGGCATAACATCATCTTGAGGAGACCTACTTCTTGCTGGGCTTGCTCTTTGTGGTAAAATGCTTTTGCAGTTCTGTTTCTGATGGAGGATGTGGAAGGCTGTAGGCTAGTCAATGCTTTGTATTGAAGGCCAGATTTTACCATAAAAGGCTAAGTTACTGTCATGCCTCAGTCTGCATTAAGCTTCATATGAAAAGCAGTCTTGATCACTTCATGCTTCTTGTCTCTCCAGGTGCTCACTGAGCCTTTTAGCATAGTCTGAGTGGAGATGCTTCACAAAATGTGTCTCAGCTTTGTCTCCGGTAATCAACCAAAAACAGTTCTAAGGAAAAAAAGTGCTTTTCCCTGCAAATCATTGCCAGGTGATTTATAACACTAGTATGTGTGAGCCTAAATCAGTTTGACTGAGAGCAGAGATTGAACTATTTTTCTGCATGCATCAGATCATTTGAATAGAGAAACAGTCTCAAAAAAACTGGCTGTAGCTGTTCCACTTGAGGATTAACTGTTTATTAGTGCAAGCAGGGCTGACTATGCCACTGCTTTGAGCATGCAAATGCAGTGTGGATGTTGATGGCCCGATCCAAACAGTAAAAACAGTGTCGTGTCACCAGAGGAACAGACAATCCTTCCTCAGCGGTCCTTCAGAGAGACAGGCTAACATGTAGTGTGAAGCAAACTGATTTTCAAGTCATAGGAGTTGTTAAGGGATGCATGGGAGCCTCTTGGTGGTAAAACCGTGTAAGTGTATCTTCTGATGGAGTTACTCTGGCACAGAATAGGCTTGCTGTGTCTAAAATGGAGTCAGTATCAACACGTTCCCTGAAAAAGCTGGTCACTCACCTAGTTCTCGTTCAGGCTTGAGGGACCTGTTTCGTAAGTTTTTCTTCCCTCTTTCAGGAGAAAAAATGCATGAGTTTGTTTTTGGAGACATGCAGGTTCTCAATTCCATCAAAAGAAATTGCCCTCCCGTGGGTCTCAAATGTTCCTCTCCCTTGCCATGACCAATCTGCAACAAAGGTATAATGTGATACTGAACACTGAAGCTTTCTTGTCCCGAGAAAAGACAATATGTGAAAGGTAGGGTCAAGCACAATGGAGATCTCTTCTAGCCTAATGAAGTGCAATACCTTGTGCTAAGTGAAAATAGCCTGCTTGATACCTTTTCTGGAGAAGAAAAGAAGAGTGAATTGGGAAAGCTGCTCTAAGAAAACATTAGTCAGTGCACAGCACAAGAAGTGATTTGCTTTCTTCTTCTTCTGTGTGCAGATTGAGCCTGGCTCTGAGAAAACTACACTTTCTCCTATATGATACCATCAGCTCTCACTCACCTGGGGAAATATTCTCCTGGTAGAGAAAAAACAATTCCTTACATGAATGGAGGAACCTATGGCTAAAACAGTAGAGACAGCGAAGTTTTGTTTTCAGTTTCTACTTCTGAGGTGCCTCAAAGGTATGTTGTTCATTGAGGATAAATTCACAGTGAAGAACTCAACTAGAATACAAATGCTATAGACAAAATAAAAATGGTGAATACTATCCACCCTGCCAGTTCTCATCCACATTTTATTAGCCAGTTTATCTGTTCTGCTCTCATTAATTCTTTTTGAGCATTTCTTTTTCTCTCTTCGTTTTGCACTCATCCTGAGTACACTGTGCTGCAACAAGCAAGAACTATTCAGCAGATGTTTCTGCTTTGCGGACTCTGGCATTCGATACTTGGTTGTTTCTTGACAACTAGAAATCCTGACTGGGATGTTTCATTTTTCTCACATGAGCTTTGGGAGCACCACAGAATAACATCTAATCAGTACTAATTCCTGTAGCTTGTATTAACATTAATTACTCAACTTTGGGGACAGAATGTACCCTTAGCAAATTTGCAGATGATGCTAAATTGGGGGGGGGATGCTTAACATGCTGAACAGCAGAGTTACAATCCAAAGAAACTTGAGTATCAGGCCAACATGAACTTCATGAAGTGCAGGAAAGGGAGCTGCAAAGCTCTGCACCTGGGGAGGAATAAGACCAGGCATCAGCGCAGGCTGGGAACAGGCTGGCTGAAAAGGGCCAGGGAGTTACAGTGGATGCCAAGCTGTGAGTTAGCAGTGCACTCTCCTTGCAGACAACACAAACTGCATAGCGGGCAATGTCAGGGGCAGTGTGGTCAGCAGTCCAAGGGGAGGTAATAATTTGACACTGGTGAAGCTGCTCTTCAAATAGTTTCACGTTCGTGGACTCTGCAGCCCAAGAGGGAAGGGGAGAGACTAGAGAGGGTGGAGCAGAGGACTAATAGGATGATCAGGGGCCTGGAGCACAGAGCTACAAGGAGAAGTTGGGGAGCTGGGCTAGCCTAGCCTGGTGAAGAGACTATTGGTCAAACTAACAGCAGCATACAGCTACTTGGTCAGGAGCTACAGAGATGCCTGAGACAAACTCTTCTCAACAGTGGCAGATGGTATAACAAGGAGCAACGGTCACATGTTGCAGCTTTGGAGGTTCAGGTTAGACATTAGGAAAAACTTCTGCACTGGGAGGGTGGTGCAGCAGTGGAACAGGTTACCCAGAGAGGTCAGGGACTCTCTGTCCTTGGAAGTTCTCAGGACTCAGCTAGGCAAAGCAACAGCTGATCTGATCTAGTGTTGGCAGCAGCCTTGCTTCTTACGGGAGGCAGGACCAGAGGCATCCAGAGATCCCTTCCAGCCCGGGAAGCAGGACCAGAGGCATCCAGAGATCCCTTCCAGCCAGCACTCCAATGACTGTATGAATTTGAGGGATGCAGTAAGCCAATCTAAAAGAATCCTGTTGCAGTAAAACTTTAATTGAACAGCCTATAGTTATGAAGTGTTACTGAGAAATGAACTGTATCTTCATGTACAATGGGGAAAGTATTCTCCCAAATTGTGCTTCACATGTTATAAAGCTGCAACAGAGTACATGACTCCCAGATGAGTTTAACATAGGGCAACTTTTCTTACTGGCTTGTGCCCCAGTTCTGGAAGGCTTGCAGTACATGCCAATGTTTAAATATGGACTTTGTTTTAAGCCTTTGCATCTATCTGTCATTTGGTTAAAGTCCAAAAGTATGTGCATAATTCTTTGATGAATCAAAGCATTTGCAAGTCCTTAGCTGGCTCCTGGTGGTTCTATTCCTGAGGTACCTCAGCTGTGGCTAACTCTGAAGAATTAAGTCAGACAAACTGAATGTACATTTTACATTGTGCACATCTGTGTCCCATATTCAGGTTACCGGTTCACAAAATAGCATATCTGTCTTCCAAGTGAAACTTCCATGAAAACACAAGCTGCTCCCATGTCCTCATGAGTGCAGTCCTTCCCAGAAGGAAAACCCCTCAACATCTGCAGAAGCAATAACTATTTCAGCAAGAGTGTTTGCTGTCCCTTGCAAAATCCACCCAAAACAGCTGAGGGGCATTTTTAAAAGTAAAGTAGAACTTGCAAGAAGTCCATGACATTCCTTAGTGCTTCATCAGATTCTTGCCTTGTTGCACTAAAGGCAAGAGTGTTATCACTCTGGTCAACTCATTATTGACAGAACTGAGTAATTTGCTGTCACACAGCCAAAGATATTTTTTCACAGTATCTCATGTCAGTATGAGTGAAAACTGTAAAGCCTGAATTCAAAGTGTGTTTCAGGCCTGTGGAAACTTTTGCTAAGGCTCTTTTTTGAGTAACCTTGTACAAAGCTCGGGGGGGTGGGCATTATATGTTGAGACATTCTCATTTGACTGCAGCATTTGGATGATACACATATCTGTAAGAGTGTATGGCAATGTGAGTTTAAACCTCTTAAAACTTGGGTGCCCACTGGGAATTTCAATGTACTTTTTCAGAATTGTTTTGTGTTTCTCTTCTTGTTTTCATAATTTTTTTTTGGTGTGCTTTTCTGGTACTCTTATTCCATGGAGATAGTGGTTATATCTAGTGTAGAACAACCCCTTGCTATATTCAAGCCCCATTATGTGACCAATGCTTTCTGATAGACTTGAAAGTGTTGCAAGATGCCATTTGCAGCTAAGAACAAGTAAGTTAGCAAATCTCCCATTTGATAAAGGCTTCTTATCAGTAGAGACATAAGAACGATAATAAACATTACATGCATGTAACACAAAGGGAAGTTAAGGGGTCCTGCTGACAGCTCTTGTCTTTTGTCTCCGTTCAAAAATATAGTACTTTGAGGTTAAAAGGCTTCCTGATTTGAACTTTGGTTTCAGAAATATGTAAAGTTATAAGTTTTTTTAACCCAAAAATCTCCTGCAAATCCTTCAGCCAGCATCTTCTTGTCCAGTATTTTGTCTTTGGTTTCAGACATTGATATTTGCTTAGTGTAACTGAGTTTGCATTACTGTAATACGAATTACTTCATCCAGGAAAGGAAGAATAACAAAGTTCAAGTACTGTGACTTTTTGTTTGATCTTCACTCATGCTTTAATTTCCATATCAATTATGTATTATAGGAAGCCAGAGACAGAATTAGTGTCAAGAAAAACCAGAAAGAAAAAATTGCTCGAACATGCAAGATTCTCCAGAGTCAGCTCATTCAGCCATTATATTAAATACATTTGTACAAGGTTCTTTTTGTCTCATCATTTTATCCTGAAGCTGTGATTTAGTTAAACGAAAGAATGGAAAAATACCACATGCTATAATGGACGTGTGTACTAAACACTCATTTGTGCCTTTTCCGAAGCTGTTACATTGTCCTGTTTTCAGCCCACTGGACAATGTATGGGGCTTGGAGACTGTTTTGTACCTCTGCCAGCTGCCCTCTGTGCAGTGATAATGTTCATTCCCGCCTCCTCTACTGTTATAACACAAGTGGCCCATCTGCGACAGCAGTAGTATGAAAAGAAATAACATCTGCAACAGTTGTGTGTCTCAGTAGCTACCCCTCAGAAGGACTCATGTCTGGACCCTTCAGAAAGATTTAGATCAACATTTAAAGCAGATGCAGTAACCCACTTCTTTAAGAGAGACACAACATGTGTTTTGAAAAGGAATAATTTGTGAATGATTGACCAGCCTGATCTCTTTCTATGACCAGGTGACCTGCCTAGTGGACGAGGGAAAGGCTGTGGATGTGGTCTACCTGGACTTCAGTAAGGCCTTTGACACTGTCTCCCACAGCAATTACGTCCTACACGGATGTGGACATACAAGGTTCACCAGTGGTTTGTTGGTTCCCAGAGCACTATACCTGTAGGCAGTCTGTTTAAAAGTTGGTTTTCCCAGGAACTCTGAGTATTAGAAGATTCTTACATACTGACAAAGTTTTCACTCCCAACTCTGCGAGAGATTCATGGACCTAGACAAAACAATGAAACATCTGAGTTTCTAGCCTTGCACTGTGTTCTTTGGACTTAGGCCAAGTGCTTCAGGATCGCTATAATTCCCCCTATCCATGGCTTCTGTACAGCCCATTTTTCTCCCTGAGTATTCCCCAGTGTATAAAACCAAAATCTTTGTCAGCTGAAACTGGTGAATTGACTTCTGTGAGATTTTGTTCACATACCCCTAGCATTTTTAAAGTGGCCTCTGAAAAGACTTCTTATCTGTTGGATCCCAAAGTAAATCAGTCTGCAGTCAGAAGCAGTTACCCTAATCATATTACTATACACTTTTTCAGAGGTCTAAACCTTCTTGTTGACTGCCTTTCTCACTTGGTGTGACCGTGACATTCTCATATTTGCATTGCTTATTCAAATGTCAGTTGTACTCAAAGAGTTAATGAAGAAGACAACAGACACACTGAGAAAGCACACATGAGGCACCAGGTACAATTCAGCCTGTCCCTTGTTCCTAATCTGTATCTGCCCATTGAAGAATACTGTGTTAAATCTCCAGTTTAGAGGAGCTTTCAGTATTACACTGATTTCATCAAAACAATGGTGATTTACACTAGCTGAGGGCCTTGTTATGTTCGGATTTTTAAAAATAGCCTAGCAGACAAGTGCAGTAAATGTAAAGGATTATCAAATAAGCCCTACTTGTGGTTCATTCTATTACATATCTCACTGGTGTCCAAAATGCTTGTGTGGTTTTCTTTGAGGGAATAACTCTTCCATTTCGATTTTGGTTTCTTCATCCTACCTGCTGTGTTATGAGGTTTTTCCCAGAAAATTACCTTGCAGCAGAAGACCATAGTATCTTGGGTGAAACAGTCAACGGGCAGAAACTGCAATCTGGACATTTTAAAGAGGAGATCAAATTACGCCGCTTGCTGTAGAAAGTGCAAACAAATTTTAGTCTGGTCAGTGCCTATCTATTTTTGCAAGTACATCACTTTGGAAAGAGACTTGCTCAGCTAATCTATAGCTGTCATAAAAAAGTAATTTTTCCTTCCTCCAAACCAATAACGGGCACCTGGCAAGCTTGCTTGTGCACCCATGCATTCAAGTCTAGCAGTTTCCATGGAAACCCATCAAACTGTCGCACCAGTTTTCTAACATGCTGCCACTTCACAAACACAGGACAAACTGTTTTGCACAAAATTCCTGTATAATGCTATTTTGTTTTCTCTCTAAAGACAATTCAGTAAGATTAAATTCTTGCAGACTGCAAGAATTGCTTCTTATTCCAACTAAAACAGCTCATCTATATGAGAATATGCAGGCTGAGGCTTTCACAAACTCACTGAAAAATACATTTTAGGCTGTTGAACTCCCCATCTTTAGATGAGAAAAATGAAAAGTTCCTTTTAAAATATAAGTATATTTATACTGTGATTTCACTAAGATGCTACCTATGTCTTTGGTTCCCTTCTGGTAAGATATTTCAATTCCAAACTCAATATGCCAGACATAGCTGCCTCTTTTGAGAGACTCCCATGCTAACTTTTAAGTTAGTTTGATAAATTTGTTCAAGGAGTTTAAGAACACGATCTCTGTGAGAAGAGGAGATGGGACTCAGAGATCCAAGAGGTCTTGTCCACTCTATGGCTTAAGGCCCATGTGGTGACTAAAAAAACCAAGGCTTCTTTGATTATGAATAATTCAGATTTCAAGTTGTTTCCTAACAAACCAAACAAACAAGGTTTCAGAGGAGCTTCAGAATCTCAGAGGTACAGAGGAGTCTGGTAGTCTTTCATCAAGACTATCCGAACATGTAGGTTTCGGATATGGTCCAACACATATAGTCCTATTAGGTTTTCCACTTGAGTAAAACTCATGGCATGTACCCTCCCCCCCGCGCAACTCAACATCTATTTATCATTCAGCCAGTAGCAAGGTTTTCCAGTGAACAAATATCCTGATGTGACCATTTTTTTGACTCATACAGTGCTCACTTTTAAAAATTATTCCTGAATCTTAGAAGCTGCCAGCTCCTATAAGTGAGGAGTATGTTATGGGACTGGTTGCCTTTTTAACAATATCAAGCCTTTTTCTGCATTTGTTCCTTCCCTATGCAATACTGTTTTATTGATATCAGCAGTTAGCCCTCATTTAAATTGGAGAAGCATCAAACACTATGAATTCATCTTGTAGAACAGCAAAAAATAGTAAACGGTACGTGTGAGATGAACATCAAAGAAAAGGTTCAAAGAAAAGGACAATTAGTTGGCAGGAGCCATAGAGTTAATGCACAGCAAAATTTGCAAGAATGTCTTATCTAGTGAATATTTATAATGGAGATCAGATGGAGCTGGTAGCTGAAGGGGGCATAAATGGGATAAATGCCCATTTATCAAGAAGCATCTTTCAGCTGAGGAAACCTGAGACTGGATAGTCCATACTGCAAAAGATCTAATACACTTAATATTGGCTTGCTTAATGGAAAAGTTTGTCTCTGCTATTTAGCATTAATTTAATGCTAATGTGTCAATATAATAACAATTGATATTAAACAGTTTCCTATTTAATGTTAATTGAAAATCACTGGTCTCCAGTTCCAGATAGCATTTAATGTCACTTATTTCAACTAGTGACAAAAAATACATTTTTATTTTGACCTGAAAACTTTGCAGGAAACTTAAAATACAAGAAGCACAGATCAGTCAGTAGAACTATAAAATTTAATTTAATTGTAATATTGTTGAAAAAAATGACCATCAAAGCCCTAGAAACATAACTAAATGCCACAAACCACAAAGGATACACTGAGATGATACTGCAGCGGCTGTAAACTGAGTCATACTTTTTTTTTTCCCCTTTTTTTTTTCTTTCTGGTTGAGTGTGAGCAGAAAGTGGTTGTAGTAAGGAAAGGGATTCTGGTTTGACCACCACCATTTCCAGATTAAAGCCTGTACTAACCTGACTTTCCAGGGCAGATGCCACTGGCCTGCCAACAAAAACTGATGGCATAACCCCTTAATTTGCATTCCCTAATTGGCTAGTTCTATGAATATACACTCAAAATATGCCTTGTGGGTTCCAGACTATCTGTGAACCATACAAAGGTCCTCAGCAGTTGACAGCCTCTCCCTATAGGTATCTATGATGCTCAGTGCTCAATGCTCTAGGACCTAAGCTTCTTTTTAGATCCAGCATCTAACTCTTTTTGGAAATTGTATTCTATCTCCACTTCAGGTGTGTTGCTTGTATCACATAGACTGTGTGTGAAGCCTGTTCATAAATGATCTTTGTCCCTTCCCTCATGCATGTACGTGCACAGAGTAAAAAGAATATGTAACACCTGAGGGTAGGTTCATAAAGTGAAATATTTTCATATGCTATGTTAAGTAGAGTTGCATCATTATTTACAAGTGGTCTGCCAGTCTAGCTATCTAATCTGCTACTGATGTCAGGGTCTTCTTACTGCCCTTACTCTTGCTATATTTCTTTGCTCCCATTTTGTTCCGCAGGATTTGTGACTCCAGTTTGACATGAGGTATCATGGTTATGTTTTCTGTGCATTGTCTGACTGGTTTATTTCAAAAATTACGAGTCAATTACACTATTGCCTGTTTTCTAAGCGCTGGAGAGAAGCTCTTGCTTTCTGTCAGTTGACTCAGGCATGGCTATTTCCTAAGTCACTTCTCTTCACCAGCAGAATAGTCTCCCACTGAGAATACTCCCTCCTTACTGTGGAAACTTGTATTTTGGTGGGTCATAATTAATAACAGTGATGTTATTAATCTTCACTGCATTTTCTAACCTTTAAGCAAAGAAAAGCATAATTTATAATGTTAAGGAATAAAATCATGGCCCACTCCTTCCCTGAGGGGAAAGAGGTTTCCTGCACAATTTGCAATTCTTTCCCACAGTGAATATAGCCTGTAGCAGGCTTTTAAAAGGAAAGCTAATTGTAGAGGAGTGGGAGGAAATATGGATGGCATTACTTTACTGTTTGCCTGATTGCTCTTGCACATAGAAAGTGACGAATTACTTCAGGGATATGCTAATAATAACGGGTCCTTTTTGGATGGGAGCTAGACGTGTCTATTGTGAGCACCACTGGTGGATCATCCTGTTTCTGATTCTGCTGACACACAAATGTCTGTATATCTGAATCAGTCTGAGGCATTGCACACATCAAACTGTTGCTCTCCCAGTGCTTGCATTGATAATTCATCTTCTGCACTAAAATTTGACAAGCATAAAATTTTGAAAAGGCCAAGTTTGGGGTCTCTTGAGATTATTTTTGACCTCAGCTTTGACAGCGAATGAAGGAAATCACTAACTGTATGCATTTTGCGAGTCCATTAAGCAACTGAGGTCTGGCAAGTTGCTGTTATTAGCAGGATTAGTGATAGCAACCTTTCCATAGCTAATGGAAGCCATCGTTGACATTAGAGGCCTGGCAAACACAGAAAGGCTTGCATCACTGCTGGGGTAGAATAAATACATGCAGCGATCCATTGAGGTACCGTGTGGACAAATAGGGGCTTTCCAGACTGGAAATCCTATTGTTTCGAAACCATAAGGCCATATCCTGGTGGGGTCCTTGATCCCTGAGGTGTCAGCATTTCAGAAGGAGACACTAAAGCTTTAATGAGGTTTGTTGTATGTGTTTCTTCTTCATGGTGACCTGAAATCTCTGAAATCTGAATTGCTGGTCTGATGACTGTGGTGTCTTATCCAGCCAGAACAGGAGAGTAATCCCCACCTGAACATGACTTTGCAGGGTCAAACTGGAAGGTTCAAGGAAGTATTCTGGACCAACCTTTGCCTGAGGAGCACCGTCTCCAAAGACAACAGTAGGGAAGGAGAGACTCCTCCAGAGGGGAAATCTGTGGGCTCACCCTCCTTGTGTCTTTCTGCTATTTGCAGAAGTGCTGTAATGGCACACTTTTCTTAAGCCAACATTTGCCTGCACAAAATGCTCTCTCTCCTCTTTCCAGTGTGGTCTCTCTATCACTCCACCTCCATTCAAAAAAATTCTTATCTAAAGATCTATATTTTACCATTTCTACCAGCAATAAATTACACCTGTGGTACTCTTACTCACACTAACGGGTAACTTACTCTGAGAGAAGCCAGTGTCAGTGATGGAGTTACTTATGCAGTAAAGATGTCAGAATCTATTTTTACATGTGCACCAGAATAAGAAAGTCCAATTAATGGAAGCTTAGGAAAAATATAAGAACTGTATGTTAGGAAATATTTGTGCCTGGGAGAGTAACTCTCAGAAATTAACAGTATAGGTTAATATACCATCTCAAGAGTATGCTGTATTTTCTCTTAGAATCATGCCTTTAACATGATCCCTGGTGAAGCCTTCTAGTGCATAAGTTTCGGTCTGATCTAAGGCTATTTGTAGTCATTTGTAGTCACCACTCTATCATTTGCTAACGTTTTACACTCATTTTACATAAAGGATGACAGTGGGCAAATACACCTGTGAGCTCTGTGTGACTTGTGGGCATGTGGAAAAATGCCCTGTGCTGTGCCATTAAGAGTGATGTAAATGATGTCAGTGATGTAAAAATGTTGTAAGTACATGGTGTAGCATTTTAGCTCTGAGGGTTTAAAGCAATACAGCATCTGTGATAGATGATTTCATTGTCATTAATAACAACTGTCAGTGACAGTGGGAGGTGGCAGAGGAAAAGCATCAGTTTGATTTACACTGAATTCGCTCTACTTGCAAAAAATTCCTATCTCCTGTCTGAAGGGTTTCCAAACAATTACCAGTACTTTGCATTGGAGAGAACCATTTTTCCTCTCTGTAAAGAAGACCACAGTGACTGCATCTTTGTCTCCTGCCTAAAACAGGGGCAAAGTTTTAGGGAAGCATTAGTTGTCATTTTGCTCAAAGGGTGTGAATTGCTCTGGATCCCACATGACACTGCCCTCCTGCCCTCCCCAGGCAAAAACCTCAGCACTCAGTTACACTTGAGTTGGAGACACTTCCTCACAGGATCCTCTGCTGAACCAGAGCTCAGCAACGACCAGTTAGTTCTCTTATCTCTTTGACATTATATGGTGTCAATACCCTGGGGTTTGGATCACTGGCACAGGTCAATTTTTTAGCATTAGAAGGTGTTGGGAAAGATAAGTCTATTTAGTGCAATTGTCTTGCAAAAGCTAAAGCTATTTAGCATTGGCACAGCTGAAGCTATTTCTTTTGTATTTAAAATATTTACAAAAGCTTTATTTTCCACATTTTTTTCATATGGAAAAAAAAAAGATTTTTTGTAGTTGGTGAAGAAACATGCCAAAACTTCCAATTAAAGGGACTTTTGAAGGCATAAGCCTTAAACTGGAAGAAAAACAACTTGCAATGGAAAAAAAAGTGGGATTTTCTCCTTAGTTTGGGAAGTAAAATATGAAAATAATAATTGTCTTTTTTTTCTTTGACTTTTATCTGAAATACATACAAAGTGCAGTAGTTGTTGATTCACATTTTTCAGTGAATAGAAAATTCAGCAGAAGTATTGCCATTGATTACATGTAATATACTTGTTACATAGTATATGAATGTAAGATATGTAAATATGCTGGTTCCTTCTAAGATAGATGGATAGGACTGGTATTATGTTGTTACATTAACTTATCGCATACATAAAGAGTGCGAAAGTGTATGTCTGTGCCAGACAGTAAGATCAAGGGCCACACTAGAAATTGAAATCTTAGCTCTTTTTTATTCATAAGTCATAAACCAATTTATCTCTCACTAATTTTATAGATATTTGCAATTAAATTTGTTCTTGCCTTCTCTGAACCCATCTCCTCCTTTGACTGCATTTGAGCTTCTAGCGAAGGAAAATTATGCTGAGCTTGTGAGATCCATAGCAACATATTATCTTGACATCAAATGCAGGATCAAACAAGGGTAGGTGCCTTATTGCAAGAAGAATAAGCTTTTACAGGAAGCCTGTCCAGTGAGGTAAACATTCCCATCACTCCAGATTCCTTCGGGGAGTGTTAGCCAGCATACGTATGTCATTATCAGTTCCAAGTGGTGCAAAGACTAAAGGAAAAGCAAAGGGCCTATATGCTTCTAGAAGACACCTCAAATAGATAGACTGAAGATCAGGCAGATGTGTCAGTTTGAAAGTTATATTTTTCAAACATTTAAAAAACAAAATAATAAATAAAAAATATTCTAGGAAAGCAATACGTTCTGTCCTGCAGAAAACTTATTTGGATTTTTTTCTGAACTTGAAGCCAGCTAGTAACCTGAACATTTCAAATTACTTTCCTGAGAGATAATTCCTTAAAATGTGAAGCACATTTTAAACCATGGATGTAGTTAAGCCCGGATGAATTTATACTGAATTGTGATGGATTCTCCGTTCTTGAAAACTGTGACATTAAAAATGGTCATTCTTCCATAGAGGACACACTTGCCCAAACAGAAATAATTCACTCCTGAAAGTCACATGACCTGTGTTGTGCTATTGGCCAGACTACACTGTCACAGTGGTACCCTGGGATTATTTATGCGTGTATCTGTGAGGCACTGCTTACTGAAGAATCAGTCACTTATTTTTGTTCAAGATTTTTTCATTGATTACTGGCTTTGTTTTAACTCAATCTTTTTTCTCAGTAACTGTGCACTAAAAAGAAATGATAATTACCAATTTGTGGGGAAAAAGTGGGAAAATGTTTGTCTTCATTTCCTCATGCAGCTGTTTAGCTGCAAGCCAGAAGAGTAGATGAGAGAGCCAGAAATCTGTAGGCAAGGGCTATCCCAGCCTGTTAGGTATATTGGGTGATGGATGGCTCTTGATGCTCACTGTGCTGGAAGCCTTGGCAACTCCCATCTGAGCAAATCACAGGCACAGACAACAGCAGCACACACATCTTATTTAAAGGATGAGGGAATACTTTTGCCGCTGTTTCAGCTTCAGGGAAGTGCTTCGTTCCTCTGTTCTCCAGATAAAGCAACTGCTGAGGGAAGCAAGGGCTAGGCTGCAAGCAGAGCAAGGGCTAGGAAGGAAAGTGCAGTGTTAAGTAGCTTCAAATTCTTTCCTGACACCAGCAACAAACTGAAATGGTGCAAAATCTATAGTGTTGGTCCTGCTCCCTCACCTGCTGCAGTTTGAGAAGAGCCATTACCCTGCATCAGCTCTTCCCTGGTTTGGCTGTGAGCAGAGAGGCACACAACCTCTTTGCTGACATATGAATGCTTTTGTAGACTGCAGGGAAGTTTCTTTTTTTTTAAATTACTGCAAAGTGCATCCAGGATAGTCTAAAACTTGGCTTTTCATGTTTGGGAGCTCAGATGGATCTGTGAAATCCCTCTGTTCTTTCCTATACCCCAAAGTTTTCCCTGGGCCAGTTCTCTTGAATGCTTGGAGTATTTTTGTTTGAGGAATGATCACAATGAAAGCATAACTTCTTTGTTAATGTTAATTTATAGGCTCTTATGACCACAGCAATTAAACTGTTGCTGTTAAAAGTGAGTATATATGGCAGGAATTTATTTATGCATATTCAGAAAGAGCTTGAGGATGAGCCCAGTGGAAAAATAAATACTGGCAATGTTCTGAAGTGAAAAATGAAAAATGCTATGACTATGGCTATGACTAAACCAATGATGATGCTGTTTTATGTAATGTCTCCTTTAGTGAAAAGAAAGCAGGACACATATTCACATTACATTATTTTCGCCTCCCAAGATGGCCTTTCTCAGGGAGCTGGAAAATTTGCTTTTGCTAGAAATTATTGCTGGGTTTGTGTTTTGTTTTTTGGTTTTTTTTTTTCAAATTTTCAATATTGTGGAGAAAAGCAAAAATTCACTGTAAATATTTCCATCTCTGATGTGCTGCATCAGTAAATTAGTGGCCACATATATTCATTCTTTTTTCTCACCCACCTACAACTTTTTCCTCCCCCCTAAAAGGTGAAGAATTTGAATTACCAAAAAATTCAAGAGAATATTTTGAGGATTCTGTTGAACAAACATCTTTTTCAGTGATTTGAACTAGACTTTAACTAAGGCACAGAAGGCGGAAGAAAGAACAAGAAACTGTAAGAGAGAAAGAAAGCAAAAACTAGGTATCCATCTTCTATATCAGTCTAGGTTTTTTAGAACTCTTCTAGTTTAAATTAATCTCTGCATTGACTTCAAATTTCTGATTTCATAAATTCTCTTAATTGGTCTTGGCACAATTGTTGTATTCACCAATTGCGATCTTTTACAAGGCATCGTGGCATATCATTGCACGAGTTACTGAGGGATGTGTCACAACATCTTAAAAGACATCTGTCTGTCTCTATCTTTGGAAATCTACTTCCTGAAACAGCTATTCTGCAGCACTGGTGAGGAAAGACAGTAATGAGTCAAAGATGCTTCTCAAATGTCATCCTTGTTGTATCCTGATGGAGTGGTACCTGCCGATCTCCAGTTTCTGCACTGAGAAAATTCTTCTCTAAATTGATGGGGAATCGGCATAATTCAGAGGTGATGCAAGGAGACTGTGAAGGTGAAGATGAATTTTGGGCACACTGTATGTTTTTACCTGATAATATTCAAATAATTCCACCTTATTATTTCCTGCATCTCTCGAGGATGTTGAAGTTCCCTGCAGCTCTAGCAGTAGGCAAGAATGAATACAGTTCATTTGTCAACGTATCACTGACCTATTTCAGAATAACCTGTAGAGTAGCTACAAGTTCCTGATTTATTTCTCTGGTGAGGCAGTGAATGTGGTTTTATTGCAGATAAACTGACATTGGAAACAGGCTCTCCTTTGCCCTTGCAGCATTCCTATGGGCAACAGCTGTTTGCCTGAAAAATAAAAAAAAAACCAAACAGGGCCATGGGAGCCTTTGGAGGACTGTGTATGACTGAAAGTTTTAGTGCACAACACATAAACATACATAAACTATCGGATGCCACCAGATATTCTGCTAGAAAAGTAAGCCACAAAAAGAGATGCACACACACACTTACACAGGCATCAGCCTGTGTCCATATCTGTGCATACATACACAATATATATTGGCACATGTGCACATACCCCCCCGAAGTGCATGTAAGATGAAGCAAAGGTTTTTCTGTTCCACTGTAACCATAAATGTACAAAAGCTTATTACTTTCTCACCTTCAGAACTTAATATCCACACAGAGAAGAACAATTAGCCAAGTGTTAGCCTCATACATTTATCATGTCAGTATTAGGGGCAATGTATTAACCTTGACAGAGGATTAAAAAAGGGGTTATTGCATTATATGGACTTGGCAATTCCCTAAAGACAGAGGGAAAGTGAAGAAAGGCTTAGCAAGCCCTTTCCCAGCAGGTTCCTGTAATTTATGATCTCCAGGAATGTAGAAAAGAGGTGGGAAAGAGCTGGGACTTTTGGATCTCTTTCTTTTCCCCTGTGGCACATGCCAGCCCCAAGACAAGTGTAGCTGTAATTATCTCACTTGCTTGAGGACCAGGGTTGTTTATCAGGAAAAATCTGTTTCCCATCCATCCTGCATTTGGTGGGAATAAAATATTCCTACTAACTTCATGACATGTAGCGCACTCAATTTAAAAGAGATCTTTTATTTTCAAGTGCCTTCTCTGTTAGCCCCATGCTTTTGAGATATCCACAGAGTAACAGCATGGTAATTGTTTTCTAAAATCCTCTTGAAGTTTCATTAGATTTTGCTAGATTGTGTAATAAGCTATGACCAATTCTTTGAGACCCATGAATATAAATGCATTTATTTTGCTAAACTTTATTTTGCTCTCCTCTGTTGCCTAGGGCTAGTATTTGTTTTGTGTGACACCTTGTAAAAGTATTAGAAGACTGTGGGCATACATAGAGGGAGGTGACTGCATTTAATTAGTGACTCTCTGCATGTAAAGAACAATGTTCAATTTCTCCCTGATATCACCTAAAGAACAATGTTCAA
Source organism: Aptenodytes patagonicus (assembly GCF_965638725.1). Taxonomy (NCBI): domain Eukaryota; kingdom Metazoa; phylum Chordata; class Aves; order Sphenisciformes; family Spheniscidae; genus Aptenodytes; species Aptenodytes patagonicus. The sequence continues at coordinate 66,077,223 of NC_134949.1, forward strand.
TTTCTCCCTGATATCACCGGTAAAGGAAAAAAGAAAGGTAGGGAGGAGGTGGTGGTGGTGGTTTCAATCTTACTCGTTAAAACCTGCAAAGGAATTATCAATTACATCAGCCTCAGTGTTGACAGAGTAGATGAGTTGAAGCGTAAGCAGCCAGCCCAGCCCCTCTGGCGGTCTCTGGCTTGTGCTGGGGCAGCTGAAAATGGAGAGGGCTGAGATGAAGGGTAGTTTGAGCAGCTTACACCTGCATGGTGCTTGGCTTCAGAAAGCCATCTGCTCACATTGCTTTCCTAAGACATGCCTGCATTTCCGATGGAAAATAGTTCATGTTTGTAATCTCAGTTTCTCAATCTCCCTCTCACAGGTGTAAAGAGAAAACGCAAGGTGAGGCAGAATCAGGCACTATGCCTGGGATCCAGAACATAAAATTACACCTTTGAATCCAAGTTTCTATTCCTCTATGTTCCAATTAAGTTAGTAGGCTTGAAAAGATATAGAGATAGTTAATTTTCTTCATAGTAGCTTGTACCATGCTAAGTTTTGGATTTGTGATGAAAACAGTATTGAGAACATAGGGACAGCGTCAAGGCCTTTTCTGCTTCTCATGCTGCCCTGCCAATGCGCAGAGTGGGGGTGCACAAGAAGTTGGGAGGGGACACAGCCGGGACAGCTGACCCCAACTGACTAAAGGGATATTCCACACCATATGACGTCATACTCAGCATATAAAGCTGGGGGAAGAAGAAGGAAGGGGGGGACGTTCGGAGTGATGGCGTTTGTCTTCCCAAGTAACGGTTACATGTGATGGAGCCCTGCTTTCCTGGAGATGGCTGAACACCTGCCTGCCGATGGGAAGGAGTGAATTAATTCCTCATTTTGCTCTGCTTGGGCATGCAACTTTTACTTTACCTATTAAACTGTCTTTATCTCAATCCACAAGTTTTCTCACTTTTACCCTTCTGATTTTCTCCCCCATCCCACTGGGGGAGTGAGCGAACAGCTGTGTGGGGCTGAGCTGCCAACTGGGGTCAACACACAACAGTCCTTTTTGGTGCCCAGTGTGGGGCATGACCCACGACCCTGGGATTAATAGTCCCATGCTCCCATGCCAGTAAAATCTGTCTCTTTGGGCTTAATGTTTTTGTCTTGAAACATCGTTTGTTTATAGCAGTTCAAAAGGGACGTAAAAAGGACCCTGTTGAGACATGGCAGTAATTACATCTACCTAATATAGACTTAAGTGCAAGTTGAGCGTAACACAGAGGTGAGCAACTCCTTTTTTCAGGGTAATGAGTCCTTGTTCTGTGTGGTGGTGGAAACTCGAAGTTGGACCCTTCTCTGCCCTTGCACTGAATTAACTGAGGATCTAGCCCATGACGATGTAAGGGCATGTTCTCTTCAGAGGGGTAACAGATGTACCTTGGCGATTCACAATCAGTTCATTAATCAATAAAAAGCTGACTTCTTATGCAAAACTGAGCTGCTAAAATTTTCATGATTGCTTAATGGAAGGGACCAAAGAAAAGCCAGCCAAAGCCTGTTGGCTCTTTGGGATTCGAATATACATAAATTTCCATTCACAATTAATGCAGCAGTGCACTCTGTATGAAGAGCAAAACCACAGGTTGTCCCTGAAATGATTTTTAGATGACTTGGAGGCACCCCGTTTTGTTCTTTGATTATGTACTTAGGACAATAAAAGCCCTGAGGGATCTTAGAAGGGACATGTCTTGGATCCTTTGTGCTAACTAATTCAAAGTGAAATGTCCTAGCTGCTGGATTAGTTAGTTAGTTAGTGATTTGTTTTAAAAAGTTTGTGCTATTTCTTTCTGTGTTTTTCTTTTACTTAAAAATTCAAAGCCTCATTAGAGCAGAATAGAGAACATTATTTTAATCATTTGCAAATTTCTAGGAATAAATGTTATTCAAGATATTCCTTCCATAACAGAGATAACTTTTTTTTTTTTTGGTAAGATATTGCAGATTTGCCAAGATGGCACATCAGACTGAATGGACTTCTGGTCAAAGTGCACATGTGCATTTGTAGAGCTATCATTCAATCCTAAGTCTTTTGGTAGGTCTAAGTGTAAGATTTTGCATAAGACAGTGTAGGAAATAGTATATGGAAACCATTAGGGATGGAACAAGATAAAAATGGGGATAGTAATTTTGCACAAATGAGTAACAATAGAGGCAGCTCATGCCTGTTGAACTTAAGTTAGTATATTAGGAAGTTAGATAACTGGGAAACTTTAGAGACACAGGTCAGAAGAGCTTGGTCTGATCACAAAGCAGCTGACAAACTTATTTTATAACTTACTTAGACTAAGATAAAGCAGTATTGTAATATTTGACCACCTTATATAAGGTATACAATGAGATAATATTATGTCAATATCTAAAATGAAAGAAAGACCATCATGGAGAAGGTGCTCTCCTTCTATTAAGCTTGTGCTTATGTAGAGATTATCATCTATTGATACTTTAAAAATACCCCTGTGAGTTTAGCTAATAAATTTAAGTAATTGGGTAAGATTTCCTGCCTTAGTAAGTTAATTCCTTTTAAAATAATCTTTACATTTCATTAGTATAGTCCTTCATATCATATGCACTTTTCATTTTCCTTTACAAGTGTAATTGTTGGCTGCATATCCTTTATATCTCTGTGTGACAGGATATGTATGAAATACTATTTACTTATTTAGTCATTACATTGCAGTTTCAAACAAAAAATTCTTTTTATCCCTACTGTTGCTTGGGGTAGGCTGCTTGAACTCTCTTGATTCTCAGCTAATGTCAACATGTGAGAGCAACAGAACCTGTCTGGTTCATGTTCCTTTTTAATCAAAACTTACTTGTTGCATGTGCAAGGAATGCGCAGCGTTGCCAAATGGATAACCCCATGGGGACTGATGTTATAGCTTGCCGTGGGGTGCTTGTGCTTGGGACGAAGCAAATTCCAGAGCAGCAGGGACCTGAACTTGGGCACTCTCCATCCTGCTCCGATCTTTGAGCACAATCTGTCTGATTTTAACGAGTATCTCAAAGAGTTCTGGCTCTTAATCTAATGCAAAAGGAAAATAGTGGTAAAGCTTCAAGTATTTTCTCAAAATGCAACTCCTGTTTGATATTAATCTAGTCCCACATATTCTAGTGATTAGGAGAGCATTGCTGGATGAAATGAACTACCACCAGGCTGGATTCCACCCCCCTCCTTAGCTCAGTCTACCCAATAATTTATATAATGCTTAGAAACAGCAGCCAAGATTTGCTTTAAATGGAGGGAGACCCGTACTCATATTCCTACTAAAAATCCATCACATTTCTCCCTAAGCCACCCCCTGTTTTCTGTGAAAGCTTGAAACAAGCTGCTTGAGGTAAACGGGAGTTCTTTGGTTCACCTCAGTTGGAGATGAATCAAATCTCTTCCAGCGCTGCTCTCCACAGAAATCATAACAACTGCAAACTGATAAGCGAGCAGCTCTGTGTGACTGTTTCCACTGTTCTGTTGCCATCTCACCTTTAACAGGGTTACCAGTATTTAACCTGTATTTTGTATTCACCCTAACTCATACACTATTCATTTTCTGCAGTATCATCAGTACCAGTTTTGGGGTTTGTTTGTAAAGTGTTGCCCAATGGAATCCAAAAGCAATACCTCAGTAAAAAAGAAAAAAAAATTCTCAGTTTATATTCTTATCTGGTTTAGAAGCTGAAAACCAAGGAAAAAAGGGATGTTAAACTTGAGGGGGACACAGGCTTTGCTTTTGCCCGGAATAGTCTTCATGCTACCCTTTGAAGATTTACTTCATTTGGGGATTGTCTCTCCCCCTTCCTCAGAGCCTGGATCAGAGCTGTTTGCCCTTGAAGGCTGCTTCTGGTTAACAGGAGTTGTCCTCCCACACTCTTGATAACTGCTCCTGGTGAGGATGAGTGAATTAAAAAACCAAAAGCACTGGAAATGTCAGAAATATGCTTTGCCTTGTGATATTTTAATGAGGTTGCAGCTTATGGTAATCAAGAAATTCCCCACTCCGGAAAAGGAAAGGGGTTTATGTTAATCTGCTGTGACACTGATTGTTTTCCTAGTGTGAAATGATGTTGTGCCTGTGTAGCTGTGCGACAGCAGCCACAGCCCATGCCACCTCGCTGCCAGGCCTGGAGGCTCAGAGGCGGGTTTGGGAAATGGGTGATAGAGAGCCACTCTTGTTTCACACGAGCTGTCCAGGTGTCTTTGACAGACATTGTATTAAAGGCCCTCCCTTTGACCACCACCTTAGGGAAGGTAAAGCTCTCTGTGTTTTCCTTTTATACATACAGTGGTTTGTGAGACCAAGAACATATTACACTTTTTAAAACATGCAATTACAGTTAGTGAGAATCTTCCTGTTGAAATATAATTTTATGGGTATGTTACCTCTCTCCCTCAAACATTGCTTTCATAAAAGCCGTCTGTTTTCCCTGGAAATTTTATTGGCTTGTATTTAGAGACCTTAAAAACTAACAGATTTGGCTTTTATTATAGTTAAAAGGTGAGAGTGTTGGGCGGTTTTGGATAGAATTTTTTTAATTGTGGGATTTTAAAAAATTTTCACAAAGACCATCAGTTTGAAATTTGGACCATATAACTAAACAGGAATGTATTTCAATGAGAAGTGGAACTGTTTTACCAGTGGAGACTGGGAGAGCCTGGATTAACTTGTAGTCCCAACACTTGTATATATTGAACACATTGTCTTGTTTACCCACATTATACTTTTCCGTGCAGGGATATACCCTACTCCTTCAGGCTGTGCTCTGTGGGCCCTGGAAGTCCATTGGCTTTGGGGACATGTATGAAAGGTAGAGGAGAAAAGAAAGCTTATTGCTAGTTGGCAAAAATGAACTTTGTAGGAGGCTGCATTTCCAAGAAAAACTTTTTGGGTGTCTACAAATCAAAAAAAGACAGAAAGTTATTGTCTTCTGAAGTAGAGGGGGTGATTCAGGATCCTCAACAGCACACTAAAGGCTTCAGGGATCGCTGTCTCAAGAAGATGGAGTTAGTTGTCTCGGGAAAAAAGCTGGGGTGAATAAATCCCTTGTGTTCATCATGAGAGAAATAGGAAAAACGGACACTGATGAGAGGAGTACATTCAAGTTGATGAATTACGAATAATCTACTATATGTGAGTATATTGAAAAGACAAACTCCACAGGCAAACTCACACATATAAGGCATAGTCTTACAAGAGTGCTCATGCCCATCTTTGAAAAGCTACGCTTTCCATAGAGGGAGTTGGAAATGAAGTTTCATAAAGCACAGGCCAAACAGAAAAGATTCCTTTGCACACCCATTTTGCCTGGGACAGAGTCAGTCACTTCACTAGTTCCCACCATTCTTCTGGGAAAGTTGCTCTGTATTAGGAGGCTGGAACAAGTACTAAAATACACAGCACGCATTGGATAGTCATTAAAAAAAACCCCACACCAAACATTAACTGCCACCCTGTGCTTCAGAAAAATAAGAGCCTGGCTCCCATGTGTTCTTGGGCATGCAACAATTCAGAACCGAATAGTGCCTTTACCTGGAACAGTTGTGCAGGACCCAGTTGAGTTGTGAAGCTGGATGCCTTTAGGCACACATTCTTTCTCTGTCTCTCTTTCTCTTTGCCTGAGGCCCAGTAATTATCTGTATTTTGGGAAAACACAGACAGACCCCCACACAGACATACAAAATCTCCCATCTGGACTGCTTTTTATTTCTTGTCACAGAGAGAGGGAGAAGGGCGTGACTAGCTTTCAAAACTGATTGCCTGTATGAGGGACTGAAGCAGCAAGAGGGATGAACGTTATTAATGCCAATTTGCAGAGTCAGAGAGGACTCTAGAAGGTGTGGGATGCTCCACATTTCTCAGAGGCCTGGTTTTCCTGGATGGGAAAGATAGCTGGTAAGTGATTAAAGACTAGAAACCTTTTCACTGCAGTTTTTGGAGTTGCCTTTCTATATGCAAGTAAGGGCAAATCTCCCTAGCTTTCCTGTTTTCATTCTCTTTGTCCTGATCCTTTTCCCTTTGCTCAGTTCCCTCAGTCACATCTGCTCTGGAAATCTTGTCTCCTGCTGGAAGGACGAGATGTATGGAAACTTTCCAAAGCTGTATGTTGATGACAGCATAGGGTGCTCAGCTGAACAACAAACATCTTTTTTTAATACAGCGAAATGCAAGGTTATTCATCTAGGAATGAAAATTGTAGGCCATATTTGTATGATGAAGGTTGTCTTGTTAAAAAGCATGATTGAGATAAAGGACTGAAGGATCAGAGTGGATAATCATTGCAACATGAGCTCTAAGGATGATGTAGTAACAAGACAAGAGTCTATGCAGCCCTTGATTGTGTAAATAAAGGTCAATCAGAAGCAGAGGTGCTGTTACCACCATATGTAGTGTGACTGTATACAGCTTTTGTATTTAAACCAAGATTATCTGGAAAGCAGGAGTTCTGTTTTGCAGGGTGTTTCAAGGCATAGTCTTTATTTTTAGCCCTGCAAACTGAAATTGTTTGACTTTTGTTGTGTGAAAGCTAGAGAGCACAAAGGAAGTCAAGCTAGCCTGTGATCAGTAGCGGTACCACTCCCCTGGGACATCATGGACTTAAATCCCAGTGGCTGGACTGAGTCTCCCATAGGGTGCCTTGGAGCCTGGGTACATCTTGGCACCTGGTACAGCTGAGCCTCCTTGATGGTCCCAAGCTGCACCCGCCTCCTTTCCCTGCCACCGCAGAGCTCACATGCTGCAGCAGGGGCTGGGCATGTTTACCATTTTGGACAACTCCTCAAAAGGACACCCACGATGGTGGTGCTTCCTACCGGGTCATGGCTCAAGCTTTGCAGGTGTCTGCTTTGCTGGGTTTGGATCAGGGATTTGAACCTGACATTTTCATGCCAGGAGTGGTGCCGGGAGAGGTCTTTCACAGCTGTTCTCTCGGTTTTGGTCCACTGAGCTTCAGTGAGTTACAAAAACTGCAATAACTCCAACTGGAGACGATCAACGTAGAGCACTGCTGTCTTAGTGATTAGGTCAATCCCTTGGATTACGGGAGTTAAAGGTTCAAGATCCCTGCTTTGAACTGGGATGACTTGAGCATGTGTCAGCCACATCCCTGGAAAATATTTTCATTGTTGGTCTAATTCTGAGGCAGTTCAGAAATTTCCTGTAAATCAATATGTTTCCATGGAAAGCTTTGGCTTTCATTGAGAAAAGGTGTTTTAAATAAAACAGTATTCACAATCAGCTCTATTTCATATTTTAAAAAGCATATTGGCAAACTGAAATGTCTAGAAAAGAGCTACAAGAAATACCGGAGTCCTGGAAAATCTTCTTTACTACAGAAACTCATGTCATTCGGTCTTTTTCGTTTACCTTTAAAGGTAAATGGTGCCTGTTCACTGTAGATAAGTGCCTATAAGAGGAGCAGATTTACTAGAAGACAACATTTTAACCTACTGAACGCATAAAAAACTGCAAAAAGGCTCTCATGGCTGGGAGCTGAAGCTACTCAAATTCAGAACAGAAATCAATGGCAAATATTTAAGATAAGGATAATCAATCACTAAACCACTTTTTAGAGAAATGGATTATATCTGCCAGCAACTGCTGTCATTAAACCAGGATTATTTTAAAACTGTCTCAAATTTAGCAGAAAGTTTTTCTATAAAATAAGTTTTAATTCAAGTGAAATTTCTGAACTTGCTGCAGGAATCACTTGATAGTGTCCCATGGTCTGTCTTATGCAGAAGGTCAGACTAGGTGATCATATTGATCTTTTCTAGATAAAGTTTTGCGATTACTTTTTCTGTCTCATAAGTTACTGTGAATGATAATAATAAAAAATATTATGTCAAACAAAATGATTTCTCACTAGACATCCTGTCAAAATCTATTTAAATGAAACAAAGCTTGTTTTTCCATTCCTTTCCTTAAATTTTCCACTTACTACAATATAATTTAGGTGATTTTTCAAAAATATTGCTTTCTTTTGTCATTTTCATGAAAATATTTCAATTATTCATTCTAAAACTTTGGCTTTCTTCTTTCCCAGGTATAATTTTTGAGAAACTTTAGACAAATAGCTTTGCTTGACTCAAATATGTATTTTTCATTCCAGCACTGAAAGAGTCTGTACCTTGTCATCTGAGCTCAAATGACAGGATTTTGAGAAAAGAATCTGAACTCACTCTCTGGTACTTTTCCCCATACTGAAGGGCACGCAGGCCCTGGGCTTACATGTCAGCTTTCTCCCTTGAAGATTTGCTAAGTAGCAGTCTTAGTTCTAGAGGGATGATAGAAAAAAATTGTAGGTTCTTGTTTATACGGATGTTCACTAGTTATACTTGATAAAGAATAACAAATTGCCATTGTAAAGGCAGATAAATAGCTGATGGAGGCAAATTAGTATCAGACCACCTCACTGCTGGATAGGGTTATAGCTGGCTACAAAAGAACACTAATGCTGAATCTCACCAGTATCAGTGATGATTTCTGCACAGGAAATAGATTATTCTGCCCAATTTCACTTTCTTTTCACTGAGATTTTATTGGACAGTTCCAAAGGGTATGCAGAGAGGTACCCATGCAACTTTCCCCAGAGATGAAAGAGAAGGGTTATGAGAAGATTTTAACCATAAATGTATGATGATTTGTTTTCAAAACGTCCTCTTCTTCATTTTCTACTAAGCATGCCATAGGTGAGGAAAGCTCCCAGGAATATGGAGAGGTGGTGTACCTAAGAACACAGAGATGGCATTCTGGACTGGTATCCCTCATGCTTTCTTACCGTGTGGTGAATCTAACACACTGTTAAAAATACATTTCTTTTGAACGTTCCCTCATTTAGTGTAAAATGAGAAGCTTGCAAATGGATTAAGTTTCAAAGAAGGTTCAGTGTATATGTTTTGGATTATCTGAGTCTCTGCCTGAACTGTTGTTTTATTTCTAAAATAAATAATGCCATCTAAAAAACGTCTCAGCTGGAAGACTGTAGTAATCACCTAATCTCATTAGTTTCAAAAATTTGCATGCTGTGACTTCAGAAGAGAAAAAGGGTTCAGAATCCACCTCCATTTGTTTTGGCATCCCATTTCACATAGTCCTAAAGATGAACAGGGATCTCATAACCCTTGAAACTTAGTTTTCGAGGAAGATTGCTGCCTACAAGGAAGCGAGTTCATGTTCAAATGCAGTCTCTTGCACAGTGAGAGCATCACCACAGGCACCTCCATGACTCCAGAAGCCTGTGTCCCTCAGCAGAAGGCGAAGGGTTGCCACTAGGTCTTTCCCCAGGATGAAAGCTGAGGGATGAGAGGAGAGGAAAGAGAAAGGGTGGCAGGGCTGGGGAGAGTTGGGTGAGATCAAGAGCTTAATTTTAATTCAAAAAATAGTGCTGAGCGATGAAACCTGAGTTAATTTGTCATCTCGTCTACCAGGCCTGTTTCTGTGTGTAATTCTTATTAGCCTACTTTGTGTTTGTGGTCGGCTGGCAAATCAGGTTACAGAGCTGCATATGAAACATCCCTCTTCTAGGGCTGGAGAGAAGAAACACCTTTTGATCCTGATTTGAAGAGCCTGAAGCATTGGACAGGTGGCTGAGCATCCTGGGTGGCAGCCTGGGGTCCCCAGCTGGGAGAGCCACCTGTGAAACTCCTCCATAGGAATGATTTATCATTATAATGCATTTCCCTCTGATTAAACAGCAGGCAACAATCATCTTCAGCTGCAGACACATTTGTAATGATGAATGCGTCATGAAGAATATACTGCCTTCTTGGAACACTGAAAGAAAGCATAACTTTTTTCTAGGCTATGGCTGTAGTTATTCTGTTGGGTTTGAATTGCTCCCAGTATATGTCATGGATAGAAATGGACCTTCTGGGATGTGTTCAGATGCAGACCTTCAAAATATCCATCTACCTCATTAATAAACTCAGAGCCACATAAGGAGCTGGGCACTGCAATGCCAGACCTTTTGGTGCACTTCCCTTCAATGACACGGCACTGAAAAGCTCCCTTTATAAGGAGCTGGGTGCCTTGGAGAGGAAAGCCTGAAAGCTGGCTTGCTGGGAAGAAGCTGCTTTTTTTGGTTAACTGGAGGGAGTGAGGAAAAAAAGAGGGCTTAATAAAATTGAACACTTTCTTCTACTTTGTATTCCCAGGTGCAACTTTGCACCAGCTTGCTGCCTGTTTCTCAGACTTGAAACAATGTTTTAGTGGCCCAGGAATGCTTGCCTAGCTCTAAAAAAGCCTTGGTTCACATCCTTGTCTGTCATGTCCAAGAAGATTCAAGCATCCATCTTCCATCTGAATCTGTAAGAGCAACGGATCCAGCTAAAATTCTGCTTATCGGGCTAAACAGAGTGACCACCTAACATTGTGGTTGGAGCACTGACAAAAAAGGGGAAAAGTCAGTGCTGGTAGTTGGCCCAGCTATTATCTAGGCATCCACAGGTATCTGCTGCCCCAGCTGAGTATCCTAACACCAGGTATCCAGTGAGTGAGGAGTCATTCTTTTGCTCCAGACTAATTTAAGTAGTTCTTGAAAAGTAGGAAAAGTTCAGCCAGGAGATAAGAGGAGACACTGCTGACAGCCCGGTCTCACTGCCAGTGTGGAGCGTGGCTGGGAGGCACCGTCCTGCATCACTCCAGGGGCATGGGAGCCCAGGCTGGCATGCTCTGCCCAAGTGCCATGGCCACGGGGGAGGACTGCTAAAGGTGGGTTGCGCTGCCCTGTTGGCAGTGTGGACAGCAGAGCCCAGCTGGCAGGTTTGCTCTGAGAATGTATATTGCCTCAGGCCAGACAGACAGAGGAATATTTGTTTATGAGTTTTTGAATCCCAGCAGAGCTTGAGGATGAACTGAGAGCCTCCCTGGTCAGCACTCAGCAGGCAGCGGAAGCTCTAGCAATGCAGCTGCAAGTATTTAGGCACTAGGGATGTTTTACCAGTCGTCTACTTAGTCCTCTACCTGTGGTCCTATTACCGCACAGGGAGCCTGCGCCCAAGACTTGCATACTCAAAGTCCTTGCTCTGCTACCATGTAAGGTCTTCTTAGCTCCTTTAAGTAGAATATTTTTCTCTGTCATTATGTATGGCTGCTTCTCTGTCCTTATGGCAAAAAGTATGGGTATGTTGGGTATGCTCTGTTGTCTTCCTGTAATATAATTCTTGCTCTAACTTCTGGACTATTTGTTTCTTATGTCAGAAGCGTGGGCACAGGGGAAATGAGACCTGTTCAGTATTGCTGACTTCTGCTGAAGAGGCTTGCTCACTTTTTCCCCTTGCTGTGGACTAGTGACCTGAAGTCAATCACCTTTCCTTTCTGCTTTGCCCATTACAGTCTCAGTATAAGAAATGTGATAAAGCCAGGATGGCAGTTGCTTTACACTACAGAACATAGCTGCGATTACTTAAAATAACTTGTTTATTACTAAGAAAAACAACCAGGAAAAGAAACCTTGTCTTGCTTTTTCCTGAACATAAATGTTATATCTGTCTAGCTCTTTTTTGCACTGGCCTTAAAATCAGGTGAATTTGCTCTGTGTTTCGGTACCTTTGACTTTTTCACATACACCAACAGTAAGCTGTTAAAAGAAGCAGTGAAAATGGGATACCGCACGTTTCCTCATACCTCCCTTGGAAGGTGCACAACATTTTGGGGTTTTTTTGCCAGAAAACAGGGTTCCTCCTCACTGGAAGCCAGCTGTAGATAATTTTTTTCCGTGCTTCTCCATGCTCCTTTCAGGCTGTTCTGGTTTTCTCTCTTGCTTTTGAAGACCACACAGCACAGTAGTCAATCCAGGTTGCTAACCAAGGAAGGACCTGGGGAGCCGATGGCTCCACGCAGGACTGCCGCTCTGCACCAGACAGTGCCCGCAACGGGCTCTGTGACCCTGCTGAAACCTCCTGATTAAGACACAGAAGCAGCTGACACCTAATTGCTTTGTGTGGGAGTTTTCAGTGAAACATCCTGAGAGTGTAATAACTTTTGCAATTGATGGCACTTCTTAGAGCCCTTGTTATTTAATTGATTTCAGGCTGGTGCTTGCTAAGAAAAATGCTGTTTGTGGGTGCTTGAGATGTTTATTATCCATTAATAACCACGTGGGTGGACAGCTGTATTGTGCTGATCAATACACAGAGCTGCGCTCCTGAAATAGAGGGCTGTGGGGAATTTGGCACCCAGGCTGGGCAGAGAGGAGAGCTCCCTTCTTGCCTTACAAGGGTCCTTCTTACCCTTGCTCAGCTGGCATAAACCCTTACAGGGGCCCATTGCTCCCAGGTGTCTGGAGAGGCACGTTTGCACCAGGTATAAAGGATAGGCTGTGTGTCAGTGCTGAGCCACCACCTCCCAGTTGAGAAACAGAACAAAAATGGGACAGCGAACATCCGTGCTCTAGACTGGGAAAAAAATATTGTTTTTCAGTGTTTTCCTAAGGTTTTAAATAGCAGATTTCTTTTTTGGTCTGCTCTAACCATACTCACTGCATAGTTACATTGAATACAAATTATAATATAAAGCTTGAAATAAATATTTGTACTAAGGAGATGGTAGTTATTTATACTTCAGCTTCTGTGCCTGCTTTTGTATAATGTCCAGCATGTCAACATCCTGGTCTTCAGCTTTTTCAATGAGAATGAAAAATATTTTCAGTTGCACATGTGTCTGCATATGAAGAAGACATGCAAATATTAGAGACATTGAAATATAGTTTGCCAATTCATGGAAAACTAGGAAATTATTATTTTGTTTTGTTTTCTTTAGGCTGGGAACAAAAACTTGTTTCTACAACTTCCTATGAAATGAGAAATCCTGAAAAAAATCTGTTTTCAAAATTGTATGTTATATGATGCATGACTTCCACTGATTTGTCATAACACCATATAGAAATATATACAAAAAGCAATGAATAAATGATGGAATTATATTAAAAGAATTTTTCATTTTTACTGAATTTTTCATGTCTAGTTTTGAATTGTTTTTCTGATGCTTATGTCACAACAAGTATGATACTGCAAAAAAATCAGTTTCAGTCTAATATAATTTCCTGACAAATATATGGGTGAGATGTATTCATCAATTGTTACTGGGCTCACATTTGCTCTGAGTTGAAGGTTAGTTTTTAATTTGTTTCGGATGAGCTGCTGACCTGATGAAAAACAGCAGAAATTAAAGATAAAAATTATAGCCCTCCCTACCGAAGTTCTACATTTTCATCTAGGTTCTTCCTTTAAGTGCTTTGCTTTGGGGCAGCACTAGCCACCACCATTAACATACTTTGTCATCAACAGATTGTGATCACTTTTAGCCACTGAGGAGCTAGAGATGATTTCAAGGCAGTGACCTAGAGATGAGAGTTACTTTATCTCATTAGAAGATAATCAGCACTATCTGGGCCCCTGAGGAATTACTGTTTCGTGATTAGGCCCATAACCTAATGGCAAATAAGCCCCTTGGAGGAGGTAACTTTGAAGAGTAGGCAAAAGGTAATACAGCAGGAGATAGGCTGTGTAACTGAAATTACTTTAAACCAGTGTCTCAGGGCTTCTCCTGGGAAATGAACAACAAAGGGTGGATTTTTTTTTATTCCGTATGTTCATTGCTTATCCATCACAGTCACAACCTAAGTGTCCAGCAAAACAGAAAGAGCAGTGGCTTGTATGGAATTGAATCCAAATCTGTTATTTTTTTCTCCCTTCTGCACAAAATGCAAAGTAGGAGAGGGAGGGGATGCTGGAAATAGAAAAAGTGCGTGGAAACTACTGCCTGTCCCTTCCTTGCCCTTTGGGGCTTTGTCACATTAGGCCTCTGCAATCAGATTAGCAGTTTCCTTTGTAAGACTTCTCTCATTTCAGGTTAGTATTCGTATGTGGTAACGTTATTGCAAAGTGACTTTCCTAGCACGTTCGGTAAGATGCATGCTAATAGGGAGTGGTGGAGAGGAGCTAACGTGATGGGGATGTCAGACAGTGTTAGCAGAGCAGTGCTGCTCTGCCCTTTCCAGCTTGCATTGCACCAAGCCAGAGCACCAAGGACCGGAGCATATTTCTTTGTTCACTTCACATGAAGAGCCTTTGTGGGGGGATGAGGAGGGCAGCTCCATGCCAGCCATGACCACTGCAATCAGAGCAGGGAAAGAAGACTGTTCTCCTACGCCCTTGGGAAACTTATGTCAAAGGTGGCTCTGCTGCGTTCAAGGACATGCAAAACTGGACACCACAGCATCAGCAGTAGCTGTTACAAGAACCAAATGTTCTCCCAGAGGGATGTCGACTAAAGACACTCCTGGATGCAGAGCAAAGACATAAGCACCAATTAATTTTGTTTTCTTCCTCCATGCAGTTTGCAACTTTGCATAATGGATTTCTCTCCTCTCCTCCCATCCCTACCTTTTATCTCAACCCTTGCACAACTCATGTTAGACAGAGTACATCTGAGATTGTGACTCTGACTGTGAGCACAAGCAACTAATTAATCGTTAAGCAGCATTTTTTTTTCCCAGCATAATACCAGTTACTATAATTATTGTTACAGCTGCATCTACAAAATCTAACAAAGACTGAAACCCCAGGGCTGTGCACACCTAGGCTGGGAAGAATCTCATTTAACTGCAGCTGTTCAAAAGAAGGTCTTCTGAGCTAGTCCCCCTGGCTTTCCCTATCATCAGTATAGGCAGAAACAACTGTATCCGAAGAGGCCTTCAACCCATTTAAATAGGGATCCTGTTCTAGAGAAAATTATGTTTCTACATTGCCCCTAGGAGGGTGCCCTACTTTTGACAGATGAAGCATGACATGTCTCATCTTCATTTCTTGCTGTGGCTTCGTAGTTTTTTGCCATCTCCATTGACTTTCACTTTTCAACCCTTTCCTCTCTGAACTGCGTCTGCCCAGGGATTAACATATCTTTTAAAACATATATTCCTTCCTTTTAGAAATGTTCCCATTTGCAGGGTCCAAAGTATTAGAGTAGCACTTATCTAAGTGTTCATAAAAACATAATCGTGCTGATTGTCTACTTTGGAGTATGACACACGCATGCCCAGAACAAAAAACACGGTCATTTCTGTCCTCTGTGAAGTGCTATGGAAATCTGCTTATGGTTGTTTTAGTATGGTGCATCTCTTTGATGTCCTCTGCTCAAGGCTGTGCATAAGTCATACAGCCTCTCCCTGCCCTGTGCAATGTTACAATGAGGTGTTTGAGTAGCAGTGCTCAGCTGGCTTTGTCACCAATATCTATTTGTAGCTCTGTTATATGCAGTTTCTTCAGGTGTTGCCCAAGCAGGGCCAATTCCAGTGCAGTGCCCGGATGTGTAGCCCTCCCCGACACCCTGTGCTTGGCCACCCAACATCCCCTCAGACAAGCTGGCAATGTGGGAGAACAAGGTTTGGACAGGACTTTCGATCAATGTGGAGACAGATCTTTTGCAAGCACATGCCTGAGAGGCATTTTCACTAGTAAATGGCTCCCTGACCACTGTGTACAGGCACCGTTGTACGCCCAGTGATGGCAGATCAGGGCTCTTGTGTCCATTGCACAAGTGAAACTGGTAATGGGCAGTTGAATGAGAGAGAATTTTTCCTGCTCCCCTCCAAAATCTTGGCAGACAGTCAATCTCTGAAGAGTTTTATGCCCTCTTTCCTTCTGCCCAGGTAAGACTGGATAAACCAATATACATTTTTTAAAAAGCTTTTTCATTTTTCATATTGATTTTTTTGGTATTTAAGCTTTCTGAATGGAAGGTATTTGAACCAAAAAATGAACTTTAAAAAAAAAGTGTCATGATAGTCTCTTAAGACAAGTTTGATTTTCTCCTAGAACATTTCAAAAGCAGGCAATCCATTGAAATTGACCACTTCCCATAAAAAAAAAAAAAAAAAAAAAAAAAAAAATCAGCATTTTAAAGTTGAAAAAGGTTTCACTGGAAAGTTCCCAACCAACTCCATTATTTTCTAATTGTCTAGCTCATGTCTTCTCAGCATGATGTGAAATCCACCAAACAGAAGACATTCCCCCTACCTTGTATAAAATTATGTTTTTTTTTTTTTTCCATAAGTGTAATGGAAAATATACCAATTAAAACCATTGAAAACTTTTGGTTTCTTTATTTTTCATTTTAGGAAGACAGCACAACAACATCTGGGATTTGATGTTCATATTTGAAATGTCTCATTTATATTTTCTATAGAACATCCACTATTTTAATAACTAAGCCTGTATACACTGAATTCTGCTCTCATCCTTAGCTGTTGGCTCCTGGCAGGAAAGTTGAAGCCTAACCCTCCTGTTGTGACACACGCAATCATTGGCAGTAGCTTAGCCCTTGTTACCCAAAATGACAGCCTGGCCAGACCACTCGGGAATATCTTAATTTCTGCCAAAGAATGTGACTTTTACAGAGGGAAGCTTTTGCTCCTTTGGGCTTTGGCACTTCTTAGTCTTCCCATCTGTAAGGGGAGCTGAGTTCTATCTTCTATCCTGGAGGGATTTAACTGTTTTGACCTTGCTCCCTATTCTTTTTCAGGCTGGAGTTTTAGCAGGAAGAATCTTACAATGCCACAGATCCATTGTGCCCATACTCCCAGAAAATGATTTGGTGCCACTGCCACCAATAACGCTTCCATTTGGGAATATTGCTCCTGTGCCATATGGATCCAATCACGCCTGCTCAGCCCCGCTCCTGAGTGTTTTTCAACTGCAGGCAAAATCATAGGAGCGATTATGGTGGGAGTCAGGGAAAGCCTTTGGTCTCTAAACTTAAATGAATTAACTCAAGAGCTTTTTGAGGCATTCCTCCTTGCCTCCTTCCCTTCTACGCTGCTTCACATTTTTAAGCCAAAGGCTTTGCTTTCATAGTGATTCCTTCAGCACCTTTAGCAAGCTGTTAATGACAGTGTGAAACCTGGAGAGCTAGCTGAGACACTTCAGAGGCAGGAGAGGAAGAAAGGGACAGGGGGAGGGAGGAAGGAGAAAGGGAGGAAAGGAGGGAGGGGGGGAAGACGGAGCAATGTTTGAGGGCAGAAGGGGTATTTTTGTCTCTCCATTTCTTTGATATCATTCTTGATGGTTTTATTATTCTCCCTGGTTCTGTGTGTTGGTAGAAATGAAGTTGGCAAGCTCCATTGGGAAGAAGGTGGCAAAGTCAATTTCCTAGCGCTGCCAAGTAGGTTCCTATGTCTAGACAGTGCATACAATGATTGGCAAAAGGCCAGAAACAGAGTTAATGGATTTACAAAATAGCAGCATTTCTCTGTATTGATTTTCTCAGGGTGTTTCCAGAACTCGGGGAGAAGTAGGTAGTTACACTTTACAATTTTTTCTGCTAATAAAAGCCCTCAGAGGGAAGCATTTAATAAAGACACTTCTGGTCTGGGGGACATTGTCTAAAGATGTCTGTCCAGAGGGGGGATGATGAATATTATTAGATATTACATTAACTGTAAATATTACTGGCTGTACGTGGAGGTTGAGGTGGCAATTTTTATTGTGCTTGAGTGTGATTCTATTCTTTTAAAGAAAAAGGTAACTTTGTTCAGAGCCCAGTGGTGAAACTATGGGTCTGAATGAATGGTTTAGGCAGGGAGATGAGTAGTTTGGCACCAGCCATGTCCCTTTTCCCCTGTATGCGATCAACTCTGGCAACAAAGTTTACAAAATATGTGTATTCAGTGAAATGTGCCTAAACCTCCTCTGAGAAGACAAACAAAAGTTTAGCTTCAGTGGTCTGAATTTACAGGTACCCTTAGTTGTAGACTTTCTGTAACATTAAGTGAACTTAAATACAAGTAGAAATAAACAAATGTGCATGCTGGAAAAAGGGTTTTTTTTGGACTCTGCTTTCCAAAACATATAAAGCAGGGGATTAAGTCTTGGCCTGCCGTGCTGTGTTTCAAATAGGATTGGCAACTCCACCCATTTGGAAGTTAACCCTCATATTTGCAGAAACTTCTTCCATTGGCATCTTGAGGCCCCCCTGAAGCCATATGTTGGCAATTATAGGATGGTATAGTATGTGCGTGAGAGAATTAGTTGCACTGTAGTGATATACCGACAATATGAGTTATGCATATGGTCTGTGATGTGATGGTTAGCATAGCAGGGTCTGAAACTGGTAATCTGTTCTTTGAAGGGAAAAGATGAATCAGAAATAAGTAGACTGTGGCTTGGGAAGACAGAGTTCAGGTAGCTATTTGTGTCTATTGTGATCTTGACAAGTGTCTTTTGACCATCAGGATCTACCTGTGAAAGAGGTGTAATAGTATTTTCCCACCTTACAGCCTATCAGTAGAGTATATGCTTTGCAGAGTGCAAGGGACTTAAATACAGGGCAAGCAAAGGAATATATTCAAACACATAAATTTATCTGTTTGTTTTGAGAAAAAGGCAGATGAAAAAGTGACTTTTCTGGCTTTCATTGTGGAAAGCTTATGGACAGCAAGGTGATGAAATGGCTGAAGGTGAGCTTGGACTGAAGAAACAACAGAGCAAATGGCAGTGGTGGGAAGTCTTAGACAGAGAGGACAAGGATAGGTGTAAAGTCCTGAAAAGGTGGAATCAGTGAAAATCCTCAAATATTAACAAAGGAAAACTTTAGAAAGAACAAGTGAATATAGAGCACCTTATTAAAATTATTTCTTTCCATTCTGGAGCAGCTAGACTGAAGTATCCTGATCGTGACAGAGCTGATGCACCCACTATGCCCAAGAGACCCGCTCTTCAATCACTTGTCAAATGTCTAGACTGACTGTGCACCAAAACCCAGATTTACCTGGGCAGGGATGGTCCCCCATCACCACCACTGGCTTCCTCTGCTGCATCTGAGCCCTGTCTGCTCCTGAAGTGGGCGTGAGACAGCATCCTGAGGAGCTGAACATATGCAACCTATGTTCTTTATTCCTACTCCCAGCTGCTTTCTAGGTATGCCATGCAGCTAGGTTTGCATTCATAAGGCAAAGGGAGCTCAAAACACATTTGGTTGTTAGTGGTGCCATCTCCCCCCATAATTAACTAAAAATTTCTTTTGCTTTGATGTAACAGGATGGCTACAAAAGAGTCTTACCTATTCCCTTTTAACACTTGGATGACAGAAATATATGGAGGAATGTCTTATTGGAGGCCCTCGTCAGATTGCTGAAGGGACCTTGCAGTTAAAGGCAAAATCTTCTGAAGGAAGCAGAGGCAGCAGAGGAGGTGAACTGAGGGAGGAACGTGGACCAGACAAGGACGAGTAAAGTGGTACTCCAGACCTCTCTTGAGCTTCACACTTGCCAAGAAGGCTGGGGAAAAGAAAGTTAGAATTTTTCTCTTAATTACTACAGACAGTCTCACAGCCCCATGGCTGCTGTAGGGAAACTATTTTTCTCCACTTATTAACCCGGTTTCACATTTCACAGGGTAGTTCACTCAGTAAAAAGGAAAAATCAACAGAGATATCACATACAAAAACATTTTTATTATTGTTATAATTTGCTGTTTAATGCAATGCTTTAACTAGGAATACAACTCAGCAGAAGTACATACACATATATTGCATGTAATTTTAGTTGTGTCAAGATATTTCAAACCCTCATCATCTCAGTCCTTCATGAGTTGTTTTGGTGAAGCACCTTCTTCCTTCATCCTGCGTAACATATTTGAATGTTGCTGAATAACACAGATGTTTTTCTTCCAAATGGAGCACAACATCACATCCAAATTCCCAGTTAATATGACTTTATCAAACTTTGCTTTCACTGTATGAATGTTGTGTATAATATGTATATATCTATACAGCATATATAAATATATATCTATAATGTATATATAATCAAGTGGGTCAGCTTTACACAGCTAACCATAAACTTGTGCTTATTTTATTTATATGAGATCAGATGTACAGCATCAAGAATATGACCAGTCCCCGCCTTGTAAGATCCTCAGTTCTCAGTTTTACCATATGATTTTGGATATCACATACAGGTAATGCATTCCCTTCTTTCTTGCAGTAGTATTTTCTTTTAAAGAAAAGAATGCAGGGTTTTTTTTATATAAACGAATAGCAGGTTTTCCATACCCTTAAGTTAAAAAAAGTCTCAAGAAGAGATGAGGTTCTTCCTCATACATAGAGCTTGAAGAGTAATTGGACATTCATTGTAGATATATTTACATTATAACCTTATCTGGACAGTATTACACATAATGTAGCATTTTTTTACACAGTCAAGATATGGTGTTGGTCATGTTAAAACACACTATCTAAAGGTATTTACAAACTGCTAGGCTCTAACTTACCAACCACCTCTGCAAAGTGGCACCAGAATTAAGGGATAAGATATAAGAAGGTCTGTTTATTGGCAACCATGGCACTCTCACCACTGTTTTTATTATTATTACTACCACTACTGCGATGATGTGCTTCAGAGAAGGGCTGTCTTTGGGGTAGAGGTGTAGAGATGGACCCCCAGCCTACATGAGCTGGGGGGAGCAGAAAATCAATCCAACTATGACCTGCCTGTCCCTTCGCAAGTTAGGGCATGCCAAGCTTGTCCCCCTGTGCTTTCTTCAGTGCTGTCAGGTGAAACAGTCCAAACGTTAAACACTCAGTGAAATCTTTCCTTCCCAAGGCCACTGTAACACGGACTGTGATCATACTGCCTCACGTACCACCCACAGCCCCTTCTCCCAGAGAGTCAGAGCACTTTGGGGCATCTCAAAGAAAACAGTTTCTCTGTGCTTCTTGGCAAGTATGATCAGAAAAAAAAAAAGCTCACTATAAAAAGATGAAAAAGAGTAGTTACCTAATGGCACTTTTCAGGTTATGCGGAGCTTTGGAAGGCAAAAAGACACTGGAATTTGTTTCCCTTTATTTGGTTAATACCGGAATGAAATGTATATAACAACTCTACCCAGTACCCTGAAATATGAGGCCTGGGAGGACTGATACACTCATGTAACCCACTAGTTCCACAATGTAGCAAAAGAGGCCATAGCAAAGGGAGGGAAGTAAAAATATAGGAGAAATAATTGCGTTGGTTGTGGTAAATGATTCATGTCCAACTCAGCCTTGCTGTAATTACATTCTTAGGCTTGGTTTCTCAGTGAATACTCTGCTAGTAAGCACAGGAATGAGAGGGGATTCAGGGGAAGGGAGGGCTGCCTTACCATTGCACAGGGCATAAAATTAATCTGTGCATGTTGCTGCATGATATTCCACTACAAGAACATTCGTTCTTTGCCATTATCCACCATTGTTTCTAATATGGAGATGACAAAACTGGGGAAGAAGAGAATTGATTTGGCTTTGTTTCACGCAAGGGTTTTTTTTTACTTCCAATTTAAAACCCATGCAGAAAAGATTTATGATACTTCTCACGCCACACAGTAGTCTGGGCTTCAGTGGAGGGAGATTTGCATGCTAGGGAAGGCAGTATTTTGGTGGGGTTAAAGAGTTTGAATACCAGCATTCACAGTGCCTGAAAGGCAAGAGAAACTGCACACCTGTAGCTGAAAGACAGGCGACATACTTGTTAAAGTGAGGAAGGAGGAAAGCTTTTTGTCAAGACTGGGACAAAAGAGGAAAGACAGGCAAAGAAACAAGAAAGGAAGCCACAGAAAATTAAGGACCATCTCTCAGCTTCCTTCAGGGAAAGATTTTCTATAAATAAATAAAAAAAAAGTTTTCTTAAAAGTCTAGAGATTTTCATGATATACAAGAACAATAAAAGCGATACTGTACAGAAACCACATCCCTAGCAAATGTCTCTAGACATGTTATGTAAAACACCTGTAGAACCAGGGGTGAAAAAAAGCTTACTTCTTTTAAGCTTCTCAATTTCTACCACTTGCACTGCTGTCAGCTGAGAGTACAGAGCCATCTAGGAGGAGATATTTAAAAATATCAAAGGCTATTAGACTCCAAACCCACTACTTGTCAGCAAACACCCCCCACCCACAGGACCAGAGTGTGTTTTCCTGCTTCTTTCCTAAGATTTTAGCTTCTCACAAGAAGCACCCTGATTTGTCAAAAAATAAAGATTTTCAGGAATTATTGTAAGGGGAGAGAGGGAAAACAAATGTCAGCAGCACTATTCCTGCCCCCCCAGCTGCATCACGCCAGCTTTGCAGCATGATGGCTGCGAGGATGCTTCACCTATTTGATCCTGCAAGGCTGGTGCCAGGATCAGTTTTGGGTAACAGAAGTGGCAAGGAGAGCTACTGGCAGTCGAGGTGAAAAATTCAAAGTGTGCCGCCACAGCACCACAGGCAAAACCAGGAGCCGTATCCACAGGCAGCACTGGGGCAGCCATGGCATCCATAGGAATGAAGAACAGGGATCAAAATTAATCAAAACTGGGGAAGGGGCCAATGAGTTTACTAGCAAGCCTCACTGCAAAACAGACACATGGACACGTTTGAATCCATCAGGAGATGAAACAAACAAAAAAATGACCATCCCCTCCTGCCCCTGTCCTGGCTGGGGTGGCCAGGACCAGCTGGGACACCCCAAGTGTTTCCTCACCAAGTGTGTTCTCACCACAGCCACACTTGGTAAAGATGTCTCCTCTTGTCAATATGTTTTCCTCCACCAGAAAAATATAAAACAAAGGGCTGATAAATTTAGCACTTGCTTTTGTCCCCTTCATGCTTTGTGGATGCCAAACAACTGATCCCTGGTGTCCATTTGAACATTCCCATCCCCATGAGCATTTGTGAGGCAAAAAAGAAAGAAAGAAAGAATATCTGACCTATATAGATGTTTGTTGGTTTTGGACTATTTTTCATCAGGCAATGTTCAAACACTTTGCTATCTCTGAACGGATCCTCATGATTCCTAGTAAAGCAAAAGAAAATCCCAAACAGAAGGCTGACAGAAATTTTTCTTGGGTTTGTCCTCACTGGAAAACAGATTTCTCAACTTCAGCTTTTTTCTTTCTTTCTTTCATTCTTTCTTTCTTTTTTTTTTCCTTTTTTTTAACCACAGATGTCTTTAATACTCAGAAAAGGTGCCAGTTGGATTGACATATCTTCAGGCTGTTGTTCTTTCCCTGGAGAGTGAAGGTAGTGCTGGCCTGTGACAGTACAAGTCACTCCCCATGGATCTGCCGACGTGACAGATCCTGCTGCAGCAGGGCTCCTGTCAAGGGTTGGTTGGGCCTTTTCAGTTTTAGCCTGTTTCTGGAAATAATTAAGAGGAAGAAAAGGAGAGGGCAAGAAGTGCTAACTGCAGTTAGGTTGGGTTTTTTTTCCCCTCATGAGTCACCTGCACAGTTTGCTCAATTTCTATGTGAAATGAAAGTGGCCAGCGCAGCACATGGTGTGGATGTGCTGCTGGGATCCTCTGACCAAGCCCAAGGTGAAGACGTGGCAGCACCAGCAGCAGGGCCACCTGGGGCCTTGGGGGCGACGGGGCACAGGTGACAGCCGGGGAAGCCGGAGGAGGTACCAGGGAGCGCTGCTCTTCAAGACCGACTTCTACATCTTGTAGAACTATCCCTCAGAAGGGAAGTGAAACCTGGTGAACGTGGTTTGGGACACAAAGGAAAGACATGAGAGCTCAAAAGATGTTCAAAAGAACAAATTATTTTGCAGCTCTGAAAGGTTATCCCACTTTTTGTCTTACTGAGCCACAACCAGCTGAAGACCTGAGAGGTTCCCAGTATCTCAGGGCAGGCTCTGCCTCCTCTCTGCCTCTGGGAGGGGTAGACAGTGTCATGAGTAAGTGTTGGCTCTGCACCTCCCACCAGTTGCCAATAAATGCAACACGGACAAAATCCCATGCAATATCTTGAATGTTAGATGATTATTTTCCATGTATATAAACCATGTCGGGGTATGTGTTTGCATGCCTTGTTAGTGCTTGCATAGGTGCATTATGTCATCTATTTTTACACTGTTTAATTGTCTACGAATGTCGATGTACCATGGAAATATTTTTTCATTGAACTGGTACAAGGTGGTAACACACAGGATTGTGTGTCCTGCAAGTCTTTTAAATATACTATAACACAAACTGAAGTGTCTTGTCCTTTAGGATCAAAAGTGGGGTTAGTGCTAGGGAAAAGTGCTAGAAAGCTTCAAACTGAAATTTTTTCTTTTTTCTTTTTTTTTTTTTGTTTATTTCATGAATGCTGGCCCCAAAATATTTTTTTTTCTGCATGGTATTTTGAGTGTCATCACATCACATGAGGAAAAACTATAATTGTAATCTATCTTGCACTTCTTAACCTGTAGAAATGTCCTTAGCTGTTAGAGGAATTAATAATTTATGAAGAAGTGACAGCTGCAAAGGTCAGAATAAAGGATTTGTGCACTTGCTGGAAAACTGGAGTTAAAAGATTAAGGAAGAATATGCAAACCATTATTTCGCAATGTGAGTACCTGTACTATTGATATCCACCGCACTTGCTGAAAGAAACAAGCAGGTGTGTTTCTTTTATGAAACTTTTCTAAAGAAGTAAGATTTAGAAAATGAACAGATTTCATTTTATCTTTGCTTTTTATCTGGACTTTTTAACACCGTAAGAAATGAATGATCTAGAAATGATCATGTAAGTCTTTCCCTTGACTTGTCAAGATAAGCCTAGTGAATGTAGCTTTGAAAGACATCCAGCACTCAGTTTTGCAAGCTTTATCATTGAGTAATTCTTCCTTACAAGCAGGAAGATGAAAATAGTGATAGTAAATATGACTCAAGGCGAGTGAGGGTTGCAAAATTAGATCCTTGGCTGCATAGAGACACTTAGATATATTAGGATGAAATCACTAGGGGTATAAAATCAATGAATGCATAGTAAGACACATTAATCCTGAGTTTAATGTGGCTTTAATTTACTGCAGTTTAATCCTCCTCATTTTCACTTTCTGCTAGGAACTTGTACTTCGAAACATGAAAATTGTCGTATTGCCAAAGTGCTTTGACACTGTGTTCCAATAAGCTTGTCAAATGTAAAACTTAAGTCTGCAAGATTAATTTCCCTGTAATCTTGAAGGCTGCTATTTTGAAGTGCATTTTGGAAGACTCTAATGTAGTAGCATGAAATAACAGAATGATTTGGTGTCCTATTTGGTAGGTGGCTTTCATTCCAGAAGACAGTCTCTCAGGACACTGTCTGTGCAGCAAGCTACTTTTTTGGGTAACAAAATCTGTAAGTGTACTTTCACTAGTGCCTGGAAGTTAGAGTTACTAAGAAGGAGGTAACTAGAATATGCATAACTCACAGACAATTGCTGTTTTCAGTAATCTGATACGCTTTGTCCTGTCCACACAGTGCTCAGTTGTGCTACAGTAAATATCAAATATTGAAATAGTAAATTCTTTGCCAGGCAGAAAGAATCTGAGTTTGAGCTGGTGTGGAGTAGCAGATAATATTTGAACTTGACTCCTGCCAGCCCCCCATCCAGACTATTTCAGTATCTGGTTTTGTGTAGTCGCTGTTTTCCTCTCTGCCTTTTTACTAGCGTTATCCCTTGGCTTACAGTCAAAATATTGCTCCCAGCTGGTACAAAAGGCAATGTAGCCAATATCTTTTCCACAAAGTAAACATCTCATCGAGAATACACCCAGGAAGGACCCCGGTTTCACACTAAGGGCTTAGGCAGAACTTGATCCATGTGGGCACGTCAGTCCCTCTTATTCTTTTACTCAATAAATGAGTGTGAACCATCTTTTGGCTGGTCAAGAGCATGGTCATCTAATATTAACTATTCATTCTGTGGAGCCTCAGCATACCTCTTCATCTGTACATCCAACTTTAAAAGTATGTAACCTCCATTTTGCTAGTAATAACCTTGTTTCTATTCTTCAGCTGAGGCCCTTTGTTTGGCCACCATGGTGGCTAACTGGATGAGACCTTTGAATTTACAACTTCTTTTGATATTCAGTCTTTGTGCCCTGGTATAAAAAGGAAGAAAAGGCTAATGGAGGTTAAAAGACAAATCCACGGGTGGATGTTATATGACAAACAAAGTGAACAAAATTGTCTCAAAAGCTTTGGTTTACATGGATGCTGAATTAGTCTTGGGATGTAGCAATCTGGAAAAGACAGCCTTTTTTCACTCTTATCTTGACGTGATGAAGGAATCATGGAACAAAAGCCCCTAGAAGGGAGCAAGCAGCAGACTTTGAATGATACACAAGTTAGGCAATGGTTATGTGTTGAGCATAAGTACACTTTCAGAACTGATGCGTTTTTGGAAATGGTAGTGTCATAAACAACATAAAATAACTTTCATCATGATTTACTTAACATTAAGGTTCTTACGTGACAGTGACAAAAAAGCTTTAGACAACTTTGAGCTTTAGAAACCTTCTACCATGATTCATTTGGATTATGTAATGATCTTCCAAACTCCTATGCCTCTTCCACACAGTTATTGTTAAAATTCCCTTTTTTTTTTTCCCTAGATGAAGACATATTAAATAGACACAGAAAAAAAAGAAAGAAAAGAAAAGAAAAGAAAAAGAACAAGTATTTTACACAGAATGACCGAAAATCATAGACCTTAAAGCCCTTCTGCAGAATACTCTCAAAAAGCAAGGAACTGTGCCTCCAGTCCACATACTTGAATAATTCCTCAAACATCCACATGTCCTCAAGATTTATTTTCAATAGTTAAAAAAATGTTTTTAAGTGTAGTTCTTAGGGGTGGAGCTATTGCCCCATGTCAGTATTTCCACTAACATCCTGGATTGCACATTCCATAGAAGAGCATAAAGTGCTATGGCATTTTTTTGTTTTTTAACTTAATTTGGAACTTCTTCACCCTTTCCATTATTATTTTTATTATTATTTTTACCTTGTAGCGCCTATATTCTTGTAATGACACATAAGAAGGTCCTTAAAGGTCTTCTTGAAAGTAGCATTGCAGAGCGCATAACAAGCAGGGTTGATGGTGCTGTTGATATAACAGAGCCAATAACCTATGGTCCATACAGTGCCAGGGATGCAGGATGTGCAGAAGCTGTTGATGAGCACCATCACGTTGTATGGGGTCCAGGTGATGATGAAGGCCAGAAGGATGGCCAAAATAGTCCTTGTCACCTTTTTCTCTCTAGAAGGAGGTGGTTTCTTTTTGGCTGGCTGCTTTGTCATCTTGACAATTTTCCGGGCTACACTATTCTGCTTCTCTTCCCCATTGGTGCCTACAATCTCCACAGTAGTGTTGGTGGGGGCACAGCAGTCACCCTTTTGGGACTTGGTGACTATCCTGATGCATGTCAGCTTGGAGTTCTCCACTTTGAGATGGTCTTGGGAGGCAGAAGCCTGGCTGGCATCTTTGGCAGCTTCGTCCTCTTTCATGTTGGAAGCAACCACACTGACAGAGGTGGAGTCGTTGGAGCTCTCCTTCTCCTCCCCTTGAACACAGTTCTCCGTCACAGTTTCTCCGGTGGTTTTTCCATTCTGAATTTTGCTGTGCTCCAACCGATCCCCACTGGTTGGGATGTTGTTATTGTTTGGTTTCACTATTTTACCTTGGACAAGGCTGGGGGAAATTGTATCTTGGTTTTGGGCAGCTTCCTTTTTCCCTTTCTTTATCCGACTCTTACTGGCTCGAGAGATTTGCCAGTAAAGGACAGTCATGATGATAACAGGCAAATAGAAGGCTGCAATGGCAGTGCCAAAAGTGACGGCAGCATTGGAAAAAAACTGGATGTAGCAATCCCCATCTGGGACAGTCCTTCCTCCCACAATGAACTGCCAGAAGAGAATTGCAGGGGCCCACAGGATGAAGGACAGCACCCACGCAGCTGCGATCATCATGCCTGCCATCTTAGTGGTCCGCTTTACAGGATATGTCAGAGGCTTGGTGACACAAAAGTATCTGTCAAAGCTGATAATGAGGAGGTTCATTACAGAGGCGTTGCTGACCACATAGTCAAGAGCCAGCCAGAGGTCGCACACCACAGGCCCTAAGGGCCAGTAGCCTATCACAGTGTAGAGGGTGTATAGGTTCATAGAAAAGATGCCAATGATCAAGTCAGCGCAGGCCAAGCTGAACAGGAAATAGTTGTTGACAGTCTGTAGGTGCCTGTTGACTTTGATTGACACCATGACTAGGATGTTCCCAATTATGGTGACTAGACTGAGAGATCCTGCTACCAGGACGATGAAGACCACCTCAACAGTTTTATAGGGGCTCTCCAAAGCCATCACGTTTTCAGTGGAGGAGTTTATGTACGTTGAGTTATTCATTTCTGTTCTGCTAACAAGATACCCAATTATCACTTAAGCCTGCAGAGGAAAGAAAACAAAACAGATACCATCATGAAATTAGTCCCTTTGCCTTTAGGAAATGGATCCCAGAAAAACTACTTGGAAAGAATTTAAAGGTAGAAGATGTGTGCAGAAGGACCAGTCAGCTTTGGCTAATGAAAACACCTCGCAACATATGTTCCTTTAGGAATAACATACTAAAAGGATACCTCTAAATATGTGGCAAAGACACAACATTTGAATCCAAATCTAGATTTTCAAGTTTTCAGATGCATTTTTCACTTTGTCCTGTTATAAAACTAATAATGACTTGAAAATTTTGGAACCGGATCTGCACATTGATTTCTTTCCTACCAGCAAAATAGTTCACTTTGCTCATTTCAAACCCTATTATAAATTAAAAAAAATCAGTCCTGAGGGTATGCCATTCTTATAACCTGAGGTGAAGATGTGATTTACCAGGAGCCAGATCACACAAAAGTGACATATGTTTCCATCTTTCCTTCATGTTCCCCCTGGGTATGCCTCTGTGAGGTTTATGGAACAAGTTTGTGTCATGTCTCCCTCTAATTTTCTTACACTGCAGTTACTTTTTTTGTCAACATTTGCAAAGATTTGGGCACTGCATCAAAAACTAAAGTTATTAGTCTGCCAAGAAACAAAAAAAGGGTAGGTCTGTTGAAGGCAATAGAATTAGTAAACTCACCTCAGTTAGGCATCTGGCTATCTAGTTAGATGTGTACAATTTTTTTTTTTTTTTCCATTTCAGTGAGATTAAAGTGATTTTTTTACATCCTCTTGGCTATTTGCACCTGGAAAAAGGGTGGTTGTTTGTGTTTTTTTAACATGTTGTGGTTATCTCTTGATCCTTGCTTGCTCGTACTTTCCTCAGTTTTTTCAAATCACAATATTTTTAATCTGTATCATATAAAGCTACGACAAGAGGTATGAAATGGATAGCAGGATAATGGTAAAGAAAGAAACAGATAAAAATCAGTTCTGTTTATATACAGCAATTCTTTTTGTGCCCTGTATAACCTACCAGCTGTACTCAATAAATAGTAATTAAACTACTAGCAATATACATGTGATAGAAGATCAAGAAAACAGCACATGCTTTTGCCTTAAGGATATATACTATCTTTTTTTGCATCCCCTGGAAGTCAATAGAATGCACTGGAATTGTATAGCCAGTCTCCAAGCGCTCATTTATGAGCTGTGCTCAAGGGATTATTGAGGCATGAAGGCCAGATGTGATAGAGAAGTTAGGTTGTTTCTAATTGGAATATTCTTTTTTTCCCCACCTATAAGGCATCACTTCTTTAAGACAGAGCTTCTCAAAGCCGGGGTGCAATCAAAGGAAGACAAAAAATTCAGTTATGCTTGACTCCTCCATACATCACAGATTAAGGAATCCTCCTCTGGCTCCTGTGACTAACCTGCTGATGCACAGATATATACAATCCATGTCACTTTAACAGAGCAATGCATTTTCCCTGCCATTTCATCACTGCATATTTTCTTTCAGATGCAAAAGGAAGAAGATGATGCAAAATGTCAGCACAATAGCAAAAACCCTTCTGACCTCTGAGAAAAATAAACAAGTCTGTCTCTGTGGAAAAGTCAAAATGTTATACCAGGGTAAAGGTTTTCTGTCTGAGGCAACTTTGTAATCTTGTAATTTATACTTAAAGAAATACAACTGGCAGAAGGTGGGGCTTATACATTTGCCTTTGCTTTTAAAAACAGCTAAGATTTGTTTGCCAATTCCATGTTGAAGTGAACACATGGATAAATAGAAAAACATAAGGCTAGACAGATATTTTTTCCTATTATCTATTCACAGGTACATCCTTAAAATCCTTGGGATCAGGTTCAAGAGAACAAAACTGTGAGGAGGAATGCTTTAATTAAATACGTACTTTGTACAGTAAGAATAGGCTGAGGGGAATATAAAAGAACTTATACTCTGTGCAAAAAATAGACAGGAGAATAGCCCAAACATCTTTAATATATAGGACTGTCATTTCAGCAATTCACCGTGTGCTTTTCACCCAAAGCCTTGCAGCTGAGCAGCTGGCTATCCAGTTAGATGTGTAAGATATCAATTTTTTGGGACAAGCTAAGAACTTCTTCCAAGCACAGTTGTTCATGAACATTCTTGACAGAATGCATTTTTGATGAAAAGACAAAATAACTCAGAGATGTATTGATTTCAAAAAAATTTCAGCTGAAAAGAGCTTGTGATCCAGGGCTCTGCAGCTACCTCTGGTGACAGACAGTGAGAGGGGGAGCAAGAAGGGAAGAGTGTGAGAGGATCAGAGCTGAAAAAATTGTGCTTTATGATAAGAAAACAAGTGTTTCTCTATAATTTCATTTTGTCAAAATGTTCAGAGGTTTTGTTTTCATTCCACTGAAGAACTAATATTAATTTTAAAACCTTAAAACTTGTTGTGAAAACAAATTACCATCTCCCAGCTAACTTTATTCCTAAGTCTTTTCAGCGGATTTTTTTACCCACTTCCAGTGGAAATATTGGTAATTCAGTATAAATTCTCTTGATTTTATTATCTCCAGTGCAAGGAGTTGGATGAGAGCTAAAAGCTAATTTTACTTGTTAGGAAAAGGATTTCACTGTGTTCTTTTGAATGGAAGCAAAGCAGAGGAGTCCCTTTCCCAGTGATCTCTCTTTGCACAAAACTTTCCCGTCATCGGAAGGCTGGTAGCTCTGGACTGCAAATTACATTGACAGTTACAGCTTTCTTAGGTATGGAGAAACATACCTGCTATCACTTACTCCAGTAAAATCTTCCTCTGCTTGCATCAGTATGATTGTAAAGTGAACCAGGTTTTGCTGTGTGTGTTGACGAGAAGGTATAGGGCTGGAGAAACATTTGATTTCAACCGATATATATCATTGCGGCTGATAGTACTACAGCAGAGACCAGGGTATGCATGCTTCCTAATCCAAGACCCCCTGAAATCTGCTGGACTCTTTCCTCTTGGCTCCAGTAGAGTTTGAATCAGGCCAATAGTAACGTTTCTGTTTCTTATTGTGGCTGCTTGCTCCCTCGGTACAGGACTGCCTGTGGACTACTTTTGTTTTTGTCATGCCACAGAGCCCATCTCTCCTGCTGGAGAGGCATTTGTTATGGGAACAGATGTTATTCATCAGGCAGACCTATGGGGCAGAGGCATTTTAAGGTAATGTGACCTCCCGTTATGAGAAGTACCAGATCTTATTCTTGAACAAACAGAGCTCTCCTCTGCAAGCCCATGGGTGTTTGTGTGAGTTGCACAATATGGCACTGACTCCCGTGGGCTACCATAATTTATCCTTGCATTCTTGCTAAACAGACAATACCCAGAAAAGGCAAGAAATTTCTCTTGTGACCTGAAAACCAATCAAGTTCATTTTCTGAAATATATTTTAAAATATATATGACTTTGTGGAATGCAAACACCATAATCACTGCATGGAAAAAGTCCAAAGCCAAGAAATCCACATATAAAATAGTTCATTGTTTGATATTTGATATGTAGTTGGGAAACATTTCCAGTGCAGTAGTTTCTCCCCCTAAAGAATTACTTCATAGTGCTGAAAATCATTCTCTTCCCTTCTCTTGACTAGACAGGGGTTTGGGGCAGAACTGGGGGATTTGGTGGGCTACATGGTACGTGCACTTTTGGCCTGGTGTAATGCCAGGTCTTTTTGCAGTGAGTAGTAGGCAGGCAGAAGCAGGGCATGGGTGGGTTGACCTGGATCCCCATTACCACTCACAAGGAGAAATGTGGTCCAGGAGTAAACCTTCACGGAGCATGCTGGCAGCCACGATCTGCTTTGCTTTCCTTCATTTACCTCCCTAGCAGTCACTGGGAACACCAAAACTGAGGTCTGATGGGTGAATTCCGTAAGCTGGTTCATTGTAAAAGGGAACTGCAATGAGTGTGAGGAAGCAAAATGATGCCATTGAGGGTATTCATCCTATTCCATTGCAGACCCTGAGGAGGAGGCCTCCAGAAATGGGAGGGCAAGGAGAAGGGACAAGGACTGGATGTCACCCTTAGAATCATGATCCTCAAACAGGAGGTACTTAGGTATTACATCCTGCTGACTGTGCTTTCCACTTGCCCTGACAGGATCCCATCTCTTTGGTGCAGATGAATCATGTGGCAATCATTGTAATTTTAAATTTAGAATATATCTCCAACATCTGTCACAAAACAGACTATGGAAATGTTGTGTAGATTGAAAAAAATGGCTGTTATGCCATGCCTGTCAAAGTTTGTTAGACAAAACCTTCCGCTGTATTGTGTATATTGCCAAGTTAAATATGGTAAGGATTTAATGGCTTCTTTGAATCCTCTGAAACCATATAAAGGCCAAGACATGAAAGAGGAAACAATCTGTACCTGAAAGTTATATTTGTGCTTTAAGTGGGATTACCCAGGAACTTATATGCATTGCTACTCTGAGCACTTTTCAGCATTCAACTCTCAAACAAAAGTAAAGTATACTTTTTTAACTTTTCCTCTTTGATCCAGTTCCTCTCCAGTCCAAACCTATGTAAAATGGATTTGATTTTTGCTGTAACAATAATAATTTTTTTTTCCTGAACTGATTTTGATCCTGAACTGCACTGGTTTTGATTCTAAATTCTTTCCTGGCACCATTTAAAGCCACAGTGTGAAAAAAGGAGAGAAACAAAGTCCCTAAGCCCGTGACAAATACAGTAGGCTCGTTAGTCAGAATTTATTACAGACTTAAAAGAGATTATAGTTCTAGTCTGGGCTTTTCGTAAAAAATACATTTCAGAAAATTCCCAAATATCAGAAGACTAAAATCTTCACCACATGGGTTACCTTCTGCAATCCATTTGAAACTAGAAACATCTTTGCAAAGTATTA
The DNA here is from genome assembly GCF_965638725.1 of Aptenodytes patagonicus. Lineage (NCBI taxonomy): Eukaryota > Metazoa > Chordata > Aves > Sphenisciformes > Spheniscidae > Aptenodytes > Aptenodytes patagonicus. The sequence continues at coordinate 66,110,349 of NC_134949.1, forward strand.
CTGCCTCGGTGCGGTCCATTCTTCTCATTTTCATGCACTTTTGTTTTTCTCAGTCAACACATGTCCTACAAAAAAAGATATTCTGTGGGCCTGTCTGGATCTACTTTTCCCCATCTCATCATGAAGGGTACCTAAGGGAAAAATAAACAATTTCTGCACATATCGTGAAACAAGTAGATCAGAGTCGTAGAGCATTAACAGAAGCAGACTAACACTGTGCCACTAACAACAATTGAAATAAAGCAAAAATAAAAATACTTCCCCAAAAGCAGTAAGGAACTGTACATGAGTAAGTGGCAGTGCTGGCATCAACATTGCTGCCTCAGTGCTATTGTTAGGGTCTGAGGATTTGTACAGCTGTTAACTACATCTTGCTCACTGCTGTTCTAATAGTGTAAAACTGGTAAATACAGTGCCATGAGCCCAATGGGTTTGTATTCAAAATCACAGAATCATAGAATAATTTAGGTTGGAAAAGACCTATAAGGTCATGAAGTCCAACTGTAAACCTAACCCTGCCAAGTCCACCACTAAACCATGTCCCTAAGCACTACATCTACACGTCTTTTAAATACCTCCAGGGATGGCAACTCCACCACTTCCCTGGGCAGCCTGTTCCAATGCTTGACAACCCTTTCAGTGAAGAAATTTTTCATAATATCCAAACTAAACCTCTCCTGGTGTAACTTGAGGCCATTTCCTCTCGTCCTATCACTAGTTACTTGGGAGAAGAGACCGACACCCACCTCGCTACAACCTCCTTTCAGGTAGTTGTAGAGCGCGACAAGGTCTCCCCTGAACCTCCTCTTCTCCAAACTAAACAACCCCAGTTCCCTCAGCTGCTCCTCATAAGACTTGTTCTCCAGACCCTTCACCAGCTTCATTGCTCTTCTTTGGACACACCCCAGCACCTCGACGTCCTTCTTGTAGTGAGGGACCCAAAACTGAACACAGTATTCGAGGTGCTGCCTCACCAGTGCCGAGTACAGGGGGACAATCACTTCCCTACTCCTGCTGGCCACACTGTTTCTGATACAAAATCACACAAGGAAAAGTATAGGCAGTATAGACAAAAAAATACAGTTTCAGGAAATAACAAAAAAGAAGCAGTTTTTCCTCAAAGGTCTGGATAATTCTGTATTTCTACTATACTGGTATTGTTGTTGTTACAATTACTACTGTTATGCTGATAGTCACCCACTGGTACTAGGGCACTTAATCTATTATCTTTCTGTAAGCATAGTTTTGGCTGCAGATATGTCTTTGTTTTTCAGGACCTGTGTAATCAAGAGAGAATTTGCATTCGGTCTTTGGACAGCTGACATCATTCCAAGTTAAATTTTGCATCCTAATGCATAGGGCAAACCTGAAAAATATGCTTGATAGGCATGGTTTTATCTAACTGGTTTTCATCCACAAAAAGGGATTTTTACCTCCTGAACTACAGGAGATAACTTCACTCATGTGCCTCCTTATATTTGCTAGGATTGTATATAAAGAGCCCTTGGTCCCAAACCAGTGAGCAAATAGCCAAGTCTCTTGGTGAAGTTATGGCAAGGCTTTTCTCTGCACTCTAGTGGAACCATATGAAATGGCTGCCTGTATGGTAAAAGTGAGTGAACACAATGGCCCATATCATTCCTTCTGAGTCCTACCTGCAATGCTGTGCACCTCAGCTTGTGAGAGGTGCTTACACGCTGGAGGGAATTTGCAGAATGGCAATTGAAAAGGCAGAGTATTTCACCACTACATTTCAGGCAAAGTAAATAGTTCAGGACACTTTGGTCGTGGAAAGCTAGAAAAGAACAGCATTTTTTTTTTCTTTTTCAGGTAAGCTGTGAAGTGTGTGTGTGGGGTCTGGAAATCTAGTTACTAAGATCAAAATAATTTTATACCCCAGAAATCAGAGAACAAAGTAATATTTGGTCTATGGAGTATGAAAGGCAAAATGGAGCTCTTACTGAAGCATGCCACAGTTCTCTCTAGAGGGTTGAGTTCAATGGATAGGATCTCCATCTAGAGGCACAAGAAGGTAGCTACCACATAAAGCAGTCATTTCCAGCAGTAGGATGGCTTCAATATGTGCTGAAAATTTAGGTGCAGCTTAAGTATCTCTCAGGTGGAGGAGTCTCATATTTTATTACAATTTACATTTTATTATAATTAAGGAACAGGTATATAATTGATGAAATTCTGAAACCATTACAGTTAGATATTCTTGTAGCAAACAGTCTGCATACTGAGGTATAATTAGACTGGGGTAGCCACTGCACAGACACACATGCTCAGGTCTGAGTTTATCCACTGCAACCAGTATTATTTAGTCGTCACTTTAGGCATGATCCGACTCAAAGTGTTGTTTCAGAGTAGGTTGTAAATGGGTCAGAAGAGTGGCTGGTGTCATCAAAAGGGACTAGCTCATGCCACACACACATTTCATGCTGACCTGTGCTGATTTCCGCTTGCAGAGGTTATATGCTAGCTAGAAAAAGGAGATCAAAGTGACAGATTTCAGTTTTTCCTCCTTGCGCTGCACCACTGTTGCTGGAAGTTGACTGAAGCTCCTCACACCAGTCAACCCCAAGAAGACAAGTTTTATCTGACTATAACTATCTTCTTCAAGCACTTTAGATAAAATACTCATACCAGAACTCAGCCGAAAATTATACCTATCCTCAGCCCTGAGAAAGGTTCCATCAGCAGAAGAGTTATTTAAGCTTATGTTAAGATTGAATTGAAGATCATTAGATTCCAGGATATATTCTCTGAAGGAACAGTGCTGTGATAGGTAAGTACTCCCTCTACAGCCCAGCACGAATTGGAGGCACAGTACTTCATTATCCTTGTATCAGCTATCATGCTTGTGCTATTAAACAGAAAAACCATATAAGAGCTACTCAAAGTCCCTGGGTGACAAGTGGCAAAGCTAGGGAAAGAGGAGAGGGTTCAGAAGACTGACAGCTCACAATTTGTTCTGAATATCTGGAGCTAATGCATAACAGAAATGCGTCTCTTATTTAAAACACGTACAGGTAGATCTAAAAATAATAATAATAAAAAAATCAAACAATCAAAAAACCAAAACCACAGTCTTTCTGTTTTTTCCTGATTTAAATTATTTTTTTCTGCCAAAGCCTGAAGGAATATTGGTGATGAAATAACGGAGAACTATAAATACAGTACAGGGGGATCTCTCAAAGAACTGCAGATTAACTCCGTCAACCTGCCAGTGAGTCCAGCAAAGATGCTGTGATATTTCAGTGAATCTCTGCAAATTCCTCCAAGTCACGGAGGTCCTTTTGGGACCCTGAATAAACCCATGGAGACTTTCACTGTTCCTCAGAGATTTTGTAGCCTCCAGTAGTGTCTCTGACAGGAATATTAACATACTGAGGCCCCAAAGGGACTCTTACTGAAGTTAAAGAAAATCTTTCCTTTTCCTTTGGTTGGAAATGGTGTTAGTACGTTGCTTTTATCAGTGATTTCCTTATGATCTAGCAGACTCACTTGTGACACCTCTAGATGATCCTTGAACCTGTTTTGGAAAGTACCCAGTTTCTTTACTCAGCAAATGCTTTTAAAATTCGTGTAAGTCCATCATGGTCACTCTTACATGAAGTTCTCAAGAGCTTGAAAATCTAGTCCGTTCTGCTTCTGCATCCATTAATCTTGGGGATTTTTACACATCTTCCATCTTACTTAGCAGCTTACCTAAGGTGTAGATTAGAAGCACAGAGAAGAAAGCTAACTCAGATATAAAAGGAGTTGGCTCAAATTCTTCGCAAGAATTTAAGCATATATTGAACTCAAGTTCAAACTTGTTTCTGAGAGGGCAGCTAAATCTTTTTTTATGCTTGTATTTCTGCAGACCGCATTTAAAGCTGTGATAGTGAAATAGTGAAAGAACCCAATTAGATCTTTACCTTACCAGAAAGGAGTGGTATCTAAATTCCTAAATCAGAATCCATATTTCCAAGCCCATTCTGCAGTCTGAGAGAAGTCTCTTTGTGAAAGACGGAAAGGTGCTAACAAAACTTAATAAAATATTTGTAAAATGTTTGAAAATCTCAAATGAAGTGTTTGCTACGGCTAATTATAAACCTGTTGATCACAGCTATGAATGTTTACTGTGAGCCTGCATGATCATCTCCCCTTTTGTGGACAGAGAACCTCAAAGATTACCTATTCCTTGCAAAAGGAAGGAAATATTTATTTAGCAGTTTTTCTGCAGCATTTATGTTCACAGTTACTACATTATTACAGGCTCTCTAAGTCTCTGACTGTGTTATGTTTCTCTAAATGACTGCTACCTACTTTAATTACATAGACTGTAGCTGCAGACTAATTGCATTTTTACTCCACCACAGGTTTGAGAAATCTGTGTCTAATTCTGGCTCTGATGCATGGCTCCAGATATTGGTCTCAACACGCTGCAGTTACACTTAACAAGGTAAAATACCTTAGCTTTGCATATGAATAATTCACCATGGCATTAAGAGAAGCCCCTATCCTATGTTAAACAATAATGTAATGTTTAACAAGGTTAACTTAATAACAGGAAACTGGCGGACTTGCCTCTGACCATGTACCTTCTGTTAAAAATACATTCAGCACCACTGGGCCAGGAAGACTAAAATGCATAAGCAAATATTCTCAAGCTCTCTGCTCATTTTGATTTTTAAAGAGACATTGCAAAGGTTGTTCACAAGCTTTGACCTCTCTTGCATGTTTGCAAAAAGAAAATAATGGGAACATTTGAAATGCAAGGTTTCAAAAGTGCTAAATGGGATTATTTGAAATCAAAACTATTAAAAGCCTGAGGGGCATTAACTAACACAGGACAGAGAAGAGCAGGCAATTATTGTATGCAGATCTGCACTGTGAGGCATGAAAAGGCTATACAGAATACTGTCCCCAGGTGCAATGCTTCAGCTCAGCTTCTCCCTCATGGGAGGCAGTTCACTATGATTACTAAACACAAAACGTTATGCCCCTGTCACAGGAACTGCTTGGACACAGGTGTATAGAGAAAATACTGTTATCCCACATGGGATTTTGCAAACTGATCTTGTCATTTTAGCAATGAAGTCTATGAGATACAGAGCTTCCACAGGGTGATGGTGATAAATATACCTGACGTCCCTTGCACATTTCATTCTAATTCAAAGATGAGTTAAAAAAAAAGAAAAGAAAAAGAAAAAAAAGAAAGAATTTTGAGACAAATAGGTTGATTGTGAAATTCAGACTTCTAGAGACTGTGCCATTACAGTTTACTGCATGGGAGCCTCTTTCACGGCAGAAGCACCAGGTCAACTTCACCTAGACTGTTGCTAGAATGACTTGACTTGCATGGAGTCAGTTGCTTTCCCATTTCTGGTACTGAGGATCTCAGACTGCTTTCATTAATATCCTGAAGTTCTGTAATTATGTTGTAGGTTACTCACTCCTTTGCTTTGGCAGGCTTAGCTGTTATTGTCTGCAAGTTTCTACTTCCTCATCTCAGACCACCTTGCCACAGCAAACATGTCCAAGGAGGAAAAGACTACTAATAGATTTTGTTTCCTGAGGTTTTACTTTAACCTCATCTTCTGCAGTGTCACCTATATGGTCCAGTTCTCTCAATCTAATTCCATCTTTACTTAACAACTCTTTAAATTGGGACTCGATGGTAAAGTAAATTTACGGGAAGTGAAATACTATCTAGATAGGAATACTATCTAGTAATGTACTCAGGAAACAATCTCCTCCACCAAACTGCTGAGTCCCTGGGGTGTCATGTCTGAGATTAAATCCCTCCCACTGTGCCCTGCAACAGCAGCAGAATCACTCAGCAGCAACTGCTGCATTGCAACGTGTCTCCACGCAGCACAAACCTATTTGATGGGCACCAGTACCTGCCTAAAGAAAGACATATCAGGAGGTGTGGGGCAAGAGAAAAAAGAAAATAAATGGGTTGAAAGCAATAGGAAGGAAATGGGGACAAGACTGAGGTGTGAATGAAAAAGAAAGGAAGTTAATGAGGAGAAAGCAAGAAAGAGTGACTGCAAGAGAAACAGAGAGTTCTGTGAGAGCATTCACCTGGGCTCTTTGAAAAATATGAATGAATTTCTACAACCCAGGGATGAAAAGACAATTTATATGGTTTGCAGTTCTCCTGACACTTCCTGTTTTACAATGAAATAATTTGTCTTTTCTGTTAGAACTGAATAACTACAAAATTAATATTTTTTAAAATTTATTTGAATGCTGGTGCCCTTTTTTACTCTTCACCTCCCTTCTCCCCAGCAGAAAAGAAAAAAATTAAACAGACACATGAGCAAAGCTCCTAAATAAAATCCCTTCAATTCTATCTATTGAACCAGGCCAATTTTCATTTTGTTTTGAACTGCTTCTTTGAAACAGTGGAACATTTAAAACAATAGGAAAATTATTTACAAACATTTTCATGCAGCTCAAAAAAGCCTTATCTTTAATTGCCATCCCTTATTGCCTGTTTTCAGTAGAAATTCCTCACTGAGCCTAGTCTCAGTATCTGTCTGTATTATCCCATGCCAGGAGAGATCGGCTAGCATTCCTTTACATCTTGCGCATTGAGCAGTATTGTTGAAGCACTGAAGTGACTTGAAGATCTGAAATCTGACCTCCAATAGACATTCAAACATTTAATTTCCTAAATCCTGCTGCCATTCACTGAGACTTGGCCTCCACAACCTCTTTGGAGAAGAGAACAGATTTTTTTTTTTTAAACAGTTACCCTTCTTTCCCTAATTACTAATTCCAGTGTATTCAGTTTTCCTATAGAGATGATTTTTTCCCCTCTAGATTGCTTTTGTTGTTTCCTATGCTATTATTTATATTGTGGACATGAACTTATTTCCCTTTTGCCCTATCATTCTTTTCTTGCTCAGTTCTGCAGCAAAGCTACAGCTTTGGGTCTGGGACCATTAGCAATCAATTCCATGATGGGTCTGCCTCCAAAAGGTATGAGATTCAGATAATCAAGCAGGATTCAAATGTTTATCTCCAGGTAAAGCTGGCATTTCTCATAGGGTTTCTGTATTCCTGCCTGTGATCCCTGGGGAATGTGAGTTGTGCAAAAATACAACGGAAAAAAATTACATAAAGTAAGGAACGAAGGGAAACTGTGACTGAACTCCGGGGACCCTTGGAGCCTGGTGCCCAGCACACCATGTCCCTGCTGTCTTAGCTGAACTGGCAGAGGCACAGGTCAGCACCATGGAACAGCCACGGCTCTCCATGAAGTCATGTCCCAGGAATCTGAGTTGTCTTGGTATCTTTTTTTCCCCACTCCTGGTTGTATTACTAAGCGCTGCCTCTGCATCTCCTCTCCTTAAAGGCAATGCTCCTCCCTCAGATCTTTGCAGTGGTTCTGCTTTAGGGAGAAGCAGGATCTGATCTGTAACCTGTGGGTCTGGGACAGACCCACATCACTCTTCTCGTTCATTCCCTTTTCATTTTTCCTTGCTGTCTAGTGCAGCACCTGGTTACCCTTCAGCCTCTCTGGTCTGTCCCATCTTCTTCTCCACCTCTCTGCTGTTCAGACCAGTCTTCTGCCTATCTTTTTCCTTAGGTTGCACTGTGTTGTTTTTCTCATCTTCTGGTCTAACAGTTACTTCCTTTGCCGGCAGTGCTTAGCTCCCATTTCTCTGAGCACTTTGAAATGCAGAAAGGCAAAAAAGATTCCTGCAGTCTGATATAAACCTCCTAGAGGGCGTAGCAGGAAGTGATGCTGTAATGACACACTACGGTGCTGCCCTCCCACTCAAGATGAATATTGGGTGAGGCTGATCGGCAGCTCTACCAGACAACTTACAGAAACAGTCCTAACCTCCATCAGCTTTTCTCTGCAGTTTGTAAGAAGCTGATACGTCAGTACTGACTGTTCCAAAATCATGAGAGCCAGTTTTGCTCCCTGTTTGAGAATTATCAGTGGGGCAGAGTATCCTTTATATAATATCCTTTATGTAAGAGAAGTAATGAAAGTTGTTTTGGATGAGAAATGCAGAAGACCTGTGAGTGGAGAATCAGGAGATGTAACCAGTCACAACTGAGGTGTTCTGCAGACCTGTGTGTTTGATTATGAAGTGAATCAGATCCATCCGAGCAGGAATTGTTTGTAGTAAGTATGGAGTGGTGTATTGTGAGGGTAGTTTGAAGGGACGACCTTACAACAGCAGAGAAGTGGCAGTATATTTTTAACTATGTGAAAGTATCCAGCACTAGAAGAGCAATAACAGGGCTGAGTGGAACAGAAAATGGTAACTATACCTAATTTATGCACATATGATAAACAATAATAGTAGATATAGAATGTATGTGTATGTTCAATGATTTCTTCATAAGCAAATTACACCAACACAGTCACTGCACACAGTAGCAGTGAGACTCCCCGAGTGGGAAGGTAGAATCAGGATGGGAGAAATGATTTTCCATTGCTGGAGCTTTTGGTTCTCTGCAGCTCCCAGAGCTTGAGGCTGAACAAAGCCTGAATAACACCGCACTGATTTGCAGATGTCGTGTACCCCAATCTTATATAACCTGTGATACTCTTTGAGAAGTCTACGGCTCAAAGGCGCATTTCACAGCTCCTTGCTCTCAGTCACTCACACTATAAGCCTATGACTTCAAAGAGACATCTGAAAGGAAACGTTTGGAGGAAAAAAAAAAAAAAGAGAAAGATTGCCTGCTTGTCCCTTTTTTTTTTCTGCTCATGATGTAACAGGCTTAAGATACTTCGGTATAACTGTTTCTCAGTGGGTTATTTTTTCCTTCTTACTTTACAAAGACCACAAAAAGGAATTGGCAGTGAGGAAGAAAACAGCTGTGTGATCCCAATCCAGTTGCTGTCACCTTAGAGTGGGCTTGTCAAAGTGCAGGCAAGCGACTTTCCATCTCTAAGCAGGCTCCTTGGGTTGAGCTGGAATGATGTCCAAGATAGTGACTCTCAGACTTTTTCATATCAGGACTTTCAGTAATAGCAAATGCAAAAGCATATACTGCTCCCTGCTGCATATCCAGTCATAAAGTAAGTAAGAAAATTCTCTGAGGGTTGGTGGTGCCCTTCCAGGCTATAGGCAACATCACTAAAATGACGTTTTCTCTTGTTTCTGAGTGCAAATGAGGTCCGTTTCAAGGCTTTAAACATGTTATCCATAACATCAACGTCCTCCATATAAATGAAGTCCTGAATGGTTTTCATAAAGTGTCTGAAGCGTATCTTTTTTTTTTTTCCGGGGGGGGGAACGGATGACATAAACCTATATGTAAAGTAGGACTAAATTCTTTTTTACATTTGTAATGAGTTAATTTGGGATCTTTTTGGTTTAGTCTGTGATATACAATGCAATCACACTGAATAGCTGATGCACTGAACGACACTGAATGGCTAAAATGCAGACACTCTTGTTTGTAGAAAGACATAATGGAGGTATTTACAGTCAGGTTAATATTTAACCTCTTAATCTTTTTAATGTTATGGTTGGAAAATGCCCTTTAAATTTAATTATCTGCTTCTTTACATTTACTACTTTGCAAATGAGTGTTTAAAAATGTCAGTCATCTCTCTTTACAGAGATCTATAATAATTTTGTATCCAGTCATAATGATGCTGGTCATCCTAAAAAAATGACACTCAACCCACCATGTCACTGACAGTATCATTTATTCTCTTCTTAATTGTCCGAGGTTTGCATATCTTGGACCATGTAATCCAAGGGATAGTGTGCTTTCCCCTTTATCTCACCATATATTAGAAGCATTTCAAATCTTAATAGATTATGGTTTTGCATCTAAATGAAGAGCCTTTTAGTAACCCAGCCAGTAAAAATCTCAGTAACTAATTGGGGATGGGTGGCATTGTCCTGAGAAAAGAATTATTCCAGAAAAAGGTCTAAATTATTAATCTTCAGAAAAATAGAAAATAAATCTCAGGAAGTAACTTAGTATGGAGTCTACATAAGATACAAACTATGTCAGTACATTATCTGTACTTTCATATCAACTTCTCAAATGTTTGGAAGAGCAGGCAATAATTTTTGATTTTTTTTTTTCCGTGGAGGTTACTGTGCGGGTCTGCTGTTTTTGAAAACAGTAGCCATTCTGACTGTCAGGTGCAACAGAAAGTTGAAAACGGCATTGGTGTAACTATATGATAAGGATGGGCCCTGTAGGAATAGATGGCAAGGACATATTTATCAACACAGCGTCCAATAGTATCCAACACCCTGCCTCATAATATCGGTTAACATGATCCAGGCTGACCACTATCGTCAGCTAGGTGGTCAGCGGAGAATGACAGCACAAGTAGGTCAAAAAATAACTGGCTATCTTCCCACTTCTCATACTCCTACATACAGGAATAAGAGGCTCCATGGGGGTCTGGGAACTCTCTGCTGAGACAGAAAGGAAAGTGAAGAGTGGTACCATCGCTGCTTCATTTCCATCAACAATCTTGCTTATGCTTCTAAGACCTGACACAAGGGATGTCTCACAGGCTGGAAACAGGTTAGGGACAAAAAAATGTAAGGGATGTGGAAAAATACAGGACAATTCCTTACTTACATCTTACACAGAAGTGTATTAATTCTTTCTTTCACTATCTCCAAGGTAGGTATTACAAATGCATGATCTATTTAGATCAAGGATAGTACATTTGAATTGCATTACCTGTGCAAAGAAGATCAAGCATCAAAGATCAAATGCCATCAAAGATGGCACTCCCAAATAATACAATTAGATCTGGTAATAAGACAAATGTCTTTTCTAGCTACTCCTGCTGGGTCTTGTGATTTACTTAATTCATACCCCATACTTCCGCACAATCTGTTTATCACTGAACATAGTAACACAGTTCATAGTTATTTTCAACTACAGATTTGGCAGAGAGATTAAGAGAACTGAACTCTTACACTTTTTCTGGGAGAATCTCTTCTTGCTGCCTTGTAGTCTTCACAGGTGAAGGGTGTTTGTTGCTTTACATCAATGGACTGGTTTAGTGCCCCAGATAGTGGGAAACTGATGCAATTTACCTTGAACTAAGCAGAGCCAATATGCCTTAAACTCCCGTGTAAATACACATGGACTTCAAACACAAATAGAAATTCGAGTTTCAGGCATTCTAGCAAATTTGTCATGAACCTGCTGCACTTAGCTTGCGATACCTTCCATTCTTTCATTACTAGGAAACAGGGTGGTGTTTGAGAACAAGTAAATATTGATCCAGTCTATGCTGATGCAAAGAGTGTACTGGTATTTGGCTGAGAATAAAGACAATGTAGTAAAAAGAGGAAAAGCTCATAGGTTCTGTAGTTTCTCTTTTGCAGTCTTGTGATGCACATTGTGCTTCTGTGATCACAACAATGTTCAATCTACCTGTGTTTGTTACAGTCAGTATAAAAATAAAGCTATGTAGTAAATTTGGATGAGTGAGCCATTTGATTTTGCAAGGCTCTATACAGGAAGTGACAAAAGGTGTTTGAGATTTTTCTTTCTGAAAAGAAAGTTCATAAAGTTATTTTGAGACTTACAAAGCAAACTGACAAAGGTGGTAATATTAACGATGAGGAATGCCAAGAAGTTTAGTGCTTCACTTTGGATAAACAATCGATTGTTAGGATGCTCTTATATGACTTTCTTAAGCCTATGAATTCAAGACTGCTCATAAAAATGTGTCATTTCTTGTTCCCAGACAGCCAAGACACACTGTTTGGCGCTTCCTCTCTTTCATTCCCTTGGAGCCCAGGAAAGGGACCGTGGGAAGTCTCCTGGGAGAAAAGTTAAATGAAAGCTCTCTCCAGCCTCAGAAGAACACCTTGAATAAGAGCTTGCCATGAATAAGGTATGTTTGTCTCTCCCTACCCAGGCAGGTTAAAACCAGTGTTGAGGTTTAAGAAATGTTTTGAATTCTTGTGAGGTTTTTTTCTAAATGCTTTTGTCAGCTATGAGAGAATCAGCCCACATGATTTTGCCTCGCCAGCCTGAGTGGTTGACACTGTTCTGACTCTGATGGGACTGTTTCCTTCAGAGTGAGAAACTGGTGACATAAGGCAAGTGCTTGCTTGTGAAATTTCCTTATTTACAGGAGTCCTTTCAGTTTCCCTCGCCAGGGCTGAGCACTAACAAAGTCTGTCCCTGGCAGGCACCCTGCAGGGACCTCTGTGCCCCAGAAGCCTGCTCCTTGATTTCCACAAAAATCATGTTGAAGCAACATCCATCTCCCGTCACCTCCAGCCCAGGCACAGCCTGTCATCACCAGCCCTTGAGACTGCAGCTAGGGAAGTGCTTCACATCGTGTATTTCCCCCTGTATGCTCTGCAACTGGGAGCCTTGGGGAAGGACCTCACTAACCAACAGACTGCTGTGCCCCATCCATTGAGCTTAAAAGATTGTGTCTTATCCCTCTTGGCATTAACATGGTTGATATTATCTTTGGGGACAGTGGGCGTCTGCTGGCTAATGGCTTCCTTTAGGAACTGTTAGCTCTTGATACCTTAATTTGAACTAAGTATGCTTAGTTCAGCATGTACTCACCTGTACAGGTGAGCCACTGTACAGTTTTACTGAATTTATGAGTGAGTTTCAGCTGGGACTGTTTCTGGAGCAGCAGGACAGTGCCCAGCACAGCAGGGTCCTTACCCTGTCTGAAGCCTCATGCCGTAACCAAGGTATTGATTAGGGAATAATTGTGTTCATAACAGGCAAATCATAAAATCACAGCAAAGGTATATGGAGAGATATCCTGGTTTCCAAAAGAGCTGTAAATGTACTTCTCTCAAAGTAAGTTTAATTACAGTTCGTAAAAACATCCATCACTTGTCTATTGAGTACTTTTGGCCGATTAGACTTTGTTATTTGTACAATTTCACTTAGATTATTACTAATATTGGGCAACAGTTACTCTCCAAGACTTCCCTCACTTCCTATTTTCACTGTGGCAAATATATCGGCTGGGCAGAAGAGGCAATTTTAGACAGGTACCTGTGAGGAAGTTTCAGTATAACCCAACCAGCACAGCTAGCTAAGCAGCACAGCCCATCTCCTGCTACTTTGAGAATATACAGAAGATACCTGTGTGTCTTTTTCTCTTGCAGGACATACATAGGAAGTCTGTGAACAAAAAGCAAATGCATCCCGGTGTCAGATATCTCTGGCATCTGCTCTTTCACACAGCAGGAAGGTTCTCTTGTGCATTGTATATCTGATCCTACTCAGCTGACAGCATCCTAATTCAGTATTGAGTGTTTCCTTCCTTTTAAGGAAGGGAGTTAAGTGTTTTCCTTCCTTCCTTCCTCTTACAACCTGGACCCTGATGCTTTATTCCTATTGTGTTGTCTTGGTTATCTTCTTTTGTCCTCCTATTTTTATTCAAGGAGTTGTTATATCACCAATAGTGACAGTAGCTACTCCAGAAAATACAAAAGGTGGTTAGGGCTAATCACTATTCAAGAAATTATTTTTCCTGCTTCCTTAAAAGGAACATGTTCTGCAACAGATAGATAGTAAATCAAAATCCCACAATGCCTGCAAAGTATAATCTCTCTTTCTCTGTGTGTGTAGGTATGGAATGCATATTTATATTGTATTGCAGTTTTGTTATTTCCTATCCTTTTTGTCCTTTACTGGTATATTTCTTGATACAGTTGATCTGTATTGCATTTGTTCCTGTTTATCTGTCTTCTTGTCACTGTGTACACAAGGGTTTTGGACTGGACTGTGAATATTAGACAGTAATACAGTACAGTCTTACTACAGTAATACTGTAAATAATACAGTAAATCTAATATAATCTAAATTATACGGACTAATCAACAATAACTGGTGTTTCTGTCAGAAAACACACACCTGTTGAATGTGCAGTGTCTCTGATGTCTCTTCCTCTATATTGTTTGGTTTTGAGCTTCACAGAATTAATCTGAGCTCCCTCTGTAACTAACAGATCTGTCTATTCATGACAAAAATGCACAGATAATATTTGCTTGTGTTAGATTCACTTCATCTGCTCTGCAAAATGCTACTTTTGTGCAGGTTTATATTTCTAAGAATGAATTAAATATCAGGGTGCTCATGAAAACAGCAACCACTGGGAGGATATTACAGAATTTTCATGAAGTGAGTTGTGAATTTCCACACATCAGCATTGGCAGTGGAAGCCTGACTCAGAGAGCGGTGAGAGCAGGGGTCTACTGTATAGGCTACATTACTCATCCAAACTCCAATTTCAGAGTCTGAAATCCCATGGTAATTGCTCCAAAAAAAATCAATAGGTCAGAAGCCCTGTGTATGCTCATGGCAAAACTTCTGTTGCTTTTGGTAGGTTCAGGACTTTTCTGCAAAAAAGGAAAAAACCAGGATTGGTGTCTGGGGACTAGTCCCAGTTCATTTATTGGATCCAGAGTTATATTATTCTGTTCCCTGCTGTAAACTGTCCTGGGATCTTGCTTGCTATTCATCACTTACTTAGGAGAAAAGTCTGTCTCCAGTACCCCTTTTTAACATTCAGAGTGTCCAACCAAACGTTTCCTCCTTCTAAAGGGCAACACTTCCCTTTTCTCCCCTTAGCACAGGGTCATGCAAAACTGCCTAAGGGCTGTGACTGTTGCCAGGCAGTTGGCACACATAATTGATTGCAAAACAAATCTGCAAAGTATAACATTGGGTTGAGGGTTGGGGCCTAATGGGCTTCGCAGTATCCCAGAGCTGTAGATGCAGTCTGCTTTGCAGAATTTTTTTTTTCCAGATGTGTTTACTGGACAGTGCTTCCCCACTTTTAAGCGCCTGCTGCAGTTCACCCATCACATTCTGTTTATAGTCAAATGGATCTCTATGTATATAATAATTTTAACTTCATAAAGTTACATGGAATCCTTAACTGATAAAAACACTTTGTAAATGACAGAGACTAGCAAAAACACTTAACAAAGAGCATAGTAATAGTATTATGAACAGACACGATAAGCAGCAGAACAACTAAGGAATAAAAGCTCATCTTTGTCATTCACCTATTCTATGAAGGAGATGTGGATAACAGACATTCCTTTATAAACTGGAAATTAAAACTGGGCAAATAGCTGCAGGGAGAAGAGCTACTGGGATAGGATGGGACGGGATGGGATGGGACGGGATGGGACGGGATGGGATGGGATGGGATGGGATGGGATAGGATGGAGGAGGTCCTGGCAAAGACGGGGTCATTACACTGCAAACAGAAGGAGGGGAAAGAAATTATATGACTGCCATGGGCAAGTGTTTCTCTGAATAAAACAAAATAGGTCTAAATCATCACCGTTTTTACTCAGCTTGAGTGTCCTATTGAGTGAATAGGACAAAAGAATAAATAAATATCAACAAAACAAATCTAAATCCCCCACATTTGCCCTTCCACCCCCCAAAAAAAGAAAACCAATGTTTTCTGTAGTAGAAGCATTAGACTTTTCTTTAGCTCCTTTATGCCACTCCTATGGTGTGAGGTAATGGAAAAGTTGCCAGGTAACTGAATATTTTCTCACTGCTGGAAAATCTCTGGGTAGCTTAGACCCAATATTTAAAAACACTTAAAAATGTGAATAGCTTCAAGATACCACAGGTGGCCACATCTAATGGTTTAACACAAAGGGCACTAATTAAAGTCGTCTCTGTGTAAAAGGAAAGGCAAAAGGCAATGCTATACATATATGTTTCCCTCTCCAAAAAAATCAATGGAGACTACAGGAAATTTCTAAGAGAACTGCTGGATGGAAGATTGGTTCTTTCAGCTCAGTTACTGAACCCATACAGAGTAGCAGAAGCGATGCAGTATTTCCAGGGACAATGGGGCTCTGCCTGCAAGACTGGGGGTAAGAATCACCACTGGGAGAAATGTGGTGTTTCCTCCTTCAACTCACATTGCTTTCTGCCCTGATTCTCCTAAGCGTTACCACCGTGGTGGTGGTAGTTGTCATCCAATGGGCAGTGGCTTTGAATAACTCCTCATTTCACATCAGCCATGAGACAGAAGGTATGTCCGGGGAGGGCTGTGTCCAGCAGACCAGAAATATCTGTAATCTAGCAAAGATTTCTGATAAAAAAGTGCTTTTATCTGGTGATTGATGTATCTTGGAAAGTAATTTGAGAGCAAACCATAGGTCTAAGATCAGCGATAGAGGATATACTATTCGATAACCTGAAGTACGTGGCCTGTGAGGGGAGGTTGAGGGAAATTGGCTTGTTCGTCCTGAAGGAGAGATGGCTGCCTGCCCATACCTTCAGGGAAGCTACTGAGAAGGTGGAACCAGTCTTTTTATAGTGATGTGTGGTGGGAGGATGAGAGAAAACAGACATAAGGCTTTGATGGGATTTAAGGAAAAGTTCTTTCACCATGAGTACAGCAAAGCAGTGGACTAGGTTGCCCAGAGACCTTGCAAAGGCTCCATCCTTGGAGTTTTTCAAGATGTAATGGATAAAACCCTGAGCAACCTGGTCTGAGCTCGACACTGACCCTACTTCGAACAGGAAGTTGGAGTAGAGACCTCCTGAAGCTCCTTCCACCTGAACTATTCTGTGCTGCTGTGGTTATGTGATTCTATCATATGCCACGAAGTTTTCAGGTACTATGGACCAGGGAAGCAGGAACACATATCGCTTTGTTTAATACGGAGTCAGATACTATGAAAGCAACCCACATCACTGTGCAGAAAGCAGTCTGGAAGTCTGGCAAAAGGACACTAGAGAGAGACAGAAATCAGCGTAATGCAGATCCTTGGCTTCTTACTCAGAGGTGACACATACAAGTCAAGGCTCCCACAGCATCTGATCTGCACTAGAATTAACTGCCCCAGGGTTTGCCCAGGGGGAGTCACCAGCCTGTAGCCTGCAATGTGGGATGTCTGCTGCTTCCCAGGAGGTGAAGCTAGGAGATTGCCCCAGAGAACCAGAAAAAGATCCCGCCTGCCCTGATTTCCACACCTCTGACCTGTTGATGACCACCAGTTACCTTCTGCAACCAGTCTGAAAGAAAGGGACCCCAAGGATGGAGGAAGGGCCCATGGAGAGTGGTTTAAGGAGCACAGATCAGACTCTTAAAGCTCTGCTCCACATCCAGAGTTTTCCTGGTGCAAGACACGATGTGAGCAGGACATCTATGATGGAGCAAAGCTGTATGTTGGTGAAACTCAACCAAAAGAGTGACTCCTCAGTTACATACCTCAGCTCACGTCAATGTAAAAGGCCTTTAAGCACAGATGAATCAGGTCCCATGTTTGCCCTTAACCCTTATTTCTTTCCTTGCCCTACAACAAGTACGTAAGTGTTGTAATGAAGCAAATGAGAAGATCCCAAGCTTTGCACTGTCTTCCAAACAAGTGCTAGATTATGTATAAACTAGAGAAATGGCTGTTTTAGCAGGCCCTAGGAGATCCACAGAATACTAGTGAACAGGATCACACAGAGGTAAGCCTTTCCATCCCTATTACGTGATGTGTATCTTTTTTCTTCCCTCCAAATTGCTTTTATCAGCAACAATGACAGCTGTCCATCTCTGGTCCCGAGCACGCAGGTCTTGAAGGACCAGCTGTTTCCTCTCTGAGTATAATAGCCTTGACATGAATGCAGTCTGCAATGATGATTTGACTTAGATTAATTTTCCAGTGTAAAGGCTCAGCACAGAAGCATCAAGAAGATTAGCAACATACAGTTCAACCACAAAGGCTTGCAGTAAAGTAGCCAGGCTCATTGTACTATCATTTCAGCTTTTAACATGGTGGTCCTGATTTTCATCCATCATTGAAGAGGATGAGGATATACAGATTCCCTCCATTTGAAGAATAGTCAAAAAATGATACTGATGTTCAGTGAATAGTAACTTCCATAATTAGTCCAGCTCTGATTACAACCCAGCCAGATCAGCATTCTCATTTTTTGGCTGTCCTAATAGTGTCAGAAATATACTTTGCAAAATACTTGAGTACAAAACAACTGGGAGGGTTGTGTTAGGGCAGAACACTATGACGACCAGTGCATCAGTGCATCACCCCTGACATCAAAGGCTCCTCAGGCACCCAAATACTGTTGGTTATGGCAATCTGTTTCTCTATTTCAGTCTTCTGTCTGTGTGCTTTATCACTTTCTCCTGTTTCAAGTTTATCTTGCAACTCAGACCTGAAAGATCTACAGGGCATGGGTGATCTCTCACTCACATTTGAGCAATGCCAGGCACAACGGATCTTCAAGACACTGGAGCTAGAATATAACTACACGGCATGCTACAGCTCAAGGTACAGGAGGGGGCTGAAGGTTTGTTCACCTTTTCACTTGCTTGTTTGTTTTCAGGCAGGACATCCAGTGAAATGGGCAAAGACTGAGTTTATTTTTAGCTCTGTGCTTCCCTGTTGTTACATAGAGCCTGTGCTTGCTGGGAACTGGTGGGATTTTGGGGCACATTGCTGACGGCAGGCATTTCCATGTACACAGACAGAGCTTTTGCTAAGGGAGGGCTAGAACAATGCTCAAAGATAAAGGAGAAAGCAGCGTCTGAGAAAGAGTAAGGGAGGATAAGAGGATTCATTTAATGCAGTGGAGCTGAGCTAAAACCTGGATCAAAGCCTTGAAATGATACCATGAAGTTGGTGTTAGCCTGGCAGAACTGGCCCAAGTAAGACTGCTAAATAATGTGATGCATGCTTATCATTCCCCTTCTCTTTCATCTTTATGTGTTGAAGGTAAGCAAGCCCTTATTCTATATTGCTATGTTCAATGAAACAATAAATAAGCAAGTGTTGAGCTCCAGCTGTAATAACAAGAACTGACAAGAGCCTGACAGGTTTGCAGTATTTTCCTTAAAAACAGTAAGAAAAAACAAGAATCCCACCACTCCCAACCACCATCACCTTCTTCATATATTAAACTACTCTGGCAACAGATAATCTCTTCAACCCTTGTATATTATTGCCTCACCTGCCTTGAAATGGGAGCCATTAGCACTTTGATAAATGGACTGTAAAGTTGCTGATATTAACTGTTGCTTCTTTAACACTCATGTATCCTCAGCCAGTACGCAGCTTTGTGATGTCTGCAGCAATTTAATTCCCAGTGAATCACTGCAAGGGGAATTCAGCCTCCTGCAGAGAGGGACATTGTGGGGTGGTGTCTCTTTGCTCCCTTGTCAGGGCAAAATTAGGGCAGTGCCACAAAGTGTTTGATCAATTCACTGGAAGGTGAAGCCCCAGCAAGTCCTAGTTTTAAAGAAGAACTTCCATCCTGTCCCAGAGCCAGATTCTAGCATCTCAGCTTTTCTATGTGTTAGGTGTTGAGCCTGCTTAGGCATTTTTGTAAGCCCCATCAAATGACTATATACATCTTTAGATACATGAATAACTCAATAATACCTGGTCCTAAGCCTGGAAATAATCCTAGTGCTGTCAATGGGACTGCTTGTGAGCAGAGTCTCATTTCAGACTGCCCCACAGGATCTGTATAAAGTATAGTATCTGTAAAAGCACAAGATGGAAGTGTTCTGGGACATTTTCATCCAGTCAAAAAGTACTGAGGAATATCAGGAGGAAGATTCTGGGGGAAAAAAACCAGACTGAAAAATATCCTTCTTTCTCTAATTGGGTTGTGAGGACTTATATCACATAACTGTGGTGTTAGTTTAAGTTTCTTTTTAGTGTTTTAATTAATCTTCAAACTGTGGATCTAGCATCCAATATTAGCATTCAGCTTTTTCTGAATACTGTAAAGAGATTATTTCTGTGTATTTGCAGAAGTAAGCTATCAAGGTTTCATTTTGAAGAGCCATTTGAATATTATTGTAATGACAAAGGCTCGCAAACCCAGAGAAGACAGTGCATCTCAGGCACTGTTTTAGGAGGTCAGCTCATGACTCATCCAGAATATACTTTACCTCATTACTTTGTGCAGGCCTTTCCAATACAGTTTTCATGAGTGTTCCATAAAAAGGCTTTAATGAAAACAAGGATTTAAGTATTTTTCCTGTTATTGCATATTCACAGGTAATTCTGTATGGTATACAGGTGTTTTAAAACACAGTTTCTTCTTAAAGCCTTTCCATTGCACTTTCAGCCCTTGTCAAAATTGCTAACATGCTTTTAGCTTAATCTTATATTTCACTAAAGAGTTTTGAAATTGCCAGAGATGTTCATATGAAGAGGAAAAAAGAAAAGTACTGATGCAATGGGTGGATACTGTACAAATGTTGCCAATTTGAATGTTACAGTTAACATTATAATGTTACATTACAGTTAAGACATTATAATGTGTCATTATTCCAGTCCTAAAGAAAGATAAAGATCGTTGCTTCCAGAAGAGCTGCATCCTTCCAAAGGTGGAAAGCAACCCTGAAAGGTGGTCTCTCTCTCATCAGCCACAATGAGTGAGTCATGTCATACACTCCTTTGCATCAGAGGGGACTTACAGGCTTAACACCTCTAAAAATCACTGTTTCTATTTGCTACAGGGTCTTGGATTTACCAGATCTCATTTATTTTGAGAAAATTATCTCTCTCATAGGGCAGTTACTGTGGAAAAAGTGACTCTTCACAGTTTGCATTGGTGACTTTCCTACAGCATCATCTTTCCTATTTTGCCTCTATCCTTTTATCACTGAATTATTTGCTCACAAGTCGTATTTGGTTGTGGTCTGGTATATACTGGCATCTATTTCTTACCCATATTTTGGCAAAGTATTCCTGCATTGCCTTCCTGACAAAATTAAGTCTTCTGCTGCTATGGATAGTGCATGTGTCAAACAGCAGTTGGTGATCAAAGAGTGTCGTGAAAGATGGAGCCAATAACATGATGGAAGGAATGTGAGGAATGATTGTGCCTCCATAGGGCAGAGAGAATTTCGGATGATTCATTGCCAGATGTGAAACTGCAGCAAGGAGCTTAAACTGTTCAGAGAAGGGGGAGCACAGGTATGGTAAAGAGGTAAAGAGCAGTAATCTTAGGATGAAGATGAAAGAAATGATAAGGGATATGCTAGACAGTAGAAGAACAAAAGTAGGAACATAGTAGAAGACAAAGAAAAAAACAAGAGGCCAAGGAAAGGTACAGTAAACCAGAGCTGAAAGCTAGAAGAGTACTTTGTGATACACAGAGAGAAGGAAGTAGGAAAGAAAATTCAGAGCGAGACACAGCTATAAACTAAATTTTTAAATTGTGTTATTGGTTTATAACTAGTTTGTACAGCAGACAGGGTATGCTGTTGTTTCTGATTATAGGAAGGGTGGTAGATGATAGTTGCACAGATGAACAAATTTTTAATTCCCTCCCTTAAAAAAAAAAAAAAATCCCAAACCCTCACCTTGTGTTATTATTATCAAGATTGCATTGTCTACATATGTCCTGACATCTTTTAGCCAGGCCATATGTAGACAGACACAGGGATATTGATTTATGCAGGGTTCCTATATGTTTATGCTGAGGACCAGAGTGACCCTAGGAGATCAAAACTTAAATGTGTAGGAACTGGTGTTGGGAGAGCACCTGGTATTCATGTAACTAGCTCTATACCTAGTATGATGCTTGCAAGACCTAAATTTACATCATTACTCATTCACATTTGCTGTCCTTTAGAAAAGATATTAGAAAGCATAATGCACAACACAGAAGGAGAAGATCAGAAACATCTCAAGGAATTTCTACTTTTCTTGATTAATAATAATATATTTTGACAGCACTGGTTTGGTAGTTTTTAGCATGGATACCAGCTAGACTGTGTCATCTTAACCACCTCTCTTTTGCTTTAGAAGATCTATCAGTGAATCTAGTTACAGAAGAACTCCCCTAAATGTCTATACATTCTGACTCATTAATTCATCCATTTCCATAACTGGTCCTCTGATGCCATTTGAAATAAAACTGCTGAAAATATTCCAAACACATTTGCTTCCCTAAAGATTGTTTGATGCACACCGCACGATGTTCCATCGTTTGTATCCACTAAGCTGTGCACTGTCTCTCTGTTCTGTCATTTGCCATCCTCCTTGGAGATTAGCAAAGATAAGTTATTAAGGTTTTGATGACTCCACAGGGCTGCTTTGAAAGTGGTGCTTTTTTTCATGGTCATTTTTTCTACTTAGAGAAAATATCTTTCCTTCTGCCACAAACTTCTGAAACACGTTCTGCCTCATACTTGCTTTTCCTGTTAATCTTTACCTCCAATTTTGTAGACATTCAGGAAATGAAAGTGCCAGTTCTGAGACCTGAAAGGCTGCGGTGCTTAGAAGGTGTTTAAGAAATGTCTTGTCAAATGGTTAGTGTTCTTTGATTTCAGAGCAAGTCCCCTACATTTGGCTGCTCCTTCTGCAAACATCTGTACAAACTCTCTGAAGAGCTCTCCAAGTCTGGAAAAAGACTCTAGCAGCAAGTTCTCCAGTCTGTCCCTTGTAACTGCTCAATGCTGTGTCTCCAGTTCCAGTCCTCCACCATCAGCGGTGCCCCGGTGAGCTAAGGTAGCTTTTTGCAAAATGATACTTGTGTCCCCAATTTGTTGAGCTCTCAGATCATGCCAGCCCTATTCAAACACTCTTTCCACCTGTTACTGAAACAAGTAAACTGAGGCACCAGATATCTGAAGGAATCTATCACCTGTAACCCCTCAGTTATCTGCAAGCACAGGGCAGCAGCATTCAGCAGTGCAAGTGGTGTTCTCTGGTCACTGACCCACTCCCTTAGGTCTTTGTCACGTCAGTTGACAGATGCCTAATAGAAAACTACTTGGTTATTTCCTCCTTCCCCCTCTTCTGGCCTTTCAGGTGTTGTGTGAGCAGGGGCTCTACCATGCCTTGCTCTTCTGCCATTACTCAACAGTCTGCCAGGCTCTGCTGGGAGACCAGCTGAGATTCCTCAACAATTTCATTGTCTAGCATTCACATTCTCTGCTACTTGATATGGCAGAAGGATTTGAAGCAGGTTGCCTCATTTAAGTGCTCTTTACCCTGAACAGTCTATGACTACCACAGATCCTATTCTTCCTATGCTTATTCACCTATTTGTTATATTTTCAGGGTCTCAATAATTGCTCCAGATGATCATCACTTCATGTTACATATTCTAAAAATATTTGATTGTTGCCCGGAAAACTTCTTACACTCATGGTCTAAAGTCTCCTTTATGACACTTAGATTATTTCATTCCTTAACAACATCATAAATATTTGAAATACCACTTTAAAGTAGCCCTTAAATGGGGAAGCTCACAGCTTTAAAGAAAGTAACAGTTATCACATTCCTTGCAAGAAATTGTACATTATGGTAACTAATTTGAATGCTGTAAAAGAAGTCAAAGTATGGGTGCCCAGAGCAGTATAATTTTTTTTTTTTAATTATTTCCTGGCATATCTGATAATATTCAGTAGGAACCTGAGCAGCTTTCTGCAAAGAATATTCCAGTTAATAACACCACTGGTTCTTTCATCTCACAAAGAAACACTTCTCTGGTTTTCTGAACCCCCTTGTGTTTGAGTGGCCAAAATTGTGTACTGAATAGCTGTTATTTAGTATTCATATTCCTTCTTGACAATAGAGCATCCAAGAATGTGAACAAAGATATGCCTGAAAAGCAGCTGAACTGCCTTCATCCAGGTACTTTTTTAGCAGCCTCACATGACTGTTACACAGATTGCCCTGTTTTAGTTATTGGGACCCAGTCTAACAGCAACTTTAAAAGGAACAGAAGCTGCATCAGAAACCCAGTGAGGAAAAGGAAAAAGATGCAAGGCTGGGTCCCCAGTGACAACAGTTTCTGTTTTCATGGCAATACTGATGACTATACGCTGTGCACAAGAATGGGCAGGGTAATTCTGTTTAGTGCATTTCCAAGAGACACAAGCCACCACAACAGAGATTTTCAGTCATTCCAGTCCAAATTTTTTCAGTGTGGTGGACTTCAGGGTCAACAGGAAAGAATCCATTCTGGATTGTCCTAGGCAATTGCGATGTGCTGTGTTCATCACATGCCTACAAACAGGAGTCATATTTTTCAGCAATGGGGTAATGCCTATCTTCAGAAAAACCCAATTAGTGATAACCTGTGTTCGCTATTACTGTCAATGGCATGCATTGGCTTATGACACATTTCCAGGATAAAACTGAAAAGAGATTGATAATGGAATAATGTCTAGTAGGGGGTTTGACCTCTGAAAAGCATCTAAGACTTCTGAACTCTGGCCTGATCTGGTCAGCTCACCTAGTTCTGTTGATTTGCTTTACTTGTTTGTCAGAACTGTATACAAAGCTTTACAAATTGCAATTAAAATTACTTTCAAATCTATCTGGAAACAGAGAGGAACATACAGGGCAGGATACTGCAAGTGAGATGTGTGATGTATGTCAGCTTAGAGGACATTCCATCTCTGTTGGCAAGCAGGACTGAGCCTGCTACCTTCATGCTTTACAGTCACTTCTGCATTGACTGTAATGGTGATGATAACAACCTTTACTGACATTTTCAGCCTCGTGAAGGGTGAGAAATGAGCAGTTCCCTTTTCTGAAACTTCATGAGCCTACTCAGGATTCTCCACTCCAGGATTTTGCATCTAAGCTGTAGGAAGTAAAGAAATAAAGAGTGAGAAAATGTGGAAGTCAAAGAGGGGATAAAGAAAGTCCTTGTCCATGGATAGGAATAAAAGCCATGCAGGTGAGATGGTATCATGACAGAGGTGTAAGGGCCTTGCTGTGTGCAGTTCAATATCTGACTGCTAGTGGTGGTTACTGGTTTACTGGTTAATTATTGCAGAACAAAAGAAGGATGGAGGAGAGAGTTTTCATACCTATAGTAGTTGATGTTCAATTGTGGTACCTAAGTTAGCAGCCTCATCTTCAGCTCTGCAATGAATAAAGACAGAGAGGTTCTTTCACAGTGGTTTGGCTTTTCAGAGCTCTGAATTAGCATCCTGAAGTCTTTCTGCTCTCTCTTAGGGTCCTAACCCAAGCACCTCAGCTGGGTGCCTGGGGGTATGGAGCATGAATCCCTACCATGCCAAAGAGTGAACTGTGCTATTTAGTCTCTGTTATCCCGTTTAATCCTAGGGAGTGTTTCAATCTCTCATCTTTGTCTCATCTCCCCTCCACAACTTATTGTGCAACCTCATCTGGAGAAAAATGACAGTCAATCAAGTATGTCATAAATACCTTGAAATGAGTGGAGTAAACAACATGACAATAAAGCTGACCAGCCAGCCTCCCTTGTGAGATGCTTTTTATTATGTTCAGCTGCAAGTGTCATTTCCCTAATGCTACCCATTCATCTTGTGCTGGGTTACAAGTCAAATCTGCATGCACTTGTGCTCTCTTGGGGGTGGAGAGATCCAGCAGTGGCCAGCTCATGGCAAATAAACTGTGTCATAGAACTGCAAGGGTTCCCCCATAATTTATTCTCCTGACTTTTTGTTTTGTTGCCATGGAGTAGACAACTGCAACTGGACATTCCTCAAATGCATTGCCTTGGCATGTCAGGCAGCTATGCATCGTTTGTTTGAGATGCCAGAGCAATAGCAGAGGGATTCTGGGTGGGGAATAAAAGCTACAGTATAGCCTAAGCAGTGTGCAGTGGTAACGTAGTTGAGGGTAGATACAGCAAAACGGAGTTTACCTACTACGAAAGTAAGCAGTGTAAATTTGCCAGTACTCCACTAGTGTGGTAACATTCATCTGGGAGTGAAAAGGATATATTTGTGTATTTTGTGAGGGGAGGGGGAACAAAGAAATGAGAAGAATTCAAGCACATTGCTGTAGAAAATAATAGTGGAAATTTCTGTGAAAGCAGTTGCTCAATTTCTCACCCTGAGTCAAACTGAGGCAAAAGGTCAATGAACGCAGTGATGGCAGCCATGATGGCAGTTCAGTATGTATTTCAATCAGCAGCAAAGTAACTTTGCCCTCTTCAATCTTTCAACATGAAGAAAGAGTGCCTTGATTTTTAGCACTTAATGAAACTAAACCATGCCCAGCTCTAGAAAGGTGAACAAAACTTTCTGGTTAATATATTACAGTTCCAGATCATTTAATGATATTGAACACTTCAGTGGCTTAATCCTTCCTCACACAATGTGGAGACAAATAATAGCGTGATAGACTTCATCATTCATGAAAGGCAGACAGAGCAGGCAAGCCAGCATGAAAATATTTTAATTATACTTTGTCAGAAGTATATCACAGGAGATAAAAGCGCTCTTCCTTCACCACTTTCATTTGGGGAATTTATCCAAGTCTAAATTTATTTACTATTGAAAATTGCACTTGGATCCAAGGACTGGACTTCCAGAAGCTAAGAAGAAAGAGAAACAAGATAGGAACAAGTATAAGACTGAAGAGTGGCAGAACACCACAGACCTTTAGGAGAGCAATTCCTTGCTTGAGGCCAGGCTTGGAAAAGAAAAACTTCCTAGAAAACAGTAAGTATTATGGAAAAGAGGATAGGACAAATCTCAGGTTTCATTAATTCTTTGCTTTATGCAAATTTCATATGGGACAGTACTACACTGTACCTCTGGACATATATCAGTGGGGTTAACTCACTGCAGCAAAACTTCCCATTGGTAGATGTTGTCCAGATAGTAGATGTTCTCCAGGCATTTCTCCCTAGCTTCCCCAAACTATATTTATAAAGGATAAGTATCTAGAGATGCAAATGAATGGCACCTGGGATTGATAAGGAACATAGAAAACTGGTCTGCTGATCAAAGAAAAAGTTTATGTCATAAATTAAATTTATTTCTGGAGTGGAATCCAAACTTACTAAAGTCAGAGGGATTTTCTCCACTGTGTTTCAATAGTTTTGGGATTGGGGCCTTGTAAACCCGTGTAAGATAAAATAGGGCATATTGTAAAATAGGGTTGTTGATCATTAGACTGCTCAACTTCTGCTTCTGTGGGTATTTTAATTTATTTTTAATATATTTTTATATTTTTTATTATATTATTTTTATGTTGTATAAAACAGCACTTGATAAGGGTTGTTAAAATTGTCTCCAGTGCAAACCTAGTGTTGCTTTTGTGTGTGAGTGCTGATTTGTTACTGGTGGCGTATCTTCTAACAGTATGTCATGGTAGGAGATGTGCCACAGAATCACCAATAACAAACTGGGGTAAACCATATAAACAATTCTATTTTCTTTCTTGTCAGTTAGTGTTATAGACTGCAGAGTCCTCATACTGCTGAGGTAGACTGTATTGAAGGAATAAAGAGGAGAAGTATTGAGCTGGCCTTTGGTGCATGCTGGAAAAGATCAATAGCTTGTCTGCCACCTTGGTTGCCGTAGAACGTCTCAGAGTAAGAATTAAAGACGGGATTTCCAAAAAGTGCCTAAAATTTGCTTTATTCTGTTACAATTTAAAGTCAGTAACAAACTGCTCCTGACATCTATAGTAGTGGGGTCATAGCAGGACAGGGGTTTGAAATTCTTCCTATTCTAAAAGCTCTACACACACTTTACTGATAATGGGACCTATCCCCAGGATTCCAGCCATGTACCTCGTTCAGCAATAATATGTCTTCTCTAATCAATCAATTTCCAAAACATGGGAATGGATAATCCATGTAATTCATACAAATACAATCCTTTTTTCTTAAATCTTGCCAAGCTTTTAGTGTCAGTAAAATTTCCCTGCAGTGAGAAGCTCTAATTTAATTAAATGTTGCATGAAACTCTGTTTCTTTTCCCCTGTTGTACATTTGCTGCCTATTAATGCATCCTGTATTATTGAACTCAAGGTAAACAGACATCTCTATTTGGCTTTTTCTATGCAATTCATTTGTTTTTAGAGCTCTATCATGATTGATATAATTCTTTTCTTTTCAGAGTAGACTCTCCTAGCCTCTTCAATTCCCTCTTATACTGATGTGTTCCCTCGGTGCCTTTAGACCTTCCCATTTCTGTCTTTTCTTTCTTAAAGACAAGACAACTGAAACCAAAGACAAGAGGGCTGAAACCACACTGGATGAGACACTTCACATTCCATTTTATTCACTTCCTCCCTCTTCAGTGTTCTGTTTCTGATTAACTAGAGGTCCTTAATTGTTATTTTCTTTCCCTAGAAAGGTCATGTTGATTTCAAAGCCTATCAATGTACGTGGACAGTCTCAGGTGTGTCCATATTTACCACCTTGGTATGTAATGTAATTCCTTAGGAGTACTTTGGAACCCTACCTATTCTATCTTGGCTAACCTAACCACTGCCATCAGCTAATTTTGCCAACTCAACATTTCCCTTTAGCCTATTGACTTCTTTAGGTTGATAATAATTGCAACTAATTAAGAGCAACTAATCCAGGTAGTAGTCCATTTATCTGTCCGATCTTATACTGAGGTTTGATGTTATATTATTTCTGTTGGCTTACTATCTCTTTGAGAAAGTTTTTTCCTTGAGAGTATGGGCTCTGAGGAGAGCTGAAGGATGGAGGTAAAGAGTCTTTGCTTACACAGAACATAAATCAAGTCTTAATAGGACATGAGGGCATTCAGGTACTTCAAAGCCTGCATGGTATAAAAATACACATTGGTCTGAATAGCTTCTCAGTCAGAGAAATGTGGAAAATTAAATTGTCTTCCTGTAGGAAATATTAATAATTTGTTTTCAACCCACACTGATGAAATTTTGACATCTCAACTATTTTCACATAAAAGAAAGTGGAAAACAATCTCAAGTTGGAAATACTGGACTGCAAAATGTTTACTCTCTTGATCAAAGAGAAGATTATTAGTCTCAAAAGGCTGATATGTTTGATATTCAAAAATATCTACAATACTTCTGACAACTAGAAATATCAGTGTAGGGGGTTCTTTAGATGAAAAAAACCTTTTGTTTGAAATGTTCTACTTGAAAAATCTTGTAACTCTTGTCATAGGAAAAACATCCTTTTTTGTTTGATTGGTTTTTTATCATTTTATTTTTGTTTCTTTGATATTCTAAATTTTTAAGGAAAAGATTCAGTCAAAAGTTTTTAGATTTCTCTCTTCTCTCCTACTCTCTATTTATTTTCTAGCAGAAAAAAATTGGAGCATCTTAGAGAGGACTTTCACTTGGTTTGCTGAAGGTATAGAGAACATCCATGCAAGCATATCTGTGGAAGCACTCTTCCTACAGTGTGCCAGGGAAGGGGCGTTTTACAGAGATGTGCATTTTAGAAAGACACCACATCTTTCTGCATGAACTCAGAAATTCACTTGATTTCATTTAATAATCTTGGGCCGAGGATTATTGCTGACACCCTGCTTAACACATTTTCTTAATTGTGTCTAGTTTTCATTTTCATTAAAATACTTTTGATAGATTATGATAGTGCTGTCTTTATTTGCTGCTGTTGTTAATTTAATACTAGGGGAAATAACAGAGGAGAAAATCTTGTTTTGATGTGGAAATGGAGCCTAATGCCATGGTAATAGGAACCAAAAATCTTGGTTTTGAGTGCACGTAAACATCTGTGGGACTGGAACATCTTTTTTAACAACAACAACAAAAAGAGAAAGTTGATGAAATTAAATTTTCCAATTACCTTGGCTTATTTGAATTACTTCGGCTTATTTGGATGAGAGAGTTCTGTTTTAAAATACATGCCACCTTTTAGATTTCAAGGGGGCTTCATCTTATCTTTGCCACCGCAGGCAGGTAGCTCATGGTGCACTAACCCTCACTGCAGGCTTGGCTACCTAGGGACATGTAGCAAAGGCAAACTCAATTAGTTAATGGTGTGAATTAAAGGGCATTAAAAAATCCTGCGGGTGTTCTTTCTCGAGTGTTAAGAGGCTGTATGTCACTGCAGTTTAATCTTTCTCTGAGGAGGGCTTGTCCTCAGTGAAGTGTTAGCACAAGGTATAGCTCCAGCACTGTTCCTGGCTGAACTCCTGCACACACTCAGAGCAGTCTCTAACTTGAATTAAGCAACAATTTAGACACCTTTCCTGCATTTTGCATCTGTGCTGGTGGATGAACTGAAGTGCCTGGTGTCTTGCTTATCTGGGTGTGGAGGCTTGCTAACAGCTGGTGCGCAGTCTGCCATGCTGCAACAGAGCTGAATTAGCTGGTTTGTCACGGGCACAGGCTAAAGGTTGAGTAATGCTTGTTTTCAAATCAGCAGGGGAGAATTCAGCCACTCGCTGCTAATCCCTGCACGGAGTGTGTCACTAGCCAGTCTCTCCCTGCAGCTTCAATGTTTGCAGCATGACCATGTTTGCCCAAGGGAGGCCCGCTCCAGAGGAATCAAGCTGCCTCTAAGGGTACATGCACGACTGGAAGCAATTGAGTTACTGAAGCTTAACAAGTTACCTCTAATCAGTTGATGAGCTGTAACTCAATAAGACACAGAGATTTTATTGCTTTTAATTGCATGTCTCCATCTTTGGTAACCTGAGTTAACCCTGCACTAGCAATGTTCCCTGAGAAACTACAATAATATATGAGCAGAGAGGCATGAACGGGGAGGAGGGGGATTCATCGCTCCCACTTTCAGTCATGTGAATTAGCTGGCTTGTCTCTGCGATCTTCTCTAGAGCCAAAGGAAAGAGGTGGCTCTGAGCACATAAATTAGGTGCTTCCTTGGAGCCTCTCTCTGGAGGAGCTTACCTCTCTGCATTGATCACAGAAGTCTTTAGGAAGAATAGCCAGCTAATTTAGGCACAAATGCTTCTTTTGGGTATTGTGTCTACATGAAATGGAAAGTGGGGTTTTGGAAGACATTGACATATGTGTCTTTTCTGCCAACAAACAATAGATGTTTCCCCCATAAGTTGGTGTCTGATGCCAGCAGAGGTTACGTATGTATGTATGTATTCACAGGTTTTGGTTTAATTACACTGACCTTTTGCATATGACAGAGATTCAATATTTTAATTAAACTTTTTTTGCCTCCCCCCAAATTTTTTTTTCTCCCTAAATTTGGCCTGTACAAAACTCTGAAGTGTTTCATGCTGGCAGGCAACTTCCCACTCGTCCTGGAAGTGGCAGGTTTATGCTGATTGTTAATAGTGGGAATGAATGGCACCAGGTGAGGCACAAAGATACCCCACAGTGCTGCCCTCCAGCAGAGCCATCTGAGACAGTGGAAAGGGATTCTTCATTTTTTAGTGATGGAATATGAGGACATCAGATCAGGGAAACAAGATCAGATGTGACTGAAGAATTTGGCCACAGAGTAAACTATAACTAGGATTTTGTTTTTTCTTTCTTCCAGCTGCAGGCTGCAGCTACAGTACTTTCAGATGTTACCAAACTGCACAGTGAAATAACATCAAGAAACCATTTCATTTTCTAAATTAGCATTGGCCTTTCACTCACCTTTCCATCCTCTTGGGTTACCCAACTCCAGATTAGAAGTGTTTGTCTGCCTTGCTTCTATCCCGCTTCATTGTTTGTGAAATTGGAAAGTCAGTACAACTGCGCTTTTGTGGTTTGGTTTTAGTTGCTTTTACTGCTGACTGTGTAGAATATTGCTATATATTACAGTTTAGAAAATCACTTGTATACAAAGGACTTTCACAAATATCAATTCTGAATGCTCTTCTGTAACTGCATGGGGTAGATGGGTTTAAATTTACACATTTTGCAGTCAAGTTAAGGAAACTGGTGAAGGTTATGGTAACCCAGGAGGGGTTAGAGGAATTTTAACAGCAGCAGTGTAAGCAGTTCTCTGCAAAGCTCTACCCACACAACATGCTTCTGACTTTATGTTTCACAACGTATTCAAAGCCTGATTCCTACTCATCATCTCTTATATCCTGTTTTTGCAAATATGGAGCCTGTTTCAAACAATCTAGACTTCCCAGTGAAAACTGGGTGAAATATAAGGTTCCATTTTGACTTTCTGGGACATTTAACTGTTACATTAAAAATTAAAGTAATAGTAAATAGAAATGGAGAGGTCTGCCATAGCTTACAAGTGAAAAACTCATATACTCTCGCAGTTCAAGTCCTGGTGCCTCATTTCTTGCTGTGTCTATGTGAAAAACAAACATAACTCTGAACACTTTGCCACTTGAGAAATGTCAGTTTTATCAGCATAGATAAAAGCTCCAGATACTTAAGAGACCAGTAATGCCCCTCTCCCGCCAAATCAGAGTTGAATTCATAACACTTTTTTATTATGGTTCAAACTCAAGCTGAATTCTCCTCTATGGGAATTTGCTTGAGGAAAAACATTGCAAGTTGACCATCTGTTGGATTAGACAACCGCTTCATTCCCAAACCCCAGCCTCCCCGACTGCCTCCTCCTCTCCCGCCTCCCTGCAGTTCCATGCAGCACATTGCAAAGGCTAAAAAAGCAACACTGAAACTTCTTTACCCCAGAAACTCAACAGTATGCCCTGAGGAGACAGCTTCTCCTTTGGGAGCAAGTCCCTTTAGTTCTAATTCCCATGCACGCTTGTTTCCTTTGCCTTCTCCCATACCAGGACTAGATGCTGGTGTTCACTGTTTCTCTCCATGGTTTATCTTTGCTCCACTTTTAAAACCTCCAGTGCTCTTCAGCAGATGTGAGAGCCTCAGGCTCACTTACCCTCTGAGCCACAGAGAAATCCTGATTATACAGAACCAGATATTAGGTGTCAACAGCAGGCATTGTAGGATGGAGGTGTATTTTCAACAATGAGCTGCTAAACCTGTAAAGACTTCTAATTGAATTGCTAAAATCCCACAAGGGAGGGCTGGTCAATGCAACATATTTCCCTCCAAAGCTGTTTTTCTACTCCTAGTGTTTCTCTTTTTAAAATCTGTTTTCATTTTCCTGGCAGCAATTCTATTCTCTAACTCCATTACTGCAGTTTTTCAGCGGTTATTTGGATTAAGCAGTTTGATTAAAATTCTTTGCCATTAAGCTCCGGAGTTTTCAGCCACGTAAATGGTAGGAGATATTGAGAGAAGGGGAAACTCCTGTAGCCCCCAAAGAAGTGCTTCCTGCCTCAACCTGCTGATACAGAGAGCAGCGCAGATCCCTTTTTCTGACCAACACACTTTGACACCTGAACTGTCTTTTGTCAGAGACCATACTGGAAATAAATGTCTGCTTCTCCCATGGTCTGCAGCCTATGACTACAGTACCACAGCGTCAGGTACAGTGACTCCTACTTCCTAGCACTACCTGCTGTTCTGCTACATGTTGTGAGTACCTGTCAGTGCCATGAGTGCTCTCATGGGAATCATGGTGCCGAATTCCTAAAGAAAACCCAGGACTGATACAAAGATATTCAGACTCCAGAAGCGAACACTACTACCACTGTGACCTTCCCCTATATCTGCAACACACAGATATAGACACTTTCTATATTAATCCACTTTTATATTGGTATGCCTACATGAAAATAAATTATATTACAGGAGCATAACACTGAAATAAAGCAGTGGTGAGTCAGGCTTTATACCTCATAACTCAATTCACTCATACCTGCTCTTCAAGTATGTCTGTGTGTACATATATATGCATCTATACATGTATATAGTGTGCGTGTGTGTATTTGACTCTGCACATAAATATTTATATGCTTTTCTAGTTTGAATACTTTATCAGGAAAAAATATACTGAAATTAAAGTTAGGACAAAACACAAATATTTGTGATTCTTCCATGTGTCCACTTGTTTGAGCTGGGCCCGTAATCCTTTCCTCTCTCTTTTCCTCTGGCTTAGGATGAGAAGCATTTTGTTCATATATGACAGTTTCAAGGAACTCTTAAAACAAGAACTTAGTAGGAGCAGTAGAGGCTGTCAGTTATAATAAAATCCATAGACACAAACTCCAGAAAATATTTAATAGCACAGTTCAGGTAGGTGTCATCTAAATTATCCTATGGAAGTCACTGTTGCTCTGCAAATACGTTGCAATGATGGGTTCTTGCACACTTGCTGCTAACATTTTGACTGCTGAAATCTTTCTGCTTATTTGTCTTTGTTTCAATTAGCCAATGTCGACAGCTCTCTAACAGTGGAAAGGTGCACAGTTGCAACTGGTACTATCATACAAGGGAATTCAGACACTTTTACATGGAAATGAGACATGAATGAGTACACCCATTGATGCTTGCAGGGGCTATCTTTATGCTATCACTAGGAGCAGGCATGAGAGTGGGGTAGGACACACTATTTTAATTGATACTCATGGAGAAGAGCATTTAATAACCAGATTCCGTGCTCCATTTGCCTATATCACAACAGTGAAGATTTTTATATTGCACTTGTCAATAACACCCACTGCACCTTGTTTCATGCCTGCTTAGGTCCATCTAAGATATGTTTTGTCTACTCAGCTTTGGCTTTTGAGATATGTGGTAGAAGAACCAGTTGAAGAGGTTAATCTGTGGCTGTATCTCCCCACTCACAATGCAGGCATGGCAAATTTAGGCCTATACTGAGGGATAATATGAGTTCAAGTCTTCAGGCATTCATCACTGCTGTGCCTTGGACATGTCCTCAACTCTACTGGTGAATATAGCTGGACTCAAACTCTATGAACACACAGTGAGCCTAAATGAGTAGTTGGGTTTTGCCCATGCTTGAAAGGCAATTTTGATGTGTAGCCAGGATGAGAGGTTTCTGGACACAGAAATCCTAGGGCTGTACCCTAAAATGATTCAAACCTGCTAAAAAAAGGAGGAGATAGAAGTGTGTTTTGCTATTTGTTAAGACCCATATCCCCCTGCCACCAAGGCTTTGGTCTCTGAAGTCCTTCTGAATTGCCAATGACTGCCAAATACCACCAGAGGCTGGGGTGTCAGCCGACACACTCCTTGCATAGCTACGCCACCTGGAAAGGCTGTTGGGAGAAGGGCAGAGCTGCTACTGTCCTTCATGGAGTTTCATTCAAAGAAGAGATGTGACAAGCAGCTTCAGCAACTCCAAGGCTGCTCTACAGTCCTGCTGTCCTGCAACCTCAACACTGAGTAGGTACCTCAACACTCCATAAGTGTTTTGACAATGAAAATTTGAGGCTTTGCACACAAAATTAGAAGCACACAAATGCAGATATCAGCTTAACCTTCAAAATCATGAGACACATTAATGCATCACCAGTGAAGGTGCCAGATAGCTGGATTACAGTCTCTTTAATTTTCAGTGCTGATATCTGAATAAAAAAGAGAAAATACTGTACTTTTTTTAAAGACCAGGGTGAGCTTAGGATACTAACATTAAAAAAAAA
Source organism: Aptenodytes patagonicus (assembly GCF_965638725.1). Lineage (NCBI taxonomy): Eukaryota > Metazoa > Chordata > Aves > Sphenisciformes > Spheniscidae > Aptenodytes > Aptenodytes patagonicus. Next base: position 66,145,483 of record NC_134949.1, read on the forward strand.
AAAAATCATAGAATCACAGAATGGTTGAGGTTGGAAGGGACCTCCAGAGGTCATTTTGACTATCCTCCCACTCAAGTAAGGTCACACAGAGCAGGTGGCCTGTTTGAACATTTAATCGAGCTCTTTTTTTTTTAAGGTTTTGGATTGAATTTGCAGTAAGTGACTCTCCGAGTGCTTAACTGAATTTTGATAAGCATCCAAGAGTTCAGAATTTTGCCTGAAGAGAAATTTACTTTCTCTGAACCTTGGTAAACAAATCCTACTGAAAATCTCATGAAAATCACTTATTTTGTCACAATGAACCAAAATGCAATAGAAAGTCATTTACGGAATATTTCTCCACATTGTTTACCAGAATTTGAAATGTTGCTGTCCTCATTCCTTGAAATTTTGATCACTTCTTTCCTTGATATTTCTGAGAGTTCCTATTTCTTCTATTCTTTGAACTAAATTGATGAGAACAGTCTTTATTTTGCTCTTTCAAGTATGGATAAACAACAGAAGGACAAATGCACACATGAACCAAATCTTTTCATAATTGGAAATGGATTTAGTTTGGACTTTAGGTTAATATTAAGGTCGTTTCTCGTTTTAGATAAACTGTTTATTTCCATTAATCAAACACCAATCTTAGCTTCAGCCAAAACCTAATCTGAACGTGAGTTTTTCCCTCAACAAGAATAACTTTTCTGGGAGTTTATAGATTGAGAAGGAGCTGCAGTTCATTAGTGTTCTCCTGTATTCACAACCACAACTTTCTCCAAGATTCAATTACTTTCAGGTAACACAGTTCATGGCCAAACAATAATTCTAATAGAGAGATTAATCTAAGTCTCCACTGTATATAGACAGTACACTCGCTCCGAAAGTAAAACGGGGTAGGGGAAAGGCATAGGAACTGACACTGTCTAGTAACTGCATGATTGTCTTGACAGTGTTATTAACTTTTCAGAATCTAATGGAAAGCAACAAATTGAGGAGGTGCAGGGTGACTGCAGAAGACGATATTAAACACATCAAAGGCCTGGAAAGTGTAGTTTTCAACATGCTGCTTGTCCAAACTGATGGCAGTACTTCTTAAATCTGTTTCAGGGCAGAACAGATTTCTTCCTCACTTTGGGATCAGAGATCTAGCAGGAACAGGATGTGTTCCTTTAAAATTTTCAAGGCAAAATCACCAGCTCAGATAAATCAGTATAACTCCATTGTGTCTTTAATTCAATTACACCAGTGCCTGAGCATCTTGCCTTTGAATATTTGAAGAAGGAAACTCTTCCCTCTCAATGAGTTTATCAACTAGATAGATAGGATGGAAGAAAGGAAATATTACTGTCTGTAATAAAACTTACTTATTACAGGCAAGTAATTAAGGGATAAAGTCATAGAGAGCTACATTTTCTTCTTCACCAAGAAATCTCTGCAGCAGAGTTGGGGAAGATATCAGGGACATGGTTGCAGCACACTAATTTACGTGGTCAGTCACAGACAAGTAGTATCTTAGAATAGCTCTTATGCTTGGTGTCCCCTGAAAGGACTTCCCATGGCTAGAAGGCTGGTATAAAAGATTTGTTGTCTGTGCTTCCTCCTTGAAGTAGAGAAGGAAGGTGACAGATGCAAACTCTCACTGCAGTTAATTTGCACTGAGGAATTCCCTTTGGGTATAAGCAGCAAGGACACCAACCTTTTTCACAGGTAGTGTGAATTAAAATAAAAATAAGAAAACTTTGCTCTGAACTTTTTTCCAAAGGAAAGCCTAGGAAGTCAATGACAGAGGATGGTTTGGAACCCAGTTTTGAGGATGTTTCTAACTCTCCTGATTATAAAATTGCCCTTCCTCCTTATTTTATTTCTTATATCTTTGTTCCTCATTATGGGAGTACCTTGTGATTCTCCAAAACATTTTTGTGCAAAATAAAAAAACGCATGACGATGTTTTGTCAATCAAATACAGATACAAAGGAATCAGATGTTACAAGAATAATTCTATGATGCATTTAGAGATTTCTTAGCCACTACTGAATGTGTGTCCTGATATTCTTCAATGCAACTTCCCTCCAATTTAGATCACAGGAACATAGATTTTAATCTCTGCTACATATTCTTTCTATTAATCTTTTGGTTTGTTTATGTCTGTTTATATTTAAAAGACTTTGTCTCTTCTCTGTGTAAACTCTCTTAAATTTCCTCTGGACTTATCCTTTTCCCTCTACTTCCAGTCTTTGACCCTGTTATCAAGGTCACTTTATACACTGATAAATGCATTCTTTATAGCTATCTGAAATACCTCCCTAAAACCGAGTTATATTTTGACTATTCCACTTCCATATGCACTTGATCCTGCCATAGTATCACGTGTTTAAACATATGGAAACCCACCCTAAAGGGGATGACACTTTCTGAATTTCAGTTCACTTACATCCATCTATTGTACACAGGGTCTGTGTCTGGCATGTTATTTCCCACTTGTCAGAAGGAAACCATCCTGTCTGAGGGTAGCTTTGATGGTCTTAATATTAGTTTTTATTCCGCACTGAAACAGAACTAGGACTCTTCAAACATTCCTACAGAAGTGAAACTGTGCCAAAATAGCTATTATGAGACCAGGATGCCTTTGATTCAGGAAGTCTGCTAAGTATATTAACTATTTTCCCTTTATAATCCTAGCTGCTGACATTATGGGGCTATTATGTGACTCTGTGGAGTCACAGATAAAACACATAGTGAACCACAAGGTAATACTCCTTTTCAGATGTGGACAGGTATGAAAACCCTAACGCTATTTCACCATCCTACCAGAACCCCTCGCTGCAGTTTGCATAGGAAATGATGGTAACAACACCCCTGTCAGCACTCCTTCTTGTCCAAGAAGATAGTTTCTCTTCTTGCTACAAACAGAAGGTGGTCTTTGCCTTTCAGTAGATTTCAAAAGATTTTGGGTCTGCTTATTGCAAAAATGAGACAGCAATTAAGGGGTGGCCTAGAGTCAGGTGGCAGTGGTTTGAGAGTGTCACAGCTGCATGAATGCCCATGCTGTATAAGAAACCCACTTTTTAAATGACCACACCATTTAAAAGAGCAAAGGAGAGGAAGGAGAAGAGGAGAATGGGAAGGAAATCCTCTTTCCCACAGAAAAATAAGACCAGTTGAGCACAAGGGTAAAAGCTACCATGGCCCTGTCAGTGACCCACAGTTGCCAGGAGCTGGATCTGAGCTTAAATAGGGTGAGGTAAGTATAGTTTTCTGTTCTGCCTCATGGTGACCGTTGCCATTACAGGAAGGGGAAAGAATGTGCTCATCAAAATGTGCAGGTACCTCATGTAAAAATTGAGATTTGGAATTGTGGCATTCTCTGCAACCTGTTGGCAGGGATTTGGAAATTGCAAAACGAAAGCCCAGTGGGGCAGCCATAGATGGCTGATGGCCTGCATAAGCTGGAGCATCCCTCTGGTGCCTTCAGCCAGCTGTTGACCAGTGCTGCTGCTGGGCTTTCTGGAGGCTGGATGGGTACACCAAAGGAACCACAGAATGGGGCACAAGCCATGGACCTCTCCGTCTAACCTTCTACTTCATATTTGCAGAGAAGGGACCAGCTCTACCCGTCTTCCCAAGTGGCCTAGGTTGGAAGATTAATTCTTCCTGAAAAGAACATGACACCAGACTGCAGTGGTTGCCCTGAGAGAGAAGCCCTGTTGTCAGTGAGATAACTCATGGCCTCACTTAACTACCTACATCACTGGAAATGTCTGTTAAACTGCCATTCCTTGGGGAGAAATGAATAATGAAGAAGGAAAATGGCCAAGCTCAACAGTACAAATGATATAATTGCAGAGCATGTTAAAGAGGTATTATTAAGAGAAGTGGGCTGGATGATTTACTTGAAATCTGCTCAGTGAAAATTTTACACTGAGAGACATGGGATAATGCCAAGGTTAATCATCCGCATGGCTTGTCCATAGCAAACACTCCCTATATAAACATCTATCTGCTCTTTAAAAATAGAGAAACTGTAGAGTGTAATCAGGGAAGAAGAATGAAAGATCAGACTCTCTGCATCATATATTTAATACAAAAGTAATATTTTAAATTGCCACATGGCACTAATGAAACTATGAAGCTAATAGAGTGTAAGGAGAACAGCACATCATCTCCTACATGAAGTTTGCATTTTAAAGCACCCTAGGGCATATCTTTACATGCAAGAGACTTTGTAAAACCTAACTAAAAGGTGTTTTATAAGTCAAAAGTGTTTCTGCACTATTACACTGATCATTAAAGATGCAAAAGAGTGAGCTGCTCTTCCAGACTATTGGATTTCTCAAAGCCAATTTGATGTCATTATTTATGGAAGGTTTCATATTTGCCAGGGAAAATACGATCAATACTGGCAAAATTTCCTTGAATTATAAAATTCAGTACAATGCCAGATGCTGCATCTGGTCAAAAAGGGCAAATATATTATTTGGATTCTTGACAGTGTTAGAGAAACAGAAGTTTCACACAGCCCATTTCACAGAGGCATCCATGTTAATTCCACTGTTTACAGCAATTGTCAAATTCAGTTCTGGTTTATGAAAGCTTAAGCATTTGGAATTAAGTGTCTGTAACTAGTTAAGATGTATTTTGCAGGTTATCTTGTCTTCAGAAAAATGAATTTTATTATTCACTTTTCTGCATAACTGATATTCATATTAGAAGAACTGTTATCTTGCAATAAATGGCTGCCTTCAAAAGGCATTGAATATTGGACACGAGGAACCAAGGAACCCAAGAATCTAAGAAGGGACAAAGACCTTGGATATTGCTATGACAGAATTGTCTTAAACATTCAGAAAATATTTTGAAGTTATTTTCAGTTAGGAGTTATTGAAGGGTTTATTTTAACAATTTAGGTGTATATAAGAATTTACAGAATTATGGTGTAAATTCCCTGTTTAAAAGGGGAAAAAATACATTTTTTAAAAGATATCTGAAAAAAAATTTTGACCATACAAAGCAAAACTTTGGAGGAAAATCCCCCACTGAATTTGACATAAATTGAAAACCCCTCTGTTTCTGTTACTTTTAAAATCTTCACCAAGATAACGTAAATGATGGTGTTTGTTTATCATGTTAGGCCTGAGTATTTGAAGTCCCCTTCCAGACAATATATGGGTAACAGAGAACTGTGAGAAAACATCATGTTCCCTGTGGAAAACAATGTTCCCTGTGGAGGCTGTTTTTCCAATAGAAATAATTCTCAACTGTCATGTCTTAAACAAACAAGCAGTGGTCAACCAGGGAGAAGCTACACACTAAAAGCAAGGAAGTACTTGGGAATGATTTGTCCTTTCCGCCTTTTGCTACAGAGGGTGATAAAGGGTAGATGAATCTTGGGACATTTAACAGTCAGGGATCCTTGACTATATAATATACAGATTGAGCCACATCTGAACCCTGTTTAATATACTTCTAGCAGTGGAGGGCTGGTCCCACACACTTTACTTTTGTGCAATCCTCTCAGTTACCAGTTTGCCCCTAAAATCATGGTGGGTGACAGGGTTGGCATACTTCAAAGCAAGTTCCAGCTTGCAATTTCTAGCATAATTTGACTTTTTCATTCCAGCTGAATTATGCAGAGGGGCTTCATCCAGAGTGTGAAACCTTCCTGCCTGCACGCGTGAGGCTGAAGGCCACCTCTGTCCAAAGCCCTGCACTCTAGGCCTCAGGTGAGATGACAGTATTTGTACAACAGGGGTCATACTTTATATAAAGCTAAGGAAATGGCCTTATAAAGATAGGGCTTCATTATAAGCAAACAATCCCTAAAAGTCATCAAAGAATGTGTGGCTGCAGCCAACACCAGCTCTAAGGAGGGCAAAGAATTTCCTTTTCAATGAGCAGTGACGCCTGGAAGAGGCAGCTCTTAGCCATGCCCTAAGAGGGTGTGTCGTACTGCATCATAACTGAGCTTAGTGTTTCTGGTCACAGAGCCCTTTCTCAGGAAAGCCGTGTGATTAAAGATCTAATTACACTGTTTCCCTATACTTAGTCTGTATGCCCTGACCTGACATTAGAAGTCTAATTTGTTTAAGCAAATGAAAGATGTCTGTCACGGTTAATTTATATTTGGCAACACTGCTGTAGAAACTTTTCAAAGAAAACATTGCTTCTCTCTTCTTGCCAGAGGCAGGTAAATGTGATGTGAATGACAACCTGATTGCTGGTTCTGGGTTAAGAATGAGATGGGTGAGGCTGAGACCCTACTATGGAAGCACAGGGGACAAAGTATCTTAGGAGTGATGAGCATGTCGCAAACTCTCTGCACCACCAATGCCAATGTTTCAAGGCTACATGAAATCCAAGGGAAAAGGTCACTAGGAAGAGTTGACTGTGGAATTTGAATGGTCCTTCTGAGAAATTGAATCTCATAAAAAAAGAAGTTTAGGTTTCTATATGAGAGATTGTGAGTGAAATAAAATCAGATCTTATAGTTGGCCATTTTTCTCCTCCCCTCTTCTCTAACAATAAATACAAGGAAATTCTGTTAAATTCCATTATGATTTCTCTCTAGTTCTGGCAGCCTGACTCTCTGCCAAATCACCTCTTGGCAAAAGTCCACTACGCAACTGTAGAAATCCATTGGTTATATGAGCAGAAAGCTTGGCTTGTAATCCCTAGTCATAAACAGATGTAATTACAATTTCTGAGGTGTGCCCAAGATGAGGGAGGTTATCAAAGTGCAGCACTAGAAGTAATGCCACTAGGCATTAGGCATTAGGCATTAGATAGGAGTTTTAATACCTTTTGTCTATTCAAACCTAGTAACAGTGGATAAATAAGTAAATACTTGAAAGCCAGGAGAAAAAAAGGGGCAATCCTTTTAATTTCATTAAATTGCACAGGACAAGGAGACCTTTCTGGAGGGAGAGGGATGGAAATGTTAACCATTGTTCATAGAACTGGGAATTACCCCTCTTAAGAACAGAAATGTGGCGTGTCTGAGAAAGAAGTCCTTCCAGAAAGTCCATACACGTTGAAATAAAGAATTCAGTGTTAATTTAAGCTGAAATGCCGGCAATTATTTCTGCCTCACCACTAAGCAAATGTCTCATTTATCCTTACGACTTTTTTCAATATTAAAATTCAATACAGAATATGTTGGGGATCTGTAAGTCTGAGGAGACAACTGAAAGCAAAATATGTTCCAGGTTCTTCTCCTATCCTTTTATTCTGTAATGTTGTCTGAAAGAAGAATGATGGGAATAAGCATTGTATTTTAGCTATGTTTGCAAATGTGGAACCAAGATTTTGTTGTAGGGGAATTTGGACTTGTTCTACGCAAAGGTGCTTTGAAAGCTCTGCCAGCAGGACTACGATGAGCCCCTCCTACTGTCACTAAATGGCACGGTATCTTGCACCCGCCCGGTGACTCCCAGTGAGAGAGTACCTGGAGTGACTATAAGCTTTTCACCTCCAGTTAAAGATTAAGTGAATCATATTAGCAGTCGAAAAAGAGAAAAAATTGAAGCATGCCTAGCTGTTTCAGGAGGCTGCAAATTTAAAAGAGCAGTAGGGTATCTGCAATTCTCATTGAGTTCCAAAAGACATTTGGGTTTCTACATTTCTCCATTGCATACAGAATAGGGCTCATTTAGAAATGTTACTTATGCTAGTGTATAGCTATTTTCCTGCAGTTATTTTATTTAAACAATTGTGTTAGTCTAAAAAGGTCTTTTCTCCTTTTTTCTTTTTACTGTCATTTAGTTTAAAGGTTTGACTGGTGTAAACAGCTTTATCACCATTCATCTTATAGGTTAGTGTCCAGATATAAGTTTCAAAACGGTACAGTATTAGGAAAGAGATAAAAGCATCACAGAAGAAGAATGAAAGGAAAACGATTCTATAGGCCATCAGACTCTGATTTGTCCCTTTTATTTGCATTAGTAGCATGGTGTAGTAAAAAGCATGTAGATTTGGAAAGGAGTACTGAGATACTAAAACCCAGAGGGTTTACCAGTGAGGGTAAATGAGAATTTAGGATTCCGGCACTGAAAAAGTCATTAACTGGGAATGTAAGGAAGTTGCAAATGAGAAGGAAGAAACAGAAGAAAGATGGGCATCTATGTTTTGTGTAGTCTCTGTGTCACTGTTATCTGAACACTTCACAACTTCACCATAAGATGAATTAGTTCACCCTATCATGCTCCTGAAAATTGAGTGGTGAAAACTTAACTGGACAGTGGAAATGAAAAAGCTAGAAAAGAGAGCATAGTGTACCATTCACTGTCTTTTTTGGGTTTATGTAGTTAAATTTTCACATTACAGTGTACGCCCTGAATTAACAGTTGGATGAGGAGGAACTATTTGGAGCAAATTTTGGTTTATTTACACATGATATTTTCTATTGGGCTGTGTTCTACTGAATTCAGTCTTCTGTGGAAGAACCAATAAAAAATTTGACTCCTCTGCTTTTTCGATTCTTTTTTTCCAACTTTCTGCCACTTAATAACGCTCAGATTCCACATTTGACCTCATCATTTCTGAGGGCATGGCTGAAAAGCCTTTCATCTTGTGAAGGCAATGTGGAGGTGCCACTGCCTCTAACGAAAGCATGCGAGGGCTGGATGCCCTGGCCTTTCCTCCTGAGACCCACAGCGCAGGCACCCTCCTCATGCACCAGGCTCATGCCCGATCCTATGATATCTTGATTGCATGACATGCACAATATCCAGGTAGGAGGCAAGAGGGTCCACTTCTAGTCAGGTGATATGGGCAGAGAGTGCAGCAAGGAGGAGGCTCCCAGAAAAAATTTAGCTATCTCCCACCTCACTCCAAGCCCATTTCTGAAATCTCTTAGGACTAAATTGCAGGCTGGGTTATCTGCTCTAATGGTTATGCCTTGCCTAAGGGCTATAAGGCAATCATGGGCTGAAGCATATGCAGCACCATGGCAGTGGTTCCTTGCATCAGCTGGAATAGAAGAACTGACAGTCATATTATCCTTGACTTTGAGGATTGTCCCTGGATGAAGGTTTGAACCCTGCTGGTCATACAGTGCTGCTAAATATGCAAAATTTTGTCACACCAACAGTACCTACGCTATGAGGCAGAGGACTTTGTTTCTCAGAGTCATCGGTCTAATAACTTTCATCAGCACTGAACAACCTTGAAGGAGAAGTTTTTGTTTAGTTTTTTTAAAAAAAAAGATTGTCACCTTAAGAAAGTTAGAAGACAATCAGTGTCTACCTATTGTAATCATCTTTTACAGGAGAAATGACACGTCCCAATCAGACATCCTTTGGGGACACGACCTCTTTTATCAAAACACTTATTAGAGTGGACCAGTGGTCCTAGAGACTACCTAATGAAAACAAATCTCCTTGCAACATAAAAACATTCTTGTTGAAAGCCTTCTGCACCCCCTGGCGTGTTTGAACAAAAGTTTGCTCTCCGGCAATAAGTGGAACTTTATTCTGCAATTACGTTTCTGGAAGTTTCTGTGTATATTGATTAACAAAACCTCACAGCAATCTCCTGAGGTCACCGGTGGTACCCTGCCAGGTCCCTACCAGGGATACAGACACTGAAGTCACTGGGAGTCTTGGGGTCTCAGGAGCTGAATTGCAATGAGTAGCTCCCCAGTCGTGGCTAAATACTGGCATCTGAGAGATTTTCCCTTATAGCATGCTGGATGTCTCTAAGTGGTTTGGAGTACCTTCTGTGAGAGCATCTGCTCCAACCCTACCACAGGACTGAAACCTTCACATAAAAGAGTGAAGGCAATGGGAAGTGTATGATGACAGAGGAATGAAAAGAGGGAGAGAGGAAGGAAGACCAGGGAAAAAGGGAGAAAAAAGGGAAGGATGAAAGGCATGAAAATGGGGAGAGAAAAAATGAAAACCAGGAAAAAAGGAAACTGAGATGTTCCGAAGCTTTTACAGACACAGCACAGGTTTTCCCTGGAGGATTTGTCCAGTGGTTGTAGTTGGTGAATTACGCCGTGTTTAAAGCTTCAGAAGTTTCAGTTGATTTCTGGCCACGCAATAGCTGGAAGCATTAGTGAAGATCCTTGTTCTTTTCATGTGTAGGAAGAAAGGCCTGAGCCTGTTGATAGAGGAAGACCTATGATTTTTTTCCTTTGCCTTTTTTTCAAGCTAACAAAAATTGAAGACAAAAATTGCTGTTGTAGGCACATCATTAAATAACAGAGCTCTGTTACCTATCTCTACTTTCATCAGATCACCATAAATTCTACCTTAGGAAAGGTATACGGTAGATCTTGATAGAGGATATTGATGGAAGAATGAAATACCATTAAAAACTTGCTTTCTCACTGTGCTTCAGGATTCTCCTGCTCATCCTAATGCTTTTAAGTACAATTGAGTGTAGTACCATATTAATATCAGATAGTAACTCTAAGAGGAGACTGCATCCTGCCCCCAGAGCACTTAGTGGTATTGTGCTTTCTATCTGTAAGTGATATGAGCCAGTATATGACACCGCATTATACCATGCCACTGTGACACTGTGTTACACCACCACCACATTGAGATGCAGCCCCATGGTGTTATCGTGTTGTTGAGCTTAGTCCTGAAAATAAACTCTCTAAAGGTTACAATTATAAATAGACCTGGTACACTGCCTTATCACCTCCATAGCCTGAGCTGAGGGGTAGCATCTGGTGCTCACAATAAAATGAGATTGACTGCGTATTCCCATCACAGCAGTGCCACCAGGGCCCTACGTTTTGCCAGCTGCATGAAAAGGTGGATGTTTCATGTGCTGGAATCTGGAATGGATCCCGCCTATACTAGAGAGTGGTATTGTTTTAACCAGCTCAGTAAAGATCTAACAAGTGTTTGGTCGCAGTGCTCTTAGGGACAGGTCTCGTAATGGGCAGAACCACCCACTGTGTGCAGTGTCAGATAACCAGAGCGGTAACACAGCTCAGGTCTTGCTGCCGGCTTTGCCAATGCCACATCTCTGGAAATCCCTGGTTGCTGCTGCCGGGGGAAAGAGTAGAAGGCACCTAAAAGCAGATACTACTGCAGTGATGGCTCCTGACAGAAGCAGTAGCTGCTGACTGCTTCCCCAAGGCTGTCACCCTCTGGCTCCCCCTCCTAGTTATGCCTTTTTTCTCTACCTGGTCCTGGTCCCTATGCTAGAGGTAGCAAGTTTTGGTCTTAATTGAGAAGCTATAATCCAGCTCTAAATTATGTGCACCAACACCACGTAGTTTCACTGAAAGATCACAGTGTGTTTAACGAGTACTGGAACCCTCGGTTCAATATCTATAGGTACTAAAAGATAAATGAGTAATAGATAGATTTTTTAATTTGCATTCATACCATATGCCCTATCTGCATAGTAATTTTGCACATAACACTCTAGGAGACAGAATATCAAATAGTTTTCCAAAATGAAGGCATATTATATTAAAGTAGATTACTAATTTAATCTACATACAAACTAATGATTACTAATGTAAATTAAATCTATTAATGTAGATTTCCATGAAATGTTGCTCTCCCCAGAAACCCCATCTGACTTAAATAGGAACACTACTGTCCATGAACTAAGCAAAAACAAAAGACTGCAAATAAAGATGACAGTTCTGTGATATGCCTGATCTGGGGAGTGATATCCTCTAATGTGGCTACTGGGAGAGCTGTATGATTTAATTTTGTTTAACGTATTCATTAATACAAGAACATAAACAGCTTGGAAATGAAACAATGTGAATATATTATAGGAAATAATAGAGCAGATGGAAAAATAATACAAATTGGCTTGAGCTCTGATTTGGGAAAACACTTAAGCAGTCACTTATTCAGGAAAACCCTTAAAATTACATGTCAAATCTTAGGAATATATCTCCAGAGCTGGCGGTGGCCAGGATATTGATGGAAGGCATTGCACAATGACACCTCTTTTTGTCATACGTCCTCGTGAGTACACTTTACCACAGGAATGAGAGGAGGGGAGGAGTTATGTTCCCCTTAGCTGTGAAATCTGATGCTGTAATTTTGACTTAAAACTCAGGATTACCATTAAACGTCTTTTTAAATACTTTCTTCAAGGGGATATTTTCATGAGTTAGGTTCTCAGATTTGGAACCAGAGCAGGAAAAAAGCTTTATCAGTTGTCAAGCTTGAAGAAAAATAGTCAGAATACAAATATGCAATGAAAATGAGAAAAAGAATATATTACGAGAGGCCTGAGCAATAGGGCACATTAATGAGATGGTATATTGCACTGCAATATAGATACCAAGGAACAGCGTGATTTAACACTTTCCTTAGAAAGGTCATTTACCAAGCAAAAAGCAGCAGTTGCCCTCCCAGACCACTGTGATGAAACCACAACATGGACTAGCGTACTTCTTTCAGTGGGCCAGGTGGAGACAAACTACAGAGGGCTCCACAAAGATGACAATCTCTCCCCCCAAAAACCCTGGGTATGTTAATGAGAACTGATCACTCACAAACTTTGCCAATGTTAGTATGTGGGTAAGAATGATAAACACCTAGCATAAGGATCAGAATTTCAAATCATCCAGTACACTGGGAAAAAAAAAAAAAAATAATAAAGGCAAGAACGAAGTGTTACATAAAGGAAGTGAAAATTAGATGGACAAGCACAAAACGGAGAATAAAGTGCTTGTGAAGAAGAAGAAGATCTGGATATTAGTAAGAACCAGTATGCAATGTTGCTATGAAAAGATAAATTTGATTATGGAAGGTGTAAATCTGCAAGTTGAGGAAAATAATTATTCCAGTACCTTACAATAATGAGCACTCAGCTGGAATACTACATTCTATTTAGCACATCATTTTCAGAAATGCACAGACGTATTATCAGGGGTCCAGGACTGTAGAATTAAACTGACCAGAGGTCGAGAAATCATGCAATACAGGGAAAGTTGGGAGAATTGGATTTTTTTATCCTAGAGAATCTTGAATTTCAGAAGGCTGTTTCAAAGGGTGAGAAACTGTTCTCTACACTCATAAGCAATTGCACAAGGAATAATTACTTTGACCTGCAGCAAAAGAGATTTTGTTTCCTAATTAGGAAAAGGTTCTAACTAAAAGGAGAGTTAAACACTGGATCAGTGTACCAAAAGAGTTTTGTAGCATCTCCATCCATGGAGGTCTTTAATATCAGGTTATATAAACATCTATCAAGGATAATCAAGATATCCTTGATAATACTTCCAGGGAGGAAGAGTAAAAGCATCATGAATCCCCTTCTAGCATCTACTGGTACAATTTCTAAAAGGTCTAATCATGACACCATTAAAACTCTTGCAGGAAAACCCTGAAAGAGAAGAAGCATACACCAGTGGGTGGTCTAATAGCTCTTTTCCATTTTTACTCACTGTGATTTTCAACTTTATCTTATTGAGCTTGTTTGGCATTCTTAAGGATGACTAGCAAATTCACACACGATTTTAGTACAGTGAATCTCTATGAGTGCACAGAACAACAATACTATTGTATATCAGAATGGGCTAAATAATATAAAAAATAGTACTTCTTCCATATGAAGAAGGGGATTGTCCCATATATCATGTGAATGTATGGGAAGAAGCAAACGGACCTGTTTCACAATTTCAGTGTAGCTATGTAACACCATCTGCATGCACCTCTCTTCCTAGAAAATCCTGGAATGAGCTCAGGAAGGATAAACTGAAGCAACCAGTGGTAGAGGACCTACAGATGTGGTGGTGGTGGCTGTAAAAGTGAGGAGAACAGAACAAAAAAATATTTCTGGTGTGGGTATGATTGAGTTTGCTATCCATATTGGCATAATTTGAGGAAGTTACTTGCATGCATCTTCTAAAAGGTAACTTACATGTCTTGCAGTCATTGGAAGAAGAATTCTCTGCACAGGGCTCCTTGTAGTCTCTGAGGTGCTGGAAATATTATGGGATAGTTTCTTGGCTACAGCAAATTGTTCTTCTATTGACTGTAATGGAGATGTGTCACGTAACAGTCGCTGAGGCTGACATTAGGACTGGCTAAAGATATAATGCCTTTTGACTTAGTGTGATTTCTACTTACAGCCATTTATCTTTACATATAATCTAAAAATACAAGCATTTATCTATTTATGTTTTCTAAATCAAGTCACTTCGTACTTTTACTGGGCTCCCTTAATACCTTTGCCAAGATGAAATAAAGAATTAAATGGGTCAAAGAGTAAAAGGAAATAATGTAAAACTTCCTGCATAGATCTTTGGAATCTGAAACCAAATGCCAGTTCCAATACTTGTAAAATGCCACAGGGCATAGCAACGAAGGTGAGTGACTTCAGAGTAAAGCAAAACCTCCCAGTACTTTTTTTTTTTTAAGATCCAGTTCTTTGCTGACAGAACATCTAAAAACATATTCAGCTGGGCATTACATACAAATATATGCCCATTTTGGAAAGGCTATCAGGAGAATTAGGAGTTCAAAACAATCCTTCACAGCAGGAGAAAAACTGTAAACTCCAGAAATTATCAGTATACATACATTAAGATAGTGCATGGAACTTAACTACACTATAAATTTAGATTTGTCTGGCTTTGTAACATGGAACTCACTTATTGTGGGGTATGCAGAAGAAAGCATTTTGTAGGCTTTGGTAATTCTTCAGCAATTTTATTTTGGGATAACCTAAAACTACATGGAGAAAAGGCAGTCTGAAATCTTAGCACTGAGGCAAGCTTTAGCTGATTCAAGCGAAGTGATAGATAAAAATGGAACTACACAACCTACTGGCCCAATTCAATGGCATTTTTTGAAATCTGTACATTTCAAAAGGGAGAAAATGATTCACTCACTGTATTTTTGCCTGGCATCAGAAAAATAAGTTAGAAATCCAGACTTCATTGCCTGAAATCTTGTTTCAATCAATTTATTTTAAAATTAATGTCTAACCAAAATGAAATCCTCATATGGCATTTAGTTATTTGAAATCTAGTTTCTCTGCTGGGAAAAGAAATCCTTTGACACATCAGAGAGTTTTATACATAGGTAAATATAATTGTAGTTGATAAACAATGCAAAGGCAACTGCAGCATGTCTTGGTTTTATAAAATAACATTGGTTAGAAAAAGAAGAAGAAAACCCAAAACCCAACACTTCTTCCCTCTCCAGAAGAACACTTTTCACATTAAACATCTCAGAGGCACAGAGAACATTAAGTTAGAAAGGGGGACTAAGGTCATTGACAGCAGTATCTCAGTGGGACATTGGTTATCTGATTATTTCTGAAAATAATTTATTTGTGGAGCTTTAATGTCCAGGGAATTAAGCTGTCTGGAGCTGAGCTGGAACTGACTGTTGGTTCAGCATCTAGTACAATGGAAATTTTCTTAGGAACTTTGAATCCACCTCTAGTGGCACCATTAATTAAAT
Source organism: Aptenodytes patagonicus (assembly GCF_965638725.1). Lineage (NCBI taxonomy): Eukaryota > Metazoa > Chordata > Aves > Sphenisciformes > Spheniscidae > Aptenodytes > Aptenodytes patagonicus. The sequence continues at coordinate 66,160,866 of NC_134949.1, forward strand.
AGGAATTAGGTATGGCAATTTTGGGCATACCTTCATTTGTTAGAAAAAAACTAATACAGAAGTAGCTTGCTCTGTATCTTACAACTAAGAGTATTAGCAAATATTGTGCTGGGTGTTAGGATATGTTCCAGGCTCAGGGTCCCAGACCATAGGCATTTTCTTTTTCAAAAGCAGAGCCTATTAAAACGCTTGCCACAGTGCAAATGCATAACAAGTTCTTCACAGACACACCTTGCCCTATTGGTAAAACTCCTGCTGAAATCAACAAATCAGCTCCCAATTACTTCCACAGAACAATCTAAAGTCTCAACAAACAAGGTGGCAAGGGAGAAGAACAAGCACAATCTCTTCTTTCAAGTATCAAGGGAAAGATGCACATCCTGCATGCCACCAGAATATCTCTGTCTCCTTGACAATATCCTACGTGAGCACTCAAACCTATCTGAAGACAGAGTATCATTTGATACTGACCATCCTAATTTTCTGCCTAGAAGCCAGTTCCTGCTCAGCATCTAAACAGTTAGACAGGACAAGCCTTCCTTAGGAACCATATTCGTGACCTAAAAGGGTACACCTTCATGTTAATATCTAGACAAAAGTAACTCCTTACAGCTGTTTGCGAAGACTACTCTTATAATCCATATTTCAGTCCTAACAAAACAGTTTGCTATGCCCCTTGAGTAGGCAAGCACAGAGATCTTTAAGGCAGAAGAGTTCGTTGGAGGTAGACCAGTTATATTCTCCAGTCCTACCAAAATCCATTGCTTTCTGAAGTAAGGAGAGCTTCAGATGCCAGCAGGAACAGTCCATTAGAAACAACAGCCTGACCAAGTTGCAGGGAAGCATGCCCTGTTATTTCCTCACTCTATGTAGCTCCAGGCAGTCATGCCATCATCTGCACCCTGACCCAATCCAAGGCCTTTTGAGGGTGTACAGGACAAATGAGAGCATAAGGATCACAGTTCAGAGCTCAGGTCTCTTATCTTACCCTCAAAATTGCTGTGCAAAATACCATGATGGACATTCTGGTCTGTTGGCAGATGAGCTGCCTTTATTACCCACTGTCTGTTGGGCTACAACCATCAGTCTCTGTCACTAGGATGTTCTGTCCATCATTCCTTGCTCTTCATACTTCATTATAAGCCCTATATCAAGGGCTGTGGGAAGGTACCCCTTTCCACCTGAAACAAATGTTCATCGGGGTTTGGGGCTGGAAAGAGAAGACAACATGCAAAACAGACTTCAGAAGTGATTTTCCTTCTCCTTCGGTGGGATAATGTTTGCCTGATTTTAGTGTTCTGAAAGTTATATACCTTATCAAAGCTACTTATCAAGGATCCCTCTATAGTAAAGGACAACACAGATGCCTCTAAATGAGAATTCATGCCCTCTTCCTTAGCCCCACCGTAGGATGGAATTAATTGCCACCAGGAGATGTTTCTTTACTATAGAGAAACCCTAGCCAGACCTTGTATACTAGAAGCCCAAATTCTAAGTAGACTTTGAAACCTAACTGGGAGGAATCCCACCTCCAGTACTAAACTGGAGTACCTCACTGGACTGAGTAGATTTCGCTTGTGGAGCTTCCCACTACAAAGAGGAGACACCATCACAACTGTGTTATGAATGTCTTGGTGCTTACTAAATAGTAAAGCTATTATTCATTTTCTTTGACATTAGCAAGGGCTCTTAAAGCACAGAGATTTCTTTGGTTATTGTTAGGTAAAATGTCAATCCTCTAGCCTGTGATTAAAAAGCTTTCAAGCTAAAGGTATTCTTTCCTTCTTTCCATTATGTGTGTGAGACAGAACTCACAGTTGGTGGAAATGAGATGGAAGGGAGTTCTGGAAACAAAACAGAGTAATAATGGGATTTTTTTACCCTCACTTGAAAGATCAGTAGTAACCACAAAAGCCACACTGTAAAAGTATCAAGTAGGGTTCTAGTCCATGTTTGCTAGCTTATGTGGCTTTCTATGCCATATTTGCTCAGTGCACAAGTAAAAAGACAATCTGAGTGTCTACAAGCCCTGCAAATCCAGCCTCATGTCTAAAACCTCCTATAATAAAAGTGCAGTGACTAAGACATAGCTGACCATTTTGCTGATGGCGCATACGTCAGAACAGAACACAGCTCTTTCTTTCAGATTGTAATAGCTCTGCATTGCTAACAATAGACAGTCTTGGTTTGGTCAGTATATGAAGCAGAAATCTTCAAGGACACATACATAACGTGGATCAAGAAATGCCTTTTTCACACTTTAGACTGAGACTACATTAACTGTGTAGACTTGTGCTCTGCTGTTTCTTCATGGCATTGGTAACAGTATTGCTCCACCACAGCCCATCAAAAGCACCTGCTGAGGACTGCCTATAATGAAGATCCTTGCTGCAGAGGATCTTCATTATAGGCAGCAAGAGGATCTCTTGCTCTGCAGAGCAAGAAAGCTCCTGTACATCTTCAAGAAGGCAGCAAGTGGTATAAGCATAAGTGGCCTGACATAAGCTCAGGCAGGAACTCTCCTGTCACCTAGCCCTCAAAGAAGCAACCTGCATCACAGATGCTGTAATAAGGAATAGGAAGGAACATGCATGATGGTCACGGTTTCTACTCTCTGAGTAGAAAACACAGCAAAGAGATGGCTGCATCCTTCATGCAACTATAGAAAGAAAGGGAGAGCAATAATCCAACTTGTGAATAGGTTCTGTTCCTATTTAAAACTGGCTTTCATCTTACTGAAGTCATTCAAAAGAGTGTTAATTTCCTTATCCAATAAAGTAATATTGAACAACAAACAGAATTTTAATCTCAGCAGCTCCAGCTGGGGGAAGAAGCCATTACTGAGAACTCATCTTTATTTATGGTTTTGGTTGTTTCATGGTGGGTTTTTTTTTCTGGAAATGAGAATAATAAACCAGTAGGGAAAAAAAAAAATCTCTATAAATCAGATGTAAAATCTAGTACTGCCAGATCCTGTAATTTTAACATGAGTCATATGTTTGTTCTTTTTGGTTTTTCTCCCTTAAAATCCCAGTTCTGTGAATCAGGTAATGATAGCATCTGATATTTTGAAAGAAAGTAAGTTTCCAGTCCTCGTTCTGCTCTATCAAAACTTTCCAACATCCGGAAGGAATTGAAAACAACCAAAATGTTTTATTTTAAAAGCTGCTTGGTGAGGGACAGTCTTTAGCAAGACTGTTCTGGGGAGATTCCCAGGGCTGAGGTGAAGCTGAGTCCATATCCGCTGTTTGTAGAAAGGAATCACAAAGGAGCCATCTAATGCTAGATGAAACCTTAACACTGTGTATTTCTGTATTGCTGTCTAGTGTCCTATATATGAAGTGGCTTGTGCTTCTAGTGAGGAAAGACAACAACCCTTGCTGTGGTGATGGTGGCATAACTTAAAACCTATACTCTATTAGCTTACATGCTAGAAGATGAGATTTCCTTCACTTGCCTCTATTTCTTTTTCTTTCCATGTGTGTATGATGAAAGGAGGGAAGGGAAAAAGTGAATTCTAACCAGTATTAAGGTGCTCTATGCTGAATAGATTTAGAAGCATCCCCCTTGCCGTATTAAACTGGATTAGTCTGATGGGTCAGTTTTGCAGTTTATTGTATCCAGCTTTGTATGGACCAGTTTCAAACAGTTGCTACATTGTTTATCCAGCCATACCAGAATGGAAAGGATAGATTTCTAACCCTTATAGAATCAGCAGGTTGAAAAGGGCAACTTGATTAGCCAGTTTGCAGTATGCCTTACACTTTGCAAACTAAACACACCAGCTGGAACTACTTAGCCTGCTAACAAATATCCATATGTCATGAAATATCATAAACAATGAGAATAGTCATTTTTTTTCCCTTTGGTTCAAAATGTAATCTACTTTTTAAGTATGTCTGCATTTTTAAGAGACTGTTGCAATGAGACAGAGAGCAACTGGAGTTAAAGCTACAGCTATAACACGTGAATAAGGAGCTGTCATGGTGTATTGTAATTCAGCACCAATCACAGTCTAAAAATAAAAGCCATAAATAAGGGAAAAAAAGCCCTAAACCCATAAAAGTTAGTGCAGAGTTTCTTAAAGGAACCTGAGGGAGTAGGAATATATTTTCTTCTTCAGAAGGCAAGGGAAAAACAGGGACAATGATTACACCCTACCCTCTCCGGGCATGTCTAGACAGATGGGTACAGACAGATCTGAGCCCCTCTGCCTCAGCAAGGTCCCGCTCTGCTCCAGGAGTTGTTTGAGGACAATGAACGATACATTACTGGGTGAACATTATTTTCAAAAATGTCAGGTATCTGCTTGAGCACAATCCACTCACACAGCCAGAATTTAACACACTACACCATGAAGCTCTTTTGAATAAGGGGGAGAAGTCATTTGTTCGTGATTAAAAATATTTTGCTTAGTAACAATGATCTGGTGACTCCTGGCCACTTTGGAATCCAAAAAGTTTCTTTTATGACATTAGGTCACCAGCAAAAAAATGACACCCCATGTGCTTTCTTGCTCTCCGTCTGCTGCTGGCAAGTGGCACTACTGCAGATTGCTTTGGAGAGGGCTGTTACCCCCGTGTCAGCTCAGCAGTATGCTAATAGGACACTTGAAAGTGAGTAATACACTGCGTCCACAGTAATACACTGTCTCCACATCTCCCTGGCTCCCCTCTCTTCCCAATCATTACCAATAGCTTTAAGGGCTCGGGTAAAAGAATAAGGCAAATGGCCACTCAGCGGTGGGTCCCATATCAACTCATAACACACGGAATGGCCCTAGCAAAACAGAGAGCAAGGAGCTTGTAATTCCATGTAACTCACAGCCACATCACAATCAATACTGTATAATACAGATGCATTGTTTGTCTCCGAAAGTAGTTTTATCCCTCAAAGAATTCTTTCTCTCTTTCTCTCTTTTCATTTTTTTTTCCTAAAGAAAAAAGAAAAGCCTTTTGGAAGGCAAAAGAGGTCTGTGAAAATTCCATCACTTTTAAATTGCTCATCAGTGGCAGCCCAGATATATTTAAATTACAGTTCAGTGGAGCACGCATAAGGATACATCCTGCTTTATAGAGTTCTTGCTCATGTCTATTCTCTTCCAGCCTCCTACTCAACCCTCAGATAGAAATCCTGTATAGTAAATACAAAATGTAAGTAAGTCCAGTAAACAATAACCTAAGCTTTACCACTGACAATTCCTGAGAGCAAAACTGATTTGCAATGGTTCATTGTCAACCTCCTTGAAGAATCTTAGTGCTCTCAGGTGCAACAAGTGAGTGACCCAACAGCACCAAGATCTTTGACCTGAGCAGCTGTCTTCTGCTCAGAGATAATTCCCCTCTCCCAGTGTGACAAGGCTTGCCTTTACCCAAGTGAACAACAGAGGACTCAATATTGAATTATACCAATGCACATAAATACTTACTATCATGCAGAAGACATGATCCTCTACAGGTATGTCTACACTTCCAGGTGAAAAGAGGGCTCAAAAGTGGATGTAAGGATGCCATTCCCCATGACCTCAAAGCTTTCCATCCACACTGGTATTTATAGCTCAAATGTCCATGCTATACATGGAAAAAGCTGTACTTCACATGTCTGCTGATGTTGCGGGAGCGTAACATGCTCTGCCCCACCACAGCCTGGTCTGTCTCACTTAAACAAGAGTTTGGGTTCACGCAGAGGCTGGGAATGGGCTCGGGCTCTACTCTCTCAGAAAAATCATAGAATAACATAAATCCAGAGCTGCTAACAGCCCTGCAGGTAATCACTGTGGATGGAAGGCAGGTATGGGTTTGAGAATGGGCTCATTCCCATAAATTTTTGATAGTGTAGGCATACCCTTTCAGAACATGCCTTATTTCTTTGCTTTAGATAGCTATCCACCTAGTATTTTAACTGCTTCACGGAGGACATCATTTGCCCATTCAGCCTCTCCCTTTGACAATGAATGGAAATTCATAGCGTTCACAGAAAGATGTAAGAAAATCCACTGCAGAAGCAAGTACACACACGTGCACACACATGCACACACTTGTAAACAACCTGGAAATCTCCTTAGCTGTGTATCGATATTGATTGTGCTGTAGTCCCCAACGGAGAGATGGTTTGCTCCTTCTCGTCAGTTGTGGAAGGTTTTTGGTTTTCTCCATGGGTAATTTCCTCCAAAGTGAGTGCAAACAATGCAGTCAGAAGAGCTCCAGAGGCAGACAGGGAAAATAACCTGGTAGCTGAGAAGAGTTTATTGGCTTCCGCTGCTTATGAACAGCTCAACAGCATGGAGTCCTCCAGGTTGGTGTATCTCTATAATCTTGACCCACCTGGAGATCCATGGTGTCGAACCATGAACTTATGAAGACAGCAATGCCTCCAGTGGGTGGGGAAGCTCCTCTTCATCCTCAGTGCGTCGAGCAGTCCAGGAATTGCTGAATCCTTTACCATTTCTTCTATGACAGGCAAGTTTCTTTGTTTCTTTTACTACCCCTTTTCCACCATTGTACAGTTTAATACACATGGACAAGAGGTGATGCACGCCTTTCAATTTCAGCATTTGATAAGTGGCAGTCACTCGACACCTTCCATACTCAGTAGCTTCTTTATCAATTAGACAATCAAGGCAGAAACACCCAGCAGGAATTACAAAACCTCTGATTCCTTTCACCTCCTAACCATCTCTGAATATGTTTGTTAGGTGACTGCTCTGTTTTGCAGGGATGGTGAAGGAAGTGAAAAATTATTGTGAAAGGAATTCTTGGTTGGCCAAGAAAGTTTTGTAAAAGAAGGAGGTTTCTCAGTATTTCTCAAAGATGGTCAGATTCTGGATTGTTTTTCTACCTGCTAAACAAGAGTCTTTCCAACTTCAAATCACATGCTTATGTCCAAGGAAGATTAGATGCTATGGCAGAGTGATGATGATCTTCCAATATAATTTTCTATCATTGCCAAATATGCAAGTACAATGTCATAAACTGTTCTTTGGTTCCACTGACCCTGTACTTCATTTTTGTTACCCTAATGAGACCTCTTTTACAACCTATGGCTATTATTTTCAAGCTTTCTGGCTTGCCCATTTCTCTCTCACAGTTTGGTTTTGATGTATAAATAATAAATGGTCAGCATGATGGCTATAGGAGCTTTATGAAAAAGTATTAAGAAATCTTCTTCCTTGTGATAAATTAACTTCACTTAAAGAGCAAATTTCAGCTGACTGCTTGACATTAATTAGCTTAGCTTCACAAAACCCCTGCAAGGTATTATATGAATTTTACAACACGCTATGCATTTTACAGATGGGTATGCTGAGGTTCACAGAAAGACTAAATGCCACATTACTATTTTATGCAAACAGCTGACCAATGTGTTGATTAAATTCTGTGGTGATACACTCTTGGCAAGAGTCTTTAGCTTGATCCACTGGGGAGTGATAGCAGGACATTTTGAACAAATAGGCACCTATTTTGGAACTCATCTCCCCTGCTGATTTGCAGCCTGGGTTTCTTAATTTTCCAGTGCCTGTGCAAAGGCAATCTGTTTAAGATGTGCTTGTCTTTTTTTCCTTTTCTCCCCCCCCTCCCCCCCCCCAATGAATGAAAGATAATGCAAAAAAAAGGAAAAAAAAAATCACCCCAAGGGATAATTGCTGGAGACTTCATGCCTCACAGATATCTTCTGAGGTTATGGATACATGAGTGGAGAGGCAAACCTTGAGAGGTAGACTTAGGATAAATTGTGCAGCTGTACACAAACAAGTCAAGTACACATAGAAAAGCAGGCACTAGAAAGCCCTGATACCTGTAAGTTGGCAGGTACGTTGGCCATTCATTTTTCTGTGACCAGAATCATCTTTTCTTTTCTTTTTTGGGGGAAGAAGGCAGTAATTATTCACTACTGATATATAATGACAACACATGACAGCATTTCCTGGCAGGTAGAGAAGACATAGAGACAAGACTCCTCACGCATACCCCACCAACCTGTCACAGGTGTCCTGGTTTCAGCTGGGATAGAGTTAATTTTCTTCCTAGTAGCTGGTACAGTGCTGTGGTTTGGATTTAGGATGAGAATAACGTTGATAACACACCGATGTTTTAATTGTTGCTAGGTAGTGTTTACACTAGTCAAGGACTTTTCAGCTTCCCATGCTCTACTGACCGAGAAGGCTGGAGGAACACAAGAAGCTGGGAGGGGGCACAGACAGGACAGCTGACCCAAACTGGCCAAAGGGACATTCCATACCATATGATGTCATGCTCAGTACATAAACTGGGGGAAAGCTGGCCGGGGGGGCCGCTGCTCGGGGACTGGCTGGGCATCGGTCGGCAGGTGGTGAGCAATTGCATTGTGCATCACTTGCTTTGTATATTCTTCTTATTACTGTTATTATTATTAGTATTTTATTTTATTTCAATTATTAAACTGTTTTTATCTCAACCCATGAGTTTTCTCACTTTTACTCTTCCGATTCTCTCCCCCAGACCACCGAGGGTGGGGGAGAGTGAACAAGCGGCTGTGTGGTGCTCAGTTGCTGGCTGAGGTTAAACCATGACGGGCCTCAGGAAAAGGATAACTCAGGAAAAGCTTAAGAGGAAACCTTGCACCCATTTAGGCTCCTGTTCAACAGCATAGCAAAAGTTACTCTCTAATTCTCTCTTTTTCTAGGACTGTAGAAAAGGATGTTACATTATCATTACAAGAAAGAAGGATCTAACATTTAGTATTGATATGTATGATGCATATTTCTAAAAATATATGAAGAGATGCCAGTGACAATTCAGTTTTGAAAACTACACTGTATCAAGAAAGTACTACTTAAGACAAAGAAATTATTGCTGCATCTTGCAGTGCATCCCTATAAAGATGCCTCACATGAATGTCTTTAAAGTATTTGATTTGAAGAAATTTCTGGTTTCTACAATGGATATGTTTCGTGTTTATTTTCTTCTGCCATGTATTGCAATGAATATTTGCCCAGGGACAAAATACGTGAGCTAAAGCTGAGGGTTTTTAGGGATGCGTATCTGTTCTTGCTGCTTACTCTTCATTTGAAATTACAAGGCTGTTTGTGCCATTAACTTTAGTTGCAGCAGAGATGCTTATGACATCACGGCAGGGGCAAATAATGAATATAAGCAGAAAGAACAAATGAACTCTTATTCCTTGCTTTCATGCACTTGCCAATAGTCATTTCAAGGAAACATATGCACAGGAATTCAAATTATGTTGATGACATATACTCAGTTTATATAACGAATAGTACATTACTTCCTGAGTTGCTGTACGGAAATGTATGGGATTCCTGCTTACTAAAACATTATTCTTCAAGCAGCCCAATTGGAATATATGGACTGCTGATGAGTAAACGCACATGTGGGTCTGATGGGAAGAATAGCTCTTCTCAGAATGAAAAAATGTGGCAGAATCTAACTGCAAGGAAAAAATAAATAAAAGACGGTATCTGATAGATCAACTAAATTACAAGAGAGACTGTTTCTGAGTTTCCTACAAGGCATCAGCAGCCCTTTGATTACTTTACTGTGTAATCCATTGTCGATTTATTGTTCTGTTTCATTTCCAAAAAACATGAATCTGAAATGGCATTCTCATGCCAATCAAGTAATGGGCATGAGAAAATCTTTAAAGAATGGGGATAGGGAGCTGCCACAAGGTACTAGGGAAGGTGAAAGACAGATTAAGATTAAATTTGTAGTCCCACCTTCCAATGCTTTTTTCATTTTCGCTTATCTCTCCTGCCTCCTTCACTGCTCTTGTAGGACTGTAAACTCATACTTCAAATATGCTGCAGTGATGACTGACAGCAAGATACCATAGTACTGTGGAAAGGTAATTGATGTTGCATTCAGTTACTCTCCCTTATGATATTGTCACTACAACAGTAAATTCCAGTGCACCACCAGAGAAAGTTTCTTAAGAACTTCCTGACTATCAACAACAGAGCAGACTGATAAATTTGCCAATAAAAAGCTTGAAATGTTCTTTCTTGGGAACAGGATACAGAAAATATTTAGATTTTGTTTCTGCTTGTGTCAAACATCCTGGCTGGGGATCCACTGCAAGATTCCTTTGACATGCTTAATTATACATAGTAACTGCTGGCTGACTGATCACTGTCCATCTCCAATATTAAGCAGAATCTGCTGCTATGGAGAAGGAGACAAAGCTCTTTTGCAGATCTCAAAAGATAACCTAGTCTCTGTGATTTAATCTCTCCTCAGAAGGCAAAAAGGAGTTTTAAGAGAGTCTGTTCCTTCCAAACCCCATGAATTCTGTTAGTGGGTTTTGGTTTGGAGTAGAGAGTTCGGATTTACTGTTATAATGCTGCAAAATGTTATTGTCTGTAAAATACTAGGTCTCAGCTGTATGTTATTGCAAAGTCTTTCAGTGATTGATTTGAAGTTATGTGAAAGACATTCCTCAAAGTAAATTTTCTTTTATTCCTCACTTGTTCCTTTAAACGGTTCTGGGTTTGGGTCTTTCTCTTTTAATATTACAAGGGCTGGATAAAACTGCCTCCAGAGACCTCTGGTATGACCAGCGGTTAATTACCAGCTATCGTGCTTGACTCGGAAGTCTCTTCTCTCAAATGATAATGAGCTGGATTAAAGGAGATAGAGAACTGCTACCCTAATATGACTTGGGTAATTAAATTCCAATATTTAAAATTCTACCTGGCATTGCAATGGGATAGCATACTATATTTCCTACCCTTTGATAACATGTAATTCTATTAAATACTCTGAACCAGCTGGCATGTTTCAGCCCAGAAGTGTACTGAATACGATGCAGTGCGGAGTTTTTAGTGTCCTGAAGTCCAATAAATTGGTAATATATTTTATTACTCCCTTAAGGCGATAGATAATATGAAAATGTAAACCATTTCCAGTAGCATCAGACTAAACATAATGGAAAATCTAACATGATTTGTGGAAGTGTTGAGCTCTAACAGCTCCAGCTGAAGGCTATGAAAGCAAGAGATTCCTAAAATCTGAGAAAATCAACCTCATAGGCTTCCCTAAAATGCTACTCAACACTTTCCTGTAATTATTACTAGTAACATGAGGGAATGCAGCACAGACAAGATGAAAGCTCTGGTTAGATAGTAATTTTTATAATCATCGCAGAAGTGAAAGTTCCTGGGTGGAAGTTATGCATATAAGATGAAAGTCCTGCCAAGGCGTCTCCTGCCGATGTGAAGTTACTAGTCAAAGGGACATGTCAGAGAAATTGATTAGTATTTGTTTAAAACTTTTACCAGGGTGGAATCTTGGCTGAGTGAACTCAAGTAAAACATTTCCACTAATTTCTGTGGAGAACTTGATCAAGACAGATACCTGTTTTATAAAGATACAGCCTTCTCACAAGATTAAAAAAATCCCTTATCTCTTAGGAGCTCGGGGGGGGGGTGGGGGGGGTGTCTCTGCTGGTTTGTTTTAATTTGGAGTAAGATGTTGTCTAATGCTACTTGTCCACAAAGGCATAAGATGAAGTGAAAGGAGATCTACTTTGACCTCTGTGGAAACAAGATTTCACCCATGACAGCTGCTTGTGATCTGAGATTTCTACCTAATAGGCAAAGCCAGGCAGAATTTATTTGATGTGAACTGTATGCTGTGTACTACTGAACTAATGAATAGTTGCTGATGGATATTTTATCTAGAGAATGTTTCACCCTGCTGAGTCATACAGTTTTTGCAGTATGTCAAAAATGAAACGATTCTTCTAAGGGCCGGCATTTTTCTGAAGACAAATAAAGACCAACATGCAGCTAAAATCTTTTTAAGGGACAGCACAATCCATCATTTCAGACATGATTTTGACATTATCCAATATCTTAGCAACTGACTATGCAAACTGCATGTCCCCAAATACTGCCACATGCCCTCTTCCATGGAACAGTTATAACCAATACTGAAATGATGAATGGTTTACTACAATTGCTTTAATTGTCTTATAAAACCAAGCAGCTATCTGGCAACACTGTGGCGGAAACCAAGAGAAAAGAGAGGTCTGAAATAATTTAATCCATGCTGGGATGTGTAATTAAAGGCATCATCATTGTCAAACAGTTGCTCATCAGATGTATCCATAAAAGGAGAGAAGAGAATTTGGATCCTGAAGAGTTTTACATAGGGCAGTATTCTAAAATATTACCAGCTTGATAGTTATCCACAGGAAAAGCAGAAGCTTCAGCTATGAGAGGAATTTGTCTGCAAAATAAGAGGCTACCTGTTTGCACCTAAAAGACAATCCTACCTCAGCCCATGGGTGGTCATTTCCTTTAGGGACTTAAATCAGACAACTCTTTGAAAAAAACTCCTACCAGCTGTATCATTACATATTGAAAACAAGTAGCCTGCTGGGGGTCAGCTACAAAAACTTGCCTCTTTGATGAGTTTAGCTTCTGCTGTGAGAAACATGGGATGTTTAATCTTGATCAAGTGGGACAAGGAACACCCTGGTGTCTCTGGCATTTTCAGGGGAGATTATCTTTTACATTAAAATTTTTAACTTCTTGCCAGCTCACTCTTCAATGTGCTAGTCATTTGCTTAAAGCCAGAGAACGAGCCATCTACTTACAGAAAAATCTTAAGCACAGCACAAGCCATTTTGTGCACTAAAAGGCTGAATTTCAGATTCAGGATAACCACATGGTATTTTAACAAACTGCGCTCTATCCTTTACACTATCAAAAACTTTGGCTTGGCAGAAGTAGTCCTTTTTCATAATGCTGTTATAGAAATAATGTGTTTCATAACTGTGTTTTAGGTAGGACATCAATCCTCACATGTAGAGGACAATTTTTCACAGGAACATAACAGTGGTCTCAGAACAACCATGGTTTTCACGAGGTTCCTGACCTATTAAAAATTCAATGCTACCATTTATAAAAAGACATGATCTTGCCTGAAGAACAAGTGGCTTTAACAGTAGGATTTTGATTAATGGCTTTGGGGTTTTGTTTCTTATGCTACTTTTGATGTTTGTTTGTTTAACTGGACAAACAGTCACGATGCCAGAAAGAAATTGGTCAGAGTGAGAGGAAGGTAAGAGAGCACATATCACTCTCTTGTGTCACAGCCTTGTGATTCTGCTGTAATGCCGAGCTCAGGAAATTAGGTTCATTTTCAGGGAGGTGTGCTGCTTTGCCAGTGTCTGAAAGCTCCTAATTTCTATAAGTCTGCTACGCATCATTCATGATGGATGGCAAAGAGAAAGAACACTTATTAAAGCAAAAAGAACAATCCAGAGGGCAGCAGTCCCACCCAGTAAAAATCACATGCTGCTTACTACAGAATGCATTAAATCAAAAATGGATATGTAGAGTACGATGGTCTTTTTTCTTGTTAATGATACTGACCAAACTAAATAGAAAATTAGACATTTATCTAAAGGGAAAGTTGCTCTTTCAAAACAAAAATCTCTTCAGCAGGATGTTCTCATTTAGAGATGGTCTTGTTTGGAGACTAAATTGGAAATCCAACTTTGGTTTAGTATGTTTTTCTTTTGGTTTTCCCAGTTTGTAATAATTTTGTCTAAAAGCTAAAAGGAAAAGACGGGCAGGCAGAGAAATGTCATAGTTAAAGGATAAACTGATTAAAATGGAGAAAACAAAATTACATTAAAGGGCTGTGATGTGTTGCAGGACAAAAAGAAAAAAAAAACAACAGAACAAAACCCTCGAAGATGAGCTGTTTATTACTTTTTGCTTTCACAAAATGATGATTATTCTTCCTACTAGTTGAAACATTGTTTTAGAAGAACTGCTTTTTCACAGTTAAATGGATGGAAACCTGATTTCCTCTCTGACCGCTGAAGCTCCTGAGAAATATGGTATTTTTGGAACAGGCTGCTGTGCATATCAGAGGTAACTGGGTAGAACGGCCTGGTAGAGTGCAGGATATCACCAAGAAATTCAGAATGCAACTCAGCTCAGTGTGCACCAACATAAAAACCAGAGCAGATGTTCATTGCTTCTGCCACTGTCATGTTAATTCCTAGAAGAACTGCATTGCACAGAGGTAGTTAAGCAGTACGATGAAATATTTTGCATCTTATCAGAAAGCAGGTAATGGACAGCAAGCAACCTCATGGTAATATCCTGAAACAAGAGACTTTTTAAAGGTATTTTGATTATCCTTGCTCTTGTGGGGCTTTTTGCTATCCCAGGCTTTAAGTAATTTTCTGGACTTTTTGCTTTAATAAACAGCAGGATAACGTGTCACACAGAAGCGACATTTACCAGCTGTCAGGTAATTTCCCAACATACCACAAAGCTATTGTCCTCAGCAGAGGGCTCTCTGTAAATCTCTGTAGGTGTTTATATTGCCCATGGACTCCAGTTATCTTGTGAACTATTTTCCTTCTCCAATCAAAAAACCAAATTACTTTCTAAATAGTTTCAGGGTAAACTGGAAGACTTGTTCCCACTGTTCTTGGATAAAAGGATGCTAGCTGCAAGCAGCCATGGATGACAAAAAGATTGTTATTCAAACATTAGCATTAACAAGGAAAATTCTCCTTCTGAAGAACACCACTAAGTGAACAGCAAGCAGGGCATTAAGAATAATCTTTTTACTTCTCTTAAGCTTTCCAGGAGCTTCTTCAGTAAAACTTGAAGAAAATCCATATATACATGCAGAATAAAACTGGGAAGAGAAAAGGAGAAAGAAAAAATAAGGAGCTAGGGTTTCTTTGTGCAGTTTTTTGTTTTGGTTTGTTTTTAAATCTGCTTATAAATACACAGAAAAATTATCTTTTGCTGTAGAGAACATGAAGACTACAATAGATAAAAACATAAAGAATAGAACTGTGTTCTCTTTTATTTCCAGAGCAGCCTGGGCTTTGAGAAGAATTTCTCTCCCATCTCTACAGCTGAAAGATGCTCCTGTGCACCCCAGGGGACCGTGGCAGGGGAGAAATCACCCTCTGCCAGCTCTGCTGCAGCACATTCTGAGCAGTCAGGTCATTGATCTAAGCAAGCTAACATGGAGACGCTCACAGAGGCAGCATCAGGTGGGTATAATACATCTGGGCAGTCCAGAGAGCCTGGAAATACGCTGGACTCAAAAGCTCTGCTAAGGTAATATGGCATGAGTGTAGCAGGCAAACGTATGCTCCCACTTCTGTTCCAGGCACTCTTCAGGGCTCATTGTGAAGTGCTTAATGTAGGAGACCTTTGAAGTCCCTCTGGCCTGCAATTGCCAGTCTGTCTAATTTAGTGTTCGTTATATTATTGCCATTGTGGCCACTGCTGGTATGTTGTTCTCTGCAGGTGTGAGGGTGATGGGAGCAGGCAGGAAAAGGTTGTTCATCTGGCATCTGATGCCCCTGAAGTAATTGCTGTTACTGTTAGCTAACAGTGTGATGGAGACAGATTGCTTTTACCCTCTTCTTGTATCCAGATATTTCTAAAAGAAATACAAGTGCAAGTGCTCTGACAGAAACTGCCACAGCAGCACGTCTTCTGCTGTAAAAATGCCGGGGTGAGCCTGCTCCAAGCACTGTGGAGGTTAGCAATGTCAATGGGTTTGAGGCTGGACTCTCTGCCAGCATCTACCTGTGGGTATGATGGAAGGGCATGGTATAATGTACAAAGCTGGTGCAGCTTTGCTGGAAACCAAGATATAAATAATCCTGGGATAGGTCTGTCTCAGTCACCCTGTGTGTCAGGAACTGGAAACCCTCGATGCTGGTAGAAAAAAGGAGAGCCAGAAACTGAAAATGAAGTTTGTATTGTACTTTCAAGAGTATACATTGAAAGTAAAATAAAGACCAAGTCCCAGATTTGTGAACCAAATCCTAGCTACTTCACTTGGTTTTAGGATTCCCTCTGTGACACTCATAGCTTGTGAAGGATCGGCAGACAGAATTGTGCCATATCATTCACTCTGCAAAATCACTACAGATGAACATACATCTATAGGGAATAAGATATGAGGTGGGAAAGTGAAGAAGCAAAAGCAGAGGCAGGAAAAAGGTGGAAAAATCCCTGTGTGTGAGTGTAAAAATAAGCTCCTGAAAAATGAAAAAGAAGAATAGAAAAGAAACATAAAACAGAAATGTAACAGAAGAAAGACATGAAAAAGAAAGAAAGAAAAAAAAGAAGGCAAACTCTACTAAATTACGTAACATATACAACCTCCTTGTGAACCCCAGCCAAAAATGTAGGCTAGTTTAAAGAAAAACGGGGTAGAGAGGAAGACAGCTGAAGAAGGAACGACTGACAACTAAACAGAGTTTAAGGGGCAAATCAGAGTTAGGCCCAAAGCACTGGGATGATTCCACCCCTAATCTATTTAGCTAAAAAAATAGGCATGTTTTGTTAACATCATTCATTTTCCACGCAACTGGTTTGCCTGTGTTTTTTTGGAGGGATACAGTGGTTAACTCAAACTGTGTCTTCTTAACCCATTCCTTTGTCTTTAAATTACATTCTCTATGGCCAGATATCAGGAAGCGTTTTGATGTTTTTATTTATTTTCCTGTACATTTTTGCATACAATAAAAATAAGAAAGCTGTCAGTTACTCATTTTAGCTCAGAATGGAGAGGTATAATTAATTGGTTTGGAATCATGTTTAAAAAATAGTCTAAGCTAGATAACTTTTGCGGAGGTATAATTTTTTATATATATGTATGGATGACCTCCTCCGGATCCTATAATGATTTTCTTTCAGCTGCAAACAGAAAATAGATTTTGAGACTGAGTTATTTCCTGAAGAAGCAGAGCTGAATGTTTCAGGCTCTCTCCTTTCCATCTTGCTCATAGCTGCTACTCCAGAGCCAGTGAATGGTAGAAACCATAAAACAGCAACGTCATTAATAGGATTTTATTGTCCCCGCCCCATGGGGTGGCTTTGGCTTTTGTCTAGCCAAAAAAATGTTGTCTCAACATTATTCTCTCCAGCTCTATGGTCTGTCCTCTCTGTCTTT
Source organism: Aptenodytes patagonicus (assembly GCF_965638725.1). Classification (NCBI taxonomy): domain Eukaryota; kingdom Metazoa; phylum Chordata; class Aves; order Sphenisciformes; family Spheniscidae; genus Aptenodytes; species Aptenodytes patagonicus. The sequence continues at coordinate 66,177,818 of NC_134949.1, forward strand.
TGCAATGGCAGGTGCTCCTGCTGGTATTGGTGTAAGCTCACAATTCCTTTTATTTTGTCTCATTTCTCCCTGACTATTGGTCAAAATGCCTTTTTCCAGCACTGTCAGATCCCTCCATACCTCCAGTGCTCCTCGTACCTTCATGCCTGCACCAAGGCAGGCATGTCCCACAGTCTGCCAAATGCCTGCGTGCCCACACGCTCCTACCAGCTTTGGTGCAAGTGACGGTTTGTCAGACTGCTCTGTTTTCTCCTGTATTCACTAGTCTCTCTATCCAAAATACATCACCCACAGGAACCCCATTGCAGAATGTCGGTTGAGCATGTTGTTTAATTTAGTAGGATATAAGCAGGTGTCTATACATGCTAGTACTCATGTGGAAAGGGAAAACTTATTGGAAGAAAGTAACAACCCCAAAACACTGCCCCCTCCTCCAAGTTTCCATCTGGTGAAAGAAACTGAACCGGGTGACAATTTGAAGAAAATTAACCTGCAATGCAATGCCTGGTAGTCAAAGCCCTGATATAGTTAGGCAATCACAAACAACTGTGACAATACTTCATCCTACACAAGTACTTATATTTTATGGTGGTATTGATAGAAAGGTGATCACCCTGCAGGACTTTCAACAGGAAAAGATGGAACAAGGGTTACTTACAAACTCGTACATACCCACTTTGCCCAAACGCGTGGACAGTCCCACAGAAGGCACAAAAAAGTATTTCTGTTCAAAGTTAGACATACAAAAGTGTTTTCAGGTTCAGAAAGTGTATTTGTAGCAAATTGATGCAGTCTGTTCTAATAAATTCTCATAATAGCCTATTCACAAAAAATAGATAAAATTACCTATTGTATAGGAAATCGCAAGGCATTTCAGATGTAAATGGATCCAGTCAAATAAAATACGTACTCTATTTTATTCAAGAAAAATACCAAGCTTTTGGGTCACAACCTTATAATTTAATGGGTTATATTACAGTAGTAACAAATATATTTTTATAAAATTACCATTATTTCCTAAGGCATAGATGTTCTTATACTACTCTTCTTTGCCTCCACTAATTTGCTCTGGCATTCTGTTTCGTTTCTCCGCATATACCTTACACACTGCTGAGCTGGCACTGTCATCTCTCAAAACAGTGTTAAGCAAAAAAGATCAGCAAGGTTTTAAAATTGTTGTTTAAAAATGAAAGAAATTTAAAGCAAACAGTTCAATGAGCTTGCCAAAAACTGAGAAAATGCATTGTTGTGAATTTCTAATGAAGAAATTAGTCTTTTTTTTTTTTTTTTTAATCCAGGCAGATATTTTCTACTAGAATTTTTAGCTAATAGAAAATAAAATTTTACTGAGAAGTCTTTAATAAGTATATTAAAGTAATAACTTTCTTGAGTTTCTGTATTTTTTTTGGCATTCATTGTTTTTTAATACAAATAAATGGCAGTTATTGGCAGTTTGAGCTGTTTATTTTTTATCTTCCTCTCCTATTAGGTGATTTCTAGTGTTTATACATAGGAAATTACTATATCTGAAAGGAAATAAAGTCCCTCTGTTGTAAAATACTTTCTGTCATTAGAGACAGCAGTAATTCTTAAAACATATACTAATAAGGAAGTTTAATGCATAAAGAAACATTATAATGACTGAAAATGAAAGAGGCAGACTGTTAAAAAAAAGATTGAGTCTGAAATGGGAAGCTCCTTGCAACTGTGGTGTTAGCTCAGTCTTAAAAATTAATTAGGAAGTATAAAGAGAAAGGGACAAAAAATTAACTAAAATTGTAATACTTAGTCCTAAATCTGGACATTCAACAGAGGTAAGCATAGCTGAAATCTTACTCTTCAATTCCATGTGGAAAGTGAAGACACATCTCAGGCAAGAAACAGGTATGTGAAGCAAAACTGATGAATTTTTTCGACTCCCGTTGTTGCCGTGAGCTTTCAACTTAGACTGGTCCATTCAGGACAATTACCCAGTCAATGACAGGTTAACCTAAAGCAACACTGTGACACTTCATTAAAGTACCAAAATAAGACCATTTTGGTCTCAAACAACGTATTGTAAAACACAGAGTGAACATTTTGTATTCCAAGACTAGCTATGTACTAAAAATGTTATGATTAACGGGACCAGGGGACAAAACTTCAGCAGCAGTGTAGTGCAGTGACACTGATACATAACTAACGTAACCAGCCTGTTCATTACCAGCTTTTACAGTGAGCCGATACTGAATACTAGCAGATTTTCCTCATGCTTGTACATGCACACTTACATTCTGCATTTTCTAAAAATAATAACTCCTGTGCCATGTCATTAGCAGCTTTCCTCCGCAGAGTTACAACACGTAGGTGAGAAATCAGAGCTGGATCACCCCCTCATTGTTTGGAGACAGTCGCTGTTCACGCAAAGAGCGCTCCTCATTCCTCGTTAAGGAGTCCAATTCTGCAGTCCTCGCTTAAACAAACCACCATTACTCATGCAAATCTCCTACCTACATCCGAGGGACCGCTTGTGAGAGTGACAGTTTCAAAACTCTGTCAACAGAAGAAAAACACCCACTCTACCTCAGGCTAAGGACACTGAGGCTGCTTTAAAGACTGCAGCTACTCAAAAAGTACAACCCGAAGCACTTCACTATTTACAGAGCATAGGGAGAATAAGCTTTCACAGTAATTCGTGAGCTATACTGCAAATGTTGCTACAGTTACCACCAAATGCCACTTCTAAATAACATGCACAGGTATACTGTGCTGGCTGTGTAAGTAGCAGGTCTAACAATTATAGTTGTTGCTAATATAAAGACCAGTTATTGTTTTACACATAGGTTTTTAAATTAAAAAATCTTTATCCTAGAGATATTTTTTTCTTTTTTTGCCCAAAGCAAAATGCAGTATGGAGATCTGCTCTCAATGAAGGTTCTTAGCAGAGAAAGAGGTGGCATTCAGGCAGTGACCGTCTTTATTTTACCTTTTTCTGCTCCAGGTATTTTTTTACTGGTCTCAAAATCTGAAACTCCCAAGGACATGCTGTTGAAACCCTTTCGTTATCAAAAACTTGATATTATGGAATTGCTGGGAAGAAGTTGTGTTTTTTTAACTGCTAAGCAAATTCATGAAAGATATCTTTAAAAATTCAGTACTGGAGTATTTTGACCACTGATATGATTTATTGTTAGTGTCTGAACCTGACACAGATTAAGGAAACAGTTTACATTGAGAGTGCACTGCCTGGAAGTCCCACCACGGTTTATCTTGCCTTTTGATGCGACTGAGTTCATTCCCTCTCAGGCCCACCTCAGCACGGACCAGTAAGAGCTCCTATGTAGCCCTCAACCTCTCTCCTGCTGCTTTACAATAAAGATACCGCAGGTATAAAATTATATTTTACTTGAAAAATGTGAAGACCTGTAAACATCAAATGTGAGTACAGCGAGGAGATTTATAAAGCAAGTGGATAGATGGCATTTATTTCAGATCAAGCTCTGCATCAATCAGGAGGTGGAAAATAAAAACAGCTTGTGACAGGCAATAACCTGTTCCAATGGTACAACGGCCCTCGTAATGAAGCTGCAATCACTCTTCTGATCTCCTGCGGTCTTGTTTCTTTCTTTTCCTTCTTGAGGAACTGGCACTTCCAATCTATTCTAATTTTCCTGATTCTAGGCTTTAATTTATACTGCCTTGGCTATTGTACATCCTGTCAGAGGAAGGAGGAGTTAAAGATGGAAGGAGAGGCAGCACTGACATGAGGGTGAGTAAGAACAGAGAATAATACCAGAGATTAAATGATTCTGGTGGGTGACGTTTTAGCCTGTCTAGCTCTGTAATTATACATAATATTTTTCCTTCAGCCCTGGCTGATGTGAACAAATACCCCCCCCCCCCAAAAAAAAAAAAAAAAAAAAAACAGAAAGATAAAAGCTCCATGTAAAATGATGGTCCAATAATAAGAGCATGGTGCTGAATTCAGAGTTGGGACATCTGGGTTCTGGTCCCCTTGACATCAACATGAGACTAGACAGAAGCCATTTACTCTTCCTTCTGCCTTTGTTTACTCTGATGCAGAGAAATTGATTTTTATAAGCTCTGCTTTGCTAACGAAGTGCACCAAATGAAGAACAGACTCTTTAGAAGTGATGTCTCAAACAGAATCTCTCTAACCATGCTAGCTGAGACACTTCTCTGTCTATTTACAGGTCGCTGGTACCCTGTGCGTATCCTATGCTCTTTTGGTTGTTCTTTTATGAGTATGAAACATTTTTGAAACATAAGAATCTCCATGTAGGCAGATATCACTGATGCCCCTACCCAAGAGTACAGTAATTACACATGCTGACATATAGTAATTATTTATATTTCATGCTTCAAGGGAAAATCATACACTTTGCTCATCAATCAGTAGTCTTTTCTTAAATGGAAGGATACGTCTTTGAGATCTGACTTGGTAATCAATGTAAAACCAGGCACATAAGAACTGATAGCAGTAGCAATTTTAATCATGAAAGGCATAACAATTAGTATATCTGGAGGCGATGCTTATTTCCATGTGACTGACCAATGCTTCTTAAAAATGCATTATGTTGCTTAGTTCAGTAACTGCCCGTAGTCTGCCACCTAACAGTGTAAAAGACACTGAGCAAAATATCCCTTGCAAACATTTTCAAATGTGGTGCTCTCTATTTTCAGCACGTGTTAACAGGTTGTACATGTGGGAGAAGAGATGCTAAGAAATGTGGGTGAGAGAGATCATGAAAGATTTTGCAGTCTTTGCTCAGACTGGATACCATTTCCTTCTGTCCTTGTTTTGTGCTAGACCTGGGGACCTTCACTCACAGTATGTAGCAGTTGATATAGCAAACTTTTCTGGGGCATTTCTTCAACAGTGATGTACTACTCAAAGTGAGTAAAAGAGCAGCAGCATCTGGCTTACAGTGAGCAGAAGAGACAGCAAGTGGTATAAAAAAAGGCAGTGCTAAAATAGTAGAAATGTCGTAAAACTGGAATCCCTTTGCTTGCGTTGCAGGTCCAAAGCATTCAAGAAAGGGAATGATGGAGCAGCCAGATGCTGAATTGAAGGAAACCACAACACAGAAATTAGCTTCCCAGGGAAGCCAGACCTGTCTTGGGATGGCACACTTTCCCTTGGGACACACACAGGCAACCAGGTTTGTACTTTTGGAGTGGGCTGAACCCTGTGCTGCTGCCAGGGTGGAGGAGATGCAGCACAGTTTCTACCCTGTGTGATGGCAGTACTGGTGTAAGCAATGAAAATGTCCTCAAAGGTAGTTTCTAGTACTGCCCACCGTTGCCCCGAAGATACCCACAGTGTAGACCTGCACTTGGACTTGATGCCTCTTTAAAGGCACTTACCTTTCCCTTTAAAGACAAGTGGACGATGTAAAATAATAATTTCTCCAAGATCTTTCTGGTTTGGTATCTGTCCCCTCAGCTATGCTGCTCTTGAGTCCTTCTTAGAGCAAAAGGGAACAGTTGTTGGCCAGCTTATCTGCCTGTCCCACCATCTAGAGCACCTTCAGCTTCTGCTTATAAGCATCAGGTCATTAAATTAGAGGTGGGAAGCTATGTCACATGAGTTAAGGGAACAGTCACATGCAAAAAATACCAAATTCTCAATGCTGAACATAAAAAACTTACAAGAATCTCTTGGCCTTGACATGATCATTGAAACTATTAATCAGACTGCTAAGCTTAGCCAGCACACTTGCAGATGGACAATTCAAAATATAGGGGGAAAATATCCAGTGGACAAATTAATGACTATTAACAGATTGTTCAGCATAGGTCATTTTATTTTCAGTGATCTGAAAGCAAAAGAAAGCATCAGCTGTCTGTTGAGACCAGTGACCAGTCACTCAGGACTGAGGGGATGTCTGTTCTCAGAAAAGCCCATCTTCACACAACTGTCTTTGAGGGTATTGGAAAGCCAAAAATTTTCTCACGTCTTTCAGGTTAATGGCAATCAATCATTTACAGCCATTTTCCTGTATAAAAGCCTACTAATTATGCCCCCATAATAACCATTTGTGTTGGCATTACGCTCCAGCACACCAGCCTGATTAGCTGACTTGCTTGCAAACAAATTTCTGCACCATTACCCCAGAGGATGGCACAAGCTTATAATGACCACATGAGCAAGTGTGAGTGGGGAGGGTGGCAGGCTGGAATATAAGAGAATTGTGTGGGTTTGTCCATCTGTTCTTTACCTATAGCTTGACAACTTTTTGTGTCCTGCCCTCTCTTCCTTAGACTGAGAGGTCAGAGATAAAAACCAGACAACCCCCACAGAAGAGACAGATTGCAAACTGTTCAGAACAGCGATGCTCTCCTACAGTGAATGTGCGATCCCAAGCAAAACAGTAACTCTATGTGTGACTGGGGTTTTTTAGGTGATCATGTAACCCATTGACTCAAAGACTTAAACAGCAGATGATGTCACTTGATGACTGTCTGAGCTGTCTCTTTTTGAAGAGTGATGAGAAGTGCATGGTGGAAGGGAGAGGTGTATGGAAGAGAGAGTAGTAAGAAAGAAAGAAACTGAACGGGAGAGTCCTCTGTTTTCAGTCCACTGGATGTAGACTGAAGAGAGAAACTTTCCTCTCTCCTCTCCCCATCCTTTGCTCATGTCTCCCATCAGCTCTGGTTACCAGAGTGTTACTTTCCATAAACCAATAAATTTTTCAGAAAAATATTGCTCCCTTCAGATAGATGTTTAATTACAGAATTGATAGATTATTTTTAAAAAAAAAGTAAATGTGGAGCAACATTGGCAAAATCTATTCTTTGAAGAAACATCAAGAAAACAATTATTTGATTTTCAGATTATTTCTCCAATTAAGCCTTTCATTCCTCAATGTGTGGCAGATAGCATAATCATCTATGTATAAATAACAGTAAGAGCAACTGGATGACATGATCTGCTCTGTTGTGGAGAATGTGGAGGTTTTTTGCAGATTTTTTTTCCTTTTCCCCTTGAGGGGCTGTAGGTAGTAATTTCAGCAAGCAGCAAAAGAAAAAAAGGCATTAAATATAGGTATTGTATCAAATCCCAGCTATTAATGAGGTGAGCTAGCTACAAAGGGTCTGGTCCTGCACCCTTCAGCATGCAGGACTGCAGGGCTGAACCCAAAGCTGGGATGACATGTACATAATTGCCTATAGGAACGCAAACGCATTATTTTGTAACTTTGCTTGGAGAACGCTTACCTAAGCAAAGACCAGCTCTCATTTTCCTTGCTGTGCAATTCACATCGGAGTTCAAGGAACAGTGGGAGACCAGACAGCATGCAGCTGTTCTCCCTTCTCCCCACTGGCACGTACCCACCACTTTAAAGAAAAGGCAGTGATGTTCTCACTTTCTAGCTAAACACTTCTCCCCCTAAAAAGGACCAACAGCCAGGTTAAGATGTTAGCAGCAGCAGCAGCGCTGAGAGGTAACTGGAAAGAGACCTTGGCTCCTACCAGAGCAAATAGTGCATCTGGGATCTCTGTGAGATGCTGCCCTGTTTTAGCACCTCTCCCCCTCCTTTCATGCATCTCTCCTAAACACCCATCAAGCCCCAGCTTGCAGAGCCCTGGTATCAGAGGAACTGTGCTGCCAGATGACAAGGACTGGATTAGGCTCTGAGGCTGCACTTTAAGCACCCAGAGGGGTCCACTGTAGAGCAGCAAGAGGTCTGGCACTCAGGATACATATTAATCCTCTCAGATCATGGCAGGGAAGGTGGGGCTGAGCAAGAGAGAGCAGTCTTTAAAATCCCTGTGCCTGTACACACTAGATGAGACCGTGTGCTCTTTTAGTGTCCAGGATGCAGTGAAATCAGAATGGGATGTGCACAGCCTGAATGCCCCCCCACACCCCCGTGGCTGATCGTTGCAGCAGAGTAGAGTGGGTTAATTCAGGATAGAGGAGAGAGTTGGCATGACGACTGCAGAAGTCTTCTATGTGGCCTGTGCAATAACTAATCATTACACAGTAAAGGGTAATAATTACTTCTTAATGCTGCAGCACAGGAACTGGCTTCATGGCAGAGTGCAGTAGTCAAGTACCCCAGAAGAGATGGGGTACTTGTCAGTGCAACAAAAATAAATAAATTGGTGTGTTCCCTATCAAAGAGGTCTTAATAGACCTTCAAAATAAGTAAATGATTCCTCCTTATTGAGTTATTACCTCCATGTCTACGTGCTGAGCTGCAAAATTCTTCCTTCCTGGCTGTTGTGCTTTTAGCTTTCTTCCTTGGTTTATGAAGCAATGAAGCGCAACAAATGAAATCTTGGTACAGAGCTCTTCTTGTGAAACAAACAAACAAACAACAAAAAAAACCCCTGAAAAACCCAACCAAAAAGAAATAGGAGAGCACTCCTGGGTTTTTCTCCTTGTTCTCGTTGTTGTGTTGCATTAACAACACTGCCAGAGGGTTAGGAAACAAGCTCAACCACAGCCTCCTCTTCCCTTGAAGGAAAAGGCTGAAGACCTTTTTCTTTTTTCCATCTACGCAAGCTGGAATAAAAGTTAAATTGCGAGTTTTTCACCTGCAATCAGGAGTCTCTGCTCCTCCCAGTTGAGTCAAACTGAACACAGCATCTAAAGTGCATCAGAAAATGAAATGCAGAGGATGCATTTCTCCTTTGCAGTTGTGCTGTAGGTATTTGTTATGCTATCATCTTTAGCAGCACAGAATTGACACATCCTCAACTGGTCTTGTCTGCTGACCTGCAGTGGGGAAACTTGATGTTTCAACTGTTACTTAAACAATGGGGGGAAAAAGGGGGATGTGGAGAGGAAGGGGTTGGCTCTCATTCAAGTCACCAGCAGGAAGACCCCTTTGAGAGAGGAAGACAGACAGCCTGTGTCCCAGCTTACACAAGGAAAGGTGATTCAAACAGCCTCCAGCGAGAGTGAATCTTCAGAAACTGCACCCTTTGACCAAAGCAGCCAGAGCCAATGCCTCTCCCCGAACAGCGGCACATTGGATTTCTAGGGTGCCACTATGTCACCTTGTCACATCTTCCCATACTAGTAAAATACTGCTGTTGCTGGTTTGTGTGGCTAAGGGCCTTCTCTCTGCAACTTTGCAGCCTGCCTTTCCCTCACAGCTCTGTACCCTCACATCCAGGCTGCTGGGGCAATGTTTTCAGAGCCCCTGGGGCAGTATTTTCCCCTTACTGTTCCTGTGCTGTTATTCTCATGCTGCTATCCCTATAGTCTTGCACCTGCACACCCCAATAGTCTTGCTGCGGTGGGTTCTTACGGGCAGTGATTGCCACCAGCAAGAGACTCAGCCTTTTTCCCACACTTTCACTACGTTTTGGTTGTAGCTTTTGATTTATGCAAGGGGCACAATAATGTTCATATGCACACAAGCAACTGGCCATGCAGCCCCTGCCCCGATCAATGCATGCTCCAATCAACACTAATGGTAAGCAGTGACAACCAGCGGAGGGTTTGAGCATGTCCTGGTGGAAACTATATAGTTACTGTGGGAAGAGTATTATGGGGGGAACCAGCTGCTGCACAGCAAAGGATGTCCAGGAGTGGTCTGGAAACACTGGTTGCTTCTCTTCCCAGCCAAGTGCCACAAGGAGAGCTTTCCTTTCTGCCTGTCCTCTTTGTTTTATTTTTCCCTGGCTTATTTTTTTCCCCAGTTTTTCACAGCTAGAGACAATGTAGGCCATCAGCTATGGACTCCACTAATAAACCTTCATGCATGTGAACCTGTCTCAACATCGCTTGTGCAAACCAGCCTAGTGGGGAATTTCTATTACACTAACATGTGTAACATATATCATGTATTGGTTTACATTGTTTATTTGATTTAAGTATGTATCACCAAATATGTTGAGGAAATCACAAAATGACTGAAATGGGTTGGGAAAAGTAAAGAAATCATATCTGGTGATAGATCATGGGAACTGAAAACTTACAAGTGAAAGACAGTGCTAAACTTTAAACAGCTGGGAACTGTGTCTTCCCTAGCCCTGGCAAAGCAAGGATGCGTGTCCCCAGACTTAGCTTCTTTCCCTTGTCCTCTTTTCAGAAGAACTTGGAAAATGCCATTGAAATATTTGTCAGGAGAAAAACTCCAACTCACTGGGGCCTGCTGTAATGTTATATCATCTACCTGCAAAGTTGTTCACTGGTTCCTAAAACCCACAAACACTGCCTCCAGAACAAAATGCATTGCTAATTTGTGTGGTATGGGCCTGTCTCCCTTTTCCTTCAGTATTTTGCAGTCATCTATATGTATATAAAATAGCTTTGAAGTGTAGCCCAAACAGAGCTGCCGTTTTTTACAGCCTTGTGGGCAGCAAGGAAAGAAATTAGGTTCCAGACAGAATGGAACCAAGCCCACATTTTCCTTGAGATTTATTTTGCTTTGTTTGTTAAAGATTTTGGCTTAGAGTTAAAAATATTGTACCTAAACTTGGATTTCTAAAGCCATAGTCAAGAACACACACTAACAGCTTGATTTTTAAGCAAGCAAAGCACCCAGAAATCATTTTTACAGTTATTCAAGAGAAAATGTGGGGGCCTCAGCTATTATGAGCTTGGAAATGTAATATTAACACTACTGTTGTGTGGGTTTCTTAACAAACAGAAAGCTTGGCTTCTGCTCATTTCAAAGCTTTTCAACTCACCTTTTAAATTCATGTCTTTAAATTGGCATATAGTTGCAGTACAGCGCAATCCTGCATAGGTGAAAGAATGATGTAATTCCCACAGGACCATGGTCATAACAGGAAAACTCTGACCTAGAGAGCTTTCCAATGAGCCCGTGTCCCACCACTTACAGACATAAGACAACAGCAAAGCAGAGATCATCTTCAGGAAGTATCTCCTGCCTCATAAGTTCACCTTTAGTTTTCTATTCTGTATAGTTCATTTTTTTTTTCTAGGACTAACTAGTTAAAAGGCTATTGTCTAAATCCTGATACAGCACATGAAATGATACAGAGCTTTGAGAAGGCTGTGATTTTGGAGCTTTCAAGTGAAAAGCAAGAAGAAGGAATCATCTCTCTTTTGGCATTTGGGAGGGGCAGGTCTGCTCTAATGAGGTAAGACATTCTTCTATACATGCAACTGCCGAGGGAGGCTTTCTCCTGTCACATTTACAGGAATGCAAAGGTCTCTCTCAATGCTTGTCACATCCTTCCTCATTTTTGGTGTGTATAGGCTGTTTGTTGCAGTTTACTTGTTGGAAGTAGAAGACTGAATGAGAAGAGAGACTAAAGGCAGAGCTGTGACCACATTTTCCCTTTCTCAACTCACTGTTTCCCTGTAAAGGGAACACCTATAAAGGGAACACAAAGGCATTAAGCTGAAAGAGAAGTGTGTCTGCAAGGAGGTTATCTCAGGCTGTTATATCAGACTTACAGATAGTGAGGCAGGAAAGCACACTCTGTGGCTGGCATCGAGATCTGCCTGGAAACCACATGTATATTAAAATTCTCCAACTGTTACAATGAACAAATAAAACAAAAAATCTTTGAATTTATTTGTAGGATGCCTTTCTGGCAAGTCAGGGGTTAATTAAACAACTTTCCAAAGTGTTTTGTGGTTATTTTGGTAAGCACCTAGCCAAGAAGGACAACAAATTTCTGGTGAGCAGCAAAAGTAAAACAGGTTGAGCATTGTCCAAAGAAGATGGCTACCCTGATGATCCCAAATGAGGCTCTGGGTGCAAGAGCAGCTCTCCTTAAGCCAACTTGCCCACTGTCCTCTCTCAAAAATAGCCAGTAGCAAAGAACAAGCAAAGGGAATGGGCATACAGTGATACCACCCCAGCATACCTTTCTTAGGTTGAAGCAATTGGCGGTGTGGAGGGCTCCCTGACCCTGTGACTTTATTTGAATCACAAAGCTTTTGGTAGTGCTTTTCTTCCAGTAATCTGTCTAGTTTGATCATTTTTTACTCATTTATACCTTTGGAATCAGCAAAACATCATAGAGTAGTAAGTGCCACAGCTCAATCACACAGTGATTTTTTAAATTTATGCCTGTTAATATCCACCTGAGAGCTCTGGGTATGATGTTGTGAAAATAATGAAATGGTCCCCTGTTCACCTTCTTCCTCTCTTCAAGTTTGCTTATGCTATGCATATTCCTCATAAGTTGTATCATTTCTGGGATGATGAGCCCTAGTCTATTGAAGATCTCTCTGGGAGGCAGGTATTTCTCACCATCTTTGTCACCTTCCTGTGTACCTTTCCCAGTTCCTCTGTACCCTTGCAGCACTAGCGTAGGCAGAACTGCTCTCAGGGTTTAAGAAGATGTATCACGGACCAGCTCCAGATAGAGCTTGCTGAGAGGTATCCCACGTATAGCTGCCTGTAGCAGCAACCTCCAGGGGTGAATGGAAAGGCTCTTACTCTCTAAAGAAGAGAAAGATCAGGTCCATATTATAAGCTAATTTTCATATGGAAGAAAAAGCAACCAAATGTTTGAAAGATACTGTATTATTCATTTCTTTCTATGAAATCCCAAATTTAGGTAAGGTTCCTCTGTGCAGACTGTTACAGAAGTTCTGCCAAACACTTTAAAATCTAAAGATGAAGGGCAGACAAAGCATGTGAGAATGCAAACGCTATTTTATACAATTTCCATGTTAGAAGCTGAGGTACAGGAGGTTGCTGAGTTTGTCCGAGGTCACATCAGCAATCTGTGGTGAAACCAGGAATTCAGCCCTTGTTACTGTTGTCCAAAAGAAGTAACAAGAAAATTGCTCCTCATCTTTTTATGTTATGTGTCATTTCCACACCCCGCTTTGATTTTTAAGTGGCATTAAAGACAATTATGTGGAATATTAATTGTCAAATTTGTCATTTGAAAGAATGGCAATACTTGAGTTATGTGGCGTTTTTGAAGCCAGATATTTTGCATTCCCCTGTGCTTCAAAGCAGGAGATATACAGTCTCACTCTTTGCTAAAGAAAGGAAGAGAGATAGTTACAAGCTTTCTACAAATGAAACAGACCAAATGGTTTTCTTCATCTTCTTTCTTTTCCCTTCCTATTTCTTTCCATTTGTATACTTCTGTTTTTTTTTTTTCCTTTACTGAATCACATTGCAAAATGAATAACAACAGTAGGCTATTCCTTGCAGGGAACTGCTTCTGATGTCAAAACCTTTCAGTAAAGATCCCTACATTTACTCCCAGCGGATAAGATTGTGAAAATGACTTGCAGACATCAAACAGACTTTTTTAATGAGAATTTAACAGTCAGCCCTTCATGTATGCTTTCCTTCTAGTGGCAGCTAAGTGTGCTGGCTACCACAAATGTCAAAAGCAGAAGGGTAACTTGTATTACCTTCCTTCTTCCCTGCTTTTCCTTATACTTAAGAGCCTTCCATGTTTGGCTAGAAGAAACTTTACAACCAAGATGCCCCATTTATATCCTCACTGCTAAGGCTCAAGGTCAGACCTGAGAAGGCATGACACTACCAGGTTAAATATAGCACTTTGGTGATGGCCTCTCCTTTCATGTCACTCATGTTCTGACAGCTTTCATCAGCTGAGAATACACTGCTAGAAAAGTGAAATTAGTGTGGGTGAAAGATGCCAGTACGGATCAGGAGATCAATCTGCAGCTTAGCCTAAGCATGGAAAAGCAACAACAGAGAAGACATCTCCCTGGCTAGTCCCCTTCCCCTAAAAGCCAGTCTTCCCCCAATATCTGTGTTGAGCAACAGTTCTAAAGTTCAGTGAGGAGCAAATTGTCCATATGCTTGTTCCATACCAAGCCCCTCCCCAAAGTTCCCACCACCAGCCCTCATCTGCCTTCATTTTCCACCCATATATTAATTTACTGTCATGCGATATTATGTATAAAATGAAGTAAACTGGATTTCCCACCATGGCAGAATGTTGCTGGACATGTTTCCACACCCCACTTCCTACTACGTGCTGGACACGTAGGAAGTCTCGAGGGCAACCATTTTTAATACATCATCTGGCCTTGGTATCAAATGAAGTGTGAAGCACTACACTTAATCTACCGTAGTAACAATAATGTAAATCCTCAAGGACCTTAGGTAATGGTGAAGGAGAAAATTGTACCCTCTCTGTCCACACATGGACATTGCTCCATCCATATGCCCTGCTCTCAGAGTCCACTAGCTCTGTTTTACATCAGAAATGAGTGTTGGGGAAGGAGGGGACAGGAGGACCAACAAGTCTTTATAATATTTAAGAACAACTCTGATGCAGTGTATGATCTGAACAAGGTCATGGCATTGTAAACCTTACTCTGGCAATTTTACCCCTACTGAACACTGACTAAGCTGAAAACATACAGAACTGACTAAACTCCAGACCTAGATCTAGTCCTTAAACATTGCCTGCAATTTATTTCTCTCTTCTTTCATTTTTTTCAAATAAGACCACATTATGAGATCCACTTTCTTCCATGTAAAACTGGCCATGTTAGTCATTTTATCCTTTACTCCACACCAAGATCTGGAGCAGTTAGAAGCTTCAGTACCTTTTTGTTGGAGGGATGCTGAACATTCTAGCTTTTCCTCTGTTCTGAACAAAAACTTTCCTGATAATGATCTCCGAAAGGCTCAAACTTCCAACACCCCAGTGCAAAAAAAGCCCTTGTGGATGGAGTCTGTCTGCTTCTGTTTTCCTGTGGTGGCACCACAGCTGAACCTCAATACCTGACAAACTGCAGCAACCGAATCCTCACAACACTGTCATGAGACCAGGAAGAGCTACTCTCCCCACCTCAGGAAGCCAAGCCGAAGCCTACCCAAAGGTAATGAGTTTTGTTCCTGACCTCAGCAGGCTTTGTGTCAGGCCATAGAAACTTGTCAAAGGTCAGGCAGGAGGCTGGTGGCAAGGTCAGGAGCTTATCCGTGATCTCCTTGGTCTGGGTCCAGTGTGCTAAGCATAAAAATATCCTTCTTTAATTAAATCCTGATGTTTGCACAAAGCATTAGCACACTTAGCCCAGGAAATGCCTGGGATATTCAATGGTTTATATGGAGAGGGATCAAAGAGGCAACTAAGTCTAATAAAGTGGCAATCATGGGTGACTTCAACCACCTGTACTTTGGTAGGTCAACTGGTACAAATGGATTAAAAACCCCCCAATTTCTAAGTGATTTCTAGAATAACCGGAAAACATAACAGTATGTGTTCTTAACTTAGTCTTAAGTAGCTGAAGAAATGATACAGTCAAGCCCTGAATAGTAATGAACTTATTACTACGTTAAGAGCATGAGGTTAAAACTGATAATAATTAGTGAACTGCTTAAAAAGTACTGGAGGTAGAAAGCGAATAGGAAAGAAAAAAAAAAGCAAAGAATGGAAGAAAAATAACATAAAATCCATAAATTCAAAACAACAGGTACATTAACAGACAGTTTCTGATTCAGTGAAGTCATGCAGAAAGCAAACTGAAAGGCAAGATAGGAAAAAAAATGGTATTGTGAAATGTTAAGGTCCAAGAGGTTGTTTGAGCCAAGCAAGCAGCTTTCAGGAAATGCCACTTCAGCTCTGCTGAAGCCCCTGGGTGAGGGAGGGAAATTATAATAAAACACAAACAAAATGTCAGCTGTAAATGAAGAGGGCCAAGGATGTGTTAACTGACAAGAGCTTGGGAGCGGGGCAGAGGGGGGAACTGCAGGACATTTCTGAAAGTCTTAAATTCACCCAGTTTAGGAGGGAACCAATGGGATCTGCTGCACATCCAGGGGGTAATGGGAATAATTAATGAGCAAAAGGACTTTGCAGAGGTTCTGAATGATTCATTTGGGTAAATCTTCCCCGCAAATGATGCTGTGCCAATGTCCACACTAGACCAATTTTTTTGAAGACAAGACAGGACATGAGCTGTCAGAATGTGAAATGTTGAAAGGGGAAACACTGGAACAAACTGATAAACTAAATAGCAGCATGTCACAAGGACCTCATGGTTATATATGCAAGGGCTTGGAAAACATTTGAAGATGAAGTGGCTGCGCTGATAACAAAAATACGCAAGCTGTTGCTGAAGTCAGATACGCTACAGAAGGACTGGAGGGTAGCAGCTAGCATACCTATCTTTAGGACAGGCACTGGATTGATCTTAGGTATTATGTATTGAAAAGTCTTATTTTACTTCCAGGTAAATTGATTGAAACTAACAAAAAATAGAATTACATACAGGAGAGGAAAAAAAAAAATCACAGTTTCTTTCAAAGAAATGTTGTCTCTTCTATATATTCTTTGAAGCATCAAGCTAATAGACCAAGTGTCCTGGTTTCAGCTGGGATAGAGTTATTTTCTTCCTAGTAGCTGGTACAGTGCTGTGGTTTGGATTTAGGGTGAGAACAATGTTAATAACACACCAATGTTTTCAGTTGTTGCTAAGCAGTGCTTACACTAGTCAAGGACTTTTCAGCTTCCCATGCTCTACCGACCGAGAAGGCTGGAGGTGCACAAGAGGCTGGGAGGGGGCACAGCCGGGACAGCTGACCCAAACTGGCCAAAGGGACATTCCATACCATGTGATGTCATGCTCAGTACATAAACTGGGGGAAAGCTGGCCGGGGGGGGCCGTTGCTCGGGGACGAGCTGGGCATTGGTCGGCGGGTGGCAAGCAATTGCATTGTGCATCACTTGTTTTGTATATTCTTCTTATTACTATTATTATTAGTATTAGTATTTTATTTTATCTCAATTATTAAACTGTTTTTATCTCAACCCATGAGTTTTCTCACTTTTACTCTTCCGGTTCTCTCCCCCATCCCACCGGGGAGGGGGAGAGTGAGCGAGCGGCTGTGTGGTGCTCAGTTGCCAACTGAGGTTAAACCACGACACCAAGAAAAACAACCTGGTAAGTGTATATATATAGGTATTTATATATCTTCTTAAATTCTTTGACAAATTTTCTTTGAAGAATTTAAGTTATCTGAGAATAAGTAGCTTATTATTAGAAGTTGGAAACTGTTTAAGAGAGAGAAAGCAGGTAGTACACATGAATGATCATTTTTCACTGTAAAAGATTAACAGTTGGATTGTCCAAGATTCTATACCACGTATAACTTCTTTACTGAAATTATTGCTGTTAGAAAAAGGGAATAAGGACTGAAGTATTTCAGAGTATGCTAATTAAGTTGGGTGAACCTAGCATTTGGATCACAGATGGAAATAAGTGTTGGCTGATGCAGAACAATCACAGGTGGAGTGAAATACTTGGAAACCTTCCTGGATTCTAAGTCAGCTGTGACCACTCAAGGAAGGATATCGGCATCACTGTGGACAACCCAGTTGCAAATTCTGCTCATTTACAACAGCGGTCAAAAAAACCCCCAAACCCAACAAACAAAACAAAATTTCCATTAGTGCGTAGAAGGGGTAAAAGGTGTTAATATGAACAGTTTTATTGTATAAGCCAATAGTTCTCACCGGGAAAACACTGTCCACATTGGTCAATCCATCACCAAAAAAGGAGATAGAAGAATCAGTAGTTTTTAAGACATGCTAAGTGACTGGGAACCCTGGGACTGTCTGAGCGAAGAAAAGAACAAGAGGGTTCATGGTTGAGTGAATGAATGGCACCTATACAATGAACTGGGTGCTCCTGTTGGCCTTTTCACGTCATCGAGAGGTAACAATAACATTGAAAAACAGCTAATTTAAATAGATCAAAGGTTGCTTGCAGTGTGGTTTTCCCAAGAAAATACGTAATTAACCTACTGAACTCACTATCTACTAAGGTAGTGAACTTACTGGGAGGCAAAATCGGATTAGACGCTTATCTGGCCAGTGAGTATATCTGCAGTTTGTCTAGAATCACTAAAGGTTTCCATTTGGTGAGGAAAGCAGGTATCTGTTTTCATTTGGAAATGGTCTCCAGGCAGCAAGCAAACACAAGCTGGTGGGTATTAAAACATTTTACTTGAGGGCAGTGCATTTATCTGGGGCAGCATTCCCCGCACCTGCCTCTGAAGCATGTGGTAAGGGACACTGATAGAGACACTGTACTGGACAAGACAAAATACCTGCCTGATCCAATGTTGCAATCATTATGTTCTAATGTTCTTTAAATGGATGACTGATGCCTTTTTGAATAGGAAAATAATGAGTAATGATAACACATAACACAATTTCCATTAATTATTCATGCTAACGTTCATGAAACTTTTGAGATGTATGAATATTCCATGAATAAATCATTGGTCACCGGCTTGCACTAAATGACCTCAGAAATCATAGTGGAACGAGCTTGTTGCTATTATTCATGAACAAATTTGTGAATTATTTTCAATATATGACCACTCTGCTTAGCTAATTGACTAAATATGAGATAGATGAGTATAAAATAGACATCAGTAATTCATTGCAAAGCTGAGAGAAAATTTCTCAGGAATCTATGAAAATGCTACAGGCTGTACCAGAAACTTACTGTTTCCCATGGACAGTTTTTGCTAATTTTTATTTCCCACATGCTGGAATGGATTAAAAAATGAAGGGTCTGATCCTCAGAGTTTGCAGATCATCCTATCTCCACTAAAATCAAGAGAGCTTTACATATTCAGACTACCTGAGAATCCTGACCCAGAGAAATTACTAAGCAAGAGAATTCTTTTAAATGACTGGTTTATTTTATCTCCTTGGTTTCCAACACTAATTTTCACAATGATTCAGAAGAAAGTTCTGTGAAGATATTTTTTGTCTTGTTCCACCTCTTTCTCAAAAAAAAAGGAAAAAAAAATAGAACAAAAACCTAAAAAAACCCACACCTGCCCACAGTTTACTCGGAGCTTTTCTAAGAGCTTGAGGAAAACCCTGGGAGATGCTGTTTTACAGAATTTCTCACCTATTTGTGTTGTGGCCTCTCATAGAGATCTTTATTGTCATCACTGTCAGAGGTACCCCATACTATTCCCAATGCCCATTATCACATTGCATTTCCCTTTCGGCAGAGGCTGACAAAACAGAGCTGTTCCATGAACAGTTGTCAAAACACTGGCATATTCTAATTACAACACTTATTATGTTTCTGTGAAAGTCAAATTCTGAGCTCAATTGCACTAGAATAAATCAGAAGTAACTAAAGTCAGTGGAGTCACCCCTGATTTGAAAGAATGTAATTAAGATCGCAATCTAGCCCATGGAGTCAAAAGAGATACTGGAAAGACAAGAATCAGAGCATCATCTAGTCAAAAAGAAAACATGCAGAAGGCTCTCAGCAAAGCAGCTGGCCCTAAATGATGGTCTGTTTCCTTTTATCCTTATCATATTCTTAAAAATGAATACATGAAGCACATGGACTACTGAAATCCCATTGCGTATCTTAGTCTCATTGGCAAGCGTTCTTTAGGAAGTGCTTTATGGAAATGAGATGAAACTCACTTCACCCTGTCCCATCCTCTTGGGACTTAAAATCAGGTTATATAAGAGATGTCTCTTTGGAACATCTGCTGATATGTATCTCTCTCTACAGGGAAGGCGGTGTTAGATATAGGTAATGGTACAGCTTTAAAGGTAGGACAGATAGTCCAAAATGACAGGCAGCTCCACAGCCTAAAGCATTCTTATATAGAAACAAGCTCAGGGCCCATGGGAAAGGGCTACAGCCTTTTAATATGACTCCAGGGGTGGCCTCATCTTTTATTTCTGCCCACTTGTATCAGGGAGATGTAGGAAGGCAGTGGGATAAGTCACTAAGCAATCCCCACTCAGCTTGGTACGGAGGGCTAGGGAATGCAATCTGCTAGGCACAGGTGGTTGGCGTTCAGCTGGTGGGACGAGGACAAGCAAGTAGGTAACTCTGCATCTTTTGGGCAGCTCCAACCCAGGAAAAGCCACGGACATCCTGACAAAACTGAAAGCTATCTTTGCCAAAATATAGGAACTGGAAAAGATGGGTAGGGTGGTGTGTGGGGAGTGTGCTAATTGTCTCATTTAGTTACAGCTGTTCTCAGTGCTTGGTCCCTTGTGCTGCCTGGTTCTTAGAGACGGGAATCCAGGCTCAGATTTAACAGGGCTTGAAATGCTACCATACAATTTAAGCTTTTTAAGTTTTAAGGCTACAAGCATTTGTGAAAAAGTTATCCCTGTCATTCATATGAGCTGGAACTAGGCCCCTTCAGCTTTCCTTAGCCTGATTACTGTTGTCCACCCATCCACCCACCCAAAGAACCCGTAGAAGGTCAGGGCAACATTTTCACAAGTGAGTAATCCTCTTCCGTGCATTCGAATCCCTGAGAATTAGCTGCAAGTTGCCGCAAGCTTGATGCTCAAAGCCAGAGAGATCCAAAATTTGTGAATAAATGGCTAGATACAGACTGGGCTTCCCAGCTTTAATTTCTTCCTACCCATTCCTCCGTAGTTTAACCCACCCCACAGGACCTGCAGCGTTAGCCTCTGGGTGACAGAACCAGGATCAGCTGAACCCCACCTGCCTTTTTTTTGCAGCTTGGGATTTAGAAGAGGGAAGAGCTGTCTGGAAACAGACACTGGAAGGAATGTCATTATCTCATACCACTTGTTTCTCTTTCTCCCCTGTAATTCGCTATCAAGCCTCACATCCTGTGTACCCGGGGATGCTCTCCCTCGCCTGCCTCTGGCACTAGAGGGCGTGGAGATCTGGGCTTTGGGCTGGAAATCCAACTCTCTGCGGATCCTTACTTTCCCTTAAATTGAACTCAACTTTCAAAGAGGACTTGATTTCACAGAAAGGGAATCTGCTTCATTATTACTGGTTTATCTGCGTTCCCCATGCTGCATTGCTATGGAAACTGGACCAGAAAATGAGTCTTTTGCATGTAGGTCATGATATTAGTGGAGAAGAGAAAGTCTGGGTGGACGGGTGAGTGGGTTACAGGAGTGAAGTGGGTCAGAGTAACCGCGTGGGACTGTATCAACAACAGTGGGGGATTTCATAGTAGATGTCCTCAAAAGACTATTGAATTAGATACCCAATGGGCTGAAAGATCCTAGCACTTAGAGCATCTGAGAGCCACAAAACACACACAGGGAGTCAACCCCTAGGTGAAAAACAAAATGACAGTGGGGCACGGGTCTGAACATGCAGGCAAAAAAATACGCTTTTATTCACAGATGCTGTTTTTCACTGATGGCCTTGGTTTCCCCCTTTTTGTTCCTTGGTCTTCCTCCTGGGTGATGGCACAGCATGGCACAGCTGCTGCCCCTTCCACCTCCTCAGGACACTCCCGATCACGCATGGTCCAGATCTCCCCAAGCTCTGCCCAGAGGCAGTGTTACAACATTTTGGGTAGAGGATATGACTTAAAATCTCGGTTTTAGATGGGAGAATAGCATGACCTCTCCTTTTTATTATTTTGCCCTCTGTTCAAAGCAACTTGGGGACATCCTAGACCCCTCTCCCCATGTACTGAGCCCCTTTCCTGAGCGGACTGCAATGCAGAAATCATGGGGCACTGCGGGCAGGGGCAGAGAGGGCAATTCGGTGGGGCACATTCTCGCCAAGTCAGCGAGCCCACTGCACTTCTCGCTCTCCTGATGCAAAAACAAACAGGGCTGCTTTTGCAGTCCAGGGGTCCTGCAAAGGGGAAGTTCGACCAAAGTTATAATCAAAAAGAGCCTAAAGGAGAGAGGGTAGCTTAATGAGGTTTATAGACGAGTCACCGAGAGTGGCTGGTGTCATAAAGCATATGATAAAGGCTGGTGTGTATTTAGACAGGGGCTGTGATTGCAGGCGATGCAATACCATAAAAGCAGGCAGCATGCATACTTCTAATTTCCTGTATTAACCTTCCTTATTGTCGGTCTTTTTATTTGTTTGTTTGATTTAGTTTTTTTCCTCTGAAACTGCAAGAGCAGGCTGTCAAGCAGAGGTTGGCCCCTCTCCTTTCCCCCCCCTTGCCTTTTTCCCTTCTGCAAAGGGAAGATCTTCCTTAAGGGATAGGGACAAACCAATGTGTGCAAACACACTGGTTGACACGTAAAAATGGGGAGACATGTTATTCTGGCTAGATTTGCAACAAGAATTACCCCCCTCCCCGGTGTCTTCTTCCAGTTGGAAAAAAGCTACCTCTCCTTTCCCTAAAGGAACTTTAGCACATGAAAATAGTAGGAAAACACAATCTTATGGGGGAGGGAGGGGGAGTCCCTTGTCCTTTCCCAAGTGAAGGGGTAAGGACTCACCCCTAGGCCCGTGGGAAGGAGTTACAAACCCTGGCAGCCTCCCCTCGGAGCTGGCAGCGGGCCGCTCTGTGGAGGCAAAGCCGCCCTCCGGGAGCTCCTCGCCGGCTGGGGCAGGGCCCTCCGGCCCGGCTTCCTTGCGGGGAGACGAGCGGAGGGGAGAAGCCATCCTTGCCGCTTCCCGCCTGCCTGCTCCCCCAGCGGGGCTTCACCCCGGCACTTGGGCAGCCGCGGGAAGCCGGCGAGCACGGAGAAGGGGAAGACGCGAAAAGAAGAGCGGCCCGGGATGGGGGGGCTCGGTTTTTGCCCGAGAAGAAGCAGCCCGGAAAGCACTTCGCCCCTCCAGAGCCTCCGAAATGGCTGGACTCTGGGGGGGCACCAGGACCTCGGCGACCCAGAGCTGTTTCTGGGAGGCAGTTTTTCTCCCACAGCCTGATCTGAGCTGCCTCTCAAGGCATCAGCTCGCTCCTTCTGGCCACAAGCACCCTGTGGCGGCGGCACGGGAGAAAGGAAAAGGAGCCCGGAGGCACGGTCGGGACAGGCTCAGCCCTGCCAGGGGCTCAGTCGGGCCGGGAGAGCGGGGCGAGCGAGGCCCTGGAGCATCCTCCGCCGCCGCACCCGGCTCCCTGGCCGCACCGGCGACCGGACCCCAGGGGCACCGGGCCAGGGAAGCGGGGTCGGAAATGAGCCGGGGAAACCCCATACCTTCCCCGCCTCCAGCGGCGCCCCGCGCCCGCGCTCCCCCTCCCTGAGGCAGGACCTGAGACCTGAGGCAGCGCAGACGGGCACTGACCCCGAGCAGCCGCACGCTCCCCAGGAGGGATGCCGAGGGGCGAGGGACCGCACTGACACAGCAGAAGCCTCCTCCCCTTATACCCCGCATCCCTGCATGTCCCCGGCAGAGCAGGGGTACCCCCGCCCCGTCTCTACCCTCCCGCCCCCCAGCCAGAGAGCTCCGCAGGCAGGCTCTGCTCCCCGGGGACGGCTCCGCTCCCGGCTCCCGGTGACATTTTGCAGGAGTCGTTAACAAACATGTCACAGCGGGATGTGGGAAGGGTAGTCCGGGAGATGTCCCTGTGTAGGAATGCAGCATTTGTATAAAAAACCTGTGGACAGCGCTTGGAAAATGTGAGGATTTCTCTAAATCAGGCTACTGCGTCTCTCCTTCCCCGCTATACCATGCTAGACTCGATACTGGGATTAATATCACAACTGTAACTCAACACAGGAAGGCTCTGTGCTGGGGGCAATTGCTTTGCCTTCTCTCCTCTCGCCGCCTTTCCCCCGTGACCCGCACTGCTATGGACCCTTTCAGCAAAAGTTTCCCCATGTTTTGTTCTGCTCCTTCTACCAGGAAGCAAAACGTAAGCTCGTTTCTTTGACATTATTTTCTTGGCGGGAGCTTTCCTATGACAGCAGCGGATGAAATCCTAGGTGCGGCGAAGAAGGGGCGGAGGGTAGAGGACGAGAAAGAAAAGGGGGGGGGGGGAGAAGACCAAAAAAATAGAAGGAAAGAAAAAGGCAATTAAAAAAAAAAAGAGAGGAAACGTCAGTAAAAACCAAAGCTTTCCTACCTGTGATCCAATTACCAGAAGTTGCATCCCGTCCCGCTGCAAGCGGCTTGTTGCGAGCGGCGGCTGCGGAGTCGCGCCGGCTCTGGCGGCAGAGGCATGCGGGCTGCGCGCAGTCAGAGCCCAGCGGCAGCCGCTTTATCTTTCTCTTCCATATCTTCCAAGAGGAGGGAGGGGGGCTGGGGTGGGGGAAAGACAGATTACTTGGTACCGTGATAATGGGGGGAAAAAATAACAGTTTGGAAGCTTTAAACAAGAGGTGGTGGTGTCCGGGCTGATGGAGTTTTTGTCTCCCCCTCGCTCACTCTTTCCCTCCCACACGCACAGGCACACATACAAGCACACCCTCCGTGGATCTGGTCCTCGGGAGTCTCTGCTTCAGTTCAGCCAAGTTGAGCTTTAAAAATAAATAAATAAATAAATAAAATCAGAGCAATAATGCTATCAAACCTGGCTTAACGGTTTAGACAAAACTGGAGAAATTAAAAATAGCAGAAGCTGGGACTCGTAAGTGAGCTGGTAATAATTCATACTTTCCCCAGCGCGTCTGAGGAAATGAGGGCAAGCTGGCACCTTCGAGGGGGTGGTGGCGAGGGAGGGAAACGGGGTGCCTAGGTGAGCATCTCGGGTGAATGTCCTTGCTGGGCTGCTGCGGCTGTGGGTCCGCTTGCTGACGCCTGCGGGGGTGTGGGGGTGCGTGTGGTGTGTGGGTGTGTGTGAGCGCGAAGTGGGCTCGATTAGCTGCAATGGGCAGGCAATTTCTGCAGAGAACATTTACAATTTTCTTTCAATATGACAGGATTAGTTGCTGTTGAAAGCTCTCCTCCAATAAGATCAGCACTGCTCTCTGATTTGGTGGCTTTGCTGAATAGAAATTACTGGTTCTTGTTATCTCTCAACACACTCTCCCCTCGTCCTCATCAGACACTCCCCTATTCCTCATCAGAAGTCTTTATCTACAATTTGCACATCAGAACCGATTTTTTTTTCTTCAGTTACCTCTTCCCCATCTTTCCCCGCAACACTCTCCTCTTTATTTCTGGTTACTTTTTTTCGCAGTTCCATGATAGCCGTAGGTCTAAAGCGATGTACGGGAGGAGAAAGAGAGAAAGAGATCTTGCTTTTAGATTATTGCAGTCACTGGAGTCTCCGTGCACTGTGGGAAAATGTTGTTACACTAAATCCAGTTTAGTTTTTTAAACTGATTATTGTGCTGAAATATTCATGGAAAGCTGCTTCCCCGGCACAATGACGAACAAATTAGGGGAAACATACATTTTGTGATCAAGAGCTAATTCTCCTTGGGTGTAAAGCATTCCCCTTTAATTAATAGTCAGTAGGCTGAGAAGTATTTACTTTGCTTAAGGGAACTTGCCAGTTCAATGGAAATAATCTAAATATAAACATCTTTAGGTTTGCTTTGTCTTTGCCTCTCTCCTGGACCGGAATTGATTTGTGGTCTGGAGTGATGCTTTTTTCATTGGGATAGGGGCTGTCGGGGTGGGAAGCAGGAGAGGGGAACCCATCTCATCTATTGTCCGAAGAATAATAGGGGGGAAGTGATAAGCGAACTGGAGAGAGAGGTGCACCTTATGAAGGTGACCCTGGCTTCTGGCTGCTGCCTGCCCTGCCTCCCCTGTCCCACATCTCTTCTTGAAGGGTCGACAGAGCCACAGCCCAACCACTCCCCGCCTCATCACTCCAAAAATCCCTTCACTTTGCAGAAAGAATTTCTTGGCCTGGGCTCGCCCCAGGCAGAGGAGCTGCCTATGCTACTCGCATACATTGAGCTGTTGCTCCTGGAAGGATCTCAGGGGTGTATTTACCCCCAAGATGGTGATGTGCCTTCAGGGCCTGCTCGGTCCTGGGGTGGCTATTTCCCCTGCCTTGGGTGGCAGGGTTAATTTGGAGGCAGGGAGCTCTGAATTTTGGCGGTACTCATGCTTCAGTGTTACACAAGTCTGCATTTCTCTACCTGAAAGCACTTTCACAGGATTTAAGGGCTGGATCACCTGTAGCTCTTCGGGAGCATCAAGGCAGCTGGGACCTGACGTCTGCCCCTTGGTTTCTCAGCTCTCACAGAAAATTTTGCCTGGACTTCACAGCAGAGTTAGGAGACAGCTATCTGGGCAACTCAGATGAGATTTGGCACCGGGAGGTTGGAAGCAAGCCATGAGCAGGCTGTGGCCCTGTGGGGCTGCTCTGCCGCAGGTGCAGCCACGCCGGGGCAGGGGACAGCCGCCCCCATAGCCTGGCTGCCCCATCCTTTGCGAGACGGAGCCCCAGCCTCAGCCCCGGCCACTCCCTGCACCTCCCACGGGCTGTCTCCGAGACCTTGGCGCTTAACATATTTTAACATTCATTAATCAAGATGATCAGCAGCCTCAAAAGGGACAACGCCCGCCTCCTCTTCCCCTTATTGTTATTATTGTTATTTTTTTCCCTCCCAGCGACGACGCGAGTGTTTGATTGTGCACGTTGATTTCCGGAGATTTAATTAGAGTTCAATCACGGCGAGCACGAGTCAGCCCTTCCCAAAGCGAGAAGCAGGGAGGGGGTGGCGGCCCTGCCCCGGGGCGACCCTGGCAGCACACGGCACTCTTTGGGACTGTCCCTCCCTCCGTCGCAGGAGGGGGGCAGAGGTCTCGGGGCAGGGCCCGCTTCCAGCAGCCCGCTGCTTCCCACGGCTGGAGTGAAGGCAGGAGGTACCTCCGGGCTGGGGCTGCGGCTCGGCGCGGCTCTACCCAGCTGCAGGGGGCTCCCCAATGCCACGCTGCTCAGCGCCGTGTGGTCTCACGGCTGCAGAGCTCGGACCGCTGGAGGGGCAGCCTCCGCCGTGCAAACCTCACCCAAGCCGGGGAGCATCTCCTTTCCTCGCACGCATCCCCCCTGTGATCTCCCACGGAAATAAAAGGCCGGCGCTGAAAACCCTGCCGTGCGACCCCCACCTCCACCTTGCCTTGTCTGCAGCCCGCCCGGGGAGAGCGGAGATTCCCCCCCCCCCCGAAACGCGTTGTGCGCAGCGCTGCCTTGCTGAGCCCGCGGAGCCGTGCTCTTAATCAATCTCAGCAGATACATCTTGATGGCACCCGGTGACTCCGTGGTAAGCAGCGCCTTTTAAGTTCGACAGAGCATCTGTTATTACCGGCTCTTCTCTTTAGAGCACTACGTGCTAGACACACCTCCTGAGGGAAAAAAATGCTGCTCCTGAGCTTAAAACATTTAAAATGCATCCCCCCCCCCCCCCCCGCCTCCCGTTCATGTAAGAGGAGGGAGGGCGGGGGAGCCGAGTCATTTACAGTGTGCTAAACAGCTGTAGAGATAAATCCGTCGTAAAACCACAGAACAAAGCGCTCAGCGCTTCGCTCGCAGAAAAAAAGGAAAGCGCATGAGGAAGCGAGTATTTGCTAATGATGATCTTCCCCTCCCGCGGAGGGACCGAGGGACGCTCACGGGGAGGGGAGGCAAAGATAGCGACTTTCAGCGAGGAGGTTTCCAAAAGAAATCGCGTCCGTATCCAGTGACGCCGAGTGATCTCTAGTGAGACTTTGCTGCGGGCCGTGTCCCTGCCCTTTGGCTACACGTCTCCCAAACGGCTCCTTCCCCCGGGCGTGGAGCTACTGCGTCGGGGTGCGCTCCGGCAGGACGAGCGCCCTGTCCCGAGGGGTTTACAGCTTGGCCGGGTGAATGGTGGAGAGGGAGGAGGAGTGTCCCTGAGGACCACTTCCAAGGTGATCTTTTCTGTTATACTCAGGAGGGTGCGGTCCCTCTCCGATTCAGCCGTCACCCGCACCCCGGGGCCATAGGGATATCTGCATAGACTCAAGGTCCCCTCAAGGGCGAGGGAGGCTACGGAGAAGCCGGGGACAAAGGGCCCTGGGCGGGTCGTCCCCGCGCTCCCACGGCGCCTACTCCCCCCTTCTCAGCGCCCCTCCACGCCTGCTTCACCCCTTTGCAACAGGGCCGGGATTGGGGGAGGGGGGGCATGAGAAAAGGGCAGACCCCAAGAGAAACTGCTGGCTTCCTTGTCACTCCCAGAGGCACTCATGTCCACCCGGAGCCAGGGCAGACGACAGCTTCCTTCCTGTTAGCTTCTTTCTATCCCCCGGCGGATAAGGATGGCCAAGGAAAGCAGGTCGGCTCCCTTCGCTTGTTGTTTCCGACTTGCCACGTTTCCTAGGAGGAGGGAAAGAGGAAGGGTGCACCCTCAGACGTGGGGATGCCCGGTGGAGGGGGTCCCGACGGCTCGGCTACCGCGCAACCCATTTGCCATGGCTTAGGCGACCGGCTTCCCGGCTAGCAGGCAGCTTTCTCGGGGGACCGAGAGAGCAAGCCTAGGAGACAGACAGCTCCGTAGACCGAAACGCTTGATTTCCCTTTGGAGGTTTGGTCCCCTCCTCGGTCCCTGCTGGAGGAGTACACGTCGCCTCCTGGGGAAAGAAGTAGCTCCCAGAGCCACGTTTTTTCGGAGCACATCTTCCCTTGGAGTTCTTGCCACCGGTTTTAGGCCACCGGGACTGAGAAGAGCGGGGAGAAGCCCTAATCCCTCCGTGGAAGAAAAGACGCCTGAAAACGGGCACTTGACCCAAGCAGCGCAGGGCTGTTAAACAAGGTGCAAAGTGAGAGGGGAAGGCAGCCGCCCTCACCCAGCCGAGCTGGGCACCTCGCTCTCAGCGGGGACCGACGCAGGCCCCGGGGCTGCTGCTCCCGGCCCCCGGCTGCGGGCGGCTGCGGGCTGTGCTCGCCACCGCCCGTCACACTGCTCTGCTGCTATTTAGCCCTCTCTGGGGCTTCCACACTCGTTTACCTCCAGCATTGCAATGGACAGCTGATTTTAATGTTTTTGCGCATGGGGGAGGCAGGCGTCTGACAAATGATGGGAAAACGCTGGCGAGAATGGGACAATGGAACAGCAAATCATCCTGACGGTGCGGACCGCGGAGAGCAAGAAGAAAGGAAGGAACAAATCCAAACCGAGGCAACGGCGAGCCAGACTCCATGCAAATAAATCGCTAATAGGCACTTACTAGCGGAAATTAAATGAGTTAAATAACTGATGGTCAAACCTTTAACAGAAAAGGGCATGTAATCACTTAGCTGTGTCCAGAGCAGTGCATCCACAGGAGCATTGTAAAGCACAGTTAGATCTGCCAGGGAAAGGCACTGAAACATTGACACATCGCAGGATGGATCTCGCTAGTGCTAGGGAGCTAAGAGCATCTCGGTTTCTTCTTCCCAGTTGAAACCTCTAAGTCCTCCAGCACAGCTAGCAAGGAGGTGTGTTGCTTTCACCCGCCAGCAACATTAAGCACTGCCTTACTAACAAAAAATCACCAAGCTTTTCCTTCACTTCTCCCCTGCATGACGACAGTGTTTTCATGGCCCCTTTGAGTCTCAAAATACTAGGAATTATTCAAAACAGACCGCACTGATGAAATGGAAATTCCCAGCAGGTTTAGAAGGGGCTCAGAGTCTAATTTCAAAGCCAAACTGATCGCCTCTCGGGCGGAGCAGCTAGGTGGCGAGCTGGAAAATCAAATCTACTGTTTTATTAAGGATAAACACAGTATGTGGCAGAGCATCCCACTAGGCACAGCAAAGCTGAGGGGGCATTTTTTAATGTAAACATGCAAGTAGTTTGCCTATCAATAAAGCCCTATAAATTGCCGATCTGCACTTCTTTTGTGCAGGAATAATTGGTCTTTGCAAATGTTGCAGCGTCCCAGGTGAGTGAGTAAGTATATAGGTGGGCAGATGTGAAAACACTTTCAGAACAATCTGCAAAATTTATTTGCTGAGAACCGGTGTCACCTTTGTTCGGGCTTGGACAGACAGCTACTTAAAATGACGGTATAGCATGTGTTCAAGCCTGTCAGACGTACTTCTGAGTACAGACGGAAAAGTGACTTTCAGGAGAAAGAAAACAAGAAGGAAGTATACGGCCTCAATTTATGTGATACGGGAGTTAAAAAAACATTAACAAAAGGGCAAGCAGTCGTACGATTGTGTTTCTAACAGGGTATGTTTTATAGCTGTGGCACAAGGCTCTTGAAAGGCCAAGAGTTAAATAAAACCCCCTCTAAATTGTGTGCCGTGTGTGGAGCGGGTTATCTACCGCATAAAAGTTTTACTTGACGTTGACCATAGAAGCACAGACCCTCCTTGACCAGGGGTTTATAGCCTGAAGTGTCTCTGATCGGGAGAAAAGAGGAAAATCCTGCAACGGGCAGAGCCGCGGGAGCCGCCGGAGGAGCGCGGAGCCACCGCCTGCAGCACCCTGGACAGCGGCCGGCCCGCCGCCGGGCGCGCGCGCGCGTGTGTCGGTGTGTCCGTGCGTCTGCGGGTCCGTCTGTCTGCGCGTCCGTGTGTCTGTGTGTCCGTGTGCGCGCGCACACACACACACCTTTGCGCATACGGCCGTTGCTCGCATGTGAGTTTGCAGCTGTTTAGGCAAATGCAGACCGATAATCAGCTGCACATCTGGTGTGATGTTCTTTGCGGTCACATCTGTTGTTTTTAATGCTGCGTTCCTCGGAAGATGACTCCCTGCAGCAAGCTGGAGAGGGCTGCTTCTGTGCATCGCATGTACCCATTAGCTGGAGTCAGTCGCTAGAAATGAGGAAGATTTCATCGTGTCCTTTAAAAGCGTCAGAGAAGCTCTAACATACACTGATGAACACAGCAACCTGAGGCTCAGGACTATGAATAGCTCCTTCCGGTACAGGCTCTAAGTAAATAGTTGTGTTTTTGTAAAAGTGTCAGTGGAACTTTTCTGCAGAGAGCCTCAGTCACTGGGAACCTGTCCACTTCACTTGCATTATACACAGGGATACTGTGTGGACATAGGAAGCCAGGTGTCCGGCAGGCCGTGCACTTCTTTTTATTTTAATTAGCTGGGGGAAGACCAAGAGGTATTTCAAATGCAAATTTTTCTCAGGGCAGCTAGACCCTTGGCAGCTTTATGGGCAAAGCTCCAGTGACTCCAGAGGAGTGCCAAGGACTGTTGGTTTGGTGGAGAGATTTAAAGAGGGTCACAGTTCTGTGGGAAATATTTTCCCCAAAATATTACTTCACAAACAGACTCAAGAATTCATCTTCACTGGGCACGAAGTCAAGGGCTCTGGCTGTTCTTTAAGCACTTCAAACCCAGGAACCAACCTTTCCTGCAGCGTAACTCTGTAGGCACTTCCTTTTTGTTCTTCTGATTCTGCCACAGGGCTTGTACAAAGTCCCTCTAGTACTGATACTACTCACCCAAACATACATACGGAGTCAATGGTTGTTTGAAGCCCATCCAAAGCCCATAAATCCGGAAACAGAATTGTTAAAATAGGAGTTCCTGAACACTTTTTTAGCAAGCTACTTCTGTAGGCAGCTCAGATCCATTCTAATAGAAAATACAAACAGGAAAATGAATGCAGTTTCTTTGGGGGAGAGGGGATTGGAATCCATACCTCCTAGGTTCTCAGTAAGCATTTTCCTATGGGTTACTTGTTTTCTCTGGCTTTCTCCTGCTGAAAGTGTTGTATTTTGTGCCTATTGTCACTTACTGGAGCAGTGATGCTTGCAGGAGAAGAACACTGCCTGTTTAAATGGCTTAACCTCATGGTGGTCACACATACACACAGCTGGGATGAGAATTCAAACAATAATAGTAACAACAACAACAACAACAACAACAAGTTCACTTAAAACCAGACATTAACAATAACCTTCTGTTAACCGTGCTGGATAGCACCTTCTCCTTAGTGCCTACTGAGCTGTTGATTTGAACCAGAGTGAAAGTTGTTCCATTTGTCATATGTGCTGGGGCAGACATCGCTTATCGTGGTCAGGAACAATACCACACTGTTTTAACCTTTTCCTTTCACCCACTGCTAGTGACACAAATGACACACTCACCAAGGCTTTGCACTGCACAGAGACAGAGGTGCTTCTGCAATTAGGCACAATATTGTCTAATTAACTCTTCTATGGAGCAGGGCTTCCTGGCTGAGATGAAGCTCCATGTTGTTGTGACTGCTTTGTTTTCGGTACCTGAACTGGTATCTCCAAAGTCATTGCAGTGTGCCAGCCCTCTAAGGGCCAGCTTGGTAGTTTCTGCATTACACTCCACTGTTCTCTGTAGATATGGCCTTAGAAATACATCTTTTATTTGTTTCCCTTGCTCTTTAAACTGAGTTCCATGTTCATTGTCTCTACATTTTTCACTTCCTCTCCTTCACAGCTGGAATTTCTTTTGAAGTTTTTTGTGTGTCTCAGACTCACAGCATGAGGGAAGTAAAGAATTCCCAATCTGTAGACTGGCAAAGTTAGCAGCCTTTCTCCAACAATGGCCAGAATCAGGTATTTCTATAGAAAGAGCAAAGCAGTTTCTCCCCTAGACATGAGATAATCTGCCTCCTCCAAGAAGTCTCCTTCTAATCACAGAGAATTACAGCTGCATAAATTCTCCTGCATGGTTTTTATTGTCTCTTCTGCTGTTTGTCTTAGCATTTGCTATTGTAACTTAGGACATTGCTGGTATGTCTAGAAATGCCTTGTTCTTTGAACCTTGTGAAGTTTTCAGGCTTAGGGTCATCCTTGACTTTGAGAACTACAGTGTAATTATGTGTTTTACAGTTCAATTAAGTTTGTGAAAAATGTATTTGTTTTTATGAGTTTTGAAGTTGATACCTTTTACCTCAACTGATGGCCTCCACCATGTTTTGTTTTGGGTTTTTTTTGTCTGATGTGGCAAGAACAGCAATTTCCTACCTTGGAACAGCAAATTCCCATATTGGAATTATTCACTGGATCTTTACTTTTTCCATAATCTTTCCTACGCTCCTACTCTCTAAGGGTAAGTATTCCATATTTTTTTCTTCACCCTCTGTTCAGCCAAGAGTTTCTGTTTTTTTCATGCTTCATGACAATTCTTTTTCCCTTTCTGATCCCCTAATACAGTACCTTTCTTGAGACAAGGTCGTTTTATAGCAGGTACTATTCCAGATGAAACCACACCACTTAGATAGATGGCCTGTATAACGTTCTAATATGATTGCCTAATATTATTTCATAAATCAGTGTAAACCTCGTTGCTTAAGGTCCTCTGCCTTGTTTACTTAGCTGAACACTGAACACATCTTTGCTAATCTGTCTGGAATTATACCCGTGGCACTTGTATATTTAACTGAAAAACTTCAGCAAATTACATCGGCATGTATTTTTTCTTTCTTCTCCAACATCTACTGCTTTGTATTTATCAACACTGATCTTCACTCACTGTGCTGCTGTTCAGCCACCAAACTTGTTGATCTATTCACCTTTCTTCACCTTTTCTATTGCTTCCAGTCCAGCACAAAAGTCCTTCTCAATTCACTGCACTCTTCTGAATTACTGCTGGAGTCCATTTCTCAGAACTAATTTATAAACAATTTTATTACTAATGGTTGACTGCTAAATTATAACTTTCACTTTCTTTACTCTAGTATATCATTCCTATCTTATCAGCTTATTCTTTGAAAGAAAAAAAAAATCCACCAAATGGAGTTGCTCAGACTTCCCCTCCTTCCTATTGGTAGCAGCTGCAATGAAGTTGTACTGACTTATACCAGCTGTATATCTACAGCTTTTCAAACTTCAGTTTGAGAATCAAGATAAGATTAGTATCAGTTACTGTCACATATTCCATAACTCACTTCTTTACTTTTAAATAATCTTTTTTTTTTTCCTGTGAAGTTTTGAACCGTAGTCAATAATATCTTTCCATAAAAGTTAAAAATCCTGCCATGTTTTTTTCCTTCCTCATCTTCATTACCATCACAGAAAAAAACTAAGTATATTTGTAAGCACTCTGGAGAATTTACTTGTGTCCTTTGTTGAAAACTGGGCATTATTCCCATCTAGAAAGGGTGATATATGCCTATGAAACATGACAATAAGAAGCCATTCTTTGCTTCCTTCTATTATTTCAGGTAATTTCCTGTCAATAGAATATGTTTAAGAATGATAATATTAATAAAAAACAACAACAAAAATTTCTGATGCAGTTTCAGTCAGCAGACATAGAATGTATGGACCCTCTGCAGTATTTACATATTGTACATCTTAAAATCACTTGTTTTACATTCCTGTGCAGTAGCCCATTGGCTGAATTGTTTTGCATGGAAAGGAACAGACTCTCTTGAGGATACATGACAATAGTTTTGTAGCTCAAGCTGGTATTAAATCAAGTATAAGCAGCCTTTCTAATAAGCCTCTAAATAGAAAAAGAAAGGTCTCAGATGAAGTTCTACATTGTTGCAATGATTATTAAGAGCAATGAATTACACATGGTCAAGCTCAGCCAGCAAACTGCATGAGCTCTGGAACACTTTAGAAATGTGTCTTGCAGGCACACTTTTAATATTGTTTGGTGATCCAGCAAGACTATAGATCACAACATGTGGTAATCTTACACAGAAATGGAGACTTGGATCTGTTAGTGTCTGATTCCTGTATGAACCTTTAGAATGAGAAATAGCTAAAATCTACTTCTTTTCATATGTTCTTTCACCTTCCAGGTTATCGGTGTGGACTTCTGCTACGTCAAAACAGTGTCTTTTCATCAAACCATCTTTTCTACCACCAATACCAAATTACTGTAATTTATACTCTTCCTCACTGTACCACACACATTTCAATGACTGAATAGCCTTTGCTAAGAGCAATTCCTTCTTGCATCACTTGTAGAGCCAACAGACGATGCAGTGGAACTTTGTATAAGCCCTCTAGAAAGAAGAAAGTATGTTTATTCCTCCAGAGTAGACAGGTAGACCCTTTTTGACATTAAAGACAAATATGTTGAAGTAAATCTAGTTGCATTTAATTATGAACCACTTGGAATATTCACATGTCAATGTTTTTCAGCACCTTTAGAACAAAGTCACTCCCTGGTGTAAACTTAATAAAATATTGAGACTGCTAATATTCTGCTCCTGATTTGCCTCTTCAGGGAACAACCATACCTGACTGCCTGAACTGCCTAGCCCAGTGTGTTATTCCAATTGATCGTACCTATTTAATTTTGCATGACTGCTTTTGAAATATTATAGGTACCATTAAAGCTAAATTTCTATACAGCAACTGACCCAAGTAAAAAGGCTACTTTTGTAAACCATGAAGGAGAGGTTTTTCCATTCCTATTTCCATATGAAAGACAAACCTAGGGTTTGTAACACCTGGGGATGTTCTATGATTCCCAATGGTGTAATCAGAATATCAGTTCATGAAAACACCTGAGTGCTCAGTGTTCAGCACAAAATTGTTGGTTTAAAGGTTAACAGAACTTTGGTTGCTTTCCTGAATAGGGATGTTATGTTGTGAACTGGACCTCAGGGACTAAAGAACAAGCTCAGGAGTCAGGATTATTGCTTTAATGAATCACTTAAGTGCCAGTTTTTAAAACAGTTCCTTCAGGTATATGTATACAGCACTTGTGCTCCAAACACAAGGCTGCTCTGGCTGAACTGCTGAATGTGTAAGGTGTGTGTAGCTGTTGTGCAGAGGAGCTATCACTAAGAATCAGGGTTTTGGTATTTCAAGTTAGTTGTTAAAAAAACTAAAGCACTTAACAAAAATATAGAATCATTTAAGCTGGAAAAGACCCTTAAGATCATCGAGTCCAACTGTTAACCTAACACTGCCAAGTCCACCACTAAACCATGTCCCTAAGCGCCACATCTACACATCTTTTAAATACCTCCAGGGATGGGGACTCAACCACTTCCCTGGGCAGCCTGTTCCAATGCTTGACAACCCTTTTGGTGAAGAAATTTTTCCTAATAGCCAATCTAAACGTCCCCTGTATTGGCTACAATCTGTCTTGGCTTCTTTTTCTAATCTGTAAAATCGCTACAGTGATTATCTCCCTCAAAGGAGCGTTATGAGACATTACTAATTAAAGTCTTTCAAGTAACATGTGGAAAGGTACATGTGGAAAAGGTGCTATAGCACAAATTATTAAGAGAACAGCAACCAGGCATGTATCTATTTCATTTAATGGACGGGTTATTTTTTCCTCCTACTCATGTCTCTGATTCAACAAAGTTAAAATTTGTGTGCTAAATACTCATGAAATAGGTTAGATTCAAGCACATGATTAATATTACATCTCTGTACTGGTGTTTCATTGAATTAGGGCCCACCCACTGTACCAGTAACCAGAAACATGGATAATGTGGTTTGGATTTTTCTTTAAAATCAAAGAAAAATGCATCAGAAAATTTCCATACTTTTTTATCTGTGAACTATGGTGGTTTGGTTTTTTGTTTGTTTGTTTGCTTTTCCCCCCCTGGTAATTTTTTTTTTTCCCCTCCTCTTTTTTTTTCCAGAGTCTTCCTATATTAATGTACTGATGAACATCAGCACATTTTACAGACTTCATGTTATTTTCTGATGGTCCTTTCTGACAGAGATTTCCACGTCCGGTCTACGTTGAGCATGATTTTATGAAAAGAAAATGGCAATACCTACAAAAGTGTTCCTTATATCAATCCCAGTTTTTTGTACAAGCTGTTATCTGAACAGAGCCTAAACAAAATATGCTGGAGAACAAAGACCAAGATCTCTTCACTTCCAGGCAATAATAATAAACAGGGAAACATATACAAAACAGAAACTGTCTTTTCATCATCCCAAGCCATCCTCTGGGCCTTTGAAGGATAAGCAGCTAGGTCTAGTCCTGCAAAATGAACTAGTTTGTACCACATTAACTTGTAGACTCCACAGCCCTGAGCCAGGTACTTGGGTCTTCCTGGAGAGGTTTAAGACTTAAGATTCATAGAAGATCATTCAGTCAGCAGGCAACTGTGTGAATTGACTAAGAATCCACATGAAGAATGACCCTTTGTGCCCAATCTTTCTGGCTATTCGTATACCACTAGATTAAGTTTCAGCCTCTGTGTGTGTCTATGGGCAAGAAGATGTGGGGCTTTTTGCTGATCAGTTTCTGTCCACATTGTTGGTAGCTAGCTGTATTGGTTTTGGCTGGCATAGAGTTAATTTTCTTCATAATAGCTTGTAGGGTGCTATGTTTTGGATTTATGATGACAACAGTGTTCACAGAATCATAGAATAGTTTGGTTTGGAAGGGACCTCTAAAGGTCATCTAGTCTGACCCCCCTGCTGTGGGCAGGGACATCTTCAACTAGATCAGGTTGCTCAGAGCCCCCTCCAACCTGACCTTGAATGTTCCCAGGGATGGGGCATCTACCACATCTCTGGGCAACCTGTGCCAGTGTTTCACCACCCTCAGCGTAAAAAATGTCTTCCTTCTATCTAGTCTAAATCTACCCCCCTTTAGTTTAAAGCCATTCCTCCTTGTCTTGTCGCAACAGGCCCTGCTAAAAAGTTGGCCGCCATCTTTCTTATAAGCCCCCTTTAAGTACTGATAGGCTGCAAGAAGGTTTCCCCAAAGCCTTCTCTTCTCTAGGCTGAACAACCCCAACTCTCTCAGCCTTTCTTCATAGGAGAGGTGTTCCATCCCCCTGATCATTTTTGTGGCCCTCTTCTGGACCCGCTCCAACAGCACCACGTCTTTCCTGTGCTGAGGGCTCCAGAGCTGGACGCAGTACTCCAGGTGGGGTCTCACCAGAGCAGAGTAGAGGGGCAGAATCACCTCCCTCGACCTGCTGGCCACGCTTCTTTGGATGCAGCCCAGGATACGATTGGCCTTCTGGGCTGCGAGTGCACCTTGTTGGCTCATGTCCAGCTTTTCAACCACCAGCACCCCTGAGTCCTTCTCAGCAGGGCTGCTCTCAATCCCTTCATCCCCCAGCCTCTATTGATACCGGGGGTTGCCCTGACACAGGTGCAGCACCTTGCACTTGGCCTTGTTGAGCCTCATGAGGTTCACACAGGCCCACTTCTCGAGCTTGTCAAGGTCCCTCTAGCATGTCAACTGCACCACTCAGCTTGGTGTCATCTGCAAACTTGCTGAGGGTGCACTCGATCCCACTGTCTATATCATTGATGAAGATATTAAACAGTACCGGTCCCAATACGGACCCCTGCGGGATGCCACTCGTCACCAATCTCCATCTGGACATTGAGCCGTTGACCACTACCCTCTGGATGCGACCATCTAACCAATTCCTCACCCGCCGGACAGTCCACCCATCAAATCCATACCTCTCCAGTTTAGAGAGAAGGATGTTGTGGGGGACTGTGTTAAAGGCCTTAGAGACGTCCAGATAGAGGACATCTGTAGCCCTTCCCATGTCCACTGATGTAGTCACTTCATCACAGAAGGCCACTAGGTTGGTCAGGCAGGACTTGCCCTTGGTGAAGCCATGCTGGCTGTCTTGAATCACCTCCCTGTCCTCCATGTGCCTTAGCATAGCTTCCAGGAGGATCTGTTCCATGATCTTCCCAGGCACAGACGGGAGACTGACTGGCCTGTAGTTCCCTGGGTCTTCCTTTTTTCCCTTTTTAAAAAGGGGGGTTATGTTTCCCCTTTTCCAGTCAGTGGGAACTTCACCGGACTGCCACGACTTCTCAAATACGAAGGATAGTGGCTTAGCAACTTCATCTGCCAGTTCCTTCAGGACCCACGGATGGATCTCATCGGGTCCCATGGACTTGTGCACCTTCAGGTGCCTTAGATGGTCTCGAACCTGATGTTCTCCCACAATGGGCAGCTCTTCATTCTCCCAGTCCCCACCTTTGCCTTCTGCGGCTTGGGCAGTGAGGCTTGAGCACTTGCCAGTGAAGACCGAGGCAAAAAAGTCATTGAGTACCTCCGTCCTCTCCATGTCCCGGGTAACCAGGTCTCCCGTTTCATTCCAGAGGGGGCCCACGTTTTCCCTCATCTTTCTTTTATCCCCGACATACCTATAGAATCTTTTCTTGTTGCCCTTGATGTCCCTGGCCAGATTTAATTCTATCAGGGCTTTAGCTTTCCTAACCTGATCCCTGGCGGCTCGGACAATTTCTCTGTATTCCTCCCAGGCTACCTGTCCTTGCTTTCACCCTCTGTAGGCTTCCTTTTTGTATTGGAGTTTGTCCAGGAGCTCCTTGTTCATCCATGCAGGCCTCCTGGCATTTTTGCCTGACTTCCTCTTTGTTGGGATGCATCGCTCCTGAGCTTGAAGGAGGTGATCCTTGAATATTACCCAGCTTTCTTGGGCTCCTCTTCCCTCCAGGGCTTTGTCCCATTGGCACTCTACCAAGTAGATCCCTGAAGAGGCTAAAGTCCACTCTCCTGAAGTCCAGAGTAGTGAGCTTGCTGTGCACCCTCCTCGGCACCCTCAGGATCTTGAACTCCACCATTTCGTGGTCACTGCAGCCCAGGCTGCCCTTGAGCTTCACGTTCCCCACCAGCCCCTCCTTGTTGGTGAGAACAAGGTCCAGCATAGCACCTGTCCTCGTTGGCTCCTCTACCACTTGGAGAAGGAAGTTATCATAGAATCATTGAGGTTGGAAAAGAAGGAAGTTATCATAGAATCATTGAGGTTGGAAAAGACCTCTAAGATCATCGAGTCCAACCATTGACCCAACACCACCATGTCCACTAAACCATGTCCCTAAGTGCCTCATCTACTCGTCTTTTAAATACTTCCAGGGATGGGGACTCCACCACTTCCCTGGGCAGCCTGTTCCAATGTTTAACCACTCTTTCAGCAAAGAAATTTTCCCTCACCTCCAATCTAAACCTCCCCTGGCGCAACTTGAGGCCATTTCCTCTCGTCCTATCACTAGTTACTTGGGAGAAGAGACCGACACCCACCTCGCTACAGCCTCCTTTCAGGTAGTTGTAGAGAGCGATGAGGTCTCCCCTCAGCCTCCTTTTCTCCAGGCTAAACAACCCCAGTTCCCTCAGCCGCTCCTCATAAGACTTGTTCTCCAGACCCTTCACCAGCCTCGTTGCTCTTCTCTGGACACGCTCCAGCACCTCAATGTCTTTCTTGTAGTGAGGGGCCCAAAACTGAACACAGTATTCGAGGTGCGGCCTCACCAGTGCCGAGTACAGGGGGACAATCACTTCCCTACTCCTGCTGGCCACACTGTTTCTGATACAGGCCAGGATGCCATTGGCCTTCTTGGCCGCCTGGGCACACTGCCGGCTCATATTCAGATGGCTGTCGACCAACACCCCCAGGTCCTTTTCTGCCAGGCAGCTTTCCAGCCACTCTTCCCCAAGCCTGTAGTGCTGCATGGGGCTGTTGTGGCTGAAATGCAGGACCCGGCACTTGGCCTTGTTGAACCTCATACAGTTGGCCTTGACCCATCGATCCAGCCTGTCCAGGTCCCTCTGCAGAGCCTTCCTACCCTCGAGCAGATCAACACTCCCGCCCAACTTGGTGTCGTCTGCAAACTTACTGAGGGTGCACTCTATCCCCTCATCCAGATCATTGATAAAGATATTGAACAAGACCGGCCCCAAAACGGAGCCCTGGGGAACACCGCTCACGACCGGCCGCCAACTGGATGTAACTCCATTCACCACAACTCTCTGGGCCCGACCGTCCAGCCAGTTTTTGACCCAGTGCAGAGTCCACCTGTCTAAGCCGTGAGCCGCCAGCTTCTCGAGGAGAATGCTGTGGGAGACAGTGTCAAAGGCCTTACTGAAGTCCAGGTAGACCACATCCACAGCCTTTCCCTCATCCACTAGGCGGGTCACCTGGTCATAGAAGGAGATCAGGTTGGTCAAGCAGGACCTGCCTCTCATGAATCCGTGCTGGCTGGGCCGGATCCCCTGGTTGTCCCGCTCATGCCTTGTGAGCGCCCTCAAGATGAGCCGCTCCATAACCTTCCCTGGCACCGAGGTCAGGCTGACAGGCCTGTAGTTCCCCGGATCCTCCTTCCGGCCCTTCTTGTGGATGGGCGTTACATTGGCAAGCCTCCAGTCATCTGGGACCTCCCCCGTTAACCAGGACTGCTGATAAATGATGGAGAGCGGCTTGGCGAGCTCCTCCGCCAGCTCCCTCAGCACTCTCGGGTGTATCCCATCCGGCCCCATAGACTTGTGAGCGTCCAGGTGGCGTAGCAGGTCATTGACTGCTTCCTCTTGGATTATGAGGGGTTCATCCTCCTCGCCGTCCCTGTCTTCCAGCTCGGGGGGCCGAGTACCCTGAGGATAACTGGTCTGCCTGTTAAAGACTGAGGCAAAGAAGGCATTGAGTACCTCAGCCTTTTCCTCATCCTCGGTGACAATGTTCCCCCCCGCATCCAATAAGGGATGGAGATTCTCCTTGGCTCTCTTCTTGTCATTAATGTATTTGTAAAAACTTTTTTTGTTGTCTTTAATGACAGCAGCCAGATTGCGTTCTAGCTGGGCTTTTGCCTTTCTCATTTCTTCTCTGCACGACCTAACGAGATCCCTGTACGTATCATTGACACATTCCAGGAACCTCCCGGATTGTTTATGCCCAGCTGTGTTGTCCCTCCAACAGATGTCGGGGTGGTTGAAGTCCCCCATGAGGACCAGGGTTTGTGAGCGTGAGGCTGCTCCTATCTGTCTATAGAGGGCCTCATCCGCTCGGTCTTCCTGGTCAGGTGGCCTGTAGCAGACCCCCATTGTAATGTCACCTGTCCCTGCCTTCCCTTTAATTCTGACCCACAAGCTCTCGGTCGGCTCCTCATCCATCCCCAGGCAGAGCTCCATGCACTCCAGCTGGTCATTGACATAGAGGGTGAGACCCCCTCCTCATCTCCCCTGCCTGTCCTTCCTAAAGAGCCTGTATCCCTCCATCCCAACACTCCAATCATAGGAGCCATCCCACCACGTCTCCGTGATGCCAATAAGGTCGTAGCCCTGCAGGCGTGTGTGTTGATAATACACCGATGTTTTAGGTATTGCTGAGCAGTGCTTACACAGCGTCAAGGCCCTTTCTACTTTTCACTCTGCCTTGCCATCGAGTAGGCTGGGGGTGGGCAAGAAGTTGGGAGAGGAGACAGCCGGGCCAGTTGACCCCAACTGATCAAAGGGTTATTCCATACCATGTGATGTTGTGCTCAGTAATAAATACAGG
This sequence comes from Aptenodytes patagonicus, assembly GCF_965638725.1. Classification (NCBI taxonomy): domain Eukaryota; kingdom Metazoa; phylum Chordata; class Aves; order Sphenisciformes; family Spheniscidae; genus Aptenodytes; species Aptenodytes patagonicus. The sequence continues at coordinate 66,219,513 of NC_134949.1, forward strand.
GGCAGGAGAAGTTTGCCAGGGCTGCCGTTGTTTGGGGACAGGCTGAGCATCAGTTGGCTGGTGGTGAGCAATTGGGGTTTTTTCATCACTTCTTTTTCTTAGTGGGGTTTTTTTTTTGGTTGGTTTATTTTGTTTTTGGTTTTTTTTTTTTTACTTATTAAACTGTCTTTATCTCAACCCATGACTTTTCTCACTTTTACCCTTCTGATTCTCTCTCCAATCCCACTGGTGCCGGGAGTGAGCGAGCAGCTCTGTGGTGCCTAGCTGCCTGCCGGGGTTAAACCACAACACTAGCCAGCCATAGTTCCCACACTGTGATGAGGAACTTCTGAGCTCTAGATGTCTGCTGATGTACTTTGGACCCCTGGGCTCAGGTCGTCCAGACTTTCAGTAGGACACCTGAGTTTTTTCAGTAGAGGTGACCATGAGCAGAAGAGTGGCTGGATTCACTGATTCCTGTTTGTTTGCTGTTGTTTTAGTAGAACTTCCTTGCTAATATTTTAAAATTTGGCAAAACTAAGGTTATTATGTGCTGCCCGTCCAGGGTTTCTGATTGGAAAAATAATCTGGACTACAGGTTATCTTTTTCTTGGACAAAATTTTTGAAGGTAAATAACACTGAAGCCATTTGAGGACACACTAACAGTGTGTGGCAGCTCATGGAATAATGGCTACATAGGGAGTCACAGTTAGATGAATTCACAAAGGACTAAGTAAGTCGTGTGTGAACCTACTGTGGAAATTAGAGCAGGCTGGAGAATGCCAATTTCATTTGGTGACACTCATCAGTGTTTCATAATTTGTTTTTGTTCTGCACTATAAAGACGAGAACACTGAAAAAAAGTTTCTTATTCTGAGAGCTGTGTCAAAACATCAATTTGTGAATCTAAGAAGTCAGACTTTCGGGAGGAGGATGGAGGAAGGGTCTTTCTGCCTAACCAATAGTGACCAGAAAGATTTATGTCCCCAAAACAATCTGCCTTGAAAACATACACAAATAAATATGTGCTTCAATAAAATAGAAAAAATATATTCTGCACACAATAATTCCATTGGAACTAAATGGTAGACTCTGGCCATTAAAAGTAAGGAGACCAAAAATAAGGGGTGAAGAACTGAAGAGATGTAATAATTCTTATCATTATCTATCCTCAGACAGATAGAAAAAAAAATTTAGATGTGTTACTACTCCAGACTTTGACAGGTAAGAAAGTACAGCTCAGAGCTGGCTCTCTGATTCTGGAACAGGTAAAATGATTGATTGGGAAAGATCCTAGATGTGATTTGTGTAATGAGCATATGATCTGCTTAGCCACAACACCTCTGTGGAAGATAAATATTTGTCTTCACTAAATCATACAAATATCCATGCCCATTGCATGGTCCCCTGCATGGTGTAATCAGAGTCATTACCACAAAATGAAAATATATTATCTTTGTTCATGACTCCTAGGATATAGGTAATTAATACCCAACACACACACAAAAAAAAAAAAAAAAAAAAAAAAAAAAGAAGAGAGAGAAACAAAAAAGATCCAGAACAGTTGCTATTTTGATATAATTTGTTTCCAGGAGAAAGAAAATATCCATTAGCTTAAGCTAAATGTGAAGTGTGTTTGCCCTTTTTATTTTTAGTGATCAGCTAACTGGCATCTTTTGAGCTACCTTGGTTCTGAGGTCACAGAGCAGTTCAGCTCCTCTTACACTGTATGATGAACATGGATGTGGGATGTTTTGTATCTATCTGACCTATTTTTTTGTGGCCTGAACAATTATTCCCATTTTGTTTGTTACAAGATTTGTTCCACTTCTTCCTTCAATGCAGTGAATTTGGAAGATCTCTCTGATGAGTAGTATTTTTATCTGTGCATCCTTTATTTGAGCACCTGTCATTCAGGATCCGAGGCCCTCTCTGATTAATCAGGTTAACCGAGGGAAGTCGCTGATGGCACCATTAGTCTAGAGCTCCTCATGCCTCTCTGGATCTACGAAGGATCGGGCTCCTTTTGCTTTTGGGATAAAGATTCCCAACAGTCAGCAGGTTCAAACGTGGTTTCAAAGAACTCTGCTAATATGAACTAATTTATTCTGCCTGAGTTTGGTAATGAGCAGCTACTATTGGCATCTCCACTGTACAGGGCAGGGAAACCAGGTAAGTGGTATTTGCTCCTTATTTTCAGCTTTTAGGCCACACAACCTCTCAAAATAGCAAAGCAAAATAGCAAAAGAATTACATTTGCTCTGGGGACCACGGTCAACAAGTAAATTGTTGCCAGTGCTAACGACTGTATTTTTTCCCTGCCCTTGCTAGTGCAGGTGTGATGCCTTTTATTAAAGTTCACCATTGCTAGGCAGGCCATGCAACCTTTAGGCAGCAGCTGCAAGGCAATTCAACATCAAAACATCCAACTATTCGTGTACCAAACAAGGATATGGTTCCTACAGACATTGCTCACAGAAAGTGGTAATTCAGGGATTAACAGCACAGCACAGGGCAGCGACCACTTGCAGTGATAAAGCACTCTGTGCTTCCATGTAAGTATTTGGGGGGCAGAGGCAGAACTCGCCACTGCTTTCCAACAGAGACAACCTATTTGTGAACGTGTTCAAACCTACCCAGTCTGTTCTTCCTGTTGTATAATTACTGTTTACCTCACTGAGTTACATCCTCTTTAATAGGCAGTACCATTACGATGGCTCCCTCTCATCTACAGTGAAAGACAGCAAGAAACAATTACCCGTTGTTTTTATCAGGATCAGCCCAGCTCTGAGAGCAGCAGCAGGGCTATTGTTATGTTCTCTGTCAGATCTATTTATACACTAGCATATGGAACATTTTCCCTGCGTTGATATTTTTCTGCTTAAGTATTATGGTTTGTTATTAACAACAACAACAACAACAACAACAACAATAATAATAATGCCATGCAATTTCAGTAAAAACCCCACCCTTATGGATGAGGAAAAGAACACCCCCCACCCTGAAACTCCTAGGTATTTATGTGTTTGTTCCTATATCTTAGGGGGCAGGGAAATCTACTAATTATGTGGGTAAATGGTACTGATTCAAGCATACACTTTTTTTTAAAAAAGAGCTAAACCCCACCTAAAATCAAAGGTCGTCTTCATCGCAGCACATTCTAACCTTACTAGAAATTAATTGTTTTAAAAAGGACACAGAATAAGCTATGTATATTTTTTTCATGAGACAAAACACAACCCCTTTGACAGGATCACTGAGATGTCCATTTCTAAAGTGAGAAATTACTGGATCTTACTCCCTCCAGTTGCATCCTTTTTTCCCCAGTTCCCTTGTTACTTGTCCTTCTTCCATGTACTGCCAAGCACCTAATGGCTAGACTGTAAGATCCTAGAGCAGAAGTTTTCAAACTTTTGTGTTTTATACATCCTAAAAAAATTCCTAATGGAGCTGCAAATACAAGACTAGTGAGAACAGATTTGTTTTTCTTAGTTATACTTCCTGCCTTCCCTAGAAATAGCCAAAGTATCTCCAGGGGGTTGTGGACGAGCAACTGGAAAACAGAAGCATAAAAGATGAGTTTTCTGTACTTTGAAGCTAGAGTCAAGCAAAATTTTGGGTGCTGTCTGAGCAGTAGAGCTTTTGGGTTTGAGAAGGCTCCACTGACAGCATGTATGTAAGGCTGTGGTAGCAAGACATATCTAGTGGAAGACAGTTGATGCAGTCTGACATGTAACAAAAAGAGAGAGAAACAGTATTTTTATACTAAAGAGTACAACGGCTTTTTTAAGCTGGCATGAGCAGATCTCAATGTCTCAAGGTAGACAATATACAATAACATAATATACAAAATTCTTCTTCTTTATTGGAAGAGCAAGGGGTGTGTTTTGGGACTCGGCTCTTTAAGCAAAAGTACACTGTCCATTATGAATCTTCCTTCAGAAAAATGCAGTGGAAGTTGCACATAGGTGTGTATAGTGTTTTAACTGGTTGCAAGACCAGCACTTGTTGATTAATGTAGCATATAATATTTTTTTTCATTTAATTATTTCAGATTTACCTTTCTCAATAGGATATCAGTGACAATAGCAGCTGAGAAATAATTCAGTGATTATGTCACCCTCAGAAGATGGCTCTTTGCCATAGTGAAATAGATTTATGAAAAAGACAGTGTTTATTGTTCCTATTTCAGCATATGTCTGAATATAAAAAAGCATCACTTGCATTTTTTTTCATAAAGAGTTCAGGATTAAATATGACTACAACTCAATAGAAATTAAAAATGAGATTTACAGACTCAATTATTGTTTATATTTGAAATCAAATTTAGATAAATAATTCCAGGCTTATTTAAGAATGCTTTCAGAGAGGCAAATGTAGGCATTGAGGGATTCTTGGATAAAATAATTGTGGGATCTCTCTCTCTCTCTATGTACACATGCATGTATAACTTCAGCTGTCTGCATGAGGAAGGATAGGTTCTTTTTTCTTCTAATAGTAAATGTATTTTATGGCCTAGGGTCTTCTATATTTTTCCTAGTTCTGAATTGCTCCTGACTTTTCAGCAGAGGTTTCTGAGGTTGGACATTGTCTGAAGTTCCCTTGTGTATTTCATAAGAAATGAAAAATGTCCATGGGAAAGCAGTGCAGAGAATATGAACTCCCTCCTTAAGGAGAAAGGAAGAAGTAGTGAAGACGTAGTGACTAGACTGTTGTTGCAGCTGTAGCGGGACACTCGCTCTCTGACTCTTCAAACCAGTTGCTCTCCCTGTTTGTAAATGCCACTAGGTGTGCTAGATTTTTCTAGATTAACTTTCTTTGTGCTATATTCACTCCTCCTAAAAACCTACTGCTTTACACTTCAGATATTGTAACAGCTCGGATGAGTGAAGGAGAGAGATTAAAACCTATTCTTAACAATAATGCTTCTTCATCTGCTAGCGAGGTCCTCTCTACTGATCTTATTAGTCAGCTCAGAAAGCCCTAAGAAAACCCATGCTTATCTAGTAGAATGATCCCACTTATTGGCACAGCTATGGATTTGGATTCCTTTACATTACCTATTGCTCATCTCTCATGGACTACACAGAAGTAAAAGAAGAAAAAAAAAAGAAAAGAAAAGAAAAATAATCTATAAAGCACTCATCCTAGAGTGTCCAGAGTAAAATAGTGCTTAATTGTATCTAATAAGCACTAGCTCTTTGCTTGCTTCTGGCTAAAACCCAAAGGGTATAGCCTCCCATGGTGAGTGAAAAATCTGAGTGTTGAGTTACCGAAGAGGAAAGTAGTTTCCACATCTGAGGTATCATCTTTGCTCTCATTTCTCTCCCCATGGTAAAGCTGAAAGTACACCATTAAACAGATCTTCGCAACCTACTGCCTTCTCCCTCTGTGTTAGCAGGTGTTTTTAAAATGCTGAAGTATAAACCGTGATTTACTAGGTCCAGTCAACCCTCATAAAAGAAAATACTTCAATCAGCCGCAAGTTCTGCTGGAGGAGTGCAGCTCCCAGCAGCATATCCTCAGCAGATGAACTGCCACTGGCAGGGGTGAGTGGGTACAAACCCTCCCAGGGAAGAATGCTACTGCCCAGACCCCCAGAGCACGTCTAGGTCGTGGAGCAGGTACAATAGCCTCAGTTTGGAAACTGATGGCTCCAGCTAAGATACACCTAAAATCTGTGCTGTAAAGCCCTTCTTTGGCAGTACTTGAGAAAATAGTATCAACATCTGGGTGATTGACCCTCACTGTCAGCAAACCAGTCCAGCAAACTTTGCCTTTGCATGCACAGACCAGAGGCATTCAGGAGGTTTCTAGGACTCAGAAATTGCAGTCATGACCAGGTCTAGAAAAACTTTTGTGGTCTCTTCCCTAGGAGGAATGTGCTTTAATTTCAGGAGCTAGAGGGGTCTTAACTAATCTCCGCTTTACTTAATTGGATGTGCTAGCAGAAATTTCCATGCCACCTCCTGAGGAAACAACAGGAGGGAATTTGTAAGGGACTGTTGGTTAAAAGGAGTAAAGATGTTATACACACCTCCTGTGCCTGCCTAATTACTCACGACATGAACACACACGGCTGTGACTAGGACGCACCAGAACAAACTGTTCTATAAATTTACAGGAGTTTCCTGTGAATTCCAGAAAATGCATCAATACCTGCACAGAATGCAAAGTGTCAGTGGCCTCTAGGCAACTCTCTGTTGAGTAAACTTATACAACGACTGTAATAGACAATAAAACCATTCACTTAAAAAAAAGTTTTAATTCCTTGTAAGATGTTGGATACTTATCTCCCAAGGGATTAATTTGTTTGAGGCAGATACTGAATGTTCCCAAGGCCTCATTGAGAATTCTCTGCTGAGTCAGGGTAAAGCTTCTGAAGCTTGTACCAAAGTGGAGATCAATTTAAGAAGCTTGTAGCTGTATGTCTGAGGAAACCCATTGGGTCATTTTCTTCTAGCTTTGAAAACAGAATTAGAAATTAAAAGAAGATCAAGCAATTTTATTGTCAAGGAATGAACATAAATCTATGGAGCTTGATTTCTCTGCCAATTACACTGGTTTTGCACTAGGGCAGCTCCATGCCTTTTAAGGTAATTATTCTCAGTTAGTGCTGATACAAGTGAAGGGAGAATCATGGCCTTTGGTCTGAGAAGAGGAGACTGTAATAAGCTCTGGATACTTGCCATACAAAATATTTTATGTAAGTTCAAACAAATTCCTAAGATCCATTTGGTTCCATTTTAGATTTTTCTTAATTGTATCCACTGTTACTTCAATTTGCAAGAACATTTTTGCCAAACCCAAACATCTTATACAGGCTCATGAAAATAATAGCTAACATGCAGGCTTGTACAATGAGACTTTACGTTTACCCTTTTGAAAATTCTTTCACTTTGCATCTTCACAAAAGTTCAATTCCTTCAAGTACATGGGACAAACAGCACCATATATTTGAAGTGACCACAAGCCATAAATAAAGAAGAACAAATGTTCAAAGACTTAATAAATATAAAAATTGATGTACTGTTGAAAGATTAGCATGTTCTTATAATGTCTTCAAATGATATTGGGTAGGGATAGTTTTGTGTGTTGGCACCAGAGAACAGAAGACAAACTCTTTCTTGCACTTGCTACCATGTCATTACTTCCTATATGGAGAGACAAACAGGGTCCACAATGCAGGAAGTCATCTGCAAGAGCAGTGATTCCTGCCCACATTCAAAACATACCCAGAAATGAAACTGAAGGGAGGAGGTATTCTGTTCAGAGAAAAAGAGAGGGGAAAAAAAAGAGTTGAATTGCTAAAAATAATTTAAAATAATAGTGAGGGGTTTCTCCCCCCCTTTTTTTTTTTCTTTTTTTTTGGCAGGTAAACAGAAAGTTTACCATACAGCAATAATATGACAATCCTGTAACAACTTTTCATGACTTTGTGGTCAGAAGGTCAAATCCTGGCTCTGTAATGTGAATTGCAAAAGTGATATTGGTTTATATAGGGTGAGGTTTTCATCCACAGTCATGGAAAAGACAGTTGATTTTTTTAGTTTTGCAGCAAAGGATTACTTTCTGTTCTGTTTGCAAACACAGGAAATAAATAGTTTTCTTTCAAACCATGATGAGTTCATTCGCATTCTTATTCCTTTGTTTTGCATAGATGTAGTTTGGAACATAAGAAAAACAACCTTTTTATTTATAATCCCACAGAGTGTTGTTCATACCAGGAGGACTTAAAATTTATTCGTTTTCAGCAAGTATCACCATGTTTAGTCTTCTTTGTTCAGAATATTGTTGCAAACTTTTTCATGGAATTTGACTCACATTTTCAGAGCAATAAAGCCACCAAGAAAACTGGCTTTATATTAATGTGTATATATATATACATATATATACATCTCCTACCTGAGATTTCTAAAGAAACTTTCCATAGAAAATATTCTTGTAAACCCAGGTATACTATGAGAAAAGCTAGTCAAAGGTATTCATTCTACAGATGTTACCCCTGGGTCTCTCTGGGAAGCAAACTGCAAGTGCCTGTTAGTCACAGCTCTCATCAAGTGGTTTCTAGCAGTAAATTTCAGCATATGGTAGCTCCACACATAGTTGGCTTTATTTACGTATCATTTGTTTCTCACAGGGGGTGAATAGTTAAGTCACGTGACAAGGTTTCTTCTCCCCGATTAAATTAATGAACATTTTACAATTGAAAAATAATGTGCAATAAATAGGAAATGGGAGAGTGAACACTTTTGTTTGCACAGAAAGATCCTACTTTTCATGTTTGGATGGGCATTTAAGTGATGCACAGCAAGGCCTCAAGCACCCATGTGAAATGCATGAAAGAGAAAAGAAGCAAACATGACTGAACTGAGAAGCCTCTAATAAACAGATTGAATAATTTGGATGCTGTTTACACAGCCTGCAACCAGTTCCAATACAGAACTGTGTAGACTAGCAAAACAGAGTAGGAGCCCTAGAAAGACCCTGCCTTCTTGTACCTGCTGAAACATACCTGGGGTCACCAAAGAGTGTCTTTTTCACAAATGTCAGAGCTTTCCCTGGGAAAATGGGGTTGTTGCCACTGTTGGTGGGGAACAGAAACACATGGTTACTTTGATGAAGTACAGTATAAAAGGCAAGCCTTTGAGAAAGGCTTTTGAGAGGCCAGGAGAATGCTGTGGAAAAGCATAACGTTGAATAATGCCCATACTGCTGAAGCGATGGGACAGTCCCTGTGGGTGCTGGGTTGGAGAAGTCACATGTGAGAAGGAGTATCTCAGTGTTGCTAGAACCGTGTGCTATTGCATAGCTGATGAAGGGCACTGATACCATGGGATTGCCATCTTTTAATAATTTTAAATCTGACTTAAGAGATAAGAAGGAATAATATTTCAAGTAGGAGTCTGAGTCAAAACCCTGGATCTACACATCTGCCAGCCTGATGTAAATTTGGTTCTAGAGCCTGGGCTCAGTGCCAGTGATCTAGTATAGTGACTCATTATTAGTATGTCCAGGGTGAATGAAGGCTCTCTAGAGGTGTGAGCATATTGATTGAAAGCCTGGTATTGCCAATGGAAAGACTCCCTCGCAATAGTTTTAAATCAGGCTGTTAAAACTGGATTCCTGGGGATATTATTAAAACTCCATTATACATCTTGGACCCCTGCAGAAATGTAGCCACCTGTCTACTTGATGAAGCACAGAGATTTCTGATAGAAATATCTATCTGATACTGACCCTGCCAATTTCCGTCTAGTTTAAGTTCCGGTAGCCAATTACAATCCAATATGGTATAAACTGAGCTATGTTCTTTCAGGTATCTCATACATATCAGTGATGCCGTAATGCCTTTTGCTCACACTTTGCATTCCTTTATTTAAAAAGATACATTAAAACCTGCCTCTGTTATTAAAGAGATCGAAGCAAGTATCCATAGCATCAGGAAGGCAGGAAGTATTTGCAAAAAGAGTGTCGATTTGCTGTTGCTATTTGGTATGCAAAAGACACATCCATAATACCATCATCTTCTAACAAGTAAATAACTCAACAGAAAAAGTGTTTAAGAGAAAAGTGTTAACAATTAATTGCATGCCTCAGAGACCTCAGGTTCCAGATGTAGGCACAATGGCATTGAAAGTTGAATTTACAGAAGCAAATAATTAAATATGCAAATAATTATTTTTAAAATTGAAAAATGAAAGTTCCAACATCAGCAAAACATGGGAAAAACAGTAGTTGCCTCCACTTTGCAGTCTACATGTCTTTACTGGAAGGGCTGCAAATAAACACACAGAGAATACTCTGAAGGACCCATTTGTTGCTGGAGTGTTGCTAGGTCATTCGATGAAGTTTGTAGATCAAAGGAATCATCTGTAAATGTGCAACAGAATGTTACAGTATCTAAGAATTATAGAAATGTAGGAGCTGAAGATGAGAGAAGGAGTGAAGAAGGACACAAGTCTATCAGTTCTTTCTGACCTGTTTGCATATTTAGTCTGATTGAAAGGATTACATTTATGTAAGCCTAAGGAATATCCCTGAGCCCATGTTTCCAGGGAAAGCAAAGTATGAAGGAATGAAGAGAATTTTTAATCAAATGCTGTACTTGCATCATGTAATGGCTACTGCTTTTTGTCCAGATTTCCTTCCTTAAAAATCAGTCACTTAGCACATCTGTTCTTCAGCAAATGCTGACTATATTAACAGTAGCTTGTTACTAGACACAGAATTTGGCCATTTTCTGAATAATTTTGGTATTTCTTGGAAAACATGAGAAATGTGGAAGGGGAGGTTTTGATGCTTTCTTGGTTCTGATAAATGTCCCAGTTTGGAAAGGAAAAAAACCCCATAAAATTCAAAGGTGTAGAAGTATCTCAGAAAAACTGAATGTTGGGGAGAGATTAAAATTACTTCTAATTTCAAAATTTCAAGTTAACTACTATTAAAAAAAACCGCACCAAGGTGAAAAACATTGCTAAAAACATATCTTACTAGAGTTAATGCTTTTCTTTTTTTTATATAGCTCTTGCTCATTTTCAGATTATCACTGTTTTTCAAGGTTGAGATAGAGGGCAATTTGAAATAAAATCTTTATAAAGACAGGATACTTGTTTCCTCTGTGATTAAAAGTAAATCTCCATTGTATCTACTAATATACTTAATCTGAAATTTAATCCAAAGTATTAACTAAAAAAAGTGTGAAATATTGTCATCTTTTTAATCAAAGAATTGTGTTAAGGTTCAGGCCCTGATACTCGTATAAAAACATGGATGTTGCTTTCTAAAATATTTTAAAGGCTACTGATAAAGACTGACATAGCAATAACTATTTTTAACAAAATACCTTGGAAGCACACTACTGAAATGTGAGGTATCCATTAGCAATGATAATAAGCAAGTCATTGACTTGTATGACTTCATAACAATTTATTACTCTTTAATAAATTTGTTAACAGTCTATTAACAACACTGTAACAGAATGGGACCTTAATGGAAAAATGCAACCAGTGAAATATTCAGACTACAAATTAAATGAGAGCACAAAATAAGGCAAATCCTCAGACAGTATGAATTAGTCAGAGTCCATTTAAGTCAGAAGAGATGGACCAGTTAATGCCAGCTGATTATGTAGTTCCACAAATTTAGGTCAGTTTTCCTCTCATTAACCGTGAAACAGCTAGAGATCTTAATGCACTGAACTGTACAAAGCCTTTGCACAGTGAAAAACACGTTATTCTTCTGGTATCACAAACGGAATTTGGAGGTGTGAAGAGGTTAAGTGATTTGCAAAGGTTGTAGAACAGATAAGTGGCAGAGCCAGGAATAGATCTGGTATGTCATGGCTCCTGTGCAGTAACCACAGAACCATCTGGCTTGTCAGAATAAATTCACATTTAATTATGTGATGTTCTAAGGGCAAACAAAAATGTCAACATAGGTTAAATGTCATCTAATAATTTGTCCTTACAGCAGTTCATCCGTAACAAGCCATTGTGTAACCCTATTTCTTGTTTGTTGCATCACAACTTCTGTTACGTGATTGTTAAAAGAATCCATCATCTTTGTCCTCGAATGCAAATTCAGAAGATGTAGTGCTGATTAAGCTGTGCTTTGTCTGCAGGTATAAACAAGGACCTTTTCTTGATTTATTCCAAGCAACATTGAATGCAAATACCAGATCATTTGTTTGCAAACAGAGAAGGACTTGTGGGTGATATGATGGTTAGAGGCTGTCTTGGGCCTCTATCATGAAATGATAGAGGTTTTGATTCTTGGAGAAGTAAGGAGGGGGCTCAGCAGAACTGCCACCTTGGACTTCTGGAGGGCAGACTTTGGCCTGTTTAGGAGACTGGTTGACAGAGTCCCTTGGGAGGCAGTCCTGAAGGGCAAAGGAGTCCAGGAAGGCTGGACATTCTTCTAAAAGGAAATCTTAAAGGTGCAGGAGCAGGCCATCCCCATGTACTGAAAGATGAGCTGGCAGGGAAGAAGACTGGCCTGGCTGAACAGAGAGCTTTGGCTGGAACTCAGGAAAAAAAGGAGAGTTTATGACCTTTGGAAGAAAGGGCAGGCAACTCAGGAGGACTACAAAGATGTCGTGAGGTTATGCAGGGACAAAATTAGAAGGGCCAAAGCCCAACTAGAACTTAATCTGGCTACTGCTGGAAAAGACAATAAAGAATGTTTCTGTAAATACATTAGCAACAAAAGGAGGGCTAAGAAGAATCTCCATCCTTTATTTGATGCGGGGGGAAACATAGTGACAAAGGATGAGGAAAAGGTTGAGGTACTTAATGCCTTCTTTGCCTCAGTCTTTAGTAGTAAGACCAGTTGTTCTCCAGGTGCCCAGCTCCCTGGGCTGGAAGACACGGATGGGGAGAAGAATGAAGCCCCCATAATCCAAGGGGAAATGGTTAGTGACCTGCTACACCACTTAGACACACCCAAGTCTATGGGGCCAGATGGGATCCACCCAAGGGTACTGAGGGAGCTGGGGGAAGTGCTCACCAAGCCACTTTCAATCCTTTATCAACAGTCCTGGCTAACTGGGGAGGTCCCAGTTGACTGGAGGTTAGCAAATGTGACACCCATCTACAAGAAGGGCCGCAAGGAGGATCCGGGGAACTACAGGCCTGTCAGTCTGACCTCAGTGCTGGGGAAGGTTATGGAGCAGATCATCTTGAGTGCCATCACACGCCACGTACAGGAAAACCAGGTGATCAGGCCCAGTCAGCATAGGTTTATGAAAGGCAGGCCCTGCTTGACTAACCTGATCTCCTTCTATGACAAGGTGACCTGCTTAGTGGATGAGGGAAAGGCTGTGGATGTTGTCTAGCTAGTCTTAAGTAAAGCCTTTGACATTGTTTCCCACAGCATTCTTCTGGAGAAACTGGCTGCTAATGGCTTGGATGTGCGTACTCTTTGCTGGGTAATAAACTGGCTGGATGGCTGGGCCCAAAGAGTTGTGGTGAATGGAGTTAAATCCAGTTGGCGGCCGGTCACAAGTGGTGTTCTCCAGGGCTCAGTATTGGGGACGGTTCTGTGTAATATCTTTATCAATGATCTAGATGAGAGGATCAAATGCATCCTCAGTAATTTTGCAGATGACGCCAAGCTGGATGGGAGTGTTGATCTGCTTGAGGATAGGAAGGTTCTACAGAGGGATCTGGACAGGCTGGATTGATGGGCCAAGGCCAATTGTGTGAGATTCAACAAGGCCAAGTGCCGGGTCCTGCATTTCAGCCACAACAGCCCCATGCAGTGCTACAGGCTTGGGGAAGAGTGGCTGGAAAGCTGCCCGGCAGAAAAGAACCTGGGGGTGTTGGTCGACAGCCGTCTGAATATGAGCCAGTAGTGTGCCCAGGTAGCCAAGAAGCCACCAGTAGCATCCTGGCCTGTATCAGAAACAGTGTGGCCAGCAGGAGTAGGGAAGTGATTGTCCCCCTGTAATTGGCACTGGTGAGGCAGCACCTCGAATACTGTGTTCAGTTTTGGGTTTCTCACCACAAGAAAGACATTGAGGTGCTGGAGCGTGTCCAGAGAAGGGCAATGAAGCTGGTGAAGGGTCTAGAGCACAAGTCTTATGAGGAGCGGCTGAGGGAACGGGGGTTGTTTAGCCTGGAGAAAAGGAGGCTGAGGGGAGACCTCATCGCTCTCTACAACTCCCTGAAGGGAGGTTGTAGCGAGGTGGGTGTTGGTCTCTTCTCCCAAGTAACTAGCAATAGGACGAGAGGAAATGGCCTCAAGTTGCACCAGGGGAGGTTTAGTTTGGATATTATGAAAAATTTCTTCACCAAAAGGGTTGTCAAGCATTGGAACAGGCTGCCCAGGGAAGTGGTGGAGTCCTCATCCCTGGAGGTATTTAAAAGACGTGTAGATGTGGTGCTTAGGAACATGGTTTAGTGGTGGACATGTTGAAGACTATCATAAGTTTTATTGAATCTTTCTATATTTTGTGTTTGGATAAGCAGCTATAAGAACATCTTGATTTAAGAAGTTACCCTCTATGTTAACGTTATGTATGGGTTGCTGTGTTACTTGTTATCCGAGGCTGTGTTGCTTGAAGTTCCTATTCTCTGGACCATGCTAGCCTTAGTCCTTATTTTCTGGACCTTAACCAGAGCCCCCAGGTTCTATTGTATATAGGATGAGTTATTTGACAGCCTGGCAAGGTAGATATCTAGCTGGCCAACTTGGCAACAAACCTACTTTTAAGGTATCCTGAAGTGAACTGCCTTCATTATAATATTAAAAGACATACCCATAGGTCAAGAAGACCCTTGCCCAGGTGAAGATCCTTCCCCTGTGCAAGTGTACTAACAGAAGAGAATGACACAACAGATATTATATGTAAATCACTAACCAATCATTGTAACTGGGAGTGTACTACCTTGTAATTTTTGTGTATAAATGTAACGGTGATCTCATCACAGGTGTGCTTGATTTGTGGAAATTCCACCTTGCACCCGGTGCCGCAATAAAGAATGCCTGCTTTCTAAAACTCCAAATTGAGTCTTAGAGAGTTCATCATCTGCCGACTTACGGTAACAGACATGGCAGTGTTAGGTTTACGGTTGGACTTGATGATCTTAAAGGTCTTTTCCAACTTAACAATTCTATGATTCTATGATTCTATCATTTGTCCTTTCTGCTATATCATTCATTAAATGTATTATTCAACTGGGAAAGAAAACCCACCTGATTTTATTGAAGGCAGTTCTCCTAAACTGAAATTCAGTTGGGCCCCTCCTGTAGCAGCAGTCTAGCACTGACAAGTGAGGAGACCTGCTGCCTGTAGCAAATGGGGCAGCTCAGCCAGATCTGGATCCAGTACTGGCCAAGGTACTGGGATGTCACTCACTTATCTTGGCTGAGTTTGTATTTGACCTACAAATCCTAAGCTCCTTAATATCAGACTTCATTTCCCCCCTGTTTCCCTGCTTGCTGCCTCCTCTCATGCTGCTCTCTAGCAACCACCAGGTACAGCTAGTGGTGCTGTTTTCTCCACCCCTTGTCTGAGGACACAATTTTCATAGAGTGAAACTCTTAACCTTCTTTACATTAAGACAATAAATCTCAGAGCATATTTTGCTCAGATACTCTTTTTGGCTGCAATTTGGCCTTTTTACCCTTTATTCCTACACTCTCCTCTCTATAAATATTACCTTGATGAGAGATTTTCTTTTTTTTTTTTTTAGTTTCCCTGAGCATCTCAGAACATCTCATTTACCTGCAGAACATAAAAGTCTCCATAAAATATTCTGCAATATTAACAGTGCAGGAAAGGCAGTACATAAAAATAAGGGAGCAGAGCTTCAGACATTGTAACTTATTTACAGTAACCCAAAGTTACAATGACTTGCCCCAGCTGAGGACCTGACTTACAACCTATGATAACAACTGGCCTCTAGACTAAGGTGACCTTACTCCCTTTTCATTGTGAAGCTTTGAGGGAAGCTGTATGTCATTTCTCAGGGAAGGGAGAGCACTGCAGACTCTTTTGTTGAGACTAGCCATCGTTACCTATGCCAATCACATGCTGCTCCAGTGATAATTACCAGAGAGTATGAGAAAGTATGTGTAATCATAAAGTAAATTAAACATATAAATAAGTTTCATGCAGGTAATTGCAAGCAAAATGGAAAAAAAAAGAGAGCGCGCACAAGAGAGAAACAGAAAGGCAAAATGAAAACGGAGACTTAAAATGAGAATTTGATGAAAGACTTTGAAGATCTTCCACCCTAATTGATGACTTATATTCATATTTATGCAATTCATGAAGAAAGAATTAGAAGGGAAATGAAAAGAATAAATTTAAGATATATTTTTGAACTATTCTGCCTGACTGCATTTGCTATTGCTTTGTAATTATCCAGCTGGGTTGTTCAGTTGACTAGAAGGACAAGATTCATTCCCAAGTTTCCTTCCCACCTGGCACCTTCTCCCTTTCTGTAAGACCCTTTGCCAACTTATTAAAGGCCTGGCACTGCTGTGGGCAACAATGTGACTATAAAGTTTTTGGCCAATACTCTGGACATGAAATCTGCCAGGTGACTTTTTGTGCTCTGGAGACACCGGCACCTCCACCATGGTCCCCAAACATGACCTTCAAGAAGGAGGAAGAGACTTGTATTCCTCATCTTTCCTTAGTGCTTATTTGTGCAGCCCAACATGCTAGCTCATTCACATTAGGTCTGTGATGCTGGTATATCTGCAAGTCAACAAATCTTCCTGTCAGAGCCTCTTGCTGCTTTCTTCTTTCTCTGTGCCCAGGAGTGTGACTATGCACTTTCGTTCTCCAAGGCCATAAAACCCTGAGAATTCCATTAAGTTATTTTTCCCATTTTCTTTTGGTGACCCCTGTTTCAAAGTTTCATTCTTTCTTTGAGGTGGCCTGGACAGCATTGCTTTCAGACCCTACCAATCACACGTATTTAACTATGTGAAGTCATCACTGTTCAGATAATAGGAGGTGCATACTCTGGACTCTGATAAAACACATTTCTGGGGCACGTGATGGGCTCTAGCAGTCCAAAAGGTAGAAGAGTAAAAGGTGAGTAAGAACCAACTAAGTTTTCTTGACTAGAATCATAGAAACACAGAGTCATAGAATAGTTTGGGTTGGAAGGGACCTCTGAAGGTCATCTAGTCCAACCCCCCTGCTGTGGGTAGGGACATCTTCAACTAGATCAGGTTGCTCAGAGCCCCCTCCAACCTGACCTTGAATGTTTCCAGGGATGGAGCATCTACCACCTCTCTGGGCAACCTGTTCCAGTGTTTCACTGCCCTCAGCATAAAAAATTTCTTCCTTATGTCCAAACTAAATCTACCCTATTTTAGTTTAAAGCCATTACCCCTTGTCCTATTGCAACAGGCCCTATTAAAAAGTCTGTCCCCACCTTTCTCATAAGCCCCCTTCAAGTACTGATAGGCTGTAATAAGGTCTCCCCGAAACCTTCTCTTGTCCAGGCTGAATAACCCAAACTCTCTCAGCCTTTCTTCATGGGAGAGATATTCCATCCCCCTGATCATTTTTGTGGCCCTCTTCTGGACCCGCTCCAACAGCACCACGTCTTTCTTATGCTGAGGACTCCAGAGCTGTATGCAGAACTCCAGGTGGGGTCTCACCAGAGCAGAGTAGAGGGGCAGAATCACCTCCCTTGACCTGCTGGCCACGCTTCTTTTGATGCAGCCCAGGATACGGTTGGCCTTCTGGGCTGCAAGCGCACATTGCTGGCTCATGTCCAGCTTTTCAACCACCAGCACCCCCATGTCCTTCTCGGCAGGGCTGCTCTCAATCCCTTCATCCCCCAGCCTCTATTGATACTGGGGGTTGCCCTGACCCAGGTGCAGGACCTTGCACTTGGCCTTGTTGAGCCTCATGAGGTTCACACAGGCCCACTTCTCCAGCTTGTCCAGGTCCCTCTGGATGGAATCCTGTCCCGCAGGTATGTGAATTGCACCACTCAGCTTGGTGTCATCTGCAAACTTGCTGAGGGTGCACTCGATCCCACTGTCTATATCATTGATGAAGATATTAAACAGTACTTGTCCCAAGACAGACCTATGAGGCATGTCATTCGTCACTGATCTGGAGATTGGTGCAGTTGGATTTGGACATTGAGCAGTTGACCACTACCCTCTGGATGCAACCATCCAACCAATTCCTCACCCACCAAACAGCCCATCCATCAAATCCATATCTCTCCAATTTAGAGAGAAGGATGTTGTGGGGGACTGTGTCAAAGGCCTTACAGAGGTCCAGATAGACGACATCCATAGCTCTTCCCTTGTCCACTGATGTAGTCACTCCATCATAGAAGGCCACTAGGTTGGTCAGGCAGGACTTGCCCTTGGTGAAGCCATGCTGGCTGTCTTGAATCACCTCCCTGTCCTCCATGTGCCTTAGCATAGCTTCCAGGAGGATCTGTTCCATGATCTTCCCAGGCACAGAGGTGAGGCTGACAGGTTGGTAGTTCCCAGGGTCCTCTTTTCTACCATTTTTAAAAATGGCTGCAATGTTTCCCTTTTTCCAGTCACCAGGGACTTCACCTGACTGCCATGACTTTTCAAATATCATGGACAGTGGCTTGGCAACTGCATCAGCCAAGTCCCTCAGGACTCTGGGATGCATCTCGTTAGGTCCATAGACTTATGTATGTTCAGGTTCTTCAGGTGGTCATGAACCTGATCATCTCTTACAGTGGGAGGGACTTTGCTCCCCCAGTCCCTGTCTTGCGGTCCATCCACTTGAGAGGTGTGGGAAGAGAGGTTGCCAGTGAAGACTGAGGCAAAAATGTTGTTGAGTACCTCAGCCTTCTCCTTGTCCATTGTTACCAGTTTTCCAGTTGTGTT